>NC_136063.1:856750713-857390296 GCF_964261635.1 Lissotriton helveticus | reverse complement strand
CCACTGCTATTCAGTGCCACACTGCAAGTCCTTCCCATTGTAACTTGTTGTAATGGAGTAGTGACTCCATGAATGGCCTATTTGATTTACCTGTCAGACCCTAGTACAGTCCACCATGTGTTCCCAGGGCCTATAGATGAAATGCTGCTAGTGGGCTTGCAGCACTGATTGTGTCACCCACAGAAACAGCTTGTTAAGGGTGTCTCAGGCCTGCCATTGCAGAGCCTGTGTGCAGTCTATTACTGCCATGTCGACTTGGTAAGTTCACCCACTTACCAGTCCCTACCCCTTCTCTTTATAACATGTGAGCCACCCCTATCGTAGGCCCAAGGGCAGGGTGCATTGTAAGTAAAAGGTAGGACATGCCCTGGTGTGTGTGGCGTGTCCTGATAGTGAATTACAGCCAGTTTTGTTTTTCACTATTGCAAGACTACCTGTCTCTGTATGCCGGAATGGGCAGTTTGAATATAACATCTTATAATCCTAACTGACCCAGGGAACATGGTAGACAAACACATTTAGTATGCCTGAACTCAGAATGTTAAAATATATCTTTTAGTGAAGGTGATTTTTACATTCTGTGTTTGAGAATACCACTTTCAGAAAGTAGGTATTTTCTTACCTAACCATCCAGCCTCCCTCTGCTAGGTTGTGTATTGCATGTCTTGTTTGTGAGTGACAGGAGAGCTTGGGCTTCAGTAGTCTGATGAGTCAGAGCTGGGCTGAATAGGACCATGGCTGAATAGAGAGTAGGTGGAGGAGATTTCCTTTCAGTCATCAGAGCCAGGTCTACTTTCAACAATGCTGTCTCCACCTCCTGCCAGGAATCTGCACCAGTGAGGACATAACTGGTTTTGGTCAGGTACAGATACTCTCTGCCTTTAGGATGCTGGGAGTTGGCTAGAGGGCATATTTCCCTGTTTCACACTGAGTGCTGTTGAAGGTGCCTATTTGTGTCCATGCGCATGCTGTAAATAAGTGGAGAAAAAGCGAAGATCCCCTTGATCTGAAAGGAAACATTTTCCTGTACAGCCACATCAAAGTTTTGACATTCGATCCAAAACACAGCTGACTGGGGCCCATGGACGGGCCCAGAATTTGTATATAGACCAGGTGGAACAAGTGAGAACTAGTATAATTGCTCCAGCGACTGATTGCATTCTCTCTCCTGTTGGGAAGTCAATGGGGGGTGTTGACATCCTCTACTGAACCAGCTTGCACTTTAGAGGAGAGGAGATCTGGAAAAGTTTCACTCTCCTCCTTCTCACCCCAAATTGTCACCAAGAGCTTGGTGACTTCGGACCGCTCAAAGTGAGGTATGAGGCAAGTGACATGAAGGAGCATCAAAGGGTTCCTGAGGTGCTTGAGGTCCACCAGGTAGGTGACCTCCCCTTTGCATTCCTTGACCTCAACGGGTCTAGTCCACCTGTCCTGCATGGCTCGGTGTTCCACTGGCTCCATTACCCACACTTTCTGGCCAGATAGAAACTTGAAAGGAGTGGCCTTCCGGTCATGCCAGTGTTTCATATCTTCCTTGTTGACTTCAAGATTCTCATTGGCATTTTCCAAAAGTGCTTCACCTGAATCCTGAGAGCCAACATGTAGCTGACTGCATCTTGAGGAGGGTTCCTGAGAACTTGTTCCCATTCCTCATTCACAAAGCCGAGAGGCCCTCTGTCACAGTGGCCATACAGAAGTTTGAAGGAACTGAAACCTACTCCCTTCTGAGCTACCACCCGGTAATCAAACAACAACAAGTTAAGAGAACCTCCCAGGTCCACCTCAGGGGCTGTGACAGGCCCAATATCATGTCTTTAAGAGTCTTGTTGATCCTCTCAACAAACCAGTTGATCTTGAGTGTTAAGGTGTTGAGAACGTGTAGGTTACCCCACACTCATCCCACATTGTCTTCATGTACACTGACATGAATTTGGGGTCCCGGTCCCACATTGTCTTCTTATATACTGACATGAAGTTCGTGCCCCAGTCGACACCATCTAATTGGAAAAACCCACCTGGGTGTATCACCATCAGTGCCCTTGCACTGCAGGCACTGTCACTGTCCTCACAGGTATGGCCCCCGGGTACCAGGTGGCATGGTCCACCAAGACCATGATAAATCTGTTGTCCAGGTTTGTCTAGGGAGTCCAGAGGCCCCACAATATAAATGCCCACCCTTTCACAGAGGGTGCCTACAACAGGAAGAAGAATTCTCCGAGCCTTCTGCTTTTTCCCTGACTTCCCACTGGCCTGGTAGGTGGGACAGGACCTGCTGAATGCATCTGAAGTCAATTTCCTTCAGCAAAAGTGGATGTCAGCCTTGTGAAGGTTTTTGCCTGCCCCAAATGTCCTGCCAGGAGTATATCATGATCAGTCATAGTAAGAAGACCAGTAGCGCTGGAAGAACCACCAACAAATAAGTTGCCCCATTCCCGCTATACAAGAGATCATTCTTCCAGTAGATGTGGAGATAACCAGAGGTGTTTCTTTTTGCCTGGGCATTAGCCTGTTACTCGAGGCCACTCCTTCTGAGGTTGGCATAACTCTGCCAGGGAGGGCCCCCCTTCTGCTTTCCACAAGGCTAACTCATATAGGTCTCCCAGGGCAGCAATGTATTCCCATGTAGGATCTGGGCCGTCACCCTTGGGATCAGCTTACTCCCAGGAAGTGGGAAATTTTGGGGCAGGATTCCCGCCCCCTGCTCGTCTACTTTTTGACAGGCACCCGGGCCTTAGTTTAAGACTTCAGGTACTCTAGAATCTCCTCCCTGGCCAACATGGACCATGTACTCAAGCACCAGGCAACCCTAACATCTCCAAGTGTGACTCGAGCTCCATCTCCTACCAGACGGTGTGCTCCATGTCATTTTCAAGCAGACAATCAACCAACATGGCCAGACTTCGAGTTAACTTTAAGGAACCTGACAAATTCCCACCTCACTGACAGGGAATCAGAGCTAAAGGGTAGTGACTCTCACTTTTGTCAGTTGTCACAACTTGGTGTACTTCATTATGGACTACCTGCTCTCAGTCATTCTGGCTCCCATGTCTTTCAAAGCCTCCAGCTTCCACTCTCTGCCCATTGATGGAGACCCCTGCCTATACTTCTCAGTATTATTAGGCATGTGAGAATTTGGCAGCATCTCCCTTAAAGTGTCCACAAAGGGTAACACTCAATGCATTTGAGCTTAATGTCACCAGGGGGCTTTATCATATCTTTTGTATTTATCTATGCATCTTCCCCAGTGCTTTGGCCCTTGCTGTTCAGCCAATATGAATTTGCTTTGTGGCATGTTGGAGTGGTGGTAATGCTTTGGAATGTTTGGGTACCTATGAGGTGAGGAGTGTCAGTTGGAGCACAAACTGAGCAGCAGGGAGGCTGCTCTCGGTGGAGCGGTTCTAGGATCTATCCTCATGACTATCCTGGACCTAGCTATGGATGGTTTTATCTGCATTTAAGACGAATAAATCATCTTTAAGCTACAACTTGGCTACCAGATATTCATTACAACAGGCTTCTTCTCATTGAAATTACCTTTCTTTGTTTCAGGATGAGACTGGGACTCCTTTCCTTGAGAACTCTTGTGGGCCTTGAGAGAACTCTTTGGTTTTATCCTTGTTTTCCCCTTCCATCTGCTGGGGTACCCTGTAGAACTCTTCTTGAAGTCACTTCCATGTATGGTATTATAAACCTTGGTACTGAGCCAAAGATCTGCTTCCTTTGCAACCTATTTTACAAAGTGAGTTTGGAAACAATGAGGTGTTGGCGCAGCTCTAAAATTCAATGACTGAACATGTGCTGTGTGAGAAAAATATTGTACAGATTATTGTAATCACTCACATTACTACCCTTCACCCAGCCATCTTTTGCTTTCTTGAAGTAATCCATGATATCTACCCAGGACAAGCTCAACAGCTTCTGGCTGTCCCTGAACTTCAACCTTTAGTTTTCAAAGGCAAGACCCAGGGCCAGACTGGGAACTGAAAGCAGCCCTGGCAAATTTAGCTGGACCAGCCCCCGCCCGGCGCGCAGCGAGCGACCACAGCGCGCATGCCTGACTACTACTCGGGGGCTTTGGGGGGCTTTCCTCCCAAGAAAAGTTTGGAAAAAGAAAGACCAAAATGGTGCATTTTACAGCACCTTTTTCATTTAATATTTAATTGTATTAACGTTCACAGCACAGTAAATAGTAGATGATTGACCTAAAAGAGTCACCCAGTCATATGTACCCATAGACATTCTTACAGAGAGCAACAAAAATTGACACAAGAGTAGTGAATCAGAGAGAAAAGTGAGACCAGCCCCCATACGGTGTGTAGTAAGCGAGCGCAGTGAGAGAGCCTGACCACTACTAGGGAGGGTTTGGGGGGTTCTCCCCCAAGGAAATGTTTGAGACAGAAAGGCCAAAACAATACATTTACATATTTTATTGCATTAACTTTTAAAGCATAGTAAATGATGACCTTATGGTGCACCAGGACACCCAGTCGTAAATCACAGACATGCCTACTGAGAAGACCAAAAGAAAATGAAATGTCGAGCACGAAAACATGAATTTAAATATAAAAGATGTATTCTTAATATTTTTATGGCGGATTTGTAAAGCGCATGGCTGGCCTAAAGCTTCCCAGTGCTATCTGATCAGTTACAAGAGCAGAGTAGATGGTTCAGAGATATTGCCTAAACAGCCATGTTTTGATTCGCTTCCGAAATTGCAGTTCATTATCTAGTTTTCTACATTCTGATGGAATGGAGTTCCAAAGTTTGGGAGCTAGATGTGAAAAAGCTCTACCCTCCCATCTTTCTCTTTTGACCTTTGTTTGTGTTAGATGGCCTGCTGTACTGGACTGTCGCTGTCTGCGTGGTATATATGGCGAAATAAGCTTCTTGATCTTCCTTGGTCTTTTATCGTGACGTGCTCTGTGTGTGATAATTTGCGTTTTGAATTTTATCCTTGCTTCTATCGAGAGCCATTGCAAATTTGCTAGATGTTTTTTTACCGGTTGCCGAAGGGGAATGTTACAGAACAGTCTAACCGCTGCATTCTACGTGGTCTGCAGCTTTTGTGTATCCTCTTTGGGTGCACCAAGGAATAATGAGTTTCCATAGTCCAGTCGGGAGGTGACTAGAGAATGGATCACTGTCTTCCTTGAGTGGGTTGGTACTCTATCCAGGATTTTCCTGATACTTCTTAGTAGGCCTGAACAGATTGCAGCTTACTATGTAGCTTTTGTCCTCATAGATAGATCGGGTTCCAACCAGAAGCCTAGGCTTTTGATTGTATCTTTTGGCGTGGGTGTCCTACCTAAGCTTTTTGGCCAGGCTAACATGGGGCAGGGTGTTAATTTATTCCCAAGATATATTATCTCTGTTTTTCCCCATTTAGCTTCAAACAGCTTTTTGTCATCCACACTTTGACTTTTATTAAGCAGGGATACAGCTTCTCTCCGTCTGTGATGTTTTTTGTTTTTTTGGTCTAATGATATCACTAATTGGGTATTTACAACAAGGGGTGGTGAGGGACAGAGTCTCTGAATTAAGCAGAATACTCTCACCCAGTCAAGAGATCAGGGCTAGATCCAACACCGTTTTTTAGCTCACTGCACCATCCCAGTTTCAGAACCTGGCTGTATGCAAATTAGTCTGTTCCTGTCCCAGTGCATGATGGGAACAGGGCAAACCAAACTACAAAAGCCAATTCTTACACTGGGAAGGAAACAAGCTTCCGGGGACCGGTTTCTAGCATTTCAGCCGTCTTCGGCCCGGCTTGCTTGAATCCTGATGGTGCAATGAGCAAGGGACTCATGTCTGAGTATACCCTTCCACGCTTAGGGTGGACAAACATATTTACAACAAGGGGTGGTGAGGGACAGAGTCTCTGAATTAAGCAGAATACTCTCACCCAGTCAAGAGATCAGGGCTAGATCCAACACCGTTTTTTAGCTCACTGCACCATCCCAGTTTCAGAACCTGGCTGTATGCAAATTAGTCTGTTCCTGTCCAAGTGCATGATGGGAACAGGGCAAACCAAACTACAAAAGCCAATTCTTACACTGGGAAGGAAACAAGCTTCCGGGGACCGGTTTCTAGCATTTCAGCCGTCTTCGGCCCGGCTTGCTTGAATCCTGATGGTGCAATGAGCAAGGGACTCATGTCTGAGTATACCCTTCCACGCTTAGGGTGGACAAACATATTTACAACAAGGGGTGGTGAGGGACAGAGTCTCTGAAGTAAGCAGAATACTCTCACCCAGTCAAGAGATCAGGGCTAGATCCAACACCGTTTTTTAGCTCACTGCACCATCCCAGTTTCAGAACCTGGCTGTATGCAAATTAGTCTGTTCCTGTCCCAGTGCATGATGGGAACAGGGCAAACCAAACTACAAAAGCCAATTCTTACACTGGGAAGGAAACAAGCTTCCGGGGACCGGTTTCTAGCATTTCAGCCGTCTTCGGCCCGGCTTGCTTGAATCCTGATGGTGCAATGAGCAAGGGACTCATGTCTGAGTATACCCTTCCACGCTTAGGGTGGACAAACATATTTACAACAAGGGGTGGTGAGGGACAGAGTCTCTGAAGTAAGCAGAATACTCTCACCCAGTCAAGAGATCAGGGCTAGATCCAACACCGTTTTTTAGCTCACTGCACCATCCCAGTTTCAGAACCTGGCTGTATGCAAATTAGTCTGTTCCTGTCCCAGTGCATGATGGGAACAGGGCAAACCAAACTACAAAAGCCAATTCTTACACTGGGAAGGAAACAAGCTTCCGGGGACCAGTTTCTAGCATTTCAGCCGTCTTCGGCCCGGCTTGCTTGAATCCTGATGGTGCAATGAGCAAGGGACTCATGTCTGAGTATACCCTTCCACGCTTAGGGTGGACAAACATATTTACAACAAGGGGTGGTGAGGGACAGAGTCTCTGAATTAAGCAGAATACTCTCACCCAGTCAAGAGATCAGGGCTAGATCCAACACCGTTTTTTAGCTCACTGCACCATCCCAGTTTCAGAACCTGGCTGTATGCAAATTAGTCTGTTCCTGTCCCAGTGCATGATGGGAACAGGGCAAACCAAACTACAAAAGCCAATTCTTACACTGGGAAGGAAACAAGCTTCCGGGGACCGGTTTCTAGCATTTCAGCCGTCTTCGGCCCGGCTTGCTTGAATCCTGATGGTGCAATGAGCAAGGGACTCATGTCTGAGTATACCCTTCCACGCTTAGGGTGGACAAACATATTTACAACAAGGGGTGGTGAGGGACAGAGTCTCTGAATTAAGCAGAATACTCTCACCCAGTCAAGAGATCAGGGCTAGATCCAACACCGTTTTTTAGCTCACTGCACCATCCCAGTTTCAGAACCTGGCTGTATGCAAATTAGTCTGTTCCTGTCCCAGTGCATGATGGGAACAGGGCAAACCAAACTACAAAAGCCAATTCTTACACTGGGAAGGAAACAAGCTTCCGGGGACCGGTTTCTAGCATTTCAGCCATCTTCGGCCCGGCTTGCTTGAATCCTGATGGTGCAATGAGCAAGGGACTCATGTCTGAGTATACCCTTCCACGCTTAGGGTGGACAAACATATTTACAACAAAGGGTGGTGAGGGACAGAGTCTATGAATTAAGCAGAATACTCTCACCCAGTCAAGAGATCAGGGCTAGATCCAACACCGTTTTTTAGCTCACTGCACCATCCCAGTTTCAGAACCTGGCTGTATGCAAATTAGTCTGTTCCTGTCCCAGTGCATGATGGGAACAGGGCAAACCAAACTACAAAAGCCAATTCTTACACTGGGAAGGAAACAACCTTCCGGGGACCGGTTTCTAGCATTTCAGCCGTCTTCGGCCCGGCTTGCTTGAATCCTGATGGTGCAATGAGCAAGGGACTCATGTCTGAGTATACCCTTCCACGCTTAGGGTGGACAAACATATTTACAACAAGGGGTGGTGAGGGACAGAGTCTCTGAATTAAGCAGAATACTCTCACCCAGTCAAGAGATCAGGGCTAGATCCAACACCGTTTTTTAGCTCACTGCACCATCCCAGTTTCAGAACCTGGCTGTATGCAAATTAGTCTGTTCCTGTCCCAGTGCATGATGGGAACAGGGCAAACCAAACTACAAAAGCCAATTCTTACACTGGGAAGGAAACAAGCTTCCGGGGACCGGTTTCTAGCATTTCAGCCGTCTTCGGCCCGGCTTGCTTGAATCCTGATGGTGCAATGAGCAAGGGACTCATGTCTGAGTATACCCTTCCACGCTTAGGGTGGACAAACATATTTACAACAAGGGGTGGTGAGGGACAGAGTCTCTGAATTAAGCAGAATACTCTCACCCAGTCAAGAGATCAGGGCTAGATCCAACACCGTTTTTTAGCTCACTGCACCATCCCAGTTTCAGAACCTGGCTGTATGCAAATTAGTCTGTTCCTGTCCCAGTGCATGATGGGAACAGGGCAAACCAAACTACAAAAGCCAATTCTTACACTGGGAAGGAAACAAGCTTCCGGGGACCGGTTTCTAGCATTTCAGCCATCTTCGGCCCGGCTTGCTTGAATCCTGATGGTGCAATGAGCAAGGGACTCATGTCTGAGTATACCCTTCCACGCTTAGGGTGGACAAACATATTTACAACAAGGGGTGGTGAGGGACAGAGTCTATGAATTAAGCAGAATACTCTCACCCAGTCAAGAGATCAGGGCTAGATCCAACACCGTTTTTTAGCTCACTGCACCATCCCAGTTTCAGAACCTGGCTGTATGCAAATTAGTCTGTTCCTGTCCCAGTGCATGATGGGAACAGGGCAAACCAAACTACAAAAGCCAATTCTTACACTGGGAAGGAAACAACCTTCCGGGGACCGGTTTCTAGCATTTCAGCCGTCTTCGGCCCGGCTTGCTTGAATCCTGATGGTGCAATGAGCAAGGGACTCATGTCTGAGTATACCCTTCCACGCTTAGGGTGGACAAACATATTTACAACAAGGGGTGGTGAGGGACAGAGTCTCTGAATTAAGCAGAATACTCTCACCCAGTCAAGAGATCAGGGCTAGATCCAACACCGTTTTTTAGCTCACTGCACCATCCCAGTTTCAGAACCTGGCTGTATGCAAATTAGTCTGTTCCTGTCCCAGTGCATGATGGGAACAGGGCAAACCAAACTACAAAAGCCAATTCTTACACTGGGAAGGAAACAAGCTTCCGGGGACCGGTTTCTAGCATTTCAGCCGTCTTCGGCCCGGCTTGCTTGAATCCTGATGGTGCAATGAGCAAGGGACTCATGTCTGAGTATACCCTTCCACGCTTAGGGTGGACAAACATATTTACAACAAGGGGTGGTGAGGGACAGAGTCTCATTGCACCATCAGGATTCAAGCAAGCCGGGCCGAAGACACCTGAAATGGCAGAAACCGGTCCCCGGAAGCTTGTTTCCTTCCCAGTGTAAGAATTGGCTTTTGTAGTCTGGTCTGCCCTGTTCCCATGATGCACTGGGCCAGGGACAGACTAATTTGCATACAGCCAGGTTCTGAAACTGGGATGGTGCAATGAGCTAAAAAACGGTGTTGGATCTAGCCCTGATCTCTTGACTGGGTGAGAGTACTCTGCTTAATTCAGAGACTCTGTCCATCACCACCCCTTGTTGTTAATAATTTTGTCCACCCTAAGCGTGGAAGGGTATACTCAGATGTGAGTCCCTTGCTCATTGCACCATCAGGATTCAAGCAAGCCGGGCCGAAGACGCCTGAAATGGCAGAAACCGGTCCCCGGAAGCTTGTTCCCTTCCCAGTTTAAGAATTGGCTTTTGTAGTCTGGTCTGCCCTGTTCCCATGATGCACTGGGCCAGGGACAGACTCATTTGCATACAGCCAGGTTCTGAAACTGGGATGGTGCAATGAGCTAAAAAACGGTGTTGGACCTAGCCCTGATCTCTTGACTGGGTGAGAGTACTCTGCTTAATTCAGAGACTCTGTCCATCACCACCCCTTTTTGTTAATAATTTTGTCCACCCTAAGCGTGGAAGGGTATACTCAGATGTGAGTCCCTTGCTCATTGCACCATCAGGATTCAAGCAAGCCGGGCCGAAGACGCCTGAAATGGCAGAAACCGGTCCCCGGTAGCTTGTTTCCTTCCCAGTGTAAGAATTGGCTTTTGTAGTCTGGTCTGCCCTGTTCCCATGATGCACTGGGCCAGGGACAGACTAATTTGCATATATCCAGGTTCTGAAACTGGGATGGTGCAATGAGCTAAAAAACGGTGTTGGATCTAGCCCTGATCTCTTGACTGGGTGAGAGTACTCTGCTTAATTCAGAGACTCTGTCCATCACCACCCCTTGCTGTTACTAATTGGGTATCATCGGTGTATAAGGTCATGGATATGTTGAACTCTAGTACGATCTCTGCCAGGGTTCCATATACACATTAAAAAGGGTAGGGCTCAGGGCCGATCCCTGAGGCACCCCCCACTCTAGGCTCATGGTTTCCAAGAGGGCAAAATGTTCCTGAACTTGGAAAGTTATTTTGTTCAGGAATGATCACAGCCACTTAAGAGCATTATCCTGTACCCCGATATTGGCTAACCTTCTACTTAGTATGTGATGATCAACCGTATCAAAGGTGGTGCTCAAATCCAACAGGAGGAGCACCGCGGATTTTCCCTGGTCCAAAGTTAGTCTCGGTTCCTCTACCACTACGAAGAGTGCAGATTCCTTACTGTGCTATGCTCGTAAGCCCATTTGGGTTGGATGCAGACATTGATTGCTCTCCAGAAAATCAGACAAGTGCCTGTTCACGTGTTTTTCTAGCAGTTTGCCTGCATATAGTAATTAAGATATTGGTCAAAAATGTCCCAACTGTCCCGGATCTGCATTATCTTTCTTTAGTAGGGCTATTATTCCTGCATGTTTCCACATTCATGGAACTTCACCTGACTCTAAGGATTGATTCAGTATTCTCAATAGGTTCGGTGTGATGATGGGTGTGACGGCCTTCAGAAATTTTGGTGGGGCTGGGTCTAGCAGAGACCCAGATTTCACCTTTTCCATCAGTGCCATAACCTCCTGCAGTTCCATAGGAGGGAACTGTGTTGACTGTATGTCTTCATCCTCCTCTGAGGCTGTGTCTCCCATGTTCTTGAAATTACTATATATGTTTGTTATTTTCGAGAGAAAGTATGTAGCCAGCTCATTACATCTCTCTACCGATCTTTCAGTGGGACTAGAGGTGGGATTTATATTAGATAGTAATTTAATTACTCAGGATAGTTCTTTTGAAGAATTATGGGCGTTATTTTTTTTTTCCTCGAACAATCTTGCTTGACTAAGTTTAATATTCTGGTGATAGTTTCTGATGGCCTTTTTGTATTCAACTTTTAGTGATGGATCGTAGGTTTTCCTCCATTCCCTTTCAAGCCTTTTGCACTGCTTTTTTAATTCAAGGAACTGAGTGTTGAACCATCCCTCGGCTCTTGTTCTAGTATTGAGTTTTGTCATTAATTTAGGAGCTACTCAGTCCAGAGATTTGTCGATCCATGCTTCCCATCTTAAATACCCTTCTTCCACTGATCCTAGTTCATCTATATCTAGCTGTGTATGTTAGTACTCTTTCCCATTCTGGCTGATTAATCTTTGCCCAGCATTTTTTTTCTGTTTTTTTTGGGACTAAGCTTTCCTCATTGTGTCTTCCTGGCTTTCTTAATTCTATTGGGATAAAGAATGATCTGACCAGGGGACTGGTGTTGAGGCTACTTTCAAATCTGGATTATTTGTGATTACCAGATCTAGGGTATGTCCTTTATTGTGGGTGGCTGTTGTTACTAATTGAGTAAATTGTAGACTTTCCAGGTCTGAAAGGAGGCGTTTTGAGCTAGTAAGTTCCTTATTATCTAAATGCAGATTCAGGTCTCCAAGAACCAAGATATGGCTTTTTTTAAGTAAAAGACTAGTCAAAACATCAGGCAATTCCTCTAGGAATTCCCCGCATGGGCCAGTTGGACAATATATTAGCAGACCTTATAATGTTAGATTTGGAGAGAGGGAGATTAAAAAGGACAGACATTCACATCCTACCACTGCCAAAGGTTCTGTGATGCACTTATAGCCCTTTTTGTCTCAATGGCGACTCCCCCCCCTAACTGTCCAATTCTGTCTAGACCATGGATTTCACACTCTGGCGGGAGGGCCATGACTATATTAGGCAGAGAGTCTTCTTTTAGCCAGCTTTATAAATAGTGCATCAAGTTTAGTTTCCTCTAATAAAATTCAAATTTCTTTTGTATGTTTTGGTAATGATAAGTTCCAACCATGTATAGTGCTCTTTGAAGATGGATTGGTTTTCCTTTCTGTGTTCCAGTTGGTTATTTGCCTAAGTGTGTGTATTTCATACTTCCCTGATATGCCTAAGCTTGCAGTGATGGTATGCTCTTTGGGTTTCTCCCGATCACTACTTGCTTTATTATTATACCTGTACAATTCCTCCCTCGTGTAGGTAATCTGTGGAAATTGTGCAGGGTTCCTGGCCCCTGGTCGCGGCTGAGCGCGGATGGGCGAAGACGGGCTTGCCTTTGGTGCACCTTTCAACAAACAATTGTGCAAAGTTTAGAGGAAAAAATGTTCAAGACAAACAACACCCTTCGGGCCACTCATGTCTCTTTCATTCGAAAGTGCTATGCATTTTAGGCTCTTTTTGAGACTGTCTCAATGCCATAACTTTACAGCATAAGAACTACATTCTGATATTCTTTTTTGTATTTTCAATAAATTGTCACTCACATTGTCACACATTAAGCAATGAAATGTCACACATGAGCGCTCAGGCCAGTAAGCATGGTAATGTCACGCATAAGTACCCAGGCCACTGAGGCCAGAAACTGTGGAAATGTCACACTTTAGAACCCATGCCACTAAGGCCTGAAACTGTGGAAATGTCACACATAAGCACCTGATAACTACTTACTACTCAACTATTTATTTTAAAACACAATTGATAAAAATATTTTAGTAAACTTAAGTCTATTATTATTTTTCTGTTTTTTATTTTGGAATTTTTATTTACATTTTTAATAAGTTGTGTGTTAAAAATTGTTTTATTTTGAATATAAATAATTTTTTACATTTCGAAATAAATTTGCTTCATATACACTTTGATGTTTAATTGTGGTATTTATAGTTTGTTTCATTGCTAAATTGTATGCATATTATTTTTTATTTAATGGAAAAATAATCAATATGTTAAAGATTTCTTTTTGGTAAAAGTGAGTTAGAAGTAATATTTTTTTTATTCAAGCTAGCCTGGCTGATGTGGGGTGTTACCCCAAAACTGGTCCCAGGATACTTGTTTCTGGTCTAGGGAAGTCCTGGCTTGGCAGTTTCGGCTGGACTGTTCCATGAGGGACAGGGTCAAAACTGATTTGCCTATGGCTGGGTCTGTAATGGGGTGGCGAAGTGACCTAAGGAGCGATGATGGATTCAACCCAGATCTGTGACTGGGGGTGAGTGTCTGAAAAGCTTCAGTGCTCGTTCATCATCTCCTAGTGTTTGTCCTGTTCAAGCAACAGCCACAATTTGTCAGATTGACTCACCAAGGTCCCTAAATTAACTAGTGCTTAACCCTTGGTAGTTTTGCAACAAAAAGCGGTCAGGTTTATCTTAGAGACAATGTGTAAAGTATTTAGGCCAAGTAGTACACACCAATTAAAAGACAAACAATAAGTGGCATCCACAGTACCGATTTGCAAAGTCAAATTCGCAAGTAATGCAATTTATTTGCAATAAAATTATGACTTTAAGTTGCTCAATAGTCCTACGATGGTACAAATATTCACAAATATTTACACTAATTGGTGCTCAGGGTTGGGTAAGAGGAAGAGAGGAGTGATAGTTTAGTTTATAGGGGTCAAAACGTTGACAATAACGAGATTACAAGCCAGGACAACTATAATTTACTGACAATGTTCATGCACAGCTTTGTAATATATTTGGAACAACTGACCTTTGTTAAAGCCAGATCAGTATCACCATGGGAATTTGATGGATATATGTCACACTACCCTGTCCTTGTCCACTACTCTCATGTCTCCACATTGCTCACTGTCACTCTTCTTTTCCCATTACCCAACCCTGAGCACCATTTAGTGTAAATATTTGTGAATATTTGTACCATAGTAGGAGTATTGAGCAACTGCGTTGCCAACAACTTAAAGTCATAACTTTCTTGGAAATAAATTGCATTACTTGCGAATTTGACTTTGCAAATTGGTACTGTGGGTAGGACTTATTGTTCGTCTTTTAATTGTTGTGTACTACTTGACGATTTCTTTATTGTACTGTACTATTGACCCAGGTCTGGTAGTCCTTCCAGTATCCCCATTGATACACAATAATATATTTAGGCAGCATACAAGCAGTAATAAAGTGGAAACAAAGCACAAAAAAATCCTCCAGAAATATTATAAAATGTAGTAAATTAACCCCAAAATGCCAAAAATCCAATCAATAGAACGAGAGTTGTGAATTGTTTACGTTTTTATAAAAAAATTAGTGCCTAAATGATCAAAGCACCAACCACGGAAACCTAGTTGAATGAGATTGGGTCTGAGTGGAAAAATATGGCCAACCGCAAAGGAGAGTCAGAGACAAGAAGTGGACTTGGCCCTGTCGGAGCTCACCTTTGGACTTAAAAGAAATTCTTGAGAAAAATGCTCTGAGATGGTAAAGTTCATCAGGGAAAGGCTGCAAACAGTGTCAGAGAAGGGAGCGCTGTTGTCAGGATGCCCCTGTACAAAATCATAGTGAAGATTTCTATGTTCTGGCTTAGTCACTTTTTTGGAGGCTGAAAATCTCCAAAGAGATAAGGCAGGAGGCTGTAGCCGATGAGAGTTCAAGGAGATCGGAACCCACTTGGTGAAGAACCACTAAGCAAGATTTGGTGTTGCAGAGAAGAACATAGTGGGAGCTGCTGCAAAGTCAGGCTGACTGGCATTGCACCTTGGGCAGATAGACGTGCAGGTTGATCGATGTTTTCTCTAAGTTCTCAGAGTAGTTTTTAGCAAAAATGTTCTAAGTCCTATCTATTGGATTTTGGCTATGTTGCTACCTTTTCCATCACCTTCAGGGGCCGTATTAAGTTAATTTCCCCAGGGTGCAAATGGTGTTAGCTCCCACTTTTCAAACCCCCGGGGACTGCAGGCGCCTGTGCGGCACCTTCTGTAATATAGATAGCACTGATGCTCATATAGTGCCAGCGCTATGTGTTCCCTAATTTGCATGGGGGTGTGGTGCCATGCAAATGAGGGAATCCCTTTGCCTAAGCACGCGTGCTGTATTATTGACGTGGGCACAGAGGCAAAGAAGCTGTCAGGAGTCTCACTGCCATTCTGGCACACTTAGTCCATCTATTGTGTGGGTGTCTGGGAGGAATTCAAAAAGTCTAACTGCCCACTGCACCCAGTCATGTGACCTAGGACAGGCTGCAGGCACAAAATGATAAAGGGCAGGAAAATTCCAACTTTCTAAAAGGGAATTTTCAGATTTGTAATCTAAATTCATCTTTACTACTGAAAAGGATTTTTTATTACAGTTTCATAGATATCAAACATGAAATGCTCATCTGTCTCCAATCAAATGATAGCACTTAATAAATGTAGTAGGGCAACCCAATGTTATCCTGAGGGGGAGATAGGCCTTGCAGTACTGAAAAACAAATGTGGGAGTTTTTTACTACCTGGACATGTATACCTTAAAAGTACATGTCCAACTTTAAAGTACAATGTACCCAGCCCTATTGGCTATCTAGGGCCTACCTTAAAGGTAACTTTTATGTATGAAAAGGGGACTTTAAGGTTTGGCAAGGGGGTTATATTGTTATGTCCAAATGGCAGTTTAAAACTGATTTCAGACTCCAATGACATGCCTGAGACATGTTTTATGGAGCTACCTAAATGGTTGGTTCAATAAGTGCTGCAAGCCCACTAGTATCATTTAAATTACAAGCCCTGGTTATATGGTATATTACTCTACAAGTTACTTATAAGTAAATTATATATGTCACCCTGGTGCAAACCAATTTTACAGTGTTTAGGGGAATGAGCACAAGCATGTTAACACTGGTTAACAGTTGTAAAGTGCACCGAGTCCTAAGGCCAACAAAAAATAAAATTTCAGGAAAATGAAGGGAAGCAGGAAAAAGGTTTTGGGGAATACCACCCTAAAGTTGACAGGACTAACAAACACTGACCGAAGAGATTACTACTATTTACAAATGAAGAAAGAATCCTTAAACAGTAGGAATAGGCTCCTCCACTTCAAATTTAAACAATGCACACACTACACATCCAGTCGCTTTAAGGCTTGGGGACTTTTGGATGATGCTGCATGCCCGTAATGCACCAACCTCCTTACACACTAGTTTCACCAATCTTGAGATTGTCCAGGTGTGTTTTGCTACTAATGAACAATATTTAAGACTCTCTTGGAGATGCTTTCTATACCTCTCCCCATCTCCTCTGCAAACACTGTTGGGGTATGTGAGGGCATACCTATCCTGTCTTGCAGATTCACTGCGTTAGCCCTTCTCATGAAAAATAATTGCAGTGCACACGCAGACATATATATGAGTGTGTGCGCATGTGTGTGTATATGTCATGCTTTCCCCCACAGGTCAGTTCTAGTTTAGCCCCCTTTTTGCAACACTTTTTTCTGCTGTTTTCCAATTACACCTCCCAATTCCCAGAGCCCCTACCACCCTCAGGTCCTACTTAATGGAGGCTGCAGCACAGCTGCAGCAAAAGTGCACTGAAGGTGTGGCAAAGGCAAGCCCATCTGTTTCTTTGCATGCCTGGACCACACCCACCACTAGGAACCCTGGTCCCTCCACCTGTACCCTGACAATGAACTGCGGTCTTTCAACCCCAGGAGAAACACCAACTGCTGCAGCACCTCAACGAGAACCACCGAAGAACCTTTCGCCTGCTGCCTCACTTGCAATGTCATGAGCCCTGCGATTATGACCCAGCAGACACCCATTCACAGATCAATTCTCCACTGCACACTGCTCAATGTTGGGCAAGCATGCTACAGAAATCTGGGACACCATCACCACCCTCACCCCAACATGATTTTTATCACAGAAATGTGTCTCACACCCTCATCTGCTCACGGCATCGCCACTGCAATGCCCCCGGTTACAAGATGCTCTACCACAACCACCCTGGCATACACGGTGGACACATCACCATCATCCACAAGGACACCCTCCAATGCACCACCACAAAGGACCATAGTATGCCAATCATGGAACACCTCAGGTTTCATTTCAGAATAGACAATACAACTACCATCAGGGGAACCCTCGCCTACAGACCCCTGGGCCCCTGGCCAAGTTTCTGCAACACTATCCCGGACTTCATTACCTTCATGAAGAATGACTCTAAACACTACATTTTCCTGGGAAACCTAAACTTCCACCTTAAAGACCCCAACGGCACCAACTCCTCAATTGTCCTGTAGAACATGAGCAAACTCTGCCTCTCGCAGCTGGTCACCATCCCCACGCACATTTCAGGACACACACTGGACCCAAACTTCTCCTCCAGTGACAGGATCACGGTCTCCCATACAACTGAGCTAACCTGGATGGACTGCAACATTACAAACTTCACCATCACTGGCTCTCCAGGACCACCACCCAATCTGACCTACCAGCCTTGCAGAAACTGTAGCTGATTCAAGGAAGCCATCTGGAGCTCCGTCCTCAAAGAAACAAAGCTCAACCTCTACAACACCCTCAAATGCAACATCCAGAGCTTCTCAAATTGGAACTCCTTCACCACTGACTCCATCGCCCCCAAGAGGAACACCAACAGTTGTGGACCCATCAAGAATGCAGGTGGTTAACTCCCAAGCTTCTGACCCTCAAACACAACTGAAATGATAATGGCGCTCCAACAGAAACTTAACCAAACTCCGCACCTTCAGGTCCATCCTCAACAACTACCACCACCACCTCAGGGAGGCCTAGATGGACTCCCTCACCAACTGCATCAAGGTGAGCACAAGCCATGCCATGGAACTCTTCAGCATTGTCAGAGAGTTTCCCTCCCCACACTGCCATCGAGAACACAATCCACCCCTTCCAGTCCCCCGGCGGCAGCCTGGCAGACTACTTCCCCCTGAAGAACACAGACATCTCCAGCAACTTCAACCCACAACCCACAGACCTCATCCACCTCCTCACACCTGCTGTCACTACTCTCAGTTACCAACTCACCAACTGGAAACAGATCTCAATCCAAGACACCACCACCATAATGAATTCAGTCAACTCTGAGGCTTCCAAGGACCCCTGACAGTACCATATCTACAACCTAGGAAGGAAAGAGATGAGCAGCAGCTCACAGAGATCCTCAACTCTTCCATCATCACAATCACCATCTCCGACACATGGAAGCACGCAGAAGTCAAGCCGCTCCTGGAGAAACCCACCACCGACCCCACGGAGCTCAAGAACCACCAGCCTATCCCACTACTACCTTTTCCTGCCAAGGTCCTGGAGAAAACAATCAACTGCAAGTTCACAGAGTACCTCGAAAAAAACAACCTGCTTGACTCCTCCTAATCTGCCTTCCGATCCAACCACAGAACCGAAATAACCCAGATCGCAGAAAATGATGACGTCAGATGCCTCCTAGACCAAGGGGAAACAGCAGCACTCATCCTCCACGACCTCTCAGCGGCCTTCGACACTGTATCTCAATACACCCTCCTCACCAGACTTCACCACATCAGCATCCAAGGCAATGCTCTCAACTGGATCTCCTCCTTCCTCTCTGGTCAAACTCAGACGATCCATCTAACTCCCTTCTTCTCCATGCACAAAACCTAATCTGCTGCATAGCCCAGAGCTGTTCTCTCAGCCCCACCCTCTTCAACACCTACATGACAGAGCAAGAAGACATCGCCTGCACCCACGGACTCAACATCATCAACGACAATAAGCAGCTCATCCTATCCCTCACAGAAGATCCCGACAACTTCAGAGTTAAATTCCAGAACACCATGTTCAACATCACCACCTGGATGACGTCCAACTGCCTAAAGATTAACTCTGACAAAACTGAAGTATTTACCTTTGGGGAACAAGTCCTCTCCCTGGGATGACCTATCAAGCTCGGCCCCACACCAACCCCCACCGACCACGCACGTAACCTCAGAATCATCCAGACAAATGACCACGAAGCAATAGGTAAATGCTGTATCCTCTTCCTGCTTCCATACACTCCACATTCTCTGCAGATTTTTCCGATGGCTCCCCACCTCAACAAGGAAAACTGTCACCCATGTCCTCGTATCCAGTCACCTTGACTCAGGCAAAACACTCTGCATCGGAGCCACCAAACAGCTCCTCAACTGCCTCCAGAGTGAACCTTGCAGAAAGATTCATCCTCAACCTCCCCAGAAAAACCAGTGCTACTCCCAACTCAAAACCCTACACTAGCTCTCCGTCTGGACAAGATGCCTCTTCAAACTTCTGACATACACCTACAAAGCCCTCCACATCTCCAGTCCCGCCTACATCAACCAGCGCAGGATACTCCACCAACCTACCAGGAAGCTCTGCTCTGCCTCCCTCGCCTTGCCATGCATCTCCGCATCCATCAGAGCCGCTGCGGAGGTTGTTCCTTCTCCAAACTCGCCACCAAGTCCGGGAACGACCTCCCCCTCCCCTTGCGAACTGCCCCCTCACTGGAAGAACCTCATGACATGGCTTTTCGACCAAGACTCACAGAACTCCAGTGCCTAGTGACCTCCTGGGGCCATAAATTGTGCTATACAAGACTGATCGATTTATTGATTTGGAATATTATATCCAAGGGAAGATGAAAATACGTTTGATTATCTTGCAGGTTTAAACCTCATTGTGTGAGGGGTTTACAAGGAAATTAGAATGAGTTAGTAATAGAAACGTTTTTAAAAATATTTGTTGCACTGATTTTTACTTGGCTATTATACATATAACACCAAATCTGACAAAATGCAAAAAAAATTTTTTAGGGGTGTTGGTCTATTTTTCATCCGAGATAGAATGCCCAAAGCCACAGATGTCAAAAGTATTGACCAAATGTGTCATCTACACGTTAGCTAGTAATTTTGTCTGAAAAAATACTAGCAGTGATTTGTACAGACTATGGGAAAATATTTGATATAGAATCAATGTGACATTCTATTTTTATGGATGAGAATTGCACGAGTCGAGAAGGGGCTTTACTGTTTTGGCTAATTCATTTTGGACAGACGGAAAGGGGGTCAGGAGGGTCAATTGACAGGCAGTTGCTTTCACACCCAAATTACAAAATGTTTGAAATATAAAAATGCCACTGAAAAATTATGTGCAAAGACTTGCTATTAAGATCAGGTGATAATGTTTGTAAAAATCGACAAAGTTACAACGTTTATGATGTTCTCCACCTTACCAAAGTTCACCCCATCCATCTGCCCGGTGGAACCCTTTTTGCTATTCCTACTCCTAAATATCAACTCAAGAAAAAAATCCCATCCTTGAAAATTTCCTAAGTAGGCAGGTCCATCTGTAATTGTAAAGTCTGCAGATTCTGATTTTAAGGATTAATGATAGACATTTATGTCTTCAGATGGACCCTTTGTGTACCCCAGTGGCACAAAATGCAGAAAAAGTGGTGTATCAGTCCATTTCCAATATTTTTAAACAACCATTGAATGCAGCATATTTGCATATTTACAACTCACTATGATAAGGCAGAACGTCTATCTTGGCCCAACAAGATGACAATAAAAACAAAAATATAGAGATATACATAATTCGATATAGCATGCCCTTAGTATAGGCTACTTGACATTCCTTTTACATTAAGCTTAGATGCAAACTACATTTTATCATTGTGTTCCATACACAACATGAAAGACCTGATCAAATTCTCTATTGTTTTACAATATGTTTCACATTTCGTTCTGGTATGCATCCTTTCTATTTCGTGCATCAATAGAGTGCCTTCCTAAATTCTCACCTTGTGATTTTGCTTAATCCACACAGTCTGAAATATCAGGCAAGGAACAAAATGGAAGGTGCACTCAAATGAAGTCAATAGAAGTAATAGTTTAAAGTGTCTTCTTCTTTATTCAAAAAGTATTCGTGAAACATAGGCACAGCCAACGCGTTTCGTTCCTCTTGCCTTTTAGGAACTTCGTCAGGGCTGTAAAGGTTACAAACATAAATATACACATAAATATACATTTAACATAGCACATATAGACAGAAATGATCATAAAAGACTAACCCAAAACACAACAAATGACAATAACTAATAGATAAAATCCATAATCAAACAACACGAAGCATTATAATACATCCCGTGATGTAGACCTATATATATGTCTAGGTCTACATCACGGTAATCATCCCTTTTCTATGCAATTTTGCCCTCCTCCCATCTTTTTATAAAATTTTGTGTAAATATTTATGATATTGAACTTGGAACTAACTGTATCAGTCCTCTCGAACCACAAACTTTTGTAAATAAGATACATTTCAATATGTGTTACAACAGTTCTTATCATTCTTATTTTTCTATTATGTCTAGGGATAACTGTTGCTTGTTCTTCAGGATGTATTATAATGCTTCGTGTTGTTTGATTATGGATTTTATCTATTAGTTATTGTCATTTGTTGTGTTTTGGGTTAGTCTTTTATGATCATTTCTGTCTATATGTGCTATGTTAAATGTATATTTATGTGTATATTTATGTTTGTAACCTTTACAGCCCTGACGAAGTTCCTAAAAGGCAAGAGGAACGAAACGCGTTGGCTGTGCCTATGTTTCACGAATACTTTTTGAATAAAGAAGAAGACACTTTAAACTATTACTTCTATTGACTTCATTTGAGTGCACCTTCCATTTTGTTCCTTGCATTTTCATTATTCTGTACATCCTATGGCAGAGGGTGTGGGAAGAGATTGCACCATCCTGATTTGAGAACTAGACGATCCGTAGTGCTTGACCTGGTCTACTGCCTTGGTCCTTTGGTTTCACTGAAATATCAGGCATACAAAATAAGCAGGGTTATGTCACAAAAAGTGGCAACATTTTGGATACTGCTGCGCATACAATTAAAGGAAACATATTTGAGCAGAATAAATGTACACGGTGTATAAACTACAATTACAATCAAAACGGAATGATAGGGCCCCATTTCAGAATGTGCATTTCCCTTATGTCACCTTCATTCATTGGACTTTTACGGAATGGGGCCCCCCTGAAAGGTCTAGGGCCCCTAAAGTGTTGGACGTCACGCCACCTTGCACCCCATGCTACGAAAAACTGTAAAGTTTCTTCATTCAACAGGAGGAACTGAAAATGTAAGTTTAAACAGAAAATTATTAGCCTCTTCATTTTTGAGCAAGCATTTGCTTTGCATGAAGACTGCCGTAATGGATTCTAAACTGTTTTTTTTTCATCTCACCTCACCTATAAAAATGAAATGAATATAACACATCATGCACTTGAAGTTTTCTGATTAGACATTAGCATCAGAGGAGAGAAGACACACATGAAAAAATAAAATGCTCAAATGTAAATGTTTGAAGTCCTTTACGAACTGTTGAATCGTGGACACAACCTCCTGCTGATGCAGCTAATAATGTTGATTGTTTTATATAATCCTTAGGCATTTTAATTTGAATATGGGGGCCTAGCCTTTGCTTGATAAATTTCCATTTAAATTTCAAATGTCTTCCTAGTAAAGATTACGCTTGACAACTTTTAGCCAGAGGTGGTATAAAACACAATCACTGCTGCCAAATAAAGTTCTACATGAGGATGGAAGGTTTGAAAATGAAAAAAATTATAATTCTGTTTTCCAAACTAATCCATTGTGCATTGTCAAATAAAAGACAATTTATTTCATGGCTGATTTAGGTAAAAGCATAACATGCTACAAGGGATCTGGGAAAATAAACAGCTGTGAATTTCGTGAGTGTGTGGGCTTGTAATCTTTTGTGGTATAAATTCATGGATCTGTTCTATTAGGAACAAAGTAAACAAACACCATCTTTAGGTATATATTCTATAAATGTGACTCTTTTTCACCATGCTCCTCATCTGAACTTACAAAAGGATAACGAATTTCCCTTTACCACAATTAATCAACTCTACAACATTCACTGTGTTACTCTTTACAGTATATGTATACTTTTAACGTGACCTTAGTCTCTTTGACTACTTTGGTTTACAAATTAGCAACTTCTCCCTTCTATACGATCAATTTATGAATTTTCAGGATTTGTTGCTAATAAGTAAAGGAAGGACTATGATGCAATTTCTGTAAAATCAATATAATATATTATTATGTTTCAAACCATTATGCACAAATTAATATTCATGGTTCATTATATTCATTATCAAACAAAACCTTAAATGCTGAAAAAACATTGTTTTGTGCACAAAATAAAAGTTTGTTTTGCTAACTATTGACTCAGAGTTAATTAGTACATTCTGGGTGAGGAGGCATTTAGCAAAGTGGACCTTAACTTGGCCTGTAAATTCTGCTTCTGTTGATGTTCGTAAGGTTCTTGGGGCCATGAAGAGTGGTTCACCGAGAGATCCGGTCCCGATGAGATACCTTAAGGAGATAACAACTACCATTGTGGAACCAGTAACAGATCTTATCAATGCATCCTTTGCACAGGGGTTGGTTCCACCGAGCTGGAAAAAAGCGGTCATAAAGGCCCTTCTGAAAAAGCCCGGTCTAGACTCATCGGACCTGGCAAATTTCAGACCGATCTCCTTGCTACCCGGGTTTGGTAAGATTGCGGAGAAACTGGTTAACCGGCAATTGTCACACTTTCTGGAGTCTAATGGCATGCTGCGGACCTCCCAAACGGGATTCAGGCCGGGCCAAGGCACTGACACCGCCCTTCTGGCAGTCGTGGAAGAAGCCAGGAGCATTTTGGACTCAGGAGGATCAGTGGCAGTGATCCTCCTGGACCTCAGTGCGGCTTTTGACACTGTGAACCATCAGGTGCTACTCCAACGACTGTCAGAGGTGGGCCTGACGGGATTGGCCCTGAAGTGGCTCGCGTCGTTTCTCCATCAGCGATCTTACCAAGTTTGGGAAGGGAGTGCACAATCCGCCCCCATCCCCCTGCAATGTGGTGTGCCTCAGGGTTCTTCCCTGAGCCCCACATTGTTTAATGTTTATATGGCACCATTAGAGGATGTGGTGGCACCACTGGGTATCAAAATCATCAGCTATGCTGATGATACCCAGTTGGTAGTGGTCCTCTCCCAACTGGGAGACCATCCGGACCGCCTGCACTCTTGCTTGTCAAAGGTCTATGCTTGGATGGGCAACTCGGCATTAAAATTGAATGGCTCCAAAACAGAGTTGATGTTATTAGGACATTCGGGGCCTTCTTTACCGCCAGGTAGCTGGCCGAGTTGCCTTGGCGACTCTCCAACTCCCAAAAAAGAGATCAAAAGTTTAGGCATGTGGCTTGAACAAGATTTGTCTTTCAAGACCCACGCAAAGAAAACTGCTGGAGTCTGCTTTTCTTTGCTGCGATCAGCCCGCAAGATACTACCTCTGCTCCCCGCGACCTCTAGGAAACTCCTTATCCAGGGGTTGATTGTTTCGAGGTTAGATTACAGCAATGCGCTTTTTCTGGGCGCGCCGGAGGCAACCCTCAACAAACTTCAGCTGGTGCAGAATGCAGCAGCAAGGCTCCTGCTGAATGTGTCCAGGAGACAGTCAGCAGAACCAGCACTAAGAGCTTTGCATTGGCTCCCTGTGAGGGAGAGGATAAAATTCAAATCCCTTTGTACAGCCCACAAAATCCTGAGTGGGAGAGGTCCTCCCATTTTGGAGAACTTGGTGCTCCCCTATAAGGCTACTAGAGCACTACGCTCTGACCACAAATGCCTGGTACAAGTGGCCAGAGTAAAAAGAGCCCGAACGGGCGGAAGAAGATTTTCTGTGAATGTGTCTAAGTTATAGAATGCGTTGCCCATGAATTTACGGACAGAAACCAGCATTATGCAATTCCGAAAGCTGCTTAAGACTCATTTATTCCCCGCCTAAGGTTGTCTTTTCTCCCCTCTGCCTCTGAGTTATGTACGAGCGCTGGGATGCCCTAGGGTAACCACGCGCTATATAATACTCCATAATAATAATAATAATTGAGCATATTTCTATAACTAAACATCTTCTGTTTTGAAGGCTGTTGGTAATTCATGTAAAGTTCATATTGGAAGGATGTGGCCCTTAGGGGTTGTTTGACCAAAACAAAGTCTCTTGTCTGTAGCTGATGCCATGGCCACACTGGCACTGGTTGCAGCATGGCGTGAATCTGTTGGTGGATAGAACGGAGATCTTTAGTTAACTCATACCAATAGTCTATGTCAGAGAAGCACTTGGGTCTTGGGACACCCCAGACGTTGGCGGGGCATCCAAAGACCACCTCATACAGGGACAAACCTGTTCTAGAATGCGCTGATGCTCTGGTAGATAATAAAGCCAAATGTAACGCATCTGGCCATCGCAATCCTTTGCTTTCTTGAATCTTTGCTAGCTTCAGTTTGAGAGTATCATTGTACTTCTCAACCAAGCCTGCTGACTGTGGGTGATTCGCTGCATGGAACTTCTGCCTAATATGCAAGCCTTTGCACACCAATTCAATGACTTTTGAATTGAAATGACTTCCGTTGTCACTCCAAATCACACGTGTCAATCCATAGCGCGGGAAGAACTCTTTTAAGAGTGGCTTCGCTGTCGCCATAGCTGTATTCTCTTTGGTGGTATACGCATCAATCCATTTGCTGAATGCACGAATAACTACAAGCACATACTTCAAATTGTTAACTCGTTCCATTTCAATGAAATCCATCTGGAGAACCTCGAAAGGAAAGGAAGGCGGTGCAAAGTTACCTGCGGGTGTAAGAGTACCTTTCCCAGGATTATACTTCAAACATATGATACAATGCTTCACTAGGTGTGTGGCTACCTTAGAGATATTATCGTTTTGCCATTCTGGGTCCAGTAGCTTACATATTCCTTTGGCACTAATGTGTGCTGGACCGTGGACCATGGTAACAACAGGGAGCACGTAAGCATTGGGCAACAAACATCTCTGTTTCCCAGACTAGTCAGTCCAGCACCCATCCTTGTCCAAACACCCTGTACTCTCCTCCCACTTTGCCAATTCATCTAGGGTTGCCTCACCCTGAATTTCCCTGACATTTTCCAATGTACCCTCGAACATGCCATTCTCTGGGACCCACCTAGCGGGACCTGCCACAAACATCTTTTTCATCTTTGATCGAGCTGTCTCCTTAGCTGTCTGGTCTGCGAACGCATTTCCCCTCCCAACATCGTCTGTGATGGCTTTGTGAGCGCTACATTTTATTATTGCTAACTTATCGG
Source organism: Lissotriton helveticus (assembly GCF_964261635.1). Classification (NCBI taxonomy): domain Eukaryota; kingdom Metazoa; phylum Chordata; class Amphibia; order Caudata; family Salamandridae; genus Lissotriton; species Lissotriton helveticus. Next base: position 857,363,858 of record NC_136063.1, on the reverse strand, counting down.
GTGTGTCAATATGGCCAGCAATCTATGTATCAATGGGCTGTTTTGTATTCGCAGTCAATGCGAAGTCAAGAACCCTCTCTCCACCCAGAGGCTCTCAAAATTTTAAGCCACCCCAAAGGCATACTGGCTATCAGTGTAGACATGAACACCCAGTCCCTCACTCAACTCTCAAGCCCTAAGGAGGGCAACCAACTCTGCAGCTTGAGCCAATTGGTATAGGATGTCTCAACTACAGTGTGTAACGTTGTGATTACATAAGCTGCAGTGGTAGTGCCATCCGGTAGTTTGAAACAAGAGCCATCGACATATAGTTCCCCTTGGGGGTCAGATAAGGGAACATCAGTCAGGTCTACCCCTTCCTTTCGTTTCTTCCTCAGTACAAAATAAACAATCATGGACATCATTGTCCTTTTCTTCAGAAGGGATGTGTAGTAATGTGGCTGGGTTCAGAGTGGCACATAGTTTGATGGTAATATGCAAAGCAAACAAGGTAATTCATATCCAGTCAGATGCGTACTAGTAAGGTGCTGTGTCTTTGTATTATTCAATAGTGTATCCATCGCATGAGGTACTATTACTGTGAAATCAGTATCAAGGATGAGCCCTGCTGATTGTCTGATAGAAACTGCCACCACTGCAGCAGCTCTCAGGCAGCTCGGGAGAGCTCTGGTGACGTTATCAAGAATGGCAGTGAAATAAACACAGGGTATCTGTTTACCACCGAAACCCTGTGTTAGGACAGAAAGCGCGCAACCATCCACCTCATGTACATAGAGCACAAAAGGCTTCTGGTAATCAGGAGTACCAAGCACAGGAGCAGAGCAAAGCGCAACCTTTAATTGCTCTAAAGCTTGCTTGCATGCAGATGTCCAAGGCAGGGGTTCATGAACATCTTTGGTAGTGAGGTAAAGAAGGGGTTTTGTAAGTAGGGAATAGTTAGGGATCCAGTGGCGACAATACAAAGCTATGCCAATGAAAGTGCGCACCTCGCGTTCAGTCTTAGGAGCAGGCATATTAGTAATAGCAGCTATGCATTCAGGTGTTAGACTGCGACCCTTCTTCCACAGTAGGTGTCCTAAATAGGTGACCTCCTGTCGATAATATTGAAATTTAGAAAATGACACCTTGTGTCCATGGTATGCTAAATGCAACAATAATTTAACTGTGGCTTATTTGCAACCATCCTCAGTGTCCAATGCCACAAGGATGTCATCAACGTACTCCAACAGCACATTACCACGGGAAGTAAGCGCCAAAGAACCCAATTGAGCTTTCAAAGCTTGGCTATAAGGACTAGGACTTTCTGTATATCCTTGTGGAGCACAGCAGAATCTAAAGCTCCGACCGGCTATTGTAAATCCAAAAAGCTATATGCTATCTTGATTGGTATGCTGAAGAAAGCATTCTTCAGATCATTCACGAAAATCATTGGGGGAATCATTGTCAAGATCGTGGTAATGTCTGGAACCACAGGGGGCTGGGGAACCACCCACTTTGTTTATCTCTAAGGTGAATTACAAAGCAGTAAACATCAGGGTGGGCATCAGAAGAATCCATGGGTGTCCTTTCAAGAAAAGGTAGACTAGGGCTATGACACACATTTGCCACTGTCTCTTTAACCACACCAGACTTAATCAAATCCTGAATTATTTGCAATAAAGCCTTTTCTCCTGCCTGCGAGATCTTGTACTGGGGATCTGGAGCAACCCCACATCCATGTCCCCTGTAGCCCATAATGTGTGTGGCACGTTCTTGAACTCCACGGTGAGAGGAGCATCTTTTGCAAAGCATTGGTTAAGCCCAATGGGCGCACATGGAGCACCACCCCTATTAGACCGCGGTAGCCGCTGGGCCCAACCCAAACCTCTGCCTCTCCCCTTCGCAACTTGCTGCATCAATACCCTCGTCTTCAAATCCTTTGACTTTTTCTCCATCTTGTCTTTGTCCTCATTCTCTCTATGCTTGTAGTACTGTGCCATACTCAAAATCACTGCTGGAGATGATATTGTCCAAGTACTTTCGGAAGCGCCCAACCTATTTGCAATCTCTGGAAGCAAGTTAGTGACAAACCTGTTAACAAACAAACAACACTACCGTCTTGTGACAAGTCCTGACCAATAAAGACTAAAAACGCCCCTTCAAATCTAGTAAAGAAATCAGACAAACTTTCATCCTTCTTCTGAAGACACACAGTCAAGTTATCCCAAGTCACTCTCCTCGACGGGATAAGGAAGTGCATGTAAGTGATAATATGCCCCGGCAAAGCTAGGAGCACTGCCTTTTGCTTCTCGCTCTTTATCTCAAGCTTTGATCTCATCCCACGTGCCACCCAACTCCAGTGCATTATCCTGCGTATGAACCTGCCTCCATATATCCACCGGTACCAGCAGCCAAAAGCACAACTCAATATCTGCTAATGTCATCACTGTGGAGGTGGCCGCCCTTGTCAATTCTTCATATTATGCAGTAGGGTTTTTCCGAGGGTCTGGCAGCTGTCTCTTTAGGATAGGACCTCACTCCTCTTCCAAGGAGTATAGACCCACTGTTCCTGAAACCGAGCGTCGAATCATGGCCTCATTACTGTGTTTGTGCAGTCACGCCGTTCTGGTAATTCAGGAAGGTAAATGGGATGGATCTCCCTCATGGGGTGCTGTGTCCCTTTCGGCGGGACCTTTTGGAGCAATCTGCCTTGATAACCCACTAATGTCATTACATTGCCAAAAACCTCATTGAAAGCCATACCTGTAGGGCCCGGTTCACAGAACAAACTTAAGATAAAACCCTAAACTTTCTATCATTTTGGTATTCACAGAAGGCACTTACTCATTTTGGTATTCACAGAAGGCATTTACTCATTCCGATATTCACAAAAGTTAGGAGTCCTAATTTTAGGAGTAGCAAAGTTTGGACTCCTAACTTTAAGACTCCTAAATGGGGAAACCTTTGCCTTATTGAAATTGCCGAGCTGCCACACCGTTTGACTTTGAACTGACTTTGGGAACTACCCGTTTGTGCGCCAGCTAGTCGCCGGAGTTGCCTGCCTCCCGCCGCCCACTCGCATCTTTCGAGTGTTGCCGCCGAGTGGAGAGCGGGAACTACGAATCCCATCAGCCCATGCGGGCAGCGACATAGGAAACCGCGCCAGGAGGCGCATAAAAACTGCATCAGCCCCGCCTCGCGGGACGCCGGGCGAAGCCCGGGCAAAGGGCGGGCCCTCCGTAGCCCTCAGGAGCCGAAGGAGGCCGGGCTGGGCCTATTTGTTGACATCTCACCCAAGATAAACTGTTTTGTATGTTAGTAAGTCTATATTCCTCATATTGTAGTTAAAGACCTGCCAGATTCCTTGGTTGTGCTCCTATTACCTTAAATTCACTTCTACACCCGGGTGTGCTTAATATTGTTTCTGATAAAAATTGTAACGCACCATGAGTTCGAGCACTACGAAAGGTTTACTGCCATTGGCAGGTGGCGCTAATAAAGGAACATTGGACAACTATGTAATTAGGATCACTTCTGATACCGAAAGGGAAAGCATACTTGCAGAGCGACGTGCCGAGCGACGACGCTCAGTGGAATCGATTAAAAACAAACACTCCTCCCTTGGTCGGTCACAGTTAGACACCTCACTACACATCAGTTATCCCGTTGATAATGAGGACCCTGATACAACAAATAATAGCATTCCAATCCTCCTGCGCGATGTAACTTCTACTCCTGATACGGTTAACGTACTGCATGGACTAGCTTTACCTTCTCCTTGCAAATCGTTACCAGAAATAGAAGTTATACCTGACACGCCCTTACCAGTGGTAGTGGTTACGCGAAAAAAGTCTAGAAATGTAAAGCAACCCCGAGTACAAGGTTCACCGCCAAGAAAAAGAAGGAAAAGAGGGATTGAACCCCAGAGAAAAAAGATTAGCCACACTGACTTTGGTAAATCTTCCAAAGGCCCCTTATCAAATACAACCACTATACCAGTTCCAGGAACTCCACCACAACGTTCGATATTAGAAACTCCTGGTATGGATTTAACGGGAATAATGGAACAACTAATTAGATCCTTGACATTGCTGTTAATAGAGAGACTGACAAGAATAGAAGATCGGCTTAGATTTTTAGAGGAGGCATTAGCTACAAATACAGGGCTAACTAAATACACCGTGACGCCTGTACTGGCAACTCCGCCCATGGTACCATCTTTAAACATCACTGCCCAAAAAGAACTAAAAATCCCTGAGTCAAATAAACCAAAATCCCCAAGGATAGTTACTCACAAGCTAACGCATCAAACTAAACAATATACTGCTAGGGAGGCACAGATGGGAGAAAAACTACCCGACTCAGGAACTGCACAAAATAAGCAGGTCAGAAAAAGTCCAGTCAGGACCTCAAAACCGCCGTCTTTCATGGCTTGGAAGTAGAATAAAGGATAAAAAGGGAGATATAATTGTCATCAATTTCAGGGATCACAGAGCAGTTAGTTATATCCTAAACTGGTTCCCAGAAAATGGTAATAATTCCATCACAGCCTGTGAATTGACCTATTTTTATCCTAGATCTTTATTGGTTCCTACACCCAATCCTAGGGCCAAACTTTACTCTCAGGTTAATCACTTTATACCCCTTCAAAACTGTTATGCGGCTCTTTCGGGTCTGGAGGGAGTGGATTGACTCCATTATAACTCCACATCATACAACACTGTCGGCAGTATGTCGGCCGTGTCCGTTAAAAACACTGAGTCAAATCGTATCCACAATTCCCTCGAGCCCCAGTTAAAACACATCGAGTCCCAGGTTACACTCACTGACTTGGTGGCCAGAACTACTGGGCCCGATCAACCTCTTTCCGTTTTTGTTCCTGTACAGGACTCAAACATCAATGCAATAAACATAGGGACTGGGGGATCTAAAGAGAGGGGAACCAGGCCTTCCATTTTTGCTTTGTTCTGGAACATAGCAGGGCAACGTTCAAAAGTTACAATTGAAGAGTGGATGACTTTCATTTCCAACTTCGATGTCATAGCCCTCCAGGAGACATGGTTACTCGACGCAATACACATAGAAGGGTTTAAAACCTACTTTTCACCAGCCCAACCGTCGACCTCAGGTAGAGCTAAGGGAGGTCTGACCATCTACGTCTCCAACCTCCTGAAAGCAATGGAAGTAGTCATTATAAAACTAGAGCCTAATTTCAAGATTCTTGGCCTAACTCTAAATAACAGGGACAATTTCCTCATAGTGAACTATTATAACAATCTCCCAGAGAAAGAGGCAGCAAACCTGGTATCTTCGATCCGCTCTATCCTGTCATCATATTCAAGGAAATCCACAAAAGAAGAAGTAATAATTTGGGGGGGGATTTCAACTTGGGTCCCTGCCCAGCTGGCAATAATAACATCTGCGGCATCCTTGACGAAAGGGATAACCCAATCTCTCATTTTAGACATTCCATTCTTGGAAGCCATTTAAACGAAATTTTGTTTGAATTAGATCTTGTCCAAGCAAACAATCTGGAAAACAAGGCATCATCACTGGCCCCTACATTTCATGGACAGGGTCATCAAACAACAATAGATTACATCTTGGTATCAAATGGGGAAAGGATAAGGGAAACATTATTTTCCAAGCATTCAATCGCGCTGAGTGACCACTATCCACTGAGCATTTCTCTCCCATTATCCTGTAATCTAAAAAATAATCTTGGTTCCATCCTAGATCAAAATAATTTGACGTTGAACAGACTAAACGGATATGCGCTGAAATGGGGGAAAGTCGACCCAATGGTAACAACAAAGGCAGTGATAACAGGGGCTCTCCCTTCTATCATGAAATGCCTCGACCTTGACACGGCAGATGAGGAACTTATTTCTAATTTTGGTAGGATTATTAAAACCATAAACAAAGCTTTATAGATAGAAATTAAACACAAACCCAAACCGAGGAAGGGATGGTTTAATCATGAATGCACGACCGCTTACCTAAATTTAAAATCTGCATTAAGGAAAGCGGATAGGATTCTACTCGAAATAAGAACTCTGAGGAAAAAATATAATACCACCTTAAAGAATAGGAAAAAAGAACTAAAGAGCCACCTTTGGGCCCAACTTCAAGAAAGCTGTGCCCATAAAAACTCTGCCGCTTTCTGGCAAGTGGTCAAGTCTCCTTTTCTAGCAAATAACACTGACCACCCAAAACTAGACGTAGTGATAGAGGAAAAGGACTGGGTCCATCACTTTTCTAAGATCTTTAAGTCCTCCTCAGAGGACCCTATATCTCATGACGATATCCCCCAGAATGCCATTATCAGTGATAGATCTGAAGGCCCTTTCCCCATCGACCTTCAGTTCTCACTGAACCAAGTGGACCTGGCCTTGCGTGCAAGTAAAAGTGGTAAGGCACCGGGCCCAGATGGTGTCCCCATCGATCTCTTTAAAGCACAGACGGACATTTGGACTCCCCTTCTAACCAGAGTGTTGAATGCAACATGCAATATAGGCCTATTGGACTCTTGGTCCAAATCCATACTAGTACCAAAGGGGGAAAGGGGGTTGGTAACCTGCTATCGCCCTATCTCACTCCTGGACTCGCTGGGAAAGGTGGCGGGTCGACTTATTCTTGAGCAATTACAGGACTGGGCGGACGATGGCAGGATTATCTCAGACCTCCAGTATGGGTTTCGTCAAGGGTTGGGGACCACTGAGCAGGCACTTAATTTGACACTCTTAATAGACAAGTATGTGCACTTTAAAAGGGGTGATTTGTATATGGTTTACCTGAACCTTTCGTCCGCTTTCGATTGTGTCTCCCACTCAAAACTTTGGACCTTACTGGGGGACATGGGAGTACCAACGAACCTGATTAAGTTTCTGAGGGCGCTCTATTCCAATGCCACAGCTAGGGTTCGCTATGGGGTGGGGGGGAGCTGACGGGGGAATTTGCAGTAGAAAAAGGGGTCAGGCAGGGTTGTGTCCTGGCACCCTTGCTCTTCACTTTATACACCAATGGTCTGGAGGGAGTGATGATCAAGGGATGCCGGGACCTTCCTATGGTAAATGAACGGCCAATACCGGCGCTGCTCTAGGCAGATGATGCCGTCATATTAGCTCGTACCCCCCTAGAACTCCAAAAGAGCCTGAACAGATATTCCACCTTCATGGCAGGTCTCGACCTGAAAATTAACACCAGCAAAACTTTTGTGACGAGGGCAGGTTCCTGCCATAAACGAGAATGAGGGATATCTGTTTAGACGAGCAAAAACTAGCGACCACACAAAACTATTCCTATCTGGGCATAGCGATAGATCACAAACTATCCTGGAAACCGACTGTAGAAACCAGAAAACTACTTTTCTTAAGAACTACTGCAGCTCTTGTTAATTTTTCCAGAAAGTTGAGTAAGAGAGCCCCCCTTGAACTTCTTAAAATTTATAACGCCAAATGTCTATCTGTGGCCCTGTATGGGGCAGGGCTTTGGGGTTTTGTGCCCAGAGAAGAAATACAAACAGTGGAAAACTCCTTTCTGAGGTACCTCTTGGCGGTTCCTAGGAGTACGGGTACCATGGCTTGCCACATGGAGTTGGGTCTATCATATGTAACGGATTTAGCGAAGGTTGAACCCATCTTATTATGGCGTAGAATCTGGACTTCTGATAAAGCTACTCTCACCCAGTCCATCCTCTCCGATTGCCTAGCTTTGGATAATGCCCTCAATTCCAGGTGGTTGTGTTATATCAAAAAGTCTTTGCAAGATTTGGGTTGGGAGAGATACTTTCATGATCCCTCCCTAATTTGCGAGGTATCAAGGAAGACATTAAAAGTCAAATGCCTAGCCCACTTTGAGGAATTGAGACTAACAAATGAGGCTACGAAACCAACTGTAGCCCACAGTCTGCTAATACAGACTGTAGCTACAATTCAACCCTACCTTACATTCAAGATCACAAGTTATGAGAGGTACCTCCTGGTAAGGTTTAGGATGAATTTCTTTCATCGTTTGGTCACATTCCCCACCCGAAACAACTGGGCTAAAGATCTTCCGCTCTGTCCTTGTGATGACTCTTCTTCGCAATCTACCCTACACATCATTCTTTTTTGTAAATTTTACCATGGTTTCAGTAAAAAGTGGTTAGCTCCATTGTTACAGCAAATTGGTTATAGACAATTTCGTCCAGCTTTCCTCTTTTTGCAGTTATTGGAGGGAGAGAAGATAGTCTATCTAATAGCGAATTTTCTTAAATGCATTGTCAGACATCGATTGACCTTAAATTAATTTATCATCCTATAAAAGTTATTGCTATTTTACGATCTTTTAATTTATTTTAAACTAACTATAGATAAACACTGTTTAGCTTTTCTTACCACTCTATAAACATGTTTCTATAAAGTAAAATAAAGATGTAATAGGAAAAGCTTTTTATGCTGACTTTAAAAGGGAAAAAGAAATGTTTCCTATTTACAATTGAGCTATATACTTGTGAGGTTGGATCTGCTATTTTTTAAACTGTATATATAGATTTTTATATATTTCAAACTTGATGTAATTGATTGGTGTATGCTTTTTATGATTTATATTTTAAATCGAAATAAAGCTCAATTGACTGACTGACTGACTCCTAAATGCCTTCTGTAAAAACCAAAAGTCTAAAAGTTAGGATTTTTCTCAGTTTAGGAGTCCTAACTTTACGACTCCTAAACTGAGAAAAATCCTAACTTTAAGACTTTTGATGTTCACAGAAGGCATTTAGGAGTCCTAAAGTTAGGACTCCTAACTTCTGTGAATACTGAAATGAGTAAGTGCCTTCTGTGAATACCAAAATGGTAGTAAGTTTAGGATTTTGTCTAAGTTCTGTGAATCGGGCCCTTAGTGTATACCCTGTCCCATATGTCATAGATAATCGCCTATAGCCAGGTTCTGAGCTGGGATGGTGCAGTGAGCTAAAAAATGGTGATGGATCAAGCCCTGATCTTTGGACTGGGTAAGAGTGGTCTGCTTAATTCAGACACTCTGTTCATCACCACCCCCTTTTCTGAATCATTTTGTCCACCATAAGCGTGGAAGGGTATATTCAGATGTGACTCCCTTGCTCATTGCACCATCAGGATTCAAGCAAGCCGGGCCGACGACGGCTGAAATGCTGGAAACCGGTCCCCGGAAGCTTGTTTCCTTCCCAGTATAAGAATTGGCTTGGTAGTTTGGTTTGCCCTGTTCCCATCATGCACTGGGACAGGAACAGACTAATTTGCATATAGCCAGGTTCTGAGCTGGGATGGTGCAGTGAGCTAAAAAACGGTGATGGATCAAGCCCTGATCTTTGGACTGGGTGAGAGTGGTCTGCTTAATTCAGACACTCTGTTCATCACCACCCCCTTGTCTGAATCATTTTGTCCACCATAAGCGTGGAAGGGTATACTCAGATGTGAGTCCCTTGCTCATTGCACCATCAGGATTCAAGCAAGCCGGGCCGACGACGGCTGAAATGCCAGAAACCGGTCCCCGGAAGCTTGTTTCCTTCCCAGTATAAGAATTAGCTTGGTAGTTTGGTTTGCCCTGTTCCCATCATGCACTGGGACAGGAACAGACTAATTTGCATATAGCCAGGTTCTGAGCTGGGATGGTGCAGTGAGCTAAAAAACGGTGATGGATCAAGCCCTGATCTTTGGACTGGGTAAGAGTGGTCTGCTTAATTCAGACACTCTGTTCATCACCACCCCCTTTTCTGAATCATTTTGTCCACCATAAGCGTGGAAGGGTATACTCAGATGTGAGTCCCTTGCTCATTGCACCATCAGGATTCAAGCAAGCCGGGCCGAAGACGGCTGAAATGCTAGAAACCGGTCCCCGGAAGCTTGTTTCCTTCCCAGTATAAGAATTGGCTTGGTAGTTTGGTTTGCCCTGTTCCCATCATGCACTGGGACAGGAACAGACTAATTTGCATATAGCCAGGTTCTGAGCTGGGATGGTGCAGTGAGCTAAAAAACGGTGATGGATCAAGCCCTGATCTTTGGACTGGGTAAGAGTGGTCTGCTTAATTCAGACACTCTGTTCATCACCACCCCCTTGTCTGAATCATTTTGTCCACCATAAGCGTGGAAGGGTATACTCAGATGTGAGTCCCTTGCTCATTGCACCATCAGGATTCAAGCAAGCCGGGCCGACGACGGCTGAAATGCCAGAAACCGGTCCCCGGAAGCTTGTTTCCTTCCCAGTATAAGAATTGGCTTGGTAGTTTGGTTTGCCCTGTTCCCATCATGCACTGGGACAGGAACAGACTAATTTGCATATAGCCAGGTTCTGAGCTGGGATGGTGCAGTGAGCTAAAAAACGGTGATGGATCAAGCCCTGATCTTTGGACTGGGTAAGAGTGGTCTGCTTAATTCAGACACTCTGTTCATCACCACCCCCTTTTCTGAATCATTTTGTCCACCATAAGCGTGGAAGGGTATACTCAGATGTGAGTCCCTTGCTCATTGCACCATCAGGATTCAAGCAAGCCGGGCCGAAGACGGCTGAAATGCTAGAAACCGGTCCCCGGAAGCTTGTTTCCTTCCCAGTATAAGAATTGGCTTGGTAGTTTGGTTTGCCCTGTTCCCATCATGCACTGGGACAGGAACAGACTAATTTGCATATAGCCAGGTTCTGAGCTGGGATGGTGCAGTGAGCTAAAAAACGGTGATGGATCAAGCCCTGATCTTTGGACTGGGTGAGAGTGGTCTGCTTAATTCAGACACTCTGTTCATCACCACCCCCTTGTCTGAATCATTTTGTCCACCATAAGCGTGGAAGGGTATACTCAGAAGTGAGTCCCTTGCTCATTGCACCATCAGGATTCAAGCAAGCCGGGCCGAAGACGGCTGAAATGCTAGAAACCGGTCCCCGGAAGCTTGTTTCCTTCCCAGTATAAGAATTGGCTTGGTAGTTTGGTTTGCCCTGTTCCCATCATGCACTGGGACAGGAACAGACTAATTTGCATATAGCCAGGTTCTGAGCTGGGATGGTGCAGTGAGCTAAAAAACGGTGATGGATCAAGCCCTGATCTTTGGACTGGGTAAGAGTGGTCTGCTTAATTCAGACACTCTGTTCATCACCACCCCCTTGTCTGAATCATTTTTTCCACCATAAGCGTGGAAGGGTATACTCAGATGTGAGTCCCTTGCTCATTGCACCATCAGGATTCAAGCAAGCCGGGCCGACGACGGCTGAAATGCCAGAAACCGGTCCCCGGAAGCTTGTTTCCTTCCCAGTATAAGAATTGGCTTGGTAGTTTGGTTTGCCCTGTTCCCATCATGCACTGGGACAGGAACAGACTAATTTGCATATAGCCAGGTTCTGAGCCGGGATGGTGCAGTGAGCTAAAAAACGGTGATGGATCAAGCCCTGATCTTTGGACTGGGTAAGAGTGGTCTGCTTAATTCAGACACTCTGTTCATCACCACCCCCTTTTCTGAATCATTTTGTCCACCATAAGCGTGGAAGGGTATACTCAGATGTGAGTCCCTTGCTCATTGCACCATCAGGATTCAAGCAAGCCGGGCCGACGATGGCTGAAATGCCAGAAACCGGTCCCCGGAAGCTTGTTTCCTTCCCAGTATAAGAATTGGCTTGGTAGTTTGGTTTGCCCTGTTCCCATCATGCACTGGGACAGGAACAGACTAATTTGCATATAGCCAGGTTCTGAGCTGGGATGGTGCAGTGAGCTAAAAAACGGTGATGGATCAAGCCCTGATCTTTGGACTGGGTAAGAGTGGTCTGCTTAATTCAGACACTCTGTTCATCACCACCCCCTTTTCTGAATCATTTTGTCCACCATAAGCGTGGAAGGGTATACTCAGATGTGAGTCCCTTGCTCATTGCACCATCAGGATTCAAGCAAGCCGGGCCGAAGACGGCTGAAATGCTAGAAACCGGTCCCCGGAAGCTTGTTTCCTTCCCAGTATAAGAATTGGCTTGGTAGTTTGGTTTGCCCTGTTCCCATCATGCACTGGGACAGGAACAGACTAATTTGCATATAGCCAGGTTCTGAGCTCGGATGGTGCAGTGAGCTAAAAAACGGTGATGGATCAAGCCCTGATCTTTGGACTGGGTAAGAGTGGTCTGCTTAATTCAGACACTCTGTTCATCACCACCCCCTTGTCTGAATCATTTTTTCCACCATAAGCGTGGAAGGGTATACTCAGATGTGAGTCCCTTGCTCATTGCACCATCAGGATTCAAGCAAGCCGGGCCGAGGACGGCTGAAATGCCAGAAACCGGTCCCCGGAAGCTTGTTTCCTTCCCAGTATAAGAATTGGCTTGGTAGTTTGGTTTGCCCTGTTCCCATCATGCACTGGGACAGGAACAGACTAATTTGCATATAGCCAGGTTCTGAGCCGGGATGGTGCAGTGAGCTAAAAAACGGTGATGGATCAAGCCCTGATCTTTGGACTGGGTAAGAGTGGTCTGCTTAATTCAGACACTCTGTTCATCACCACCCCCTTTTCTGAATCATTTTGTCCACCATAAGCGTGGAAGGGTATACTCAGATGTGAGTCCCTTGCTCATTGCACCATCAGGATTCAAGCAAGCCGGGCCGACGACGGCTGAAATGCCAGAAACCGGTCCCCGGAAGCTTGTTTCCTTCCCAGTATAAGAATTGGCTTGGTAGTTTGGTTTGCCCTGTTCCCATCATGCACTGGGACAGGAACAGACTAATTTGCATATAGCCAGGTTCTGAGCTGGGATGGTGCAGTGAGCTAAAAAACGGTGATGGATCAAGCCCTGATCTTTGGACTGGGTAAGAGTGGTCTGCTTAATTCAGACACTCTGTTCATCCCCACCCCCTTTTCTGAATCATTTTGTCCACCATAAGCGTGGAAGGGTATACTCAGATGTGAGTCCCTTGCTCATTGCACCATCAGGATTCAAGCAAGCCGGGCCGAAGACGGCTTAAATGCTAGAAACCGGTCCCCGGAAGCTTGTTTCCTTCCCAGTATAAGAATTGGCTTGGTAGTTTGGTTTGCCCTGTTCCCATCATGCACTGGGACAGGAACAGACTAATTTGCATATAGCCAGGTTCTGAGCTGGGATGGTGCAGTGAGCTAAAAAACGGTGATGGATCAAGCCCTGATCTTTGGACTGGGTAAGAGTGGTCTGCTTAATTCAGACACTCTGTTCATCACCACCCCCTTGTCTGAATCATTTTTTCCACCATAAGCGTGGAAGGGTATACTCAGATGTGAGTCCCTTGCTCATTGCACCATCAGGATTCAAGCAAGCCGGGCCGACGACGGCTGAAATGCCAGAAACCGGTCCCCGGAAGCTTGTTTCCTTCCCAGTATAAGAATTGGCTTGGTAGTTTGGTTTGCCCTGTTCCCATCATGCACTGGGACAGGAACAGACTAATTTGCATATAGCCAGGTTCTGAGCCGGGATGGTGCAGTGAGCTAAAAAACGGTGATGGATCAAGCCCTGATCTTTGGACTGGGTAAGAGTGGTCTGCTTAATTCAGACACTCTGTTCATCACCACCCCCTTTTCTGAATCATTTTGTCCACCATAAGCGTGGAAGGGTATACTCAGATGTGAGTCCCTTGCTCATTGCACCATCAGGATTCAAGCAAGTCGGGCCAACGACGGCTGAAATGCCAGAAACCGGTCCCCGAAAGCTTGTTTCCTTCCCAGTATAAGAATTAGCTTGGTAGTTTGGTTTGCCCTGTTCCCATCATGCACTGGGACAGGAACAGACTAATTTGCATATAGCCAGGTTCTGAGCTGGGATGGTGCAGTGAGCTAAAAAACGGTGATGGATCAAGCCCTGATCTTTGGACTGGGTAAGAGTGGTCTGCTTAATTCAGACACTCTGTTCATCACCACCCCCTTTTCTGAATCATAGATAATCGCCAGCGCAACACCCTGAAAACACTGTTCCCACAGTCCTATTAGCGTGGCCAAAATGTGCTTAAGAGCATGCTGCTGTATGAAATGCTCATGATCTTTCATCACACTCTACACATCTCCCACACTGTAGATCGCATTCCGGGCCCATTGGGCTGCTTGATTTGCAACCATTTGCTTTTCCTCATCACCCACAGCAGAAAGCAACAACACTCTCTCCATACGGTCTCACGCTGCTGCCCAATTCGCTTCATGCATCCCTTGCTCAGGCGATTCGCATTTGACAGTGTTTGAGATGTCACGCTCAAGGGGGATAGAGCAGATGCAGAAACAGGTAATATCATGTAGGGAGACAGTGTTGTAGGGGTGAAAGGGGGCGTAGCAGTCGAAACAGAACCAATAGACAGGACAGGAGAACTAACAGTTCCTGTACCTGTGGCTGTCGCGGGTAGATGAGAAGCAAGTGGGGCCGGGGATGAGTCAGTTGTGCTAGAAACAGAAACACTAGAGAGAGCGGCACAAGGGGACAAAGACTGGGACGTTTTAACTGTCAGGTATATCTGTTCAGGGGCTTAAGGAGGTGGGGGCGAGAATCTAATAACTCTTCAACAAAACATCTTCCTCCTCTCTGGCGACATACCATTTTTCATTATGTAATTGGAACTTCCTATCTGCACATTCTATGCCTCTCTCTATCTTTTCCCTTTCATAGGCCACTGCTTTCTGCGGTATCATTTGCGTCTGTATTTTCCGGGCCTCTTTCTCTGCTCTCATACACCAATGCTTTGCTGCATTATGCCACACTCTTAGAGAATCAAACATCGACTGCCTGCTCTTTTTGGCGAACAATTTGTCCTGCAAGAAATTCAATTTTTGTTCATCAAATAAGCCAGTAAGTGGCAACTGTAAATCAGCCTTGTCCCTCATATTTTTATGCCACAACATGCTTAACATAATAGGGCCAATGTCGTGCTTGATGTATAAGTCAAAATTTGGGGAACCCTCAGGAGGCGCAGGCTGGCTCTCTTCCAAACGAGCATCAGTGAAACAACTTCAACATCCAAAGCACCCTAACTTACATAAACAAGTCATCTTAATATAAGACATATACGCTGTCTCCAACAGACAAGTATAACACCAACAAAAATAATAATAGGAAGAATAAAGAAGAGAAAAATTGTTCAAAACCGAAACCAAAATGGTCCAAAAATCGCCCACTGCAGTCCGGAGACTATACCAAGTTCAAGAAGACAGGCTCTAGACCCAGACCTTTTCGAGAGAAGACCAAATTACCAGCTGGCCTGGCAAATTGTTTGCAAACACTGTGTGTCTTTTAAAAGGTTCCCAAACTCACCAAGTTCAGACCAAGACAGCCCAAAAGACCGTACCAAGACACAGCTCATCAGCTCGTGCTGTTCAAGCAAGGAAGTTCGAAAACTGCACCAACACAGTCAGGAGACGGTATCAAGACACAGCCTGCAGGCTCTTGCCATTCAAAAATGGCACCATTTTTCCAAGAATCAAATCACTCACCTGGTGTACTCAGATCGAGTGTCAAATTATTCTCCACTGCCGACTCTTCCAAGGTTCCGCCTCTCAGGACCCCAGCTGGTAACCACTAGACGAGGCGTTGCTCAATCAGACGGGCGGGGAAGCTGCGAGATTCAAGATTGATCGTGTGGGGTACCCCAATCCACCCGTCCGATCGGAGGCAACCCTGACCCCGCAACCCATTTTCGGGTGAGTCAGGTCACCTTGTAGGGTCCATTGTTTGGGCGCCAACTGAGGGAAATGGCCCTTAGGGGCCACCCAGGTTACTTACAACCACCTGCTATGCCTTCCCAAGTACTGAAGAGTCGATTAGACAGTAGGGAAAACAACCATATTTTTAATAGCAATACTCTGCAGAGGAGTCCAATCTGACCTAAATCCTAAAATGTCTGCCAAGGGACTGACCCCCAACAGTCTACAATACGTAATGATTATTGCCAAAAGCCTCCAACTACGCCCACAGTGGAAAGTTACAGACCTGGGCTGAACATGAAAAAAGAGGGCGCAGAGGGATGAGTTACCACCTGCCAGATGGGTACATGGTATCGGCAACTCAAGCTTACTGCGCTGAGCCTTAGCGTCTCTAAAGTGGGAGCAGAACTACACACTCAGATAAGTATGCGAGGGCAGAATGGCATAATCATTAGTAAGTCGAGAAACAGCCTTGAACAGAAGAGAAAATAATAACGAATACAGTGTTCTGCTGAGGCAAGCAATACGAGTAATGAGGCCTAGTTCAGGCACAGTCTAATAGGGATTACTCAATACAAAATGGAGTCATACTAGCAAACTGAAGCCTGCACATTGAAGGGATAATACTCAGTGGGTTGCATAACGTGAATATAAACGGTGTCTATTTAGCCACATACTGCTAACCTAATATAGTATGCAATGAGTGCTTTGCAGGAATGGGCTTTTCAAACCTAATATATTGAGTATCATTTAAAATATTGCTTACTTGGAAATCCATTTGGATTGCCATTGATGACCACTTATGGCCAAGCATTGTTCTTACTTAGATTGAAAAATCCTGAGTTCTTTCATAAAGAGGCTCCAACTTTCAGTAACCTGTTGATTCTAGGTTTGTCTTGTGAGGAATGCTATAGCAGCCTGGGGTGAATATCCTAGTTTTTGGTCATGAATATTACTTTCCTTGTTGTACAAAATGTTGAATCCTAACATGCCATCTGCCTGGTGTTTCCTAAGGGTGAGTTAGATTAGACTAGCTACAGATTTAAAAATAGACATGCCAATTGTGACATTTTGTTGTGGCCTTTAGCACCTTTTGGCCATGGCATTTATATATTAATTAAGGTTTTAATTCTTGGTTTTCTTTCTTTCCAGACATTCATTACAATGTTGACATATATATTTGTGTGTGTGCCTATGTGTAATTCCTTCATTTCTGAAGCACCTACAGTAAATTGCAGTGTTCCAAAATGTGTTTAAAACTCTACACCTAAGGGAAAAGTTATTGGAACCATTATAATGGATCACTCAACATGTTTTCCAGATGAAGTTTTAGGTTGCCCTAGTATTCTATTTTCAAAGCCCATGCTAAAGTAAGTGCTGATGCAGTTTCTTGTTTTTCAAATTCACGTGATTCGGTAGAAGTTCAGGGCCCTATTGTTAATACCATTTGTCTTAGTTAGCACCTCGTTCATCCCCATGTTCAATCATGTTATGTTATATTATGTTATGTTAGGAATATTTACAAAGCACATAGTTACCGGTATGTGTCCAAGCGCTAATGGAGGAAACAGACAGTTGAGAGCAGCTGAGTGGGATTTTGGAAGAGCCATGTATTCAGAAGTTTACGGTAGGGCAGGACTTTAGGTTCTGAGCACAGATGAAGGGGGAGAACATTCCACAACTTGGCAGCGTTGCAGTGGAAGGACAGACCGCCACTTCTCGCCCTTTTAACTGAGGGGACGGATGCTAGGTAGAGGTTGGTAGATCGGAGGCATCTGTTTGAACGATACAGGGAGATGATGGTCCAGATGATGGGAGGTCCTTTCTTCTTGAAGGACTTGTGAGCCATACATGAGGACTTCAATTTTATTCTTTACATGATGGGGAGCCAGTGCAAGGTCTTCAATGCAGGCCTTGCAGATTGGCTGTTTGGGATCTTAAGAAGCATACATGCTGCGCAATTCTGAATAATCTGCAGTTTGTATGTGTATGTCTGAGGGGCTCCTAGATATAGAGCGTTTCCATAGTCGAGACAGAAGAGGGTTAGTGTCTGGATCATGAGTCTTCTTTCCGAAAAGGGAAGTGGCAGAAGGATTTTGAGGATCATTCGTAGAATGCCGTAGCAGCAAGAAGCCTGTTTCGTTGCCTGATAATCAAATTTGAGTGACAGATCCAACATGCCCAGACATTTGACCAGTTTTTTTGACACCGGTGGGGGGGGCGAGACAGCGTGGCCATATTAATCCAAAATTAGAGACGGGTGGATTACCCAACAACATAAGCTCTGTTTTCACTTCAGTACGTTTAAGGTAGGAGGATTCCATACATTAAACTATTTGTTCGAAACAGGAACCTAGGCAGGGCGAGGAGTTTCCCGCCTGGTTTAAGGCCACGACTAGTTTGGTGTCATCGGCGTACACGACTATCTCAATACCAAAAGGAATGACAATCTATGCCAGGGGACTCAAATAAACATTAAATCGTGTTGAACTCAGAGACGAGCCGTGAGGGATGCCACAACTGAGTGACATACATTTTGAAATGTTACCTCCTTCAAAAACCTGGAAGGTCCTACCCTCCAGGATGGACTGTAGCCAGGTGATGACACCACCCGAGATTCCGACATCCCTCAGCCTGCTGATCAGGATGTCATAGTTAATGGTGTCAAAGGTGGCACTGAGGTCCAGGAGGATGATAACTGCCTTTACTTCTTAGTCAAGACTCTTCTACTACTGCCAGTAAGGCAGTTTCTTTCCCATGTTGGGGGCAGAATCCGGTTTGCGAGGGATGTAGTACATTGTGGGATTCCAGGACTGTAAAGAGAACCTAACTAATATGTTTTTCTAATATTTTACTGATCCCAGCAAGAAGGGAGATGGAATGGTAGTTTCCCCAGGATATCAAGATTTAGGTTGGGTTTTCTCAACAGTGCCTTCACCATGGCGTGTTTCCATGGTGGTGGTGGCACTAGTCCAGTGGAAATGGATGAGTTGATCAGCTTCAATATCGCAGGAAGGACTATTTCCCCAGCCATACTCAGAGATTGAGGCGATGTGGGATCCCTGGGAGAGCCTACTTTTACAGAGGCAAGGATCTTTACTAAAGTGTCCAGATCCATCGGGAGAATTTCCTCAAGGGAATGCTTGCTGGACCGGGTAGCCTTCTTAGAAGGGGGTTATTAGAGAAGGTAGAATGAGAGAAGGTATTGTAAATATCTTGAAATTTGTTGTAAAAAAACTCTGCCAGTTCATTACAATAGAGGGGAGAGCCCTCATGGGGAGCATCAGAGACAGGTAGTTGTAAAAGATGCTTCGCTATCCAGAAGATTTCATGAGGGGCGTTAGATGATAAATTAATTCTTTCCTCATAGTTGGCTCCTTGTGCAGGTTTTATTTCAATGTCAACCACATAACCTGACCATTTGAATGATTGCACTATGGTTCTACTAGGTTCTGGGATAAATGCTTATAGGTCTTGTAAATTGTGAATTATGTAATCCTTACGATTCTTGTTCTTCAATTCCTCCAATTTAGTGTCAATAACCGTGATCGAGGCACTGTAGCTATTGGCTGTGTGCAATGGTTCTTTTCTCTTCTGAAAAGCAGTGGGAATATTAAGCGACCATGTCTTCTACCTTTTTAGTTATTGAATGGTTTTGATTGCAGGTCTCGCAATTTATTTTGTAGACAGTACAGAAGCTTATCTTTAATAGTGGAATTATTACCTATGACTTTAGTTTCTAGCATTCTAAATAGACAATGTGATTAAACGATGTGTCTGTATCCATAGAGAGCTCCACCTTTTTTTTAACATTATCTTGTCTTGTCTTTCAGAGAAGGTTTAAAATTGCCTGCGTGCTGTTTTTGGAGCAATGTAATGGAGTAGAACTTGTGTAAGGGTCATGAATCAGGGTCAGGGTAACAATCAGCAGTCTGTCCATTTCCATAAAACATAGTGAAGACAGCTGTGTTATTCCTTTTTAGGGAACAGATGGAATTTTATGTCATAAATGTTCTTGTTATTAAGAGCATATCATAATTCTGCATCATCTTGGTTTTCTACACCTTGTCCAATAAGCATTTGTTAAAGAGTAGCTACCCAGTCCCTTTTCTGATTTTTTCAAGGTTGAGTTTAGTTTCCTGCAATAGTTTACTATCTAGAGATTTCAAGGACATGCAATTGAATACCTTCTTCCTCCTTCTCAAGTATTTTAAAGAACTTTACATTTTCCTTCTCTGTTCGCTCTACCAGACAATTGCTCTTTCAATGTATATTTCACATCTTCTTCTCCCAGTCAATTGTAGGTGTGAGTTGCTTTTCACTGTAGGGACTCTTTGAGTCTTCATCCATTCTGTTATAATACATGGAGATGAGAATCCTTATATATTTTACCTCTCTTCAAATATCTGCAGTCTGGACTTCTATTAAACAAGTAGACTGTAGTAAAAAAAAACTGGAGGCAAACCATTTATTCAGGTATGTTTTATTCCTGAGGCTACACAGTTGTGGAGGCATGTGGCTTACGTTACCTCAACTAGAAACAACTCATGAAGAACAATAGTATTTTAAAGCACAACATTCTCAGAATACTAAACCATTCAATGGGCACACTAAGGGACTGATTTGGATGGTGGGCCGACTTCGTCCGCCCGCCACCCTATCGTAATCCGGGACCGACTGACCAGCCGTCGGTGTTCCCGTCAGAGGGATTATGATGCAACTGCCTGCAAGGTGGTCGCAGTGTGCATTCTTTGCAGTGCGGTGGGTGCTGCTGGCTGCAGCACCCGCCACAATGCAAAAAATGTACCATGGTCCTATCCCTGTTCTACGTGGCAGGCACCATGCAGTGGCTGCCACATGGTGCAGGGATATCAAATTCAAGGTTGAAGGGGAAATTAGGTCCCACTGCGGGCCCCCAATGTCCCTTTCTGGCAACCTTGTCATGGCTGGTGAACCGCCATGAACAGGCGTGCAAAAAGGGACATTGTAAATTCTATTGCAGTGCCTGGTTGGCACTGCCAGCATTGTAGGGAATGCGAGGCCCTCCACCACACCGCCGGGCTCAAGGAACCAATCGAATGCGTGGCGGTCAGAAGACCAACCACCATCCTTCTGCCCGTCACTATAATATGGCAGGTGGAAAACATACAAACAATGTTAGTGAGATCGCCACTGACAGGCTGTTGTCATTGTAATTGGGCCCTTAGCGACATGAGAACACTCAAAAAGAATGTTCACTCTATAATTTTACTAGACCGGAAAACATAAGGTTGATGCACAATATATGTATCCCACACTTTACTACACTATTGAACATCTTCCTTTCTTCCAAAAAAAACAAAGCAACAACCAAAAAGCATTAAAAAAAACACAAGAACTCAGCAAGAAAATCACTAGTAATTGCCCTTCCAGCAATAACAAAGTTATGTATGTTACCTTCTTGGAGAGACATTAACTCTAGAACTCCTTCTTGCAAGCTTCTGCATGGGCAAAAAAGAGGTCTCCCCTTTCTCAGTTGACAGAAGTAAGTTTGTAAGAAGTAGATTCAGTAATTGTGAATACATTGTGGTTGGTTTAACAGAGAGTTTTTAAGAAGTCTCTTCAGTTAGATCCGCTCTCATTATTGGGGCTGGTACTCGATTTAAGCCATTAACTAATTGCTAGAAGTCTCTTGAGGTTTTTTTATTGGCGAGAAATACGACTTTTGCACCAGAAAATTGTTTTACCTTTGATTTTTCTTCCTGCACTCTTCTTCTGTAACTTTTGTTTATGGTACTGAAAGTAAGGTGAAGCTCTTGATTTCCTGGAAATATCTTAATTATTCTCCTCAAGCGATTGCACTCAATTCTGATTACACGACAGCATGCCGATATTTTAATTTTCCTTTGTTCGAACGAGTTGGGTTTGTTTGGGTTGCACACTTGGCAATCTAATGATTGTCAGTTATTTTTTTAATGAAATGAGACCACTTTACTATTGGTTTTAACCAATCTTTACTAAAACAATTGTTTGCTATAGTTTCGGCTATATCTTCTGTTCCTAATTGTGTGTGTTCTGACCATATCAGCTTCCGGTAGTTGATTGTTGTTTGTTCTCCAGGTAAAGATGGGCTTTCCAATGAAAATGGTTTTGACACACATTTCTATTATCTGTTGACCATGATTGCTTTTGGTTGTCTTCAGAATTCTAAACAATGGGCGAAAGTGAAAGGGTTACTAACGTCTAATCTAGGATGGAGTTCCAGGACGTGGTGTAATGAGTCCATTCTGGAGGGGAATCTTGCTGATATCTCCTGATGAGAATTTGTAGGCCATGGGATTCTAAGTCTTTTATGTGTGAAATTGCCTTTGAATCACATGATTGAATCACACGTTTGTTTGTGTGTCTCGTGACCTGTGTAGATACTGTTCACATATAGTCCTGCTGGGTTATCTGCTCATCTTGTGGAAATGATTTTAATAAGTTCATATTGAAATCCTCTGTTATTAGATTATCTGGAGGCTTTCAAGAATTATTTTCTGTAGCTCAGTAAGCATTGGTGACCTTGTCCTTGAACTTGATGACAGAGAGAAATTTTCCAGAAAAAGAGGATTTTTTTGCATCTTTTAGCAACTCTGTGATCTTTATTATTAAGATGTTTTCATCATACGTATTAATTGGTTCTATTCAAAATACCGACGTAGCCTTTGATTGGAAATGATTGTAATGTCCAAGTTTCTTGAAGGCATATTATATGATTATTTTCCAGTAGTTGCATAAAATTACTTTCATGATTTTTGGGTAATCCATTTTGATATTCCAAGAGCAAATTATTAAAACACCTTTTTCATTAGCAATTTTAGATCCTTCTAATTCGATGGCCTTGTGGTATCATGAACCACTGTTCCCATGCAGGGCATCAGTTCTCCAACCTATACATTATTTTATCTTCCCCATTTTATCTGATGTTATCTTAGTTTTTTGATGCAGGAATAAAATGCTTTAGGTAGTCTCCACCGGATTTGTCAACATTGAGTAAGGTTGTCTGACATTCAAGTTATTTTTTTTCATTTGTACCGTCTTTATGGAAGCAAATGGTGCTTGATAAGCAGGAAGAGGGACCATTTTGTCTTGGATACCCCTGGACTGTAAATGATCTTTTACCTGAAGTACCATTTTAGCTGTAGCGCTACGTGCCCAAGTGACAAGGGTGATTCAGGAGTCTTTTTATCTGATGGTTCGATAAATTCAATCAAATCTATGTCAGCTGAGGTAGTTTCCATTTGGGAGGGCACTGCCTGCAGATGTTGGATGATAATACCTCTGTTCAGGATATCACGTCTTCCTCTTGATTGATATTTAGAGGTAAAAATTATTTTTAACTGTGTTTTTCCCTCACATACTAAACTGATTTTCTCTTGATCATTCATCTCGTCCATTTTTTGTCATTGAGTTATCCCAGTAGATTTTAGTTGACAGGGGTTTCTTGCCTACTTTGAGCCTCACACAGTTGTCATCAGGACTCACCCTAACTTTCACAACAGTGGCAAAATTCCACCAATGGCCCCCTTCCACTTGAACAGCGTTACCTCTGATCTTCTCCACTATGATCACCTCTCCAAACTTGTTCTTTCCCTTCTTGAAATGTACAGGAGATTTTATTCGAACCATGTCTCCAACCACAAGTTGAACCACTTTTACACCCGTTTTCTAATCACACCAAACATTTTGGTTTTCCTGTGTCAGGGCCATGTTTTCTTTTCTCATAGATATCAATTTAGTCACATCAGAGTGTGATTTTAGCCACATTGCCATCCTCCCAAGTGTAAAAGTAGTGTGTCCCCTTTTCCTCTCAAAAGTTGATATGGAGACAACTCGCGGATGAATGAGGTGTTGTTATGTAGAACCATATCATACTTCTCAAAGACTTAGCAACATCATGGTTCCCAGCTTTGGCCCACTTGTCACACTCACCCTCCACAGAGTTCATTCTCTCCACAAGGCCATTAGTTTGTAATTAACCACTTATGAATTGCGTATTTGTGGTCCAAAACCCTGAGGAACACTACTCTCATACAGACTTCTCTCAGAATTTCCACAACGTTTCTGCCATTCAGCTCCCTTACCATCTTGATCTACAGCCATTTTGATGCATAGTCCATAAGTAACAAGATGTATCTGGTGCCACCAGGTAGGGAATCGTAACGCCCCATGACGGCAATACCTAACTTAACACATGGACCAGCGGGACACTCAATAGGCATGAGGGAAGGCGTTACAACCTTAAGACTTTTATCAGCAGAACCACACACACAACAACTACCCACCTCCTCATCAATCGCCGCATCCATACCTGGCCACCAAAAGATCTTCCGAATATAGCGCTTGGTGAGAGATGACCCTAAATGTCTGATAATATTGCTCCAAACAGTATGAGGTGGAATGCGCTTGTCAGACCGCAGCAGCATACCATCTTCAATGGAGATTTAATTCTCAACCTTATATTAAGGTTACAATAACAGAGTTAAGACCTTTTACTGGGTCAACCCTTTCTCGCATGTTCATGCACCAGTTGTAACAACTGGTCACACCTCAAAGGAGCCATCCATTCATCTTCAGGACACGTCCTCAACTCAGGTATGTTCAAGGCTGCAACCAAACAATCGTCATCAAATAGATCAAAAAATTTTATATCTTCGTAGTCATCCATGTTGCATGGAAAGTGGGAAAGGAATTCTGTTCTACCATTCTTACCACCCAAATTATGATTGACATCAAACTGGAAAATGTTATAGCTTGGTGACCATACTCAAAATCCTTGGACCTCAACAATTGCTCCCCCAACTCCCCAGAATACTAACTAGGGCCTTGTAATCCATTTGTAACATGAAATGTCTTACCCATACATATGGTCAAAATTTCTTGATGGCCCACAAAGCAAGTACTGGAGCTCTGCTTCCCTCAAAACTCTGGATACAAACACCTCAGTATTTTCAACCTCACCAACTCCTTGCATCTGTGTAGCACGCAGCGCCACCTGGCTGGCATCACCTGTAATACAACACAAAAAACATGGATCAAAAGGCTTAAGAACATTGCTTCTCCCCAACATCAACTTGATCTGACCAAAAGCTGTAATGCATTCCTCACACCACAACTATTTGACACCCTTATTTAGTAAATTGGTAATAGGACGCACCTTGGTAGCTAAATCAGAGATGAACCTAGAATAATACTCACACAAAGCTAGAAGCGACTTCACACCAATCTGATCAGTAGGTGGGGTGAAGCATTCAAAATTACTTCCATCAGACCAGATCGAGGTCTGATCCCTTTCTGCAAGATCATATGACCTAGGAATTCAAATGCACTTCGCAAGAACGTATATTTTTCTATCTTCAAGACTACCGTTTGTATATGGGTAGGCCTAGTAATCTATGGAGAATATTATATAGGATGTGGCATCCTTGGCAAAAATTAACACATCATCTTGAAACACCAAGACAACCTCTTCCTCCTTAAGCAAGTTGTACACCATTCTGTGAAATACCGAGGCTGCAGAGGCCAGGCCAAAAGGCATGCAACTGTATTGAAAGATACAGAGAGCTGAACTAAATGCAGTAAAATGTTGTGACTCAGGATGCAGTTCCGTCTGATGGTAGGTGCTGGCCAAATCAAGTTTGGAAAAACGTTATCCCATCTGATGCAGGCAAAAAAATCATTAATCTTTGCCAATGGTCCAATCAACCAACATTTCCTTATTCAATGACCCCAGGTCCACAAAGACTCATAACTGCAACCACAAAGGAAATGGAGACAAAGAGGATTCAGTCAGCTGTATGATGGCCTTGTCACACAGACGCTTGAACTCCTCTTGAAGGACATCCCTCAAACTAAAAGGCATCCCCCCTGAGTTTATGCTTTATAAGGACCACACCCTTCTTTATTATGATCTTGTATTTAAAGCTACAAATGTTGCCCAATCCATCACTAAACACAGAAGGGAAACTTTTTTTTTGCCCCACGTCATCAACTGCTAAGACCTGCTCTCTGGCACCCGACCTTATTAGCATACTAAAGAGCCCTTGGTGAAACCACCCCAGGATGTTAAGGAACTTAACAACCACATAGATATTGCCTTTGATCTTTCTTCCCTTGAACACATTTCTTCCTCTATATAGCCAAACAGTTCAATCTTGCGACCTTGATACGAGACCGGGGAACAGTCAGGCAACAAATGTCTATCACCAATGTCTCTACAAACAATTGTTGTGTTATCATAATGATCCTATCACCCAAATCCACCAACAGTTTCAGAGCTTTACCTCCCACACTCACTTCTGCTATGGGGTCTACACAACATGATGGGTCACCCACTATGGGTTTGTTATTGGAGTTCCCACCACCTTAAGTCCCTGTTCATCCCCCACTGCCGAAATAACCTCAGTGTCTCACTCTGCCTCTGACTCCATACTGACTTCATGCACACGCTACAGGTTTCTTGTAAGAACTTTTATTAAACAGACTTTGGCTAATGTCCCACTCTTAGCGATGGTTTCACTTAACATTAGCTGCAGTACATCCTCCCCCCCAGCATGCGGAGCATTACCACACTGCTTGGCGCTTTAGCTCCTTTAAGGAGACTTAATAGATCTGAATGTTCTTGGCTGCTTTTTTGTTCTCCTCCAACATTGGATTCTCCATACTCAATCATTTGTACCTAATTTGTTAATCTTCACAATGACACCAATTGGTCTCTGATCAATTGATCAGTGAATCATTTGAACTGACAATCAGTTGTTAACCTGCATAATACTGATATGTACATCTCCCCTTCAACATGCTTCCTCTTGAAAAACATAGTTTTCAAAACCCTAAAACTAGACTGTTTGTCGAATCTGTTCTTAAGTTTAAATAGTTTCCCGATACTCATCAGCATTATCTGCATCCTGTAAGGTAACTCTAGCAAATGTTTGACTATGGACCTCCCCTTGAACCCCATCAAATTAAGAAGCAATCATTTCTTCCTCTCTGTGGCAAATTTCAAAGCTACCATATCAGTTACAAATGCTTTGAATCAAATGTCCTACCTGAGGTATGTAAAAAAGGAGGAGGGGGTACACAGCTTTCTTGGTAAACATGTTGTTTGCAAATGTATAACCAGTACAGCATATAGTCCAACATACACAAATGTTGACAAAAAAACTCTTACAGTATAGCCTTACAATATGCAATGTATCTATTAACCTAGAACACTATGGGCCCGATGTAGGTCGGTCGGTAACGGCCTAAAATCGGTATTTTCGGCCGTTACCGACCGGTATTTGAGCTTTGGTATGTAGGGACACATATTTTACAGAATCGGTAAATTTACCGATCGGTAAATTTACCGATTCTGTAAAATACCGAATCGGTATTTCTACCGATTAGGTAAATTTGGTATGTAGGTGGGACTCTTCTGAGTCCCACAAGCCTTACCGATTCGGTATTTTAGCATCAAATTCAATTTGATGTTAAAATACCGATTCAGGTGTGCATGCACATGTGTGCATGCACACCTGTGCCATATGACAGGCAGACCTGCCCTTAGGGCAGGTATGCCTGCCACATGGCCCCCGAACCTTTTTTGGGGGTGCTAGAGGGTGTCAAAGTGACACCCCCTGCACCCTTGTCAAAATCGGTATTTACCGATTCGGTAAATACCGACCGGTAATGCCCCATTCATTCCTATGGGCTTCAAAGCCCATAGGAATGAATGGAGCATTACCGGTCGGTAAATACAGATATTTATCGATTCGGTAAATGGAACATCTGGATGTTCCTACATACCCCCCCTTCTTATTTACCGATTCTTAATTACCGAATCGGTAAAATTCGGTAATTAAAAATCGGTAAATAAGTCCTACCTACATTGGGCCCTATATGAGCACACGTAAAAAATCCTATAGAAAAAAAATTGTGTTAAAGTTATAGTCAACTAAGTGTGCACTGTTTTAAAATGGTGTTCGCACCACAGAGTGTCAGGCAACAAAAATAAAAGAAATATACTCTGATAGAAGATGAAAGCTAAACCAAGTTGCACAAATTAAATGCTGTATAATTAGCATTAGATGGTGTGCACATCACAAGTGTGCAATAGGTGTGTGTATCACCATTAATGCATTTGCAGTGGAAGGATAAAGAAGCAAAATGTTGGAATACTACACCCCAACTCAATGAAGAGCGGGAAACATCTCCAAGTAAAATTACACAGTGTGCATATCATTGTGGTCTATTCAGTGTAAAACACAAATAGTTGATGCACACATCCAACTGAGCCCTTAATTAATTGTGAAACTGTATAGACAGCCACACAAGCACTGGAATAGCTGATAGCGTGTCGAGCATCTGTAGATAAAACAACAGCGGCTTTCCATTAAAATGGCTGCATTACATTGATTGTGTCTCCGACATCGGTCCTGACACCTACATCTAAGATGGCGGTCATTCAACGCTGGAAAGGAAACGGATGATGCCTCCTTGAAATTGCCATTGAGCATCGGACGCATGACTGATTATGGTCAGGCGCTACATCCAAGATGGCAGTCTCAGCGACTAGACCATAACATTCAGTCACTGCGGTCTACCTTCAAGATATCTGACAACAGCAAACCCAGCACAAAACCACACAAAGAAACTTCTGCTGCAGCTGGGTACAGGAACCCGGGGCAACAGGGCATCCACAGGCACCTGGAATCAGAATGCCTAAGGTTTTACCATGTAGCCAAATTGTCACCACAAATTTTATAGTAAAAACTCAGAAGGCAAAGCATTTATTCAGGTACGTTTTACTCCCAATGCTACATGGTTGTGGAGGCACACAGCTAATCTAACCTCTAACAACAACAACTCATGAACAACAGTATAATCTAATTTCAAGGCACAACATTCTCAGAACACTAAACCATTCTATGGGCACACTTAGTAACATGACAACAGTCACACAGAATGTTCACTCTATATTTCTACAGAAACAGTAAAACCTAAGGTGCATGCACAATACATGCATCCCATGCTTTACTACACTACTACATAGACACTATGATGTATGCATCAAAGTTGTAGAGCCTTCCGTATATTGACGGACAATAGAGAAAGGGTCCCAGTTTTGTCAGTCACTATGTCTTGGTCAAGGACATCACGCAGTTTGAGATCTCCATAGAGAATGCCTGAGGTAAATCCAGTAAATCTGGTGGGCTAGTCCTGTAAATCTAGTGAGGAGTGATCCAACTGGTTTTTATTTGTAAGGGCTAGTCTTTGTATCATGTCTTATATATTTTTGCCAATATTGTAGTCTTTGAATCACCCAGAGGTGTGCAAGATTTAGTTCCCTCCAAACTGTGCGCATACTTAGGTTTCTCTCTGCGCAGAGACCTCCAAGCGCAGCCCACCACAAAATATATCTCCCTGTATAAGATGCTTAATTGGTGCCTTTAAAATGCTGCCATGGGGATGAAGCTGTACTGCTAAATGAAATTTTAAAGACATGTTTTTGTCTTTAAAAATGCTATTCTAGGAAGTATAAACACCTGAGTTGAAGGACAGTCTTGAAGCCGCAGGAGAACAGCCCCAAAGCTTTCACTGCAGCCAAGAGTCCAATCTGCAATATGCTTCAGGAATTGTGGCAGTTCTCAGACATTAACATAATTTGGTAGTTGTAGCACATTTTCACCATTCAGGTGTCAACCACTAGTAACATACCCAAGGTTGAAACTTTGTAACTAAATAAGAGCCATCCTTTTTGGACTTAATAGTTTTAAAACCCACCAGCGGACTGGTCTCTGTATTTTCACTGCTGGAACTTCTCTTGTTTTAAAGTGAGACATGACTAGAAATTGTGCAGCAGGTGCAGTGGTGCCAGGGCCCAGGTCTGTAGGGTACCATCTGGTGGGTTGGCTCCTAAGTTAAAGTTTGATTCAAAACCTTTTTTTCACAGTTGCAGATTTTAATAGCTTCAAAAATAATCAGTATAATGAATCCTCACAGTCCTATTACTTAGGTAATTCTCTGTTCAGGGTCTTCTATCCAAAGTAAAGGATAGGTTAAATAGAGAAGTATCATTTTCCTATTTCTTTATAGTCAAGAACACTGACTTTTTGTGGTCGGGATGGACCAAATTATAAGCTATATTTATCAACTATTCACGCAATGCAACATAGCACCTTGCTATGCTGCACTGCGAGAAATGGAGAGGACAGGAATGTGCCATATTTAACATT
This sequence comes from Lissotriton helveticus, assembly GCF_964261635.1. Classification (NCBI taxonomy): domain Eukaryota; kingdom Metazoa; phylum Chordata; class Amphibia; order Caudata; family Salamandridae; genus Lissotriton; species Lissotriton helveticus. Next base: position 857,334,010 of record NC_136063.1, on the reverse strand, counting down.
GGAAGGTGCATTCCTGCTCTGTGACTGTGCTGGTTCACGCACATCTGCCTATGCACCAATGCACTGATTAACTCTGTTGTCAGGCCCCTAAAGGTGGCTAACTGATGAACAATCAATACTCAAATTGGCTCATTCATATCATTATGAATCTAAAATGAACAATGTAAACACTGTGTGCTTTTTTCAACAAATAAAGCTATTTAATGTGAACAAATAAAAAGGGTGCAAAGCAATATAACAACACACAATGACTGAGGTAGCTAGATGTTGTACAAAAGTTGAGAAACAATTCCTAAGAAAATGAATCACTGTTGAAGTAGATAAGCTGGCCGACGTTTCGGTTCTGGTGGCAAAAATGTCCGTTAGACCATCTTCAGGACGATGACTAAAGAGTTATAATTTACCCTTATGGCTGGTCAATCAATACGTTTGTGAACCAGGCGAATCACAAAGATTAAAAACTTCCAGGTAGCTAACACCGGAATGATGGCTGAATTTCCAAGCCAAATGAAGTAATCTTGCCAGAGCAATCCGTAAGGATTTGCTGTAGGTGACACTCACTTCAGTCGAGCGATACCCAACGGACGATGCTCCTCTCACGAACTGCTGTCCCTGCACCTTTTCTTTTTTTTTGCGTATGTTTTCTGATCCCTATAAGATGCTCATCTTAAATTAAATCTCATATGGTCCCCTTAGTCTTCTTGCAACAATTGTGTAATATGGATCTGAGTGTTGCTGTGGCAAATTGTGTTCATTGTGCCTTAGAAATCAGAAACAGATGTGGGACAATTTAAATCATTCTGTATTTTGATCTCCTGGTGTATTATTTATTATACTATACAACTTCTTATGATTAGTTTTTAGATTTTGCAGGTGACTGTAAAGTTTTATGATTTATGCTGATGATTGATGCTTTTTATTGTGTGCTTTTGTGGCTTTAATATTAATAGGCTGAATAAAGTTTATTGACTAACTGACTCAGAAGACAGTAGGCATGGCATGATTGTTGTGAAAATCATTTGTTAAAGCAATAGGCCTATAATGCGGGATTGCTATACTACTGTGCAAAAGCCTGTAGCCAGGCATTTACTTACAGGGAATTTCACAGATTACCATTGAAGGCAATGGATTTGGTGCTGCTGACTGTCCTCAACAAATTTAGGAGATTGTATATTTGCACTATGATAACCTTTGTTAGGCCTTCTTAGGGGGGATTTTTTGAGACAACCATAACATTGTATGTATTTTGTAATTTTATTGAATGTGGCCTGTAGGAAAGTGTGTGCCCAATGCAGTTGTACCTGCCACTATTAAAGTGAAGAGCCAATCACAAAGCTACAGATCTGATTGGTTGATTTGGAAAAATGATTTCATAGGTCTGATCGCTATGTCAAATTCTGCCACAGGCGTTACACCTGATTTTTTTTATTATGTTTTATTATAAAACAGAACTGATAAAGCCAATAGGTCTTCAAGGGTAGATTGTTATTACACCCTGTTAAAGGCTGCAGACATATTTTGTTACTTGAAATCTCACAGATTAGTTTTTAGGTAAGTAATATTTTGTGTTTACCCCTTTGGAAAACATTAGGGGTATAGGATTTGGACTGCAATATTCTTCCAAGAATCTTTTCGAAAGGCCTGACGGGCTTAGTTTTTGCCAAGACTCTGTAATAAACAACATATATACCAATGTTATATAAACCAGTAATGTATATACGACTTCAGTCATTGACTATCTCATACTGTGAGTGACATTTGTCTGATCACATGTATCCAGCCACCCGAAAAGGAGTGCACAGCAGTGCCAATACTGGTGGGCTAGTACTTAAGTTTTCCACTTTATAGTGACAGGTCCCCATTCACTTTTTCATTTTGCTCTTTTTATTTTGATGATTAAAGCATGCTGCACCTGCAAAGACAGTGTTAACTGGCTGTTTTCTTGCTATTCACTCATCTGCAATGTACTGCAACATGTACAGCCACAGCAACTAAAACACCTGAACACCATGGAAGGATATTGTCCACAGGGTTTTATTTTTACCACTTCAAGATGGCCAACATGTTGGTTCTAAAGTGGCAGTCAGATAGAACTATAAAATAACAATACGCTATGTACAGTACCATTGCAATACAGTCACTTGCCGCTTTGTTTAATTATTTTTTTTTTGTGTGCAAAATACATGAGTTAGTCGGTAAAGAGTCATAATTACACAACACATATACACTGATAAAAATCTTAGCAAAGATAGACCAGGAGCAAAGTAAATTCAGCACTGGTAAACCAGTTGCAGTACAACATACATATGCCATAAAAAAAAATGAAAAGAAATTTGAATTAGCCATGATATTGACTAGTCCTAAATGCAATAGATGACAATAAAACTGCACGAAAGAGCATAGAATGAAACAAATAATCAAATTGCAGACTCTAAATAATTAGTAACACTACCCCAAATTTGTTGACCCAGCTTCTTTTTCCTATGCCCCTTAAGGGCATATAAACTATACTCCATATTATATACTGCAAAAAAACGTGCCCTCCATAATTCAAAAGAAGGCGGTTCCTGCTGCAACCACCAGGAGGCAATTACAAGCCGATATACAGCTGTAACTAAGAATATCAGCTTTACATGTTGTTGTAATAAACCTGGCGCTACCGGCCCCATTTCTACCCCTAATAATATCTGCGTAGTACTTAGTTGTACTGGGATACCCACAATGGCCGATAAGCATTTCTCCACCTGTGTTAATAGAGATGTCAGTCGCGGACACCCAAAAAAAATATGAAGGTCATCCGCAGATGGATATCCACACCGAAAACATTTCCCTATAATATCCCCCTGCCATTTGGAGATTTTATCGGGTGTATAATATAGATTAAAAATTGTTTTGAAATGCTGTGCCGATAACTTTGCAGACAGAAATAAATTTATGGCCATCTCCAGAGAAATTTCTAACCGTATATCCTGCCTCCCCAATTTATTCCCCCATTTAGAATTTTGTTGCTCTAAATCATTCACCTTAGTGCCTAACATGCGACTATATAACACTCCTATCTTTGCAGCTTTTATGTTATCTTCTATCAAGGGGTTAGCTTAAAAAATTATTCCTTTCTGAGACAGAAAATTCCTAATATGCAAGTACTTCGCAAAATTCTCCCTTGGAGGTTGGTATTGTCCATGAAGTTGCTCAAAGGATTTCAAACAGCCATCGCTATAGAAACCCCCCACCAGCCTTAGTCCTTTTTGCCCCCATATATGCACCACTCGATCCCATTGGTCAATTGGCAAGAATATAGGAGATGTCAATGGTGCATACCAAGACATTGTTTCTATACCAAACATTCTCCTTAGTATTCTCCAAATCTTATTTGCAGTTTGTTTAATTTTTTTTATTTTGTTAATGCAAGCACATGTCTGACATTTCTGGGTGCTAGCATGTTTTATTTTTTCTACTACTATTCTTTTAATTTATCTTGTGCATGTTGCTGAGTTTGTGTAATAAGTATACAAAACAGTGATGGGTGGAATGCTTGAATTGAACTCAGACACTGGTATTTACTCAGGCCGCATCCCAATCCATCACATTTTGCACACCATGCTACATCAGTTTAATCCAGCAACCCAGGACTGGTTTTGCCCTATTTATGGGCTCATCAGCCAGGTACAGTTTGGTCCCAGTAACACAGTGTACACAGGACCCACATCTGGGGATACCTATCCCACTTAAGGTGACTCAATAATCATTGAGGGCTGCATCCCAATTCATCAATATTTTGCACACCATGCCACTTCAGTTTGGACCCCACTATATGCTGAGTGTGAGCATGCATTTTAATGCAGTTGTGTAAACAGGTGAACGTAAGAGTGAGTCAGTAATGAATGGATGCATGAGTACTAGGATGAGTAACAGAATGCATGTATAATGAATTAGTTTGTGCCTAAACCCACCAATAACAGAGTAGGTACTTTCATGTCTAAGCCAGACCTATTGACATTGTCAATGCATATTATTAACGCATAAGTGGTATCTCATCAATTTTCCAAGTTGCACAACTCATCACTTGTTTGCGCACACAAGCTAGAAAGGTATGCATCCTAACATTCTGTTGCCACACAGGAGGAAGACTAGGAAACATTGGTATAGGGCACCCCACTCTATCACCTTCACTAAACTCCACAAGCATTACATCACTTTCTCTACTTTGCCTGACATTACATTGTTAAAGGTAAGTGATAGATAGGTCTGGGGTGTTATTTATTTAAAAAATGGATTTCTTTCCTCTGGGATGATGTAACATAAACTATTGCATTAAAGATGATGCAGTGGCCGAAGGTGTCATAACAGACAGTTTGGATCAGTAAAACAAACCCAGTCCTCCTAGGCTCAGTTTAGCATGGCATAATATTCCAAAGTTCCAGTAGCTATTAACTCACTAACTAGTGAGAATTATGGGGCTGCAGGATACAATGAGATTGTTTTCTCATTTGTTTATAACTATGCAAAACCAATGATCATCGCATTGGAAGTATGTCCCTGCACCAAATCAGTACAGCAAAAAATGGCATGACTGTGTAGGACCATTTCAGGGACCGTTTACTCTGAGATACAGTATAAAAGAGCTGTTCATGTTATGATAATCACTCCTTATACCAAGAAAGGGCAAAGGAAGATATACTTGGTGTTAGTTAAATGCTCACTTGTTTCCATGTGCCAATCCAACATCCAAATGGTTGGCAGTAAAATCTCAATGGTATTGAAAGGAGGTTTGAGCACCAGTGCTGTGTATCTCAACAGTTTAATAGCAAACTGGTCCGCCACTGGTCTCCTCAGTACAGAAAAGGTTCCCTGAGGGTATCTCTTTCTAAATGCAAAATATTTTAACATAAGCCAATCAACTGAAGAAACTCAGCATCACCATCATTAAAGTAAAATCATGGGGAAGTATTGCAGATAGGCTCAGCCTGAGCAAAGAGAAGCATACACTCTGTTTAGTAGTTTCAGACAAAAGAACATTATATACATTAAATAATTGAATATCTATACTATAAAATTACTTGTTAACTATGCACTTTATTATGTTTTTATTATTGGCAGAAATGGCAACTTTGAAAATTTTCAATCACAACCAACACATCACTGAAGCCCTTTGTCACTGTTCATGAATAATGCTGCAATTACAGTTCTTAAAGCAAACACAAGAAGATAATGGACGGAGCGCTGAAACTTTTCAGACACTCACCCCCAGTAACAGATCTGGGTTCAATCCATTATCATTCTTTAGCTCACTTCACCACCCCAGTTCAGAGAGAGCTATATGCAAATCAGTCTTGACCCTGTGCCTCATAGGAACTGTGCAGCCGGAACTGCCAAGTCATGTCTTCCCTGGACTGAAAACAAGCATCCTGGGACCAGTTTCAGGCTAACAGCCATCATCAGCCAGGCTAGCTTGAATCCAGTGGTAAAGTGAGCAAGGGTTTCCTCATTGTATTTCATTCATGTTATAAATGTTACCCCCTGATGAAGGATCCAATTGGATCAATGTTTATATGATTTTGTGAAAAGAACACAAGAAATACAAGATACCCTAAGATAAATTTTGATCACTTTTTTTTATTACTAATTAAATTGTACTAGACCCTATACAGGGCTTGGATTGTGCCCAGGAGGACACTCCCTAGTGCTGGGGTGCTATTCATTTGATAGTTTATTCACACTCCTGACCGGAGGGCGCTACCCCGGGAGCACATCAAAATACTTTTGATCGTTAAAAATATACGTTTGTTGAACTTTTTTTGCTTTGAACTTGGTTGTGTGTGTATAATAACCTTGTGGATAAAGTGTGCAAGGTACCCATGTCTAGGCATACCCTGCCAACTTAGGGCGAACAAAGCAAAGCCAAGGAGATGAGGAAAGGAGCGATAAACCTTTTCAGACACTCACCCCCAGTCACAGATCTGGGTTGAATCCATCATTGTTTTTTTAGCTCACTTCACCACCCCAGTTCAGACACAGGTATATGCAAATCAGTCTTGACCGTGTGCCTCATGGAAACAGTCCAGCCAAATTTCCAAGCCATGTCTTCCCTGAACCGGAAACAAGCATCATGGGACCGGTTTCGGGCTAACAGCCTTCATCAGCCAGGATAGCTTGAATATAGTGACAAAGTGAGCAAGGGACCCATGACTGGGCATACAATGCCAACTTAGGGTGAACAAAGCAAACACAAGGTAATGATGGACGGAGCGCTGAAACTTTTCAGGCACTCACCCCCAGTTACAGATCTGGGTTAAATCCATCATCGTTCTTTAGCTCACTTCACCACCCCAGTTCAGACACATCTATATGCAAATCAGTCCCTGTGCTTCATGGGAACAGTTCAGCCCTAACTACCAAGCCATTTCTTCCCTGGACCGGAAACAAGCATCCTGGGACCAGTTCCGGCTAACATCCCTCATCAGCCATACTAGCTTGAATTCTTAAGACATAATTGTTAAATAATTCACAAAAGAAGTTTTTAAGATGTGGCTATTATTGTTAACATTGTCAGCATTTGCAACAATATCTTAAAGATTTATGTAGAAAGACCAGGTTTCAAAACAATCACATTTGTCACGTGCAACCATTGCCTATACCCCTCCTAACCTTACACCAAACACACATTCATCCATAGTTTTGTGTTGCATTCCTTGTGAGCCAGAAGCCTCATTTATTGAAATTCTCTTCCATGCACTGAAGACTGACAAAAATATAGATAAACCTAGTTGTAATTGTGTTGGTGATGACCCTCAATAATATTGTTACATGGAAACACAATGATAATGGGACACTGATAGCCCGATCCATTCTGATGTTTGTTTGGTTCCCTCTTTGGTCTTCAAATTTACAAACCCATTGAAATGCGGTTATTAACACAACATTTGTCTTTGAAACACCGAATTTCCTCAATAACATTTTGCAGGTCTGAAGTAAGCCAGACCTTTTATTTATATTTTATTTAAAAACATAGGGCCTTATTTATGAGAAGGGTTGCATCACTGCGACAAAGCAGCGATGCAACACTTCTCAGTGCACCCTCCTTGCGACACAATGAATGCTTCATATTTACTGTATGATGCATCATGTCGTAAGAAATGACAGATACTTCAATATTACTGATGTATCTGTTGGCGCAAAACTGACCCATTGCTGGAGTTGTATCGGAAGCGTGACCAAACTTCAACAATGTTCTTTTCACATGGGGAAAGCCCCAAGTGATAGGGCCTTCATTAGTCTTATGCCTGCCATGAGGCAGCGGTAAGATATTGACGCAGTGGCATTCTAGAAGTGGTGCACTGAAATCTTATTGATTTCAATGTGCCACTTCTACGAGGCTTTTTGTAGGGTAATGCACACCTTGCATACATGATACCTGGTGCAGCTATATTGTAGCGCAGGGGTTTACAAAGTGACGCATCTGTCTAGATGCGTCACTTTGTAAATAGGGCGCAATGTGGCGCATATTTTACGCCATTGCTGCATCAAAAAAACTAATGCAACAGTGGCGCAAATGTGACGCAGGTGCTCATAAATAGGCCCCATAATATACAGATGTAATCCACAGTGTGGGCTTTGGATCAGTATCCATCAGCCTATAATTCTTTAGCTTTAGTCATTAGCTTGAGATATTGTTAATCACATCTTGGATGCATCCACAAAAGTATTTCGATCTCTCCATCTATTGTCTGTTTGGGTGTTTCCTTCTGCCTGCATTTGGATGCCCTAGGAATTATTTTACATCTCAAAATTGCTGTCATTCATCAAACATTGAATCCTTTTTTAAAAGTACTGCCACTCACCATATTTCAATACTTAAAAGCTCTTCTTCCCTGTTTTTGGTCTCCTTCTTCCTTCCAGCACGCTCAGCTTCAATTTTTGCTGGACTGCTCTTCTCCCCTGTAACATATTGATTAGTCAACATTGTATGTAAAAACCATAAAGTTAATGAATGCTGTTCCGCAGTCTCTGCTTATATTTCACTTTTCCTTCAAATGCCAATTGGCATATTAGTATTTCATGTTTCAAGGTGTTGTGTTGCTGCACTTTTATTTTTAAGTAACATAGGACTGTTGTATAATGTATATTGTGAACTGAGATACCTCTAGGTATCTGAGTGAGTTCAGGTTATAAGTTCCTGGTAATGATAGGACGCAATTAAGAGTTCTGTAGTTAAACTGAATGCAGTATGAGTTTCGCACAGTTCCTGTCAGTGGGTCATAAAGTTGTTCTGATCACATGCTCATGCAAATCTTAGCACCTCTGCAGAGCTCACAGAGGGGTAACCCTATATGTTCAAATTGTGATTATCATTTTATGTGAAAGCATGTGAAATATTACAAAGCCAGAGGAAGCAGGCGATAAGAGAGGGAGAGTGTGCATGTGTGTGTATGAAAGAGTGAGAAATAGAGAGGTCATGGTGATGGGGAGATAAAACACAGAAGTACAGGCAGAAGGGTATGTAAATTGATACTTGTATAGCGCACTACTCACCCGCAAGGATCTCAAGGCGCTTGTACGAATACCGCTGTGGAACCCATCCTGGCTTTCCCTGTGAGGTGTCCACTCCTGGGCACCCCCAAGGTGGAGGCCAGGCATCCCCCTTGCGTATGGTGAAAAGATTGCTGTAGAATAAGGAGATGCTGTGTAAGATGTGTAGACAGAGTATTTCAGAAAGATGTGGAAAGAAAGTGATTTCAAAGTGAGAAAAGCAGTGATTAAGACACTCTGAACACTGCTACCCCTTCCACAGACCTTAGTGTTTATTTATTTAAGTCTCAAACTTTCAAGATTTAAATGTTTTCAATTCTACTTATCCAAAACAAAATCCTTGTTGTTACTCATTTATCTGGCATACCTCATGAGCATAGGCAACAGACCACTACATTCTTCCTCAGCATATCTTCTACCTGTCCAACGAACCAAGAAAGCCTCCTGGGGAGACGGGCGCTTCCTAGTCTCCATGACCAGACTCTGGAACTCCCTCCCTCTGCTCATTAAAACCAGTCCCACCCTCACCACCTTCAGGAAACAACAAAAAACCTGGCTTTTCAACCAATAGCCGCCCTCTGCAATGTTTTCCTGTCTGGATTCAAAGCCTACAAGCGCCGAGACACCCGGGGTATCTCAAATCGCCCAAACATAAACATAACATAAAGCAAACAGGTTAAGCTGTTTTTGGACTATCTTTGTTGTGTGATATACCTGGAGATAAACAACAGAAAATGCATAGAGGAGAACTCACATACTGGTCAGTTGGCACACTGTGTGAAGCACAGAATTTTAGTTTGCATGGTTTAATGCATAGCCTTAATTACATATTCATGCCTTATGGACAAGATTCCTTGCTATATTTGTTTGGCAATCAGTTGAAATGTGGTTTTGTAGAAACCACTATAACACAGTGATAGTTTTCATGTGTGGTTTATTGATTTTTCATGTGAAAACATCATCCAACAGACTGCGGGCTGGAATTGCACCGAGCAATCCAGCAACTGACTCCCAACTGTCAACTTTCTCACCCCCGCGGTCTGCGTCACAAGCCCTCACACGCCATTACATTACCCAGGTGTCCCACGTGGGCTAGATACAACATATCTCCTTTTCTTACTGAAAAAACAAAGTGCATAATAGCGAAAGGGTAAAATTATATGGGAGAAACTAAGCATAAATTCAGAAAAGGGAACAACGGTACCCAAGCGGATTACAGAGCAGGAAAAAGATGGCTATAATGAGGCACAATTTGAAAAAATCCTTTTGGTTAGAAAATGGAAATAAACAAAATGCATAACAGAGTGATGGTAAAACTAATGAACCTGCATGCTCGGACATACATGAGCATTTCTCATAAAAACACGAAATATACAAACTGATTAAGAAAAGTTAAAAGTACTATTGAACTAATATACAGGAAACGCCAATAACTAAAAAATAACCATATGTGCCACTTATATATCTATCAAAGGAATCCTTATTTGCCTTCCACTTTTACTAACAGGAAAAGGAAAAGCCTTATCTTTACTGGAAACAGCTTGTTTTCTGGGCGACCTATCCACTTCTTCAATTATAGTGTCATGGAGATCTTCATTTAATAAGTTAGGATCAACTTTTTCTTTTCTTTTTTTAAAAATGTTTTTTGGGGTATTTACACATTACAAAAAGAAAAGAAAAACGTTGTGACATAAAACGAGTAGGAGGTTTCACAGGCATACATGTAGGGATTCACGAATAACAGTGGTGTCTGCCCCAGAGTTGTGCAAACAACATAAAATATTTAACATTAATCATATAGGTTTTTGCGTCTGGGCGCGTGTCACAGTTGAGCATACGACGTAAAAACAAAACATAGAAGTGTTTGGCGGTGGTTTAGTGTTAGACCCCCTCATCTACGTTGGGTTGCTAATAGCTGAACAGGCGTCTGTAGGGGAGCTGCACGTGGCCCCACACACTATTGGGCCACTGACTAACGGTCGCTGCAGTACAATGACTGGACACCACACACCCAGCTTGCATGTACGGACCGGAAGCCCCGAGCGACTCCGGTCCCTTTATTTAAAGCCTTCTGGCCACGCCTGGCCAGAAGGTGCTACAATGTTTGGGGGTGTTTCCGGGTCTCAGCCGAGACCCGTGAAACACTAGAACGTTACATCCCATTCCAACTTGGTCCTTTATTTTCTTCTGACAGAATAATCGTGAGTCAACACGCAAAGTCAGCAAGCCTCACATTAGGTCGAGGGTTGGGTCTTAGATGGTATCCCCCACCTCCTCTGGTTGTTTGTGAGTCAGACTCTGTTCTTCTCGTGGCTTCAGGTGTGCTCACGGTGCTTTCTGTATGGAGGTTGCCATCAGTTTGCTCCGCCATATCAATGTCCTGCATTTCACCGCATTGTCGGTTTTCCGGCCTTGCTGGGATACGCTTAAACCAGGACACATTCCTAGTCACCACCTCTTCATCTCTCTGTGCCGTCACCGCCGTACCTTTAGTTGTTTTGATGACCCATGGCTCGGTCTCATATGGTGTACGGAATTTGCTTCCCGGTCTTCTGGTTCGCAGCAGTGCCGTGTCTCCTGGGCTTAGTTCTTTGTCTTGAGCCCTCCTCTTGTGGCTTGCCCGTTCATTGTTCTTTCGCCTTCGTTCTTGGGTGTCAGCAGGTCTATATGGCGCCAATTTCCAGTTGTCCGCCATGTGCAGTCGATCGCTTCTTGGTCCGGTAAACATCAGTGACCATGGGGATCTTTGGGTGGTGCTATGTGGGGTGCTCCTATATTCCCTCAGGAATAGTTGCAGTGCCATCTCTGGGTCTTTGCCTTCCACCATCGCAATCCGTATGGTTTTGTTAACTGTCCTCATAAAGCGTTCTGCCTCCCCGTTTGCCTGGGGCCATTGTGGAGTGACTCTGTGATGTTTTAATCCCAGCTCCTTTAAAAATTCCTTAAACTCGCTGCCCTGGAATGGCGGTCCATTGTCCGTTTTAATTCTCTGGGGAATGCCAAATAGCGCAAATGTCTTGCTAAGCAGCGGGTGTATGTTTGCGAAACTGGTAGATGTTGCCAACTCTACTACTGGATATTTGGTGTAGCTGTCCACCATTACCACTGTCACTCTCCCGTCCGGGAAGCTGCCAAAGTCCAAACTGATCCAGCTCCACGGGGAGGGTGAGGGCTCCTCTGTGATGATCGGGGCTGGTGATTCTGGGGCACTAGTAAGCTGGCATGCCCGGCAGTTCTTTACCACGCTGTCTACCTTCTCGTCCATGTAGGGAAACCACACCTTTTCCCTCATTCTCGCTTTCATTCTTCTTGTCCCTTGGTGTCCCTCATGGGCTAGCAGGGTTGCGTGATCTTGAAGAGACACTGGGATGACTATCCGTGACCCTCTCAGAATCAGTCCATTGTTGGCTTTACTTAGCTCGTTTTGCACTCTCCAGATTTGGGACAGCCGATTTCGATCTGTTTCACTCCAGTCACTCACATTGCGCAGGAAGTTCTCCCAGGACCCTGCGTCGAGGGCAGCTTTAACTTTGACCATCGCGGCATCATGTTCATATTGGCTTACAATGTCTTCTGCCACCAATGCATGTGGACATGCTAACTGCGATACCATGTCTATAAACTCTTCCGTCTGTGTCTCCTGATCACCCCCAGTTTCTTCCTTCTCTGTGGGATGACGCGACAAGAAGTCGGCCGGGTACTTTGCTCCCGGACGATATACCAGTTCCATTTGGTAGTGTTGAGTTTGAATGGCCCACCTCTCGATCCGGGGTGGAGGGTGCGGAGCGGTCCCTCTGAATAGTGGTAGAAGTGGCTGATGATCGGTGACCATTCTGAACGGCTGTCCGGCAATGTAGAGATGAAAGTGATTGCAGGCCCACTTAACTGCTAACGCCTCTCTCTCTATCTGAGAGTATCTTGCTTCTGTTGCGGTGAGGGCCTTGCTTACAAACGCTAACGGGACCCACACCCCTGGGTCCGACTCTTGAGTAAGGAGTGCGCCCAGCCCTACGGGGCTAGCGTCCACAAGAATTTCTGTTGCCCTTGCTGTGTCAAAATAAGCCATTGTCGTGCTGTCCAATAGTGCTACCTTGATTTTCTCGAACGCCTCTGCTTCCACCCGTGACCATTTCCACGCTGTTTCTTTCTTCGTCAGGTTTCTTAGCGGCTCGGCAATCGTGGCTAGTTGCGGAATGAAACAGGCACAGTACTGTGCCATTCCCATGAAACTCCTCACCTCTGTTGTCGGAGCAGGGGCATTTTTAATTGCTGATGACTTCCTGGGGTCCACCTTGACGCCTTCCGAGTCGAATACGTAGCCAAAGAATTCGATTGACTGCTTGAAAAATGGCATTTCTCCTTGTGCAGGGTAATTCCGAATTCAGCTAGCCTTCGAAGTGTCGACTTTAGTCTTCTATGGTGTTCCTCACTCGTCTTCGCGTGGATGAGGATGTCATCACTTATGTTCAGTACTCCGTTCAGTCCGGATAAGATCTCTTTGATGGTGTTCTGAAAGATCTCTGCTGCCGATGTTATTCCGAAGTTGACTCTCTTGTACCGTCTCAGCCCCAAGTGTGTGAAAACGTTGTGATGTAACGACTCTCTTCTGCTAGTCTGAGTTGATGAGTTGATGATATCCCGCATTAAGATCTAATTTGGAAGACCACTGTGCTCCATTTAAGTCGGTCAAAATGTCATCCACTGTAGGCATGAGGTGCCTCTCCCTCTTGATTGCCCTGTTCGGCATCCTCATGTCTATGCAAATCCTGATTTTTCCAGGTTGTCGGGGTTTCTCGGCGATTACCATGGGTGACACCCACGGGGTTGGTCCCGTTACTTTTTCAATCACCCCTTGTTCCTCAAGATTCTTCAGCTCTTGTTCCACCGCTGACCGCAGGTGAAATGGAATTCTTCTATGGCGTAGGGCTACTGGTTGTATTGCTTTGTCGATGTGCAATCTGACTGGCGGTCGTTTGATGGTGCCCTGGATCAGTTTGGACTTTGGCGGACGGGAGAGTGACAGTGGTAATGGTGGACAGCTACACCAAATATCCAGTAGTAGAGTTGGCAACATCTACCAGTTTCACAAACATACACCCGCAGTACAGCGTCTACAGTTGTTTATCGAGGTTTGTGTGAGCTGAGGAAGTTGTCTAGTGATGACCACATTCCTTGGTTGGGGTTTCTCCCTGGTGTCTGTCTTAGTGCCGTGATGTCTGCCCCTCTGAGAAATGTGACCCAGTTTAGCCACCCCTTGAATGTAGCTTTGGTGGTGTCCTTCCATTTGGCTAGCACTGTTTTAACTGCTGTTATCCGTAGGAAGTCCAGATGGTTCTATATTGTTGTGTGGATAGATCTGTTGTGATGTAAGCGGTGGCTGTTGTGGCAAATGTCTGTTCTAGAGTACAGCTTAGGGCTTTGTTGATGAAGGTGAACACCTTCCCCCAGAATTTGCTGACCTTAACAGTACAAAGGCAATCTCTGATCATCCTGGGGGAGGTAGCGGGGTGGGTGGGACCTTGCTGTCGCATGTCTACTGTATGACAAAGATGCAGGGAGGGGGAGGGGAGGGAGGAGGGGGAAGGGGGAGAGGGGAGGGGGGATTCAGTGTACATAATGTTCGTCCTGTCCGTACCGTTGTTTTATTTTGTCTCGTCCACGTCCTCGTCTTTGTCAATACCAAATGCCCAGTTAGATCGCCAGAATCAAAACAACCACCACAACAGTCAGGTGCTTTCTATAACACAGACAACAATACTCACCAGTGCCTTTTAAATCATGTCACTGAGTAACAGCAATGCACTGCAGGCTGACCTGAAGATAGTCTCCCTCAACGTCAAGGATCTAAATCACCCGATTAAGAGGAAGAAAATACTAAACTATCTGGCTAAGACCAAAGGGGACATCATCCTTTTACAAGAGACCAAACTATCCAAGGAAGACGCAAGCAAGCTTAGAGCGAGATGGATAGGTCAGGTAGCCTCCTCCCCGGCAGTAGGCAAAAAAAGGGGCATCACCACCCTGATAAATAGCAAATCCAAAATAACTATTGAGAAAGGATCAACTTTTTCAACTTTGTTCATATTCCATAAGTTTCATCCATTGACACGTACATCACTACCACAGATCTTGTCAATATCCATAGGCTCTGAATATTTGTATTCATCCTTTCTTTCAAGCGTCATATTTTTAATCCGTACAGCAGCTCCAACTTCAAAAATGTTTAATGAGACACTTTTTTTGTCAAAATACCTTGTTTGTTTAGCTTGGACACTTTCCACCCTGCTTCTAACAATACTGTCTAATTCAGGAAAAGACAATTTCATTTTGAACCATTTTGACATCCAAGCTGTTTTGAATTCAGTTGAGGGTTTTCTACCTTTCAAGAGCTCAAATGGCAAAGCACTAGTAGTGAGAAGTGGTGTAGTTCTATAAACCCTCACCATGGTTCTGACTGCAACTGGTATTACATAACTATGTGTAATCTCCCAATGTATACCTTCGTCTAATACTCTTTTTATAGGCTCAACCATTCTGTTTCTTTGGGGATGTTAGAGCGAACTCTTGAGGTGACTGATACCATAATCTTTGGAGAATGTTTCTACCGCAGTGGAAAAAAATTGCACCCCATTATTTGAGACCATAATTTCAGGAAATCCCTCGCATAAAAATCGTTTTTTTGAATTCTATAACATCTTTGGAATAAGCCTCACCCACAAATTTGACCTCTGGCCATCTGGAGTAATAATCAACCAATATTAAGACAAATATCAATTCCCAACTTTTCCCAAGGTTTTGAAGGAAGTGGAATGGGACTCAGGGGGGGAACAGAAGATCGCAGTACCTTGTCTCTGTTATAGCAAATCACACATTTATGTATCATGCTATCGATATCTCTGTCCATCTGTGGCCATCAAACATATTATTATGCTCTACACTTCGTGAGAGTGGCTCCCAGATGCCCTTCATGTGCCTTAGATAACAGAATACTTCTTACATTTCCATGAGGAATTATTTTCTCTGATCTCATCACTAATCCATTTTCAACTGACAATTCATCGCTCACCTTGACATAACGTTGTATGTTTACATCAACATTTCTCTCTCTTGGCCATCCCTCAACAATAAATGTGATTATACTTTTCAAAATACTGTCCTTTTCCATGACTTCCCTCCATTTTCTCTGAAATAGCACAAGTATGAATAATTACCACAGCCGCAACTATGCTGTCATCAAAATCATCATTGTTACAAACATCAGAGATCATTTTTCCATTCTATTAATCTTTTAGCTCTATAGGGAAATGTGAGAGAACATCTGCTCAAATCTTCTTCCCTGCAGGAATGTGTTCAACATTAAATTGGGATTTTAGTAACTTGGTGGACTATCTGACCATACAGGGAGTACTGTTTCTGTTAAATGTATTCCCTAGAATGGATACTAAAGTTTTAACATCCATTTGTAATGAAAATCTCCTAGCCCACAGATAACACCTAACATTTTCATTTGCCCATCAGAATGGCAGCAGTTCCTTTTCAATTTACGAATAGTGTAACTATATTGTCTTGAACATGGCCACATTCTTCACCTCCTTAAGCAGATTTACCATGAGATGCTAAAAAAATGATGCAGCTGAGGCTAAACCGAACAGCACATGACCAAATTGAAAAGATCCTGATGGGAACACAAAAACTGTAAGATGACGTGATGTGGGGTCTAATTCAACTTGGTGGTAGGCAGCTGCCAAATCAAGTTTTGGAGAAAAAAACTTTGCCCCTGCGACCCTGGCTAATATCTCTGTGATGTTAGGAAGAGGATAGGAATCCACCCAGTTCTCTTTGTTGAGTTGCGTAAATCAATGCATACTGTAAACGTATTATTCTTTTTGCATGCTACCACCAATGGACAAAACCAAAGAGAGGAGTATATTGGCTCAATTATTCCTCCATTGTATAACACCATGAGCTATTTTTCTAAATCTTCCCCTACGCTAAAAGAAACACTTCTGAACTTATGCTTGATTGGAACAGCACCCTCCTTTACCTTTATTCTATGTATGAAAACTTAGATATTTCCCAATTCACCTGAAAACTCCTTGTGGTAATTATTCAAAAGGTCTTCAACTAGTCTAGATTATCTTATGGCTACAACCTGTTCTTTAGTACCAGGATGCAACATCATATCAAATGATCCTTGGTGAAACCATGGCAGTAGTTTCAATCCTTTAATCACAACATATACCTTGCGCTGGATACATCAACCTTTAAATTCCAAAACATCTTCAAAATAGCCAAGCAGATCTATTTTGCAACCTTCATAAGAAAATGGTGCATGATCTGGTGGCAACCTATTTTCCAATTAGCTAAAAATAATGCTTGAGTGATCATTGTAATGCATTCACCTGAATCAACAAGAAGACATAGTTCCTTTTCTCCCACAAGTATATTGACATATGGGTCAACACAATTTGAAGGATCTCCTGTTCTCACTGTGTCGCCGATAACAACCAACACCATGTCCCTCATTTCTGAAACATGTCTTTTACCTCACTATCACTGTTGTCTTTAACATAACTCACCTTTGTTTCACGCTTTTTTGTCCCTGATACACCTGAGCAAAATGCCCAAGCTTTCCACATGACCTACATTCAACATTTTTAGCAGGACATACTCTTCCGTTCTTACTATTGGAAGAATTGCCACATCTAAAACAAATGTCTGTTCACTTAAAATAACTTTTTCTGGAAAACATCTTTTTTCCTTTTTATAGTATCTGAGATCTGAGACCCAACGTATCAGATTAACAGCTTCCACCACTTTACCATGCATTTTTTAATGGATTTTTGTGTTATTTCAATACTTTTGGTTAATCTTAAACATTCTTCAAGAGAGGGATTCTGTAAAGGCAACAACTTCTGCTGTATGGCTCTGTCTGAATAATGGCTGATTAATTGATCATGCACCAGATGGTCACTAAAAGTTTGAAAATCACATTCTGCCATTATTACTATTATTATTTGCTGAATTTATATAGCACGCATATTCACAAGAGGGTCTCCCGGCACAGGACAGAGGCAGCAGATGGAAGCCGGAACAGGCAGCTAAAAACCGCAAGTAACAGAGACAAACATGAGTCTTACAAAAAGTAAGCAGGGAGTGACAGTTCCTATTAGAAACTGGTGGAGAATTCCAGAGTTTCGTGCCCAGGTAGGAAAATGAGCGACCCTTCATATGAGCAAGACAAAACCTTTTGTTGTGAACAGTGAAAGGTTAGATGATCTCAGCTGACGGGAAGGCATATAGGGATTCACTTGTTCTTGAATGTATAAGGGGGTCCAACAATGTCTGGCCTGGAACATATAGCATAATGTCTTTAATTTCATATGCTTTTTAACCCTAAGCCAGTGCAATCTGTGAATCAGCAGAGACGCTGAAGCATGTCTAGCGGCCAGTAAAGAAGGTGAGCTGCCACATTCTGAATGATCTGAAGACAATGGACCGAGGATTTGCATGCGCCCAAGTACAGTACATTGCCATAGTCCAGTTTGGATGTCATCAGTGCTTGAATAAATGTTCTCTGGGCAGCCAGAGCAAATAGCTAGAGGATCTTCTTGAGCCACTTAAGAATAGAAAAGCAGGTGGCTATGACCTTGGACACCTAAGGCTTCAAGTCGAGATTGTTGTCAATAATAAGCCAACCCCCAGATTCATCAAAGTCCTGTTTTGCGAGTCCTTAATAGCAATTTTTAAGGAATCGCTATTAAAGACTCGCAAAACGGGATGCATGTAGAAATCGCAATATTTTTTGTTATTTCTACTGCTTCCTTATTTGCGATTCGCTAATTGCGAATCGCAAATAAGGAATGGCTAAAGGCCCATAGGAATGAATGGGGAGTCATTCCTTATTTGCGATTAGCAATTAGCGAATCGCAAATAAGGAAGCGATTTCAAGGGTGCCAGGGTGTCCAATGACACCCTGTAGCACCCCTGAAATGGTATTGTACACTGGTGTTGCGCACACACATGTGCAAAGGACATGTGTGTGTGTAACATACAACTTAGAAAAATGCACTAAAGTGCATTTTTCTAAGTTTTCGCTATTTACCACGTAGTTAGACTTCACGGTAAATAGCGGCCCCAGAATGCGAATTCGCAATTTTAATATGGTTCATGAATTGCATTTAAGGAATCTCATTTTGTGATTCCTTAAATGCAATTATTCACAATTTAGCAATTTCTAAAATTGCGATTTTTGCATTTGGGATGATGAATCCCAAATGCAAAAATAGCGCTCGCAAAGGGCCAGATTCTCAGAATCTGGCCCTTTGCGAGCCGATTTTGGCTTGATGAATCTGGCTGCAAGATTCTTAACCTTAGTTGACAGAGTTAGTAATGGCCCTAGAGAACCCGGCCAATGATTGACTCCCCAAAGTTCAGAGTTGTTCCCCAGAACCAGTACCTCAGTTTTATCACTGTTAAGCTTCAATGCATTTTGATTCACCCAGAGGAGAAAATTCTTCAGACCGAGATGGGGTAAGAAGGGGTTTTGATGCTTTGCAGATGATATTGAAAAGATGATCTGAGTATCATCAGCGTATGAGAAGAGGGTGAGCCCAAACTTCTCAATTATATCTGCCAATGGGTCAACATAAATGTTGAAGAGCAGTGGGCTCAAAATGGATCCAGGAGGAACACCAGTGGTCAGAGCTAATGTCTTAGATCTTATGTTGGCTGAGTAGGGGCAATCTTTTAAAAGGGAGGTCACCCACCTTAAGGCTAAACCTTCAATACCCAAAGCCGCAAGTCTATGTGACAGAATGGGATGCACCACTGTATTAAACTTAAGTCGAGCAGGATGAGAGCATCCATACCGCTAGAATCAAGCCGTTGCCTAAAACATTCTGTGACCCCCAGGAGAGCAGATTTGGTACTATGCCCAGCCCTAAAGCCGGACTGTGATGGGTGGAGAAACTTGCGGGTCTTAACAAAAGAGGAGACTTGGGTATTGACATGTCTTTCCAGGATCTTGGGGAAGACAAAAGAAGAGAAATTTGATGAAAATGTGACCAACATGAAGGGTGCAGATCATCTTTTTTAGCAAGTGGTGGACAAGTGCATGTTCCCGGTTCTGACGCCCATAACCTTTGCCCAAGGTAGTGTTGAGGAGTTTAAGAATCACAGTAAGGGGAGAGACATCTAAAAGTCTACATTTTGCAGGAGGAAGGGGTTCTGGAGGGGAGCCGGACTTGATTGATCCTAGATCCTTATGTAATGCTGCCATGTTCAGAGAGGACCATGCCGTGATTTGGAAGGTTCCTCAGCTTTATTAGCCAAAGGGTTAGCTTCAAGGTGTTCATCCACAGGTGTTGCTGAAGGCACCAGGCTCACTAGTTTAGTGGTATGTATGGCTAGTTGACGGTGAATTGATTCAACTTTGCTTTGAAAAACATAGCTAACTCATCTCACTGATGTTGGGAAAGAGTAGGTGGAGGCAGAGTGTTGGTAGCTGCTGAGAGTTTGTTAACTGCTTGAAAAAGAGTCTACTGACAATATTGGGCGTTAGTAATCTTCTCCGTGAAACACGTAGCATGAGCTTGTATACAGAGGGCATGATATGTTTTCAGACCTGCCACATATTTGGACTAAGCCTCTGTCCCATAACATTTTCTTCACTGTCTTTCAAGAGTTTACATTTCTTTTTGGTTCTGAGTGACTCATTGAACCAAGGAGCAGGATGACGCATTCTGCATTGCAATTTAGACATAGGTGGCAGGATCAAGACGGTGGCCTCCATAAGCCATTGGTGTACAGAGAATTGGTATGGGTCAGGTTAAGAGATTAGGGAAGGCATATTGTGGTAAAGCAACTTACTTGACTCTGCCATGTTGACTTTGGACCAGTTCCTAGTTTTAAGTTTTCAGGGCAGGCTGAGAAAGGGAGTGGAAGTGACCTTAATGCTAAAAGGTACTGTAAAGTAATCCATCCAGCAAAATTCTAGATACGGATAAAGTTGGAAAAAATAGGGTTCAGAAGGTGGTCCCTGACGTCGGTAGGAGCAGAATTGAGGAGGGTGAGATTGAGAATGCCCAAGTCATATTACTGGTGTCTTCAAGTTGAAGGTTAATATCACCAAGCAAAGTAAAATATACTACCTTCAAAATATGGGTGGCGAGTAAACCAGTAAGAGCTAAGCACCATTCGCTGGACGAGCCAGAAGGACTATAGATTAGTGCCCCAGAGATAGTAAATTTAGGGGAAAAGGAAAGAGTATATAGCAGGGATTCACAGTTAAGAATCTGGATGTTCTCAATTTTGCACTTGTAGGGATTTTTTTAAAATGATGCCGAAAACTCCACCTTTTCTGTGAGGTCAGTAGGTCTTTCTATCCCATCAGAGCAAAACATCGGGTAAAGAGTTATCATGAAGCCAAATTTCTGTAAGAAATACGGCGTTTGGGCTAACAGCACAGCCGAAATTAAATAGATGTAGCTGGTACTTGGGAAGAGATTGGCAATTTAATCTGGGGGTGGGAAAGAGTCCGCCCGACCAATAGGGATTGTCTCAGCTGCAACCTCCCCGACCTGAAGTTCATACGCCTTAGGCTGGGGGTTAGTGGCACATACAAACTGGCAAAAAGTGCAGGAGGGTGGAAATATGTCAGGACTGGAAACCTGACAATGCGTGTTGAGTGTAGGCCTTAAACTATGTAAAACCTAAGGGGTATAAGATCTAATGTCCGGTTGCAACAGACCAGGATTTCTGGCCCCTGGCCCCAGCTGGATTTGGATGGGCACAGACGGGCTTGCCTGAGGCGTGCCTTCACTGCGCCAGCACCAGGCCGGCTGCACGCGCCCGCTGCACGTGCCCGCAGCACGTCCCTCCACCATATGTTTTTAAGAGGTGGTGAAAGGAAGGGCCAGACCACTCACCGCCACGGAAGTGAGCCCAGGGGAGGAAGTGGTGTTGATATGTTTCCTCTGCCCTCCACACAAACAGCACTGCAGCAGCGGTAGAACAGGGCAGGAAATGGCCACACAAACCGTAGAACACCGATAGGCAAGTTCAAGAAAAATGTTAAAAGTAACGTATTTAAAAGTAAAATATTAAAGGTAAAGAAATTAACAGTCTAAAAACAGAGCCACAAATAGGGTAAAAATTAACTGGGCAGCGGCAGCCAACTTTGCATCTGTCTGCTGCGCGTATGCTCCAGTATCTGTTTTGAAGAGGTGGTGAAAGGAAGTACTAGACCGCTCACTGCCCCGGAAGCAAGCCAAGGGCCGGAAGAGGTGTCAATATGTTTTCTCCGCCCTCCACACAAACGGCACTGCAACTACAATAGAACAGGACATGGAACGGCCACATAAAGCCTAGAACATCAGCAGCAAAGTTCAAGAACATTTTTAAAAGTAACATAATGTGGTAAATATTTTAGTAATTTACCTTGATCAGAATTTCTATAATATCAATAAGATTAAGTATGAAGAGCAGAGTCCGTGGTGGTTCGAAATCAGGGTCTTAAGTCAGTAACTTGAGTTAAGGGAGAGCTCCGTCACCTGAGGAGGATCGGAAGAATCTCTAACTTTATTATCAGAACACAGTGTATTTATACATAGAAAGAGGAAGGAGCTTCCCTTTAATGCAGGCACGTGTCATATGTTGCAATAAAACAGAAGTCATGAATCAAGGCGGCGGGGATCGGGGGTACCGCTCTGGTCTGGCTCTCCTCCTTCCTGAGGGACCGCACCCAGGCCGTCCGCCTGGGCGACTTTACAGCGGACGTCCGGAAAGTTCAATGCGGGGTCCCCCAAGGTTCCTCCCTTTCCCCCCTCTTATTCAATCTGTACGTTGCCCCGCTTATCTTTTCTCTTCAACAGATGGAGGTCGCCGTTTTTAATTACGCGGACGACCTCCAGCTGGTTTTCAATCTATCCTCTTCTCCCTCCTCTATCTTAAACTTTCAATCTGTCATGCTCCACATCAGGGACTGGATGAACCACAATCACCTCAAACTCAACCCCGACAAGACCGAACTGGTGTTGACGGGTGGTTCATCCAGCCCCTGGTCTCCCCTCTTCTGGCCCCCCTCCCTTGGCCCTTCTCCTGTACCCTCTTCCTCTGTTAAAACCCTGGGCATAAAACTCAACTCTCAACTCACCCTTCACTCCCAGGTTAGCTCTGTGGTGTCTTCTTCTTTTCTTGCACTGCGCACTATACGCAGGGTGTCCCGTTTCTTCACTTTTTCCGCTCTCAAACTTATTATTTTGGCCATGGTAGTATCCCGCCTGGACTACGGCAACGCCCTATATGCTGGCATCCCCGCATATAGCTTGCGCCGCCTACAACTGATACAGAACCAGGCGGCCCGCCTGGCCTTCAAACTTCCAAAATTTCACCACTCTACCCCTCTTCTAAAAACGCTACATTGGCTCCCTGTGCTGGCCAGGGTCCAATTTAAGCTCGCCTCTATCACCTTTTTGGCACGCCAGGACGTGGCACCTGCATTTATCTCTTCTGAGATCACTCCCTACGTTCCCACCAGGGAACTCCGCTCGTCCTCCCAGTCCCTCCTCACTGTCCCACGCTACCGGAGAAAGAAGTGGGGAGGCTCAAAATTTGCCACTCTTGCCCCGATCCTCTGGAATTCCCTTCCCCTCGAACTCCGCTCCATCACTCTGTACCCCCAATTTCGAAAACATCTCAAGACCTTCTTGTTCAAGAAGTTCCTTGAGTAACACGCCATCACCCCCCCTCGCTTTCTAGCCCTGGACCATGTTAGCATTAGCGCCAAGAAACCGTTGGTAGACGTGCGCTCTATAAATAATTTTAAACTTAAACTTAAACTTAAACTAAAAAGAGGCTGCGTCATGAAAAGAGGGAAACATGGCAGAGGAGATGAGGCTGCGTCATGATTAAAATGAGGAAGCACAAGAGAAGAAGAAATGTGGAGAAATAACCCTAGGCTGGTTCCTTAGATAAGAGAGAGAGATGTCGTGACAGGATGTCTGTTTGTCGTGTTTCAGCATTCGGGGGCTCTTCTTCTCGGAATTGGTTGACGTGGTTTAGCAAAACGGGGCCTATTTCTCGGAATCGGCCCAATTATAGGGAAATGGTTACAAATGGGGGGGACTTCTTCTCGGAATTGGCTTGACCATAGGAGTGTATAGTTTGAGTGAGGAAGCTCGTTCTCAGAATCTCCCTGACCATAAGAATGTACCTTTGAAATTTAGAGGAAGGAGAGTGCGTGTGCAACTTTGTGTGCACGTGATCGGGTTTGCTCGTGTGTTTGTTTCCGACATGATGGGCTCGGGGACGTGACTGAGAGGGTGTATGATGGGACATAAACTACGAGAAATAATCATTTTCCACATTCCCTCCTTGTCCCATAATATACCCTTTTAAAATTCTTCTTCATTTCAATCTACTTCTATACTCATCAGGCCGTCTACTTGTTCCTGTAACATGATTCTTTCTTTTTCTTTCTTTCTGGACTGGGGTTTGGGAATGCAAGTAGTGATACAGAAACCACAGAGAGATGGGCCACACTGGATACAGAGACAACAGGAGAAGAGAATGTCTAGAGTAAGACCTATTATCGTAAGAATCTTCCATCCCCATGAGGACAGGAGGCCCCCGAGCCATCTCGTCAGGGATCATGCAGCAGTGTCTGCGTCTAGTTTCTTTGAAAGTACATGAAGGCGGGAGATGGCGGAATACACCGAGGGTGCATTATCTGGGATAAATATACAGCAGCTGGACCCGATCAGTTCTCATACACCACCACGGTCAGCCAATGTGATGTCTAGGACCATACGGTTCTGTAACATCATGAGTCTGTCGGCAGCCATCTCAGCGGTGATGTTACTTAATGCACCAGCTTTTTCGTTTATGGCTCCCTGGACTACACGAGTCAGTTGTCTTATGTGGCGGCTGTTGATCATACGCCCCCAGAATGGGATGACTCCTTTAAAGAAATCGCCGGCCTCTTGGTCCGCTGTATCTTCAGCGTCTATGGCCCCCCTTCGCCGTCTATTAATTACGGTCGGAGGGTCACTGAGATGGTAATCTGCTGGGGCGGTGTAGGTAGGGGGAAGGAGAAATGCAATGTAGCATTTTCCGGACCAGCCATGAGGTAGCCAAGTGCGTGCGTGAGGTCCACAGATAAAGTAGGTGTTGGGGGCAGTTTTCATCGTTGGGAAATTTGGATCAGGTAGGGTGTATGTCTTGTTACATCTTCTGACCCTTGCCCTTACCTCTTACACAAAACAGGCCCTCATGGGGCACGGCCCATCCTCCCTGTTCTGTCCGTCTCTTCTGGACTGAAAACGTCTCCCTAAAGGAGGTAGTGTCATTAAAGAGGGAATAACTGGTGTTTTCACTATTGTCTGCTCGTCCCCATGTTGCTGTAAAAGTTACCATTCTTTCTACGGCTCGTACTGTTTTTGTTTTTATCTCGTTCCAGGTACTAGCGTTATTGATCTGGGTCTCAGGAATGTTTCTGACAGAAGCGGAAAATATCATAGAGAGTGCATAGGTAGATCCAGCATAGCCAAAAGGGAGAGGAATAATAGGCATTCCTCCGTGTACGGAGTGTGGCATTAAGCCACAGACCCAACATTTGGTCTTGTTAATCACCAATTGATGTTGGTGGAGTGTGGAGATGAACGTGTTATTGAAGAACTCTTTTCTTCTGTTCTTGAGATGTGGAGGAAGATCTACGTGTGAATGCATAGTGGTGTTGTTCAAAGGCGTGGGGGAAGATGGTGGGAAAGCTAGATGAAGGAACCAACCTAGACAAGCCATGATGCAGAAAATAAGAATCATGATAGAAAGGAAAAAGGAAACTTTGTTCTGTAACAATTTCGCACAATGAGTCTTTATCTTCATGATTTCGGCTGCTTAGTCTGAGTAAAATATGCACCAGTGACCGGACACTTCCCAGCAACCGCTTCACCAAGCGTCCGTCTTGGGCTTAAATAGCCACTGGTAGGCCAAGGTCAGGTGCAATGTCTCAAGTCTGTTTTGGATAGGATCGCAGCGGCGATTTGTACTCTTCTTTGGGCAAAAGTTCTAGAAGGGGTGAAATAAAGTCTGTTGTTTCAGTGTCTTTAAAGTCTGATGTTTTAGTGTCTCTGGTCTCGGGATCAGCAACAGCGTCCGAAGGGGTTGGTCCGTAGAAGGGCTTGCAGTGGCTCACGTGGAGCCACCCTTTCCGTCCCTCGACTTTAACGGCGGTCCTCGTCGTGAGCAGTACCAGTTTGGGAGACGGCCACCTTCTTTCCAGAGGGCTGGTTCGGTCAAAATTTCTGACGAGTACCCATTGGCCAGGCTGAAGAGAGTGCTCGTCGGGCGTGGTCTTGTCTGGAAAGGCTGCAGCCACCTGTGAACGGCAAGAACGTAGTGCAGACATCAAAGAAGCCAAGTAATCTGTCAGTATATTTGCATCAATGTCAGTTAGCTTTTTAGGCGATGGGACACCCAGATATTTGGAGGCCTCCCATATGTAACCTCGTAGGGTGACAGACCCGTCCGGAATTGTGCCACTATTCGCATGTAGAACAGGGCGACGGGAAGGGCTGTCACCCAGTCTATTTGCTTGTCAGCGCATATTTTCGCCAATTGAGTTTTCAATGTTTGGTTATGTCATTAGACTAGGCCTGCTGCTTGGGGATGTCTAACACAGTGAAATTTCCATGTGTATCCTAACAGTAAGGAGACTGCTTCCATTAATTTAGAAGAGAACCGTTGTCCATTGTCAGAGTAGATAACTCTGGGCAACCCGTATCTCGGGAAAAATTCCCCCACCAATTGTTTAGCTGTCATTTGGGCACCGTAGCCTGGGACAGGATAAGCTTCGGTTTATCGGGTTAGGGTACAGATTACCACGAGGACATACTTATATCCTCGACATCTTTCCATTTGGATATAATCCATTTGGAGGACTTCAAAGGGGTGATCTGGAGGATGGAACCCTCCTTGTTCAACTGATACACTTTTCCCGGGATTGAACTGACAGCAAATCATACATATTCGTACTTTTTGCTTGGCTGCTGCACGCAGGTGCTTGTTGTGCCATATCAGATTCAGACTGTCTAACATTCCTTTTTCTCCTAGATGTGCAGGACCATGGGTAGTTTCTATCATTATAGGAACCATTATGTCAGGGAGGAACCATTTGGACTTGTCTTTTGTTACCCAACCTTGATCTGTGTGTGAACCTCCCTCTTCCTCCCATTTTCTCTTTTCGGTCTCTGTGGCTTGGTTTTGGATGTCTACTACATCTTTGGTGGGGTTGTTAACTGGACAGATAGTTCTAATGGTTGTTTCGGTGTTTAGTGTTCCTGTCTGAGCAGCATGTTTAGCTGTGGCGTCCGCCAGAGCATTACCTCTAGTGATATAGTCTATGACTTTGGTGTGTGCTTTGCATTTTAGTATAGCTACTTCTGTGGGTCTGTGTATTGCTTCTAGTAGCTGGAGGATGAGATCTCCATGTTGGATCTTGGTTCCATGAGAGGTTAGGAAATCTCTCTCTTCCCAGAAGATGCCGAAGTTATGGACTACCCCGAACGCGTACTGCGAATCGGTGTAGATGTTGACTCGTTTTTCTTTAGACCACTCACATGCTTGTGTGAGTGCTATTAGTTCTGCTGCTTGTGCTGAATGTACCGATATTCTGGCTGCTAAAAGGACTGTGTTTTCTGTAGTGACAGCATAGGCTGCTGAAAGTTCGCCTGATTGGATGCGCATACAGGAACCGTCCACAAACAGTGTGTGTTCTGGTGCACTCAAAGGGACATCTGTAAGATCAGACCGGGGCTTTGTGACTAGTTCAACTATTTCAAGACAGTCGTGAATCTGATTGTCAACTGGGACAGTAGGCAGTAGCGTAGCTGGGTTGAGGATATTGCATCTTTTGATGATGATGTGGGGTTGGAACAGAGTGACTTCGTAACCTGTGAGGCCGGCTATGGTCAAATGTTGTGTCTGTGTCCCATTCAAGAGTAGTTCTACTGCATGTGGAACTTGTACTTCAAGAGAGTGTACTAGTACTATGGAGTCACTTTGTCGTATTGCTAGAGCAGTAGCTGCGACAGATTTCAAACAGGCAGGCAGACCTTGTGCAACAGGGTCAAGAGTGCTAGAAAGATAAGCACAGGGGCGATGTTTGTCGGCTTGTGTTTGTGTGAGTACTGACAAGGCTGTACCTTCCCGTTCTGTGACAAAGAGGACAAAAGGTTTGGCATAATCAGGTGTAGCTAGGACAGGTGAAGAGCATAATGCTTGTTTAAGGGTGTCAAAAGCAAAAGTATGGTCAGGTGTCCATGGTAATGGGGAAGAGGTTGTGGTTGTTAGCTGTATCAGGGGTTTGGCCAAGTAAGCAAATTGGGGAATCCACTGTCTACAGTAGGACGTGAGGCCAATAAAGGCACGGACTTCTTTCTGTGTCTTAGGGACAGGAATGTTAAAAATGAGTTGAATTCTTTCAGGTGTGAGTGCCCTACCCTCCTTTGACAGCAGGTGTCCTAGGTAGGCTACCTGCGGTAAACACAATTGTAATTTTGAGGGTAACACCTTGTGGCCATGTTGTGCAAGGAACCTTAGGTCAATTCGTGACGCTTGTTCACATTCTGGTTCGGAACGTGCGGTGATCAGTATATCATCGACGTATTGTAACAATGTTGTATTTGAGGGCATAACAATGTCGTCTAACTGTCTTTTAAGTGCCTGACTGTAGATACTGGGACTCTCAGTGTACCCTTGGGGAGCTCTTGTGAAACAGAAGCTACGACCTTGTAGTGAGAATACGAATAGGTACTGACTGTCTGAGTGAATGGGTACACTGAGGAAAGCATTCTTCAGGTCGATTACAGTAAAATGTGTGGCATCAGGATCTACAGCTGTTAGCAGAGTACTGATGTCAGAGACCACAGTGTATTGTGGTACCACACACTTGTTCAGTTCACGTAAGTCAACTACTAGTCTGTAAACTGGTGGTGCACCGTCATCTGTTTTCTTTCTTACTGGTAAGACTGGTGAATTACATATGTTGGAAGGTACTTCTCTGACTACTCCTTTCTGTAGTAAATCATCGATAATGTGGATAAGGGCTTGTTCTGCATCTGGAGGTAACTTGTATTGTTGGACACGAGGTAGGACAACACCTTCTTTCAATGTGACCATGTGTGGTGTAATGTCCATGAACCCTACGTCAGTCGGATCTGTAGCCCATAGTGTAGCAGGAATGTCTCTGGGCCCGATTCACAGAACTAACTTAAGACAAAATCCTAAACTTACTACCATTTTGGTATTCACAGAAAGCACTTACTCATTTTGGTATTCACAGAATGCACTTACTCATTTCGGTATTCACAGAAGTTAGGAGTCCTAACTTTAGGACTCTTAAATGCCTTCTGTGAATACCGAAAGTCTTAAAGTTAGGATTTTTCTCAATTTAGTAGTAGTAAAGTTAGGACTCCTAACTTTTGGACTCCTAAATGCCTTCTGTGAATACCGAAAGTCTTAAAATGTGTTTTTTCCTCAGTTTAGTAGTAGTAAAGTTAGGACTCCTTACTTTAGAACTCCTAAATGCCTGCTGTGAATACCAAAATGAGTAAGTGCCTTCTGTGAATACCAAAATGGTAGTAAGTTTAGGATTTTGTCTTAAGTTAGTTCTGTGAATCAGGCCCTCTTAGTCTGACGTCTAATTCTCGTGTGGTGAAATGGCCTTTGAAATCTCGGAGGAATAGTCGTATTCCTTCCGGAGAACAGCATATTACAGCACCCAGTTCCTTTAAAGTCTGGATGCCGATTAAGTTTTCGGGGCATGACTTAGTAAGTACCAAATCAGTGGATGTTGTGAGAGGACCAACTTGAAGTGATACTGGTTCAGAAACCTTGTTGACGACTGGTGTACCTGAAAAACCCAAGGAAATACTATTCGAGCCAGAGAGGGGTACCTTAGGAACTTTGTTGTGTTGTACTGTCGTCCTACTGGCCCCGGTGTCTATTAGAAATTTTGTTTCCTTTCCTAAGAGCTTAGCATTTACATAGGGACCCTTTTGGTCGACCAGGACCGGGATCAGTGGACAACTATCGTGTTCCTCCCAGCTGTCTCATGAAATTGTAGGGAATTCAGGATAGGATGAAACTGGGTATTGATAGAGTTGGGTGGCATGTTTAGTATTTGTTGGAGGAGCTGATGTTGGAACAGAGGGTCGAGGGGGATAGTTGCGAGGTTGTGTCTTCCCAGTGGCAATATTATGGTGTAATACTGGACAGTCACGCACAAAGTGGCCTGGCTTCTTGCAATAATTGCAAGTAACTTTTTCCTGTGACACTTGAGATTGTTTAGGGGTCTGTTGGATCGTATTAGTTTGTGCTACCAATACCTTCATTTTAGTATCTTTTGTCCTTTTCTTTTCTTGTTCTTGTTCATCCCTAATTCTATTTTGGTGATATTGGAGCATCTGAAGTGCTTGTGAAGGCGAGCTTGCTTGCCAAGTACTCTCTACCTTCAGTACTCTATTTCTGATCGTGGGCAAGGCATTTTCTACGAATTTGGAGACAAATATTCGACTATAGGCGTCTCCACCTGAGGAGAGGCCGCTGTTGACGAGAAAACATCTCTCTAACCTTGTATAGTAGTCCCCTATATCCTCATCTGGTTTCTGTTTGCATGCAGAGATAGCATCCCAATCTTCTTTCTTAGTGATCAGCAACTAGGAGAGTATTTTAGGGAGAAGGCGAGGGAGTTCCTGAACTAGAGATCCCAGGCCTTGTCCAGGATCACGGGTACTTTCCTCTTTTTCCAGAGCTTCCCATGTTACCTTTTTCCCTTCAACCTCCCAATCTTTTCCCTTCAATTTGTCATATGTCCCTTGAGGCAGTAGGACTTTGAGGAGAATGTTGAGATCCTTATAGGTAAAGGAACCCATTTGGAGAATATCCTTGAGTTCCCTATGGAAACCCGAAGGATCTTTTTCACGAGAAGGGACCATTTTCTGCATCTCTAATATTTCTAGCTTTGTCAAAGGAGTGTAAACAAACGTTTGTTGTAACTTTCCTGCAGAATCTACAACGGGGTGTACTTCTCGGAGGGGAAACTGTCCTTGGTCATAGTGATGGGGATTTGTGTCATAACTGTCTGAAAAATATTGAATATATCGCTGTCGTAGGTCGAGGAAGATGTTAAGGAACTCTTGTCCCCTGGCCACCCACCTCCCTTCTAAACAGTCTCGTAGGAGAGGATGTAACTTTTTGGGTGGGCAACCGGTATCCTCGTACATTGTGATGAGGTGTTGAACCATATAGATGCTAGCTAGCCTTTGAGATGCCAGAGGGATCGATAAAAACATTTGAGCAACTATATCAGGGCCATATATAGAGTATTGGGATACCCAAAGGGTGTTTGATCGAGCTAGTTCTTTTTCTTGGGTAGTGAGTGGAGGTTCGTCGTCCATCCAATCATCTAGAGCTTCTTGTGTTCGTTGGAACAACCTATCTGTAGGGGCTGGTAATTTCTTAGTTTTAAGTTTGAATTGTCCACGGTGAACAACCTTTACAACGAAACTTTTACAACGCACTACCATTACAACGCGGTCATTACAACGCAAACCATTACAACGCATTGTGCTCGGGGGCGCTCTAGGATAAGGAATATGTTTAATTTTCTATCCAACACCTTCCCTAGTGTCCACGGGGACTGGAGTTGGAATAAAAAATTAAACTTTTCTCTATCCAGCACCTCTAAGCGCTATGCGTTGTAAAGGTTTGCGATGTAAAAACCGCGTTTTAAAGGCAGGCGTTGTAATAGCCTGTGTTGTAATGTCATACATCCATTGTCCACTATTCTGAGAAAGAGGGATACGGGAGCGTACTCCTCCGTGAAAGGCAGTTCCTTCTTCCCTGTCTGTACTTTCATTCTCTGTATCTTGAGTGGGGGTATCTTTTCGATGGGAATCAGAAACCTTACTCGTAAAGAGTGGAATAAAAAGATCTATTTCTTTTATTTTATTGTAATTTCCTGCGACCACTGCTTGATCTAGTTGTAATAAATCATCAGGAACTCTTTTTCCTGCACTAGCCATCATTCTGATAAAGCAAGTGATCATAAATCGTGAGAGGCATTTTCTATGTGCTATGGTTCTATTTTGAATAGCTTCTTGATGAGCTTCTAAATTTTCTCCTGTTCGAAGAGCCTCATAAATCTTGTTTAGGCAATTAGTGACATTCGGTACCTCCCGTATACCTTCTAGAGCCTCTCGTAGGCGAAGGGAGATATCCGCTTGCAAACCTTCCCCTGGGGTCGGGTCATAATCGCACTCTAACATGGGTAGAACTCCGCTTGAGGTGTCAGAGATAGTTTCAGTTTGGGTGACTATTCGTCTGGCTGTTATCTGATTAGTATAGGCAGGAGGAGGTTCCATTAAGTAAGTAGTAATAAAATCGTCGGGTACAGAAGGAACGTTAGGACGTGGAGGTGCCGTAGGGGTACTAGAGTCTGAGCTAACCTCAGTCCCTGTCTTTGGTGAGAGGATAGGGTACATACCCGTTATGGAGGCCGAGACCTCCCTTTTGCTCAAGAGTGATTTCGTCATTCTGATCCTGTAACATTTTTATCTTACTTTCTTCTGACATTCCCTGTGCTTTCTCAACCTTCCCTTGTTCTTTCTGTTCTTTTCGCCATAGTTCTACACTTTCTAACATCGAGGATCTTGCTTTCTTTTCCCAACATTTTCTTTCAACTGCCATAATACTATTCAAATCCCATGTAGCACTTTTTGGCCATCTGATCGCAATGTCTAGATCTTGAGTGTAATCCTCCCAAAGGTCTAAATACAAGATGGCACCAAGGCTGTACTTTGTATACATGAAATAACCTGGAGTATCCTTTGGGGGGACTGGTACAGATTGTTTCAGTAACCCCTTCCGGGTACCCAGTTTACACAGTTTAGAGAACAAAGGTATTTTCGTCGATAATAAAAAACACATATTTACACTTGATAACTTGATATACCCTGAGTATCAGAATACAAACATACCGTTTTCTAGAAACCTAGAACCCGTCTTGACCGTGCTCTGAAAATCAGAACCCGTCTTGACCGGGCTCTGAAAAATCAGAACCCGTCTTGACCGTGCTCTGAAAAATCAGAACCCGTCTTGATACACTCCCAGCAGTACTCACTGAGGTGCAGAGAACTTGAAGACCTTGCAGATCTGGACACTTGATTACGCAGCGCTCTTGGGCAGGGACTTGTCGGGGTTCGGAAGACCTCGGACTCGGCAATCTTCACAGGTTTCGGGCTCTGGGTCGAGACTTCCGCTGTCGTCCTCACCGCCTCGTGTGGATGGCTAGGCCGCGGCTCGGTCCCTCTTCGACATGAAGGAGTTCATGCAGGAACATCCTGCAGTGTGCACTTGAAAGTCCGTCGATGTCTGGAGAGACAGGTTCGGGTCCGCATCACCGGCATGTGGGGAGAAAGGGAAGTACCTGTTCGGGCGCCAATTTACTGTGGTAAATATTTTAGTAATTTACCTTGATCAGAATTTCTATAATATCAATAAGATCAAGTATGAAGAGCAGAGTCCGTGGTGGTTCGAAATCAGGGTCTGTAGTCAGTAACTCGAGTTAAGGGAGAGCTCCGTCACCTGAGAAGGATCGGGAGAATCTCTAACTTTATTATCAGAACACAGTGTATTTATACATAGAAAAGAGGAAGGAGCTTCCCTTTAATGCAGGCACATGTCATATGTTGCAATAAAACAGAAGTCATGACTAAAAAGAGGCTGCGTCATGAAAAGAGGGAAACATGGCAGAGGAGATGAGGCTGCGTCATGATTAAAATGAGGAAGCACAAGAGAAGAAGAAATGTGGAGAAATAACCCTAGGCTGGTTCCTTAGATAAGAGAGAGAGATGTCGTGACAGGATGTCTGTTTGTCGTGTTTCAGCATTCGGGGGCTCTTCTTCTCGGAATTGGTTGACGTGGTTTAGCAAAAGGGGGCCTATTTTTTCGGAATCGGCCCGATTATAGGGAAATGGTTACAAATGGGGGGAGTATTCTTCTCGGAATTGGCTTGACCATAGGAGTGTACAGTTTGAGTGAGGAAGCTGGTTCTCAGAATCGCCCTGACCATTAGAATGTACCTTTGAAATTTAGAGGAAGGAGAGTGCGTGTGCAACTTTGTGTGCGCGTGATCGGGTTTGCTCGTGTGTTTGTTTCCGACATGATGGGCTCGGGGACGTGACTGAGAGGGTGTATGATGGGACATAAACTACGAGAAATAATCATTTTCCACAATAACTTTAAAAATAGAGCCCCAAATGGGGTAAAAATTAACTGGGCAGCGGCAGCAAACCTTGCATCTGTTCCTTAATGCAGGTATGTAAGTATCTACCTCTTCTTCAATCCTCTGGACTTTTTTTTAAAGAATTTATGGTGTAATGCAACCAGACTAGGTTGAAAATCAAATCTATTTGTACATTTTTTGGATGGTTGCCTGGTATTCATCCAACTCTTCTCCATCACCGAAAACGAGACGTGGCAGATAATTAAATGTTGCCCTTTCTTCAAACCCAAGTTAATGCAGTAATATGTACTTTTTTCTTTCTGGTCTAAATCGATGGGCACCAATTGCCCCTAAACATGTTTCAAAAGCACCCAACCACTGATACCATAAGATTTGCGGTTTGACTGGTGAGTCTAAAAATGGCAGTGGTAGATTTACTACCTGCATTGCTATATGGGTAATATTTCAAAATTCACAAAAGGGAAACAAATTGTACCTTTCCCACGCACACTAAAGGAAAACTGTGCTGATGCCAAAAGTATTATGTAAAAAAAAAAATATGAAAAAAATGTGAACAACTTATGTACATTAGCAAGTCACAAGTACATTCTCAAAATCAAAATCACCTTTTTTGCTCATCACTGCACTATCAGTATCTGGAAAATAAACGTTAAAGCGATATTTGTAAACAATTAGAAAGTTATGCTTGTTGATGTGAGCGTCACCACTCGGTCATCGTTCGTGTCTTTTGATTACCCCATAGCTGTCAGAGTACGTCCACAAGAAATGCAATGTTAATGAGTGTGCACATCACCATGCCACATAAGTTACCGGTTGAGTGGAAAACCCAAACTACCAAAAGTATATGCTGTTTAAATAAGTAAATAAATAAATAAATAAAGGACTCACAAAACTTTTACATTTAATTTCTGCCCAGAGGCTTATAGGCGAACTGCCTCTCCTGACTAAGGCTGGGCACCTTCTCAACAGACACCCTTGGCAAGACTGTCAAAGCTTGAGCTCAGCCAGGGCATTTCCGTTACAAAAACCACCCACAATGTGCACTGCACAGCTGTGATCAGGGCTCTTCTGGGAACAGAGGTAGCAGAAAAGCGTATGATGAACTCCGACCACATCCGCTGAACTCTGACCACGTCCGATGCGCTTCAGCTGTTGAAGACTTGCACCAGTATGCTGTTCTTCACCACAGGATACATTCTGTGCCAGATGTCCATCCGTACCTTCCACATGGGTCCTGTGTGCGATGATCATAACCAAGTCATCGCCATGTTTTTTATGTAGAAACCACAAGAAAACAGTATTGTTTTCATACATGGTTTATTGAATATCATCTCACAGACTTCAGGCCGGAACAACACCGAGCAATCTGGCAAATGACTCCCAACTGTCAACTCTCTCACCCCTGTGATCGGCAGCACAAGCCCTCACCAGCGATGACATCACACAGTTGTCTTGCTAGGGAAAGATACTAAAGGTTTATTAGTAAGTGCAGGTAGGTATCTACCACTAGTATAAAGGTCACAATCACAAAATATACGGTCCAGTCAAGGTCTCAATAAATCATTCCCTTGCTCTACCCTTGGCAGCTGGATGCGAGCAGATGAGCTTATCCTAGAAGACAGCAGTGAAATTAATTTAAAAACGCCAATACTTTAAATATGTGGGACACTGGACACAATAAAATCCAAAAGCAATTCATACAAATAGGAAATGTTTCTATGAACAACAACAATTCAATGTAGGGAGACAGGCAATATGAGTTTTTAAAGAATAAACTGTTTCTAGTGCCTTAAAGCCAAAATCTCTACTTTGCAAATATGGTCTGGTCCAGTTTTTACCTTCTGACTTAGTAACTTTTTTGAAGCTTTTTCTCTCGAGCGAGGCATCTCGTAAGACCAGTTTTGGCTTAGACAGTGGCAGTTTGTCTCAGCGTGATGCCTCGGTCAAGTCCTGGAAGTCTCATCAACGATGAATATCATACGGAGCTTCAGTAGGGCAAACTTGAATATCAGGTCGGGTCAAGGTTTGACATCGCTGGCTTGACTCTCGTTGACTGGTCGGTGACCTTATGGAGATTTTTACCGAAAATTCTCCAATCTTCTCCAAACTTCTGGATCTTTTGCAAGGAGATCCTTTTGGGGTACCAGAGTGTCCACAATACCAATCCAAGGTTCTAGAAGCTCTGACTTTCTCATTTGGATGTCCTTATGTCTGCAGTTCCCAAAGTGTGCAGCAGGTGCAGTCATTCACAGTGCAGTCCTCTTGGTGCAGGCCAGGGTTCCAGCAGGGCCGTCCTTCTTCTTCTTGTAGTTTCAGGCAGAGATCGGAGTTGCTGGTCAGCTCGACGATATTTATTCAGTGTTCCTGGGTGACAAGCAGAAGTGCACACCTGACCAATGGGGTGCATGTGCCACACCATGACACTCTTTTCCAGACCTTGCAGATCTCCTCCTACACGATGTCCTTTGTCTCAATGCAGGCCACTTCAC
This sequence comes from Lissotriton helveticus, assembly GCF_964261635.1. NCBI lineage: Eukaryota > Metazoa > Chordata > Amphibia > Caudata > Salamandridae > Lissotriton > Lissotriton helveticus. The sequence goes on along the minus strand of NC_136063.1, from coordinate 857,297,686 downwards.
CCTTCATCAGAGCATTTTGGGTCAGCCTGTCAAAGGATGGCCAATCAGGAGAGGCTGCTGGAAGGCTGGATTTTAGCACAGAAGAAATGCAAGTTATATAACATTTTTTCTGTGATTGATATAAAAATCGGATCTTGGCGAGTTGTTCGATTTATTCTGGCTATCATTTTAATACTCTGAAGTCTTTTTTTAGCTCACTTCTATCAATAGTTATACATTCTTAAAGTATTCCCATGTTGCTCTATGGAGCCAATGTGCTACAATGGAAAAAAATGAAATTGGCAGTTTGTCCCTCACCAGAGCAAATAAAACATATGTTTCCCTGTTTATATTTACAAGGCACCCTTCCCCTGGGGTACCTAGGGGAGGATTTAACGGTGAGTTACATGTAAAAATAATTTAAGACTTTGTAAGTCCTTTTAATCCCAAAGTCGAATTTGCACAAAATTTACTTTTAAAATCATCCTAAAAGGCAGGGCTGTCTTTAAAGTGACTGCAAGTAACACAGCAGTGCACATTTAGGTGCATTACATCTACTGAGCCCCTAACCCTACATGCCCTAATATATACTAGTGACTTACAGGTAGGTTGATACTACCAATTAGAATTATACCTATTTATCTTGTACTTTTAATAGGAGCACAGGCCCTGTGATGGGTTAGCAGAGCCCTCTGTACAATCAGAGTCAGAAAACCAGAATCTATTAGTAACAAGCATTGGCAAAGCCAATAGGTTTCGCTTTTAGGACCTTATAAGTATTTGGTTATGCAGCACAATATCCTTGGTGCAACAACATCAACTATTGCATGGCTAAGCACTTATAAGGTTCGAAAGGCGAGAACTATTGGCTATGCCAATGCTTGTGTACTTTGTTTTTACTGTCCTTGGAAATGGAATACAGCTTAAACAGCTTTCATTTCATGTAGTCAACATCAATCAGACCGTTACGATACGCCAGAAAAAAATGAAAACACGTTTTTATTACACACACAACATATCATATAAAGTTCAAGTGCTAAAAAATAAGTCATGGCAGAACTCCACATTGTTGTCTGTACAGTGCTGCCACGGTTTGAAGTGCCCAGTTTTTCTAAACCGTGCGCGCCAATGGCCGGTTCATAAAACCTTGTATACATAATTTATAAAGTGACAAAATGCTTACTTGGCTGCACATCAGACAGTTAGAATTAATCAGAAAAAATTAAAACACATTCTCATTGAACCCACAACATGCCAGATTAAGGGCTAGTGCGAAAAAATAAACAATACCAAAAGTCACGTTAAGGCCTTTAAAATAAAATGTACTGCAAATACTCACATTATACCCTGTGAAGTGCTGCTACAGTTTAAAGTGCTTCGTTTTTCTAAGCCGTGGTCCCTTATGGCAGGCTTATAAAACCTTTTATGTATAATTTATAAAGTGACACATGCTTACTTAACTGCCTACTTCTGTATAAACTGCAAAAGTTATGGTGCTGGCTAAAGCTTTTCCTAAGCCTCTGCTGCTAAAGTGCTGAAAGAAAAATATAAATTCTACCTAGGAGGAATCTTCAACTTCAAAAACGCCCCATATTTTCCTATGGCGCTGCAGTTTATTAACCCGAGCATGGAGCCAATATTCTCTCACACTAACTTCTCACCTTACTAAACCATTCCCCAAGAATGAGACTGGCTAAAGATTCCATAATTTTGTTGAAAGATACCGTCTTGTTATGCATGAGAGCCAGAAATGTAACATGAGTACTTTGGGCCTGATTCACATACTTAAACTTACACTTTTGTGTAAGTTTACACTTGCTGTAGTAACATTACTACTTTTTGTTTTTCAAAAACTACAAGTTTATACTTCGCCTCATGAAGGAGATTGTGCTAAAATGCTTGAAGTTGAATGTACAGTTTAGGGCTAAACATGTCCCAGGGGTCTTGAACAACGCAGCTGACGCACTTTCTCGCTTTAAGATGCAGATCTTCAGAGAACACCTTCCATCTGCAGAGGCCACACCAGCACACTTCCCAACAACACTATGGCAAATTGGTGCCCCCAATTACAGAACCTCGTGGCAGCCAGTCTAGCACCCAGGACCAGGACGGCATACGAAGGGGCGTTTATGTCTTACTGTTGTTTTTTGGGACAGGACTGGGAAGCTAAGTGGTAAGCATGAGCGCAAAATCCGCTCCGATCGTGGATTTTGCGGATTTTCGGTAAATCCGCGATCCCCGAACTCTCGCGAATTTACCGAGAATCCGCAATCCGCGATCGGAGCGGATTTTGCGGTCAAAAGTTCAAGCCTAACATAATTTACGATGGCGCCGGCAAGCTGCCAGCGCCATCCTCAAATGGTTACTTAATTAGCTTCGACAGGAAGCACTAACAGATAAGATAAAGCAAGGGCTCGAGCGCCTGCTTTATTTTATCAGTTGGAGCTTCCTGTTGAAGCTAATTAGGTAACTTTTGCAGGATGGCGCTGGCAGCTTGCCGGCGCCATCGTAAATTATTTAAATGGTGGTGTCTTCTTGAATAAATATGAAGGGCAGGGTTCATTCGGGCACGACGGTCCTGGCACAAAAAATAAACCTCAACAGGAAACACTTGCAGATATCTATAAAGCATGTGCCCTAGTTGAAGCGCAAATGCAGTGACTCATTCATCAGCCCAAAAATAAATAATCGTGAGCGTTGTGGAGGCTGGGCAGGTGTGCCTTGTTCCCAAATATACCATCGAAAATCCGCTGTGATGCTGGCCAGAGGCATTTGCATCTTTGACTTTGACGAGCGGAATCCCCGTGCTGTTCCTGTGACCAGGGGCTTCTGTCTCTTAATCTGCTGCTCTGATCGGTCTCTGACCTTTTATACACACAACGGCATGTGCGCTCGCATGGATGCCCCGTCCGTTTGGCCCCGCCCGAGCTTCTGTCTCTTAATCTGCTGCTCTGATCGGTCTCTGACCTGTTATACACACAAGCGGCATGTGCGCTCGCATGGAAGCCCCGTCCGTTTGGCCCCGCCCACACACTCGAGGAAGCCCCGCCCCCAAATCCGCCGATCCGCATAATCCGCGGATTTTGCGGATCCACGATCCGTGAATCCGCAAATCCGTGAATCGTGGATCCGCAAAATCCGCCCATGTGTACTAAGTGGGAGCTGGAGGGGAGTTTTACTTTATATATTGACACACTCCACAGAGAGGGGCGCTCAGCGGCTACAGCTAGCAGACACAAAGCGGCCGTCTCTTTCTTTGCACAGCTAAAAGGTATCAAGGATCCTACTAGCAGTTTTATAGTGCGGAAGGCATTAAGGGGATGGCGGTGCCTACAAGCAAGCAGCGCCGATTCCAGACAACCAATAGGTTTGGAACGGTTGGCAGGGGTATTGAATGCCTTATCCGACACGTGTAGCTCCCCAGGGGAGGTACTCCTAATTAGAGCCGCATTTTCCCTGGCTTTTTATGGGGCATTGTGGGTAAGTGCTAACAACAAATTGGACAAGTTGGGGGGTCTCCAGCTGGCTGATACTAAGATAAAGGGTGAGTCAATGTGGGTAAACATACGGAAATCAAAAACTGACCAGGAGGCCCAGGGGGATAGCTTGGTATTATACCGTGCGCCGACCAATCCGTGTTGCCCAGTGGCACATGTAGAGGCATTTATCAGGCAGAGAGTGGGCGTGGAAATGGGAACATTGTTCATACACGCAGATGGTACCCCATTGACCAAGTTTCAGTTCAAACGAGTGTTGGCAATGGCGATCAGCAAGGCGGGTCTCAACCCCAAGGATTTTGGGACACATTCATTCTGTATTGGGGCTGCCATGGAAGCAACAGCAAGAGGGTTGCATGCCATAAAGAGGATCGGGAGATGGTCTTCCGATGCCTATAAGCGTTATGTGCGGCTGCACATGTTGTGAGGTGCAGTTCAATCACCCTGACACCTGCTTTGTTGTCTGTTTATCTTTCAGTTTCTCGAGCCTGTGACGCAGGGTGGAAACTGGTACCGGGTCATCAACAACATCCATTATCAACACGACGAACGCATGAAGACAGGACAAGGACGCATGTAGTATAGGTTTTTGGTCATTCCTATGTTAAATGTGCTAAACCATTTTTCCTTTCAGGCGAATGTAGACGGAGGGCGGAGCATGGGGGTTTCAGTGTTTCCTTTCATGGTAAAGGGGGGCTATGCCTTAATCAGCTCAGGGGTTTCTTTTCTGAATCACTCAACAAGCACGCCCCACCACCCTCAGTTGTTATCTTACACCTGGGGGGGAAACAATTTAGTAACGCTGGGCAGAAGGGTCCTGTTGGAAGAGATAATCTCGGCAGCGGGTTGACTAGCAAAGTTGCTCCCGGGTTGCACCGTAGTATGGTCTATGTTGATACCTAGACTGCAGTGGAGGGGGGGAGATTCAGTTAGGGCGTTGAATCACTCGGTAAAGAGGATCAACAATAAAATAGAAAAACTGTTCCGAACATCTCATTTGCAGGTATTCCACATGGGTACATCTTGGGGGATCATTTCTACTTACGGGATGGGGTCCTCTTGACTGATGCAGGCAATGACTTACTAACAAAAAACATATTGGCATGGTTAGAGGGTTTTGCGAGGTAGGTATGACCTTTCAGTGTAGGAATTTGGGGGGGGGGGCCAGATAGTCGGTCAACTATACTGGCCTGTGGGGGTAAGGTCATGATCGGTGAGCAGCAATTTAAGGTCCTTAGGGGGTGGCACCATTCTCGAATGGGGTCCCCCAGGGGGAGGGGCCAATGGTCTCTCCTAGAACTTCAGGGGCAGGATATTCACTTGGTTGGAAGGGTGCGGGGGAGGGAGTCACGCTTTCCTTGGGCTGTTAGCCACCCCGCACATACACTATGATGTCAGCAAATCGCACAAGTGAAAGGGCCCTCCTTTTTGGTTTAATGGAGTTCACGCAGCGTACGGGGTAACCAGGAGAGGGATGCACTCTCCTGTTAACCGGGCCCTGTTGCACATGCGCACTCATACGTGAGGGCGTCGCTGGACAATAAGGATCTGACACCGGTTAACGACCTTGCCGTAGGCCCAAAAATGTTAGGATGCAAAATTCAGACGTAGGATGTTAGATTCCGTTAGGAACACGCTGTATTAGACATTTGTTAAGGTTAGCCCTTCATACCTATCTACATTACTGTAAATCTAATGTCAGAATTTTGCATGTTAATAATTGTGTAAATAATGTTTATTTAAAATGTTTTTAATTTGTTTTCATATTTTAATAAATACAGCCAGGGGGTCGTGAAACCCCCTGCCTTCCAAAGAAAATTCCTTGCATGGCTAATTACTTGAGGGGTGGTTGTGGTGTTTTACATGACAGGGAGGGGGTGGACGGTAGTCCCAGACCATATGGAGTGGGAGCAGAGACAGGGGAAGCTGCCTAGGGGTCTCCCATGCAAGTTTGCTTGTGTTCTGGTGCGGCACTCAGCCAGGGCGGTGATCGGCCGGCTGCCACAAAGTGAGGGACGTTTTGGGATGCCGAAGCGGTCTGACAAGCTGCAGTGTGGCTGAGTGAGCATCGGAGTGTAGACCTGGAGGAAAATTACGAGCCTCACCTAGAATGAACAGTGACTGATGCACTGAGGATGAAAAGTGTAGGACTGCTGAGGCCTGTGAGGCATACTGAGGGAAAAAATGCATTGAAACAGTCCTCTATGGTTTGCAAAAAATAACAAGCATTGGCTGCGCGGCCATCGGCGCAGCAAAAGGGAAAGTAATTGCGGCTGTGAGGGTGCCCGCGAGATAACGCCTGTGCTCTTAAGTGAGCGCCCGCACGCGTAACCACTCACTGGTGGCTGGAGAAAGCCCTTTAAAAAGCCAGTTACTAAATGTCTCATTGACAGCGCATGCGCACTGGCTCAGCAAGACCTAAAAATGGGGGTAAAAGTAGGAAGACACCTCAAAAAGCCCTGGTTTCTCACAGCATGCCACTTTCAGAGCCCATCCCCTTTTTCATCCCACTTATCGCATTTACCCATTCCCAAATTGCTCAGGCACAAACCACCAGATTTACTGCAGATAGTAAATGCCAAGATAAAATAGTTTGAAGGGTAATTAAAAATCCCAACAGAGGCACAAATTCAAATTGTGCAGGGTAATCTCCATTTGACATTGTTCATGTATCAAGAGAATGTGAATAACAATGGATTCCAGTCTAACACCCTAATTAGAAGTTCAGGCGTAAATTCTGATCCATGTGCAAACATGGGTCTGCCCAAGGATTGGAATTACGATTTATTTGTAAATGACATTTAATGTGTGTGGTAAATCCACCATCCTATTCTGCACAATTGGAAATCGGGGCAGAATTATTATTGGTATGACGTGTTTCCACGCATGTTAATCATGAATGTAAATTACCTTTTTAAATGTAGTTGCTAAAATATTTTTCTACTAATGAATTTATACATGTCAAGCATTTAGACAAATATGGATAGCAGTTCCAGTGACACAAACCTTCAAAAATAGACAACGGCACGAACATTAAATAACAAAATAATACCACACCATGCAACCAAAGGCAGGAACCTATATTTAATGCATTCTTCAGGAATTACCGCATTTCTCGGTTGCCTTGCCCTTTGAATTCTTGCTGTTGTTATGATTAAAAAAAAGAACTGAATCAATGCGCATTTGCAGTGGATTTAAAAAAAAAAAAGACCCGCTAGCATAATGAGTGTCTCTTTCAATCGAGCGTGTTAAATCGGACAGAAAGCAGTGAGAACTACGCACTTTAAATTACTTCCGTGCCCAACTGTAACCTTGCTTCATCCTTGATCCGCGCTCTGGACAACACATCCGTGTACTGCTTTCGTGTCTCTCCCGATGATACCAGTCACATTGGTTCAAAGTAGCATCCATCACTTTTTGAAACCACCAGATTCTTTGGACAGACTTTCAGCCTCTTAAAGTCATTTTCACAATATGCTAAAGCAGACAGAAAATGAAAGCATGCCAGCCCCCATGTGTTTCCGTGGCAATGCTCTAAACAGCATTGCTGCCACCAGAAATAAGAGCAATTTGGCAGAGATATCCCCCCACAAGGGTAGAAGGATACTTTTAATTCTATGACCTAGATTTTTGCTGATGATCCACAGTCATGAAATGGACCTCCGAGATGGGCGGTAACTGAAGGTCAAGCTAGAAGAATCTCAAACGCATTTGTGCTACTTACAAGCCAGACTGATACAGACATATTCACATTAAAGAGCCGAGAGCAGTGTTCAAATCACTGTGGCAGCATGCGGTAAAATATTCGTCAAGACTGATGTTTATCACAAAGGGCTAAATTCAAGGACTTTAATTTTTTACCTTTGGAGGCGTGAAACCTACACAGCTTTGATTGCATTAATGTTGAAAAAGCAGTGGCTTCCTTCCCCTGAACCAGTGGAAAATGGAATAATATCTTACCGGTACTCTTTCAAGCTAGCAGTAATGGGGTGTTACATTGCGGCTGAACAGGGACATCCACTGCATTCCCAAAGGCCTTCAGTTTTGCTGTGTTTAACGCTCCATCAGCATACTCCCTATAAGAGCATACCATAGGACCTTAAACCCTGACTCTGAACACAAGTTGATATCTATGGATCTTGTGGATTTGTAAAGATAGTCTAACGAGAATGTATTGTTTGTCTGACTGGTTTGGTATGTGGGATTTTACCAGTGTGTTTTTGAAGGCCTAATTCATCAAGGTAAATACACGTATATATGTGCAAAGGTGTATATTTAATGCTAGGTGTAACTTTCCACTTTTTGCCAATAACCATTTCCAAGTTGAGAGTTGAAACTAGGTGTACATTTTCAAGTCTCAACCCCTCAAATCATGCTTATGAGTCTTCTATAACAGAATTTGCAAGGGTAAATTACTACTAGTAACTGGTAAAAATATATAATGAATACAACAAATGTAAGAAAATTGAAAATATGTATTAATAATCAAGATCTATTGAAGTAAAATGACACAGCACAGTGATGCTTCAAAATAAATAAAACATTCATTTAAAAATATTTTCCACTAAATAACATATTTTATTGTTATTTATTATTTAGTAAATTCTGTTAAAAGTTGTTGACTTTTTTATTATGTTTTTATACTTTTAATAAAAGTTTCAAAGTGTAAATTATGTTTATTATTACATTGTTATATCATATCAATTATGAATAATTACATATAATTCAAATTACATATAATTCAGGGCTGTGGTAACTTTAGAAGCGTAGTTTGTGAATAGCTATGGTCTTAAATTTGATAGATATGGGTGCGTATTTGTATTAGCATGACTGTCCTTAACCCCTTCTTAAATTTGCCTAAACTCCTCTCAATTATCTGTGGATATTCCCTATTTTCAAACGCCTCCCCTTGATCCTTATTACATTTACTACAAAAACCTTCACCTAACCATAATCTCTGCCACTGTGGCAGAAATATCCCCACAGAAAACATAGAGGGAAGAGGTCTCTGGAAGTTTGTAAATTGCATTTTGTCATATGTGAGTATTAGTACTGCTATAAAATGCAGTTTGTGAAATTGTACCCTATGCATATAAACTATTTTGTGGTCAGTGAAGGTTGTTGGGCAGTGTTTACTTGAAGACAATAGTGTGGATGTTATTTAGTGGGTTATTGAGAGAACCACCTTCTGTATAAACTGGTAAAGGTATACTGCCCTGCCTTGAGATATGTTGGATAGCCCTGTGTCCATTTTTCCCTCCATGGGTTTGCTATCATGCAAGCCTTCAAAAGGTTCTCCATTTACAAAAATGTGAGACATCAGAGTGAAGATCTTATGATAAAGGGGCTCCCAAATGCATACTCCTAGTTGACGGTGGCTCTAGCCTCTAGTCAAGGTGTGAGAGACGTCAGGGATCCTGAGATTTCGTCAATATACCTAGGTTATCATCACAGAATTGCTCTCAGGGATCATGGATTACATCAGGCAGTCGTCAGAATCTTTTGTGGTCCTCGTTGACACCACTCTGGACATCTCATAATGAGGGCCTTGGAGGTTATCTGAGGGTTTGAAGTGCTACATGAAGCAAGAACAGTTTTTTTCTTTGAGTGTTGTCTCTCCCTGACATGAAACTTGAGCCTGAGAAAGGGTACCCACAATTTAAAGATTACTGTCTGTGCAGTTAAGGCAACAAACGCACAATTAAGATGAGACCAGTTTAACGGACCTTGGCCTCAGACAGCAATATTAAGGACAATTTAATAAAAAAACTTAATTGCTATTGATGATAAAATGAATTCCCAAGAGTTTTGAATTATAAGACATTCATGTAGATGCCAATGACTTAAAAAAACAAAGTGTTTCGAAGCATGTAGTAATTTCTGCTCAAACTTTGATTTTAAATATGGGAGAATGAATTAAATAACATTTATTGAGTGCAGTATTACTCAGAGATATGATAGCTCTGACGAAATTCCAATTTTCATTTTGTGTTTATTAAGGGGTTTGTGAATAATTCCACTCCGCCGGCACAGTTGATGGAGTTTTCCCCACTTTGCATCCTGCTTTGAGCGCAGAGTTATGGCACAACTCTGCCAACCACCGGTATGCGGAATGTTTACTTGTGCCCGGTTAGCCAATGATAAGTTGGTGGTTGTGAGCGAGAATGGGCATTGCCTAGTGTGATTTTTAGGAACACCTTCCAGCGAGATTTCTCAACACGAGCGTTCTCAGCAGGTTCTTATAAAATCTACTTGAGCATCAGAAAGAAGCTGAACCTTTTGGTGGACTACATGGAGAAGTTCACGCAGATTTTACAGTGTGCAACAAGCTCCCAGTGATCAAAATCAGCACGACCAGTGTGACTTGCCAAATACCACTCGCTGGCAGAACACTGCCAGAATCTCACACAGTTTTCATGGTTCCACCCACCTCCAATCAGTTGCCACAAGAAAAACCTAGCCATTTTTTAAAAACAATTTCTTTCGACTTGTTAGACCTGTATCTTTTGGTGTGGTTTCCGCTGTCTTTTTCCTTCTGACCTCCTGTTCTTGACCTTGTGCTGCATTTCGTTTTTGGTGGTTTAAGGACTCTGGGCACTTTAATACAGCTGACTAGTGCTCCCTTTCTAAAATGTAATGATAATTGGTTTCTCCACGATTGTCATATTTTATTTATTATTAAGACCCTAGTATAGTGCACCAGATGTTCACAGGGCCTGTAAATCAGATGCTACTATTGGACCTGCAGCACTGATTGTGCCACCTACATAAGTAACCCTGTAAACATGTCCCAGATCTGCCACTGTAGCCTTTGTGTGTGCAGCTTTAAACTGCCATATCAACCTGGTAAGTGCATCCACTTGCCAGGCCTAAACCTTCTTTTTTAGAACATGTAAGGCACACATAAGGTAGGCCCAAGGTGTGTCCTGCATATCCTGATGGCCGATGACCAAGTTGATAGGCCTTCCTGAACTAGAGTGGTGAGAGGAGTTATCACGGACATCTGAATAGGACTCTTATGGTCCCCACACAAAGCAGTCTCCACCCCCTTGAAGTGTGTCCGGAGCCAGGGCAGGGAAAGGCAGGGTCTTGTGCACTAAAAAGACTTTCCTTTGAAGTTTGCTCACTTCAAAGGCTGAAATGGTTATAAGAACTGGATCTCTAGCACCATATCATCTGATTACTTCTGCGTTAATGACATTCTGCCAAGAGGAAGAGCTGGATTGCTGTCAGGACAGACTGCCACTTTGCTATTTTTGCTTTGCTGTGCTCTCCTGCTGATGCTGCTACTGTCCTGGGAGTGAAAGGACTGAGCTTTGCTTTCTACATACTGCTTGCAAGGTACTCCATTGGCTTGAGTGTGCTTGCCTCTCCTTTAAGTAGTCTCAGGGCCTTCAAAGACTTCACTTCCCATAACTTGGGCTCTTGGGCCTTGCCAAGTGGTGCCAAATCCAGTTCATGGGATTTGAAATGGAGTTCTGGTTCAAAAAGAAGAAAATTCCACGCATTGACTTCCAGCTTCATACCGCACCAGTGCATTGCTGCAAAACGAGACACATCGCTACTGCCTGCACTGAATTGGGGTCCACACTTGACGCAATGACCGCAGCTTACAATGTAGGATCCATCTTTCTGTTGCAGTACATCAGAACATGAGTTTTGAGCACTGCATCACCGAGACTGTGACAAATCGATCTGACTCCAGTGCTCTGCCTTCTTCAACACTGTGGAATCAATGCAGTACTGCTTGATTTTCAAAGCATTGTCCCTTGATTCTGATTTCTTTGTCAATGCCAGACTGCAGTAACAAATTGATTGATCATGACTGCAACTGATGCATCCCCTCCCCTGCGCCACGCACATCACCGGGTGTTAGCGGCACAATGATCCTGCCCACCTTAAGGAACTAACATATCACTGCTTAGGCTGACGCATCACCTCCTCTGTGCAATGCACTGTCTCCGAGAGCCATTGTGCCAATGACCTGCAAATGAAGCAAGTGCAACCATTGATTTTTAATACCTGACTTTATTCAAACTTTGAACATTCATATCTTGACTTGTATATGTTGCATGTTTGTGGTTTTGGTCTTGTTTTAATCAGACAAGTATTGGTTATCGTTCTAAACTGGTATGGAATCATTTAGTAGGGTGTTCACTGTGTTACTATGTGTGTGTGTGTACAAATACTTTACCCATTGCCTCTGGGATAAGCCTGGCTGCTCTGTGCCAAGCTACCAAGGGAGTGAGCAGGGGTTTTCTTGGATGTGTAACCTACTTACCCTGTGTAGAGTGAGTGTCCCTACTTGGTCAGGGTGCAAACCAATGCCAACAAGAGTAAGAGACTTCATTTCCAGCAGGCTTCACATAGTCTTTTTTTTTTTTAATTAATCATCTCGATAACTAAATACACTGTGTCATTTCATCAAGTGGTCTACCAGGGACCAACAACAACAGAATATGCTGCACATATGCATGTATCACATGCATGCAGTTTAGTCTGATGAATTACAAATTATATATTATAAATTGGGGTCTCTAGTTGGCAGGTTTTTACCCTGTCCAGCTTGGGATCCTTCTTCACAGTCAGGATTAGGGGATACACTTTTAAGATAACCCCTGCTCACCCCCTTGGTAGCTTGGCGTGCGGAGTCAGGCTTATCTCAGAGGCAGTGTGTGCAGCACATGACCTACAGAAATACAGTAAAAATGCTACAAAAGGACACCACACCAATTTTAGAAAAGTAACAAAAAATGTATATGTGCAAAACAAGACCAAAAGTGGTAAACATCCACCATTCAGTTCTGAGAAGTATCAATAAGCAAAAATAGACTTAAAATACAGTTACTTCAAGTTGATAGCTCTGTCCAGGGCTACATGGAGCTGTGAACAACAAATCCAACAGTTCTGGCTGACTGCGGCATCGCGGGCTGGCTATGATGTTGGGAAGACCCACAAAAAAGTACATTTGGAAATGCTTGGCTTTGGTGAGCACTTGTTGAGCTTCGAAAAGCCGACATCTGTAGGTGTCGGTTTTGGAAGTCGGTGCAGTAGTCATGGGGCCCTTGAAGTCACACGTGTTGAAGAGTGAACTCCTAGCAGTTGAAGTCAGGAGCACTAGCGTCGGCAGGCATCTGGGCTGCGGTGTGAAGTGCAGCGGTGTGCGATGCCCTCAGGTTGCAGGGCAGGTAGCAGCTCAATGGCGGTCGTCCCGTGGTGTTGGTAAGACCAGGGCTGCGGTGCATTGTGATATGGTGCTCCCTGCAGTGCTGGCAGATATTGCTGCAAGCAGCATCATTGTCGTTGCTGAATCGTTGTAGTCGGCTGACGAACTGGAGACGATGTGCGTTGTGTATCTTACGAGCTGTGCCCTTGAATGACAGTGCAAGTAGAGGCATCAATGTTTGCTTGGAGTGGCATCATCAGGGATACCAAGGCAGAGGCATGAAGCGAGGCAGTGCTAAGCGCAGTGTTCACGGGTCACTGTCATGATTGCCAGTCACGCACACCTGGCGAACTACAACAATGGCCGGTCCCCCCTAGCGAGCATGTGCTGGAACCGGCAGGAGAGTTCAACTCCTCTCTAAACCTGAGCATAGACGCTTGACTTTCTAGCTTTGGGATAGAGTAATACTCTTCCGGTTCACCTACAGTCTCTTCTGGGTTGTCGTCTTTCCTGCATCGCCGTCCTTCCTTGTCGAGTCGGGTCCTCTAGGACCTTAATTCTTTTCCTGTCTGTTCCTGGCAGCTCTCTTGATCCAAGTTATTCCGGCTGCATGCTCCAATTTTCCCGGGGATATTTTCCTGCAGCAAAGATAAAAAGAGAAAGAAAAGCTGCATTACACAAATACGGTAACAGAGCTTTAGTGCTGACAGTGCAGAATATATCTTGAATCTTTTTGTCAGCCGCGGGCCGTGGAGGGAGTTACGGTGGGGCAGGGAGGCGGGGAGGGGGAGGGGCAGGGTGGAGAGAGCTAAAAACCGGCACCTGGATAATTACAGGTAAGTAAACAATTTAATTAATAAAACGAATTTCATAGCGCGCACTGCATCGCATTTTGCAATGCAGGGCGCGCTACGAAATTCGTTTTATTATTGAAATTGTTTACTTACCTGTAATTATCCATATGCCGGTTTTTAGCCCTCTCCACCCTGCCCCTCCCCCTCCCCGCCTCCCTGCCCCACCGTAACTCCCTCCACGGCCCGCGGCTGCTTTTTGTTACTTATCTAATGTGGGCTACATGCCTATGGAGATCTGCTCTACTCTTGCTGCTGAATATCACATGAAAATTCGTGAAAGATATGCAATATTGTTAGGTTTTCCTGAAGTTATGGTGGATGTTATACAGGGTACCATAGAGCATCTCAAAGAGCCTTATGTTATTTTAAATGGGAACACTTTTATTCATTCATCAATCATTTTAGGTGTGTTTCAGTACGGTTTGCCTGGGGCCTGCAGTGTGTGTGAAAGGTAGGACATGTACTGGTATGTGTGATATGTCATGATAGTGAAATATAGTGTATTTAATTTTTTACTATTGAAAAGCTATCTGTCCCATAGAATGGGAGAATCTTTGTAACATCTTACAAGTATAACTTTCCATTGGAATAAGATGGAAGAGCAGAGTTTAGTATGCCTGAACTCAGAATTTAAAAATACATCTTTTTAGTAAAGATGGTTTTCAAATTGTGTGTTTGAAAATGGCACTTTTAGAAAGAAGGCATTTTCTTGCTTAAACATACTGTATGCCTCTGCTGAGTTGTGGATTGACCGTCTGGCTTTGGAGTGACAGGGATGGGGATGCACATTCTCTTCAGACAGCCACTGGGGGTGTTGAGGTGTGTCCTGCCTTTCCTGGATGAATCAGGTTGGGCTGAATAGACCTGGACCTCATTTAGAGTAGTGTGTGGAGATTTCCTTGCCCCTGAAAGGGTCTAGTCTGCCTTGGACATTGCTGTCTCCAACTCCTACTGGATAGCTGGGCCAGAGAGGAACAAACTGGTTTGGACTGATAACAGACATTTTCTGCCCAAGATAACAAAGAGAAACTGAGCATAGATATTGGGGCCTAGACCCCAGAACTTTAGAACTCGCTTGGATCAATGAACCTGCCAAGTAGAAGAGCTGAAAGAACTGCCAGGATTATCACTGCCCCTTTGCTGGATTGTTAATTACTGGGCTAAATTACAGTTGCTGCTTCTGCCTTGGGCAGGGAAAGGACTGGACTGAACTTTCTTCACTTGTCACTAAGTATCTCCAAGGGCTTAAAATTGAGCTTGCCTCCTGTTCACAAAGTCGCAGGGACAGCAAATACTTCACTTACCTCTGGATACCGCCTCTGGAACCGTGCGTGTCAGTTGCCACAGAGGGAGAAAGCACCCGACACTGTCAAGGACACCACTGCTGGTTCGGTGTCCTGAAAGCCCCGCAGTATGCAGCACCGCACTTCTCACCGCAACCCTGGTCTCACCAACGATGATGACTGCCGCCACCACTGAGCAGCTGCTTGCACCATGACCTCTGGGCACCACACTCCACACCCCCTCACCTCACTGCGCTGCCCTGGTCTCACCAACAACATTGCTGCATGCTGACCTTAACACACATGACTGCACTCTGGTGTAGGGGCACTGCTCATTAATCAGACAACACACCACCCTGTCCCACACAGCAGTGTGGGCCGACGGATGCCAGCTCCCATCAACTGGCATTGCCGCTTACAACATGACCTCACACCGCCTTGAGACCCTCGCGGGTAGGTAGTGCACTTTACAAATGATTGATTCATTGACGTATTGATTGATTGACCTGTCAGCTCTGCAACAAGCACCACGTCACTCTGCACCTCAGCCCGGGTCTCACCGATGCTGTTGGACAACCGCCACTGAGCCGTTGACTGCACCAAGACTTGAAGGCTCTGCATGCCGCACCATTATGATTCACATTGCAACCGTGACGGTTGACGCAATTGGGCAAAACTAAAGGTACTGTTTACGAGTCTGCCTACACTAACGCCAGTCTGCACCAATCCAATTCAAGTTCAAGTTCAAGTTAAAATTTGTATAGCGCACTACTCACCCAGAGGGTCTCAAGGCGCTTGAGGGAGGGGGGATGCGTTACTTATCGAATATCCAAGTTTTGAGTTGTTTTCTGAAGGAGAGGTGGTTCTGTGTAAGGCGGAGGTGGGTGGGGAGAGAGTTCCAGGTTTTGGCCGCTAAGTAAGAGAGGGATCTTCCCCCCATGGTGGATCTTTGGATGCGTGGAATTGCGGCGAGGGCTTGATTGGGCGATCGTAGTTGGCGGGTGGGGGTGTAAAAGGTCAGGCGCGTGTTGAGGTATTTGGGTCCTAGGTCGTAGAGGGCTTTGTGTGCATGGGTGAGGAGACGGAACGTTATTCTCTTGTTGACGGGGAGCCAGTGGAGGTCTCTCAGGTGACCGGAAATTTGAGCTTGGCGGGGAATGTCAAGGATGAGTCTGGCTGAGGCGTTCTGGATGCGTTGGAGTTTTTTCTGTAATTTGGATGTGGTTCCGGCGTAAAGGGTGTTTCCGTAGTCCAGTCGGCTTGTGACCAGTGCATGGGTGACCTACTTTCTTGTTTCGGTGGGGATCCAACTGAAGATTTTTTTGAGCATACGTAGGATGTTGAAGCATGATGATGAGATGGCGTTGACTTGTCTGGTCATCGAGAGGGAGGAGTCCAGGATGAAGCCCAGGTTACGTTTGTGGTCCATTGGTTTGGGTGCGTTGCCCAAGGCCGGTGGCCACCAAGAGTTGCCCCAAGCGGAGAGGGATGATCCTAAGATGAGGACTTCCGTTTTGTCCGAGTTCAGTTTTAAACGGCTGTTCCTCATCCATTCGGCTACTTCTTTCATCCCTTCGTGTAGGTTGGTTTTGGCGGTGTTTGGGTCTTTGGTGAGGGAGAGGATCAGCTAGGTGTCGTCAGCGTAGGAGATGATGTTGAGGTTGTGTTGGCGCGCGATGGATGATAGGGGACTCATGTATACGTTGAAAAGGGTGGGACTGAGTGATGATCCTTGTGGTACGCCGCAAATGACTTCAGTGGCTTCCGATTTGAAAGGGGGGAGGCGGACTCTCTGGGTTCTTCCGGAGAGGAACGAAATGATCCAGTTTAATGTTTTTCCTTGTATTCCGACGTTGCTGAGGCATTGTATAAGGGTGCTATGACAGACTGTGTCGAAGGCTGCGGAAAGGTCCAGTAGGATGAGGGCAGCTGTTTCTCCGTTGTCCAGTAGAGTACGAATGCCGTCTGTTGCTGCGATGAGGGCGGTCTCGGTGCTGTGTTTGGCTCGGAAGCTGGACTGTGATGAGTCGAGGGAGCCGTTGGATTCGAGGAAGGTGGCGAGTTGATTGTTGACGGTTTTCTCGATGACTTTGGCAGGGAATGGGAGGAGCGAAATGGGGTTGTAGTTTTTTAGTTCGGTGGGGTCTGCTGTGGGTTTCTTCAGGAGGGCGCTGAGTTTGGCATGTTTCCAGCTTTCCGGGAAGGTAGCGGAGTTGAGGGAGCAGTTGATAACATCACGGAGATGGGGTGCGATAATGGAGTCTGCTTTGTTAAATATGTGGTGGGGACATGGGTCGGTTGGCGATCCGGAGTGGATGAAGTTCATCAAGCGGATGGTGTCTTCAGTGGTGATTGGGTTCCAGGCGCAAAGGTTGTTGGAGGGGGGTTTTGGTTCGGAGGTGGATGGGGTGGACTGGTCGCCAAAGCTGTTATGTATGTCAGCGACTTTGTTGTGGAAGAACGAGGCTAGAGAGTCGCAGAGGTCTTGAGAGGGAGTGATGTTGTTGGTGCCGGCGGTGGGGTTGGTAAATTCTTTGACGATGTTGAATAATTCTTTGCCTTTATGGGCTTTGTTGTCGAGTCGGTCCTTGAATGCTGATTTTTTGGTGGATCGGATCAGCTGGTGGTGTTTGCGGGTGGCGTTCTTGAAGGTGGCCAAGTTGTCCGTGGTTGGGTTTTTTCGCCAGGTTTTCTCGAGGGTGCGACAGATCTTCTTGGATTTCTTAAGGTCGTCATTGAACCAGGGGGCTTTTTTGCTACCTTGCTTGATTTGATGGTTTTTCAAGGGTGTTAATTCGTTAGCGCTATAGGTGATCCATTGTGTGAGGTTGATGGCTGCTTGATTTGGATCCAATGATTTGGCAGGAGGGTTTTGGTAAAGCGATGTGAAGAGCTGGTCGGTGGTAATTTTGTTCCAGTTTCTGCGGGGGATTGGTTGTGGGTGGTTGTGGGTTGTGTTCTTTTTGTAGTTGAAGTGAACGCAGCTGTGGTCCGTCCAATGGAGTTTTGTGGCGTGATTGAAGGAGACGTGCTTGCTGGAGGAGAAGATTGGGTTGAGCGTGTGCCCGGCGTAGTGGGTGGGGGTGTCTACAAGTTGTTTGAGTCCTAGATTGGCGAGGTTGTCCAGAAGGGAGGTGGTGTTGCTGTCGTTGTTCTTTTCCAGGTGGAAGTTGAGGTCTCCTAGTAGAATGTAGTCCTCGGAGGGGAGGGCGTGTGGGCTGATGAAGTCGGCGATGTCTTCGCTGAATTATGTGCGGGGTCCCGGGGGTCTGTAAATGAGGGTACCTCTGAGTGTGGTTTTAGGGTCGGTGTGGATCTGGAAGTGAAGGTGTTCGGCGGTTGCGAGGTTGTCGTCGGAACTGGACGTGATGCGGATGGTGTTCTTATGGACGATGGCGATGCCTCCTCCTGTTTGGTTGATGCGGTCCTTTCGGATGATTTTGTAGTCAGCCGGGATGGCTATGGCGATGTCGGGTGCTGATGCCCGCACTTGACTGATATCATCCAGGTTTCTGTAAGAAAGGCGACGTCCGCCGCTGTGGTGTCTAGTAGGTTCCATAGTTCAGTGGCGTGTTTGTGGACCGAGCGGGTATTGAGCAGGATACACTTCAGGTGGTTAGTGTCGGAGCTCTGTTTGGAGTTTGTGGGTTTGGCGAGGGTCCTGATGCAGTCGTACTTGCAGGAGTGGCAGGTGAAGGGTCCATGGGTGTGTCCTGGGGTGGCTTGGTAGCAGTCTGGGAGATGGCCGGAGTTGAGTGCTGAGAGGGTAGCGGTGTCGTACGTAATGCGGGAGGAGTGGATTTTGCGAGGACCAGGGGGTCTAGCGCTGGGCGCGGTCCAGGCGCGGACGGGCGTAGACGGGCTTTACCTTTGGCCCGCCTTCGGCGCACATGGGGCGCGACCGCTGCGCGTTGACGCTGCCCGTCTGTTGCTCTGACATATGTAGATAGTGAAGGGGGCGGAGCGAGGGAGGAGCAGCTGCGAGGCGGGAGCGGGGTGGAGAGACGGGCTATGAGGCACAACAACAACAAAATGGCAGCAAAAACAAAAGTGAAACAGGGCGAGGTTGGGGCACAGTCTGTGATGTCGCTAAGATATGGACAGAGGCACCGGCACAATCGGGCACAAATGATTTATCAAGCAATGCGAGCAGTGCAATACAATGTAGCTCTACGATACCAGTCAGCTCCAAATGATAGTGCAGGCAATGAGAGCAATGCAAAACAATATAGCGCTTCAATACCACAAATAATAATGCCAGCAATGCGAGCGATGCGCAAATTAATTATTAGCAGCAGTGAGCACAATGAGCAGAATAGCGCTACGATACCAAGAGCCAGGGAGCGTGGGGAGCGACCGCTTCTGAGCGAGTCAGGACGGTCACCGGTGGGCCGGAATCCGGTGGGCCGGAATTGTTGAATTCTATTGTTTTCAGCACTGCAGTAGCGGTGGATGGAGCTCCCAGCTTAAAGGAACTACATTTTAACCCCTTCTATGCTAATGACAAGGTCAGCTCGTCATGAAGTACCACTGGAGCTGTGCTTATGACGAGCTGACCTTGTCATGAACAATGGGAAAAAAGAAGGTCCAGCGCAGCAGAAAAATACCCTGTAGCATTGAAGGTGTTAAAGTTATCCTTGCAAACTGCATATGTTTAAATACTGTATGTTGATCTTTTATCATTTTGATCTTGTTTGCTCAGATACATATTGGTTATTTTTCTAAAACGGGTGTGGTGTACTTTTGTAGTGTTTTCACTGTTTTATCGTATGTTATAATACTGACTGCTCGTGCCAAGCTACCAAGGGGGTGATCAGCGGTTATTTCAGTAGTGTATCCCCCTCAACCTGACTAGAAGGAAAGATCCTCAGATGGACAAAAGTGCAAACCATCGCCAACTAGAGACCACATTTCTAACAACGTCCTACCTATGCCTCATGGGTTCTGTTAGACCCTTGATCATGCCTTTTAGGGTTTGGTTGAACCTTTTTACCAACCCATTACCTTGAGGGTGGTAAGTAGCGGTGAACTTTTAGGTTACATCTCACAACTCCCACAGGGATGTCCTATACTTCGATATGCAGTTAGTACCCTGGTCAGATACCACCTCTCTGGGGAACCCCACGTGGAAAAAGATCCCCGTTAATGCCCGGCCCACCACTGGCACTATTGTTGTACTGAGAGGTATAGCTTCCAGGTACGGGCTGGCATGGTCCACCAAGACCAGTATATAACTGTGGCCCTTGGCTGTCTTGAGGTCCAGTGGCTCCACAATGTCCATCCCAGCCCTCTTGAAAGGGGTGCCAACAACTGGAAATGGTTGTAGAGGAGTGTTATACTTCCTCTCATTCTTACCATTTGCCTGCCAAGTTTGGCAAGACCTATAATGTGCATCTGACTGTCTTCGCATTTCGGACCAAATGAAGTCCAAGAAGACAATCCTGTCAAAGGTCTTGTCTAACCCTAGGCGTAGTTTGCGCTACGCATAGCTATGCGAAGGGCACTTTGCACTATGCACGCTACGCGAACTGCGTAGTGCGGTAGGGAAAATGCTGTTCACAATGATTGCACAGTGACAGATGCTTGTCCGCACTGTGTAATCATTGCAAATGGCATCATGCACAGTGCGAGCATTAGTTTTCTGATGCTCTAGTAGATTTGTACTGGAGCGGCGGCTTTCTCAACGCGAACTGGTAGTTTCTCATCACAAGCGGTCACAAGCTTACGTGACTACTCGCAATGAGATCTTGACCTCCCTGCGTTGAGAATCTCGCCGGGAGGTTTATTTTCTACGTTCGCAATCAGCAACTTGATGTTGCCGATCGCAAACAAGGTAAAAGTCTCGCCGGGATGTTGATTTTGCTCACTCGCGGTCGCCAACTTGACTTTGAGGACCACAAGCGATCAAAAAATTGACTCATCTCCTTTATGTTGTAGGTTTCCAACCTCTCCTTCTCAAAGGCTACTTCCAGGGATTGAAGTGATGATGCTATTGACTCTGGCAGGATACCATAGAAAGTTCAAGTTTCCAATAAATGGCAAGATAAAAAATAGATCAAAAAAGAATTTGATATGGTAGAAGTGCACGCGACTCACTGCAGGTCAAGTGCAAACGCAAGTCCTATCCTCACCGCTGACAACCGATGTTAGAAATGGGGGTCTCTGGTTGGCAGGTTGTTACTCTGTCCAAGTAGGGACCCTTCTTCCTAGTCAGGAATTGGAGTATATACTTCTAAATTAACCGCAGCTCACCCTCTTGGTAAGCTCGGCACAAGTAGTCAGGTTTATCTCAGAGGCAGTGTGTGAAGCACTTGCACATAACTAACAGTAATTTAGTGAAAACATGGCAAAAGAACACCACACCAGTTTTAGAAAAACAACCAATATTTTATTTGTGCAAAACAAGACCAAAAGTGATATAAGTCCACTGTACAGTTCTTAGAAGTATCAATAAGCTAAAATAGATTTAAAATACAGTTCCTTGAAGTCTACAGCTACGTCCTGGGATATCACTGGATTGTGAACAGCAAATCCAAACCGTTTTTGCTGACCGCAGCATCACAGGCTCTCTACGGTGTTGAGAAGGTCCGCAAAACAGTACCGACATCTTGTTGAGCTCGGAAGAGCCAGCATCGCCAGGCGTCAGTTTTGCAGATCGGTGCAGGAGTCATCAGGCCCTTGAAGTCACACGCACTGCAGATCAAACTTCTCACCTTTAAAGTCAGGAGTGCCAGCGTTGCAAGGCATCAAGGCTGCAGTGCAAAGTGCAGTTGGGACTTAGCATTAAATCAAATAGCCAATCATGGAACGGCCAATCCATAACACCATTTACCTTAGGAGCACTTGCACTTTAACACTGATCGCCAGTGAGAAAGTGTGCAGATACACTAAACCAGCAAAAACAGAGTTGAAACCAGGAGGCGAGAAAGCAAAAAGACATGGGAAACATGCCAAAAGATGCCAGGTCTAGGTATACTGTATTAGGAAATTAACAGAGTTATTAAGGGAGACCCATATGCAAATGTTGTCAGGGAGTTGTTGAGACAATATGCTTGCTAATCTGTGAAGGAATAACAAAGACAGGCAACATTTGAAACAGGCACATCTAGCTTGTACTTTACACCAGATCATATATATAAGGCTTCTTTGGTAAAAGTCAAAGGCTCAGATTTACTATTTTTTAACGCAAGACAGCACTTCACAAAAGTTGCCTCACTGCATTACTTAAAAGCAAGAAAGAAAAAATGAGACATATCTACTAATACATGAAGCATTTTTTCTCTTCCTCAGAACCAACACTATTTTTTCAGCAATGCCCCAATGCACACACCCTTGCCAGTGGTGTAACATTAGCCCGTGAGAAAAAGGGGGCTCTCTCTGGCACTGTGCAAAGTTGGTGGGCCCTTGACCTAGGAGCTCCTGTCTGGAGCATGTGGGGCCCCCTCCATGTTCTTTGCAGGTGTCAAGTACCACGCACCTTATGAACTTGGACTTCCTCAGGAGCAGATTACTGTTCCACCAATCAAAAGCTCCACTGAAAGCGGATGATTAAATCCACTGCCAGTGAAGAAGGGAAAGGGGAAGGGACAAAAGAGATACTCCACTGCCCTGCCTCGTCCTCACTGAAATTTGAGCTATTTCTGCTTGGCACCTGAAAACATAAAGACAACATTAGTACATTCTAAAACCCTCTTGGAATCTATGTCACCACTTTCAATGTGCTTGCTCTAACGTATCTCATACCTTAACTTCCGCAGTGATTTGCTCCTCTTTAAAATTTAGGATAATTTGCTGTTGTTAATTTGGTTGGAGTCTTTAATCTTTTTTGAAGATGGCAGTTGGAAGACGAAGTTGGTAAGTATAAAATATATATATATATATATTTCTACAAACTTTACTAAGAGATTATGTTAAAAAAACACTGCCATTGCTTATCTGCTTACATCCGTCTTTCAAATAAAAGTCTCAATAATAAATTGTGCAGTTTTGTTTATTGTAGAAAAGCGGCTTGTTAGTACTAAGTATCCTTGAAAATAGTACTTATCAGTGGATAGTCTTTTCAGAAGTTATGCACTGTTGGATTCCCTCTGTTGCTCTTCAAGCAGATTAGTTCAAGCCCACCTTCCTGTTATCTTCACAGGAAAGTAGCCAGTACACAAACTCAAATAAGAGAGTGCGCAGAAGGCTAACATGACAGATGCTGAAATACCTCCAAATGCTTGACTGCGCACTGTATTGTTAGTTCCAGCTGCTTAAAAGGAAATAATAATGCTGTGCACTGAACTAAATGCTGAAGCATAGGATTTTGGAACTGCTGGAGATGGCAGAGCACCTAAACCTGGCTTATTTAGGTGGGAACTTACTTTTAGTGAGAGAGGAGTCTCCCACTCCCTCTACTCACAAGCCGAACTGCACTGAAAGAAACAAGACACTGTATTTCCAAAAAAGGAGTATTCCAGAACCTCTAGCAAGCAGCACAAGATCTGCAGGAAAGTGTCATGCAGAGATACGTTTGCGAAGCACTCCCCCGATTGTAAATTCAAATGCGGTGAACGAGCAAAGGAATAAACGCTCCATTCACCTCAGAATGACCGTTGAAGTGCGGTGCACGATTAACGCATGATCACGAACACCTGCCTGATAATTCCTGCTTACTAAAACACCAGAACACTTCCCCAAAGTTGGAGCTGTCACTGCAGCTGCCATATTGGAGGTACCCTGAAACTAAGAGAAAACCCATTTAAATAATGAATCGGCGAAGCCAATTCCACAGGTAAGTCAGACACTTCTTGCGTTTAAATCCCACCAGAGAGTGGGAAGGGTTTTTAACTCGGCCAGCCTTGACAGTACCACCCACCAAAGCCCTTCCTCCACCCTGCTTTGGTTTGTAAAGATGACTTCTGTGAAATTCTTGAATCAGTCTGGGGGCATGAACATTTGGACCAGGTTCCCTAGATCTGCCTTCGGGACCAAACCCCTTCCAGTCCACCAAATATAAACGCTTCCCTCTTAACCTTGGAATCTAAGATGAATGTGACTTCAATTTCTTCTCCTAATAGACACTGAATTGGGGTGGGTGGTTGCTCCTTTCTCAAATTTGGAGGATTTCTTTTAACTAGCGAAACATGGAACACAGGATGTATCCTGAGGTTCATGGGAAACCTGATTTTCACACTGACTGGATTCACCATCCTGTCAACAAAATAGAGTCCCACAAATCTAGGTTGGAATTTTCGATGCCCTTTTAATCTCATGTTTCCCGTAGAAACCCATACCTTATCACCTGGTTTGAAACTGGATTACCTTTTCTTTTCTTGTCTGCCTGTCTTTTACATGACTCTTTAGCTTTCACTAAATTCTGTGTTGCAGTCTGAAATGCCTTCTGTAATTCACCCACACCTTACTCAACTGCTAGTACCTCACTCTCGGTCTTACCCACTAAGGTGTTTGGGTGCCCGCTTGAATTAAAAAAGAAAGGGGAATACCCAGTGGATGAATGAACTGCGTTATTATATGGAAATTCAGCTGCCCAAATCAACTCTGGCCAATCCCCTTAATGATCCATCAAATTAAGGCGTAGATATTGTTCCAGTTCCTGATTGACTCTCAGTTTGCCCATTGGTTTCTGGATGAAAACTTGAAGACAACCAAAAGTCCTCTCCTAATCCACCCAAAAAGGACTTCCAAAAGCATGAAACAAATTGGGACCTCGATCTGAGATAATCACATTAGGAATACTGTAAGACTTAACTATGTGTTGAGTGAATAGTGTGGCTAGTTGTGCAGAGTTGATAATTGACCTTAACGGAACAAAATGACTCATCTTGGAAAAATGGTCTACCACAACCCAGATGGTGGAATAACCCTGACTGGAGGGGAGGTCTACAATAAAATCCATAGAAACTGTATCCCATGGATATGGGGCTACAGACAAGGGCATAAGTAATCCATGTGGGGCCTGCCTATTGGCCTTCCCCTTAACACACTGTTCACGGAATGCCACATATTGTCTCACCTGAGCATCTAATTCAGGCCACCAAAATTTGTGTTTAATCAGTTCTAAGGTTTTCTTCACACCTTTATGACAGGCCAAGAGATTATCATGATAGTGTTCCACAATTTTTTTTCATAAATCCTCTGCAGGAATATATAAATTCCCTTGATGTTATGGTTTGCCATTCTTAATTTCTCTTCCAGAACCTTCTTTCATCCAATCAAGCCTTTCTTCTTCTGAAAAGGTTCTTTTAATATTGTCTTTAACTTCAGATTACAAAATGGCGCTAATGATCTCTTCCTCCGGGATTATGTGACCTTCCTTTCTGACTTCTTCACGGTCCCCAACTTCCAAGCGGGACAAAGCATCTGCCTTGCCATTGGTAGCTCCTGATTTGTAGGTCAGAACGAAGTTGTAATCAGCAAAAAATAGAGACCACCTCAGTTGAAGAGGAGTGAGGGTGCGTGCGGACCTCAAAAATTTCAAATTTCTTTGATCAGTAAAAACGGTGACCTCATGCTTAGCACCTAGTCAGTAATGCCTCCATTCCTGAAAGGCATCTTTAACTGCAATTAGCTCCTTATCTGCAATGGAGTAATTGATTTCTGCTGCTGAAAGTTTTCATGACTGATAGGCGACAGGATGCAATTGCCCAGTAATCTTGTGCCTTTGAGACAGAATACCTCCAATAGCTAAATTAGAAGCATCGCTTCCACGAAGAATGGTCCCTCTGGGTTTGGATGCTTCAAGATGGGTGCTGTTCTAAAAACTTATTTTAAGTACTGAAATGCCTTTTCGGTTTCTGAACTCCCCATAAATTTCGCTTTCTTCTTTAGCAACCAAGTCAGGGGAGTCACCTTTTCCGAGAAATTGATGATAAAATGCCTAATAAAATTGGCAAATGCAAGGAAGCTTTGCATTTCTTTCATATTGAGAGGCGGCGACCAATCCTTAATTGCCTTCACCTTAGACTCATCCATTGATACACCTTCAGGGGATGAGACAAAGCTCAAAAACTCAACACGAGTGGTATGAATTACACACTTTTCCAATTTCGCAAAAAGCTGATGGTCAAGCAATTTCTGTAAAGTTGCACGTACATGTAAAACATGTTCTTCCTGGTTCGCCAAGAAAATGAGGATGTCATCGATGTAGACCACTGCAAAGAGGTCCAATAAGCAAAATGTTGTCTTCCATTCTTCTTGTTCGGCTAGTCTCACTTGATGATAAGCCCCTCTTAAATCTAATTTGGTATACACCCGGGCCTGCTTAACTTGGTCCAATGGCTCACAAATCAACGGCAAAGGGTAACGATTTTTCTAGGTCACTGCATTCAAGGCGTGATAGTCAATGCAAGTCCTCAGTTTCCCATCCTTCTTTGGGATGATGAAGAAGAGCAGAGAGGAAACTGGAAACTGCGATGACCAAATGAACCGATTAGCCAATTATTGATCTAAATAATCCTTAAGATGACTGTACTCGGTTTCATAAAGTGCATATATTCGACTGCACGGTGAAGAAGCCCCAGGTTCAAGCTAGATCTACAATCATACTCCCAATAAGGAGGTAACTTCCGGGCCTCTGGTCGTCGAACACAGCCTTCAAATGTAAATATTCCACAGGAATTTCCAGAACTTCTACAGCACAAATCATTAGAGGTGTCTCTGCCAAAAGGGACGGTTGAGAAGGTTGGTTATGTGATACCCTGGAATGAAAGCAATGTTCCTTACAATAGGCTGAATTCAATACTACCGTTCTTCTGGCCCAATCTGTCCACGGATTATGTTCGATCAACCATGGAAGCCCTAAGAAGAACTGAAACTGAAGAGCATCAATCGGACTGAATTTCAAATAGCTTTGATGAAGACCTGGGCAAATCACAACTAGTTCTTCTGTTTCATAAGTGATGGGTACCGAAGACAAGTCAAGTAAAAAAAAAACACTTTATTCGATTAAATAAAAATCATAAAAGTATACTATGCAAATACATAAAAACATCATACAGGGCTATTGATAACTGTACATTTAAAATTCATTAGCAATACATAAGAATTGTGTGACACACAGGATTTACACCATTATCAACAATGTTTCACATTTCATTATAAAACATATATAAAATGAAGCAGAACCTGGAAATTAAATCATACTATCAGGTATAGGGCAGACATTCACCCCAGCTATACTCGTCTGGAGTCTCTTCCGTCTAGCGCGGATTGATGCAATCAAGAAATTCGCTACACAGAACATCACCCGATGATTTTCCATTAATTGAAGAAACAACAATGCAGGTTTTAACTGTAAAAAAACCATTTCCCTTAGGAGGGGCTTAATATATTTTGACCTGCCTTCCGAAAAGAAGGGACAAAAGAATACAAAATGTATCAAATCCTGATCGGAGAAATTGTCACATTCACATGGCACATTATCCATTGGGGCACACCATTTCTCATAAATACCCAGCAGAAAATGTGCCTGATTAAATCTGAATTTGGTCAGCAACCAGCGATGATATGGGCGTGTGACAATGGTCAGATATGGTTGCACTGATATTGAAGTAATCAGCATAAAATGTGACCTTACTGTGGGTTTAGAGATTTCAATCGACTCTCTTTCCATTTCTCGGATCTTAATAAAATTCAGTTTTACCCAGTTGATATCTTCTTTATTCAAATTTTCCGGGTCTAAATATAGTTCTGGTCGACCTAAGAGTGCTGAAGTTTTTTTAATATAGGCCAACCATTTAATATCAGCCACTTTGTCCCGCCCCAAACAATCAATAATAATCTTATGATTCAGTGTAAGTTTGGGGTTAAGCCAGGTTCTAATCCATAATAAAAGCGGCGCCATGTTTAGGATGTCTGCGATATATCCCATTCCCAACTCTGAATGGACCGCAAAAGATGATGTGGATTGGGGGAGGCCCAGGAGGGATCGCAAAAATTTATTTTCCTCTCTCTGTATCACAGTTAAATCTTTATAGCCCCAGATTGCTGCCCCATACCTGGCTATGGCTATTGTTTTGGCTCTATATATCGCCAAAATTGCCTCGGGAGGTTTCCCACCCAATCTTTTCGCAAAGCCTAGGATTGCAGCCGATGACCTTCTTACTGCCAATCTTTTATTGGTAACTTGTGGAACCCAGCTACCCAGATCATCAAGCACTACACCAAGGTATGTAAAGATTTTTACTTTTGATATTACTGAATCATTACAAGAGAGGGTCTTGATCTTATTTCTGCCTTTCCCAACAAACATCACATGCGATTTTTCTACATTAATTACAAGGTCTAAATTTCGCATAAAATTCCCAAAGGAGTTTAAAAGACGTTGTAAACCTATGGGTGTCCTCGCCAGTAGTACTGTATCATCAGCATATAATAAGACTGGCAATGGGGTACCCCCCATACACGGGACATCTACAGACGTTGCCGTCAGATTTGCACCCAAAGAATTAATATATAAAGAAAATAACATTGGGGCCAAAATACAACCCTGGCGTACTCCCCTCCCGGACTTAAAATCAGCCGTACACTTCCCCTCCTGTGTCATGCGTATGGCCGCTGTCAGATCTCTATGCAATTCAGCCAGGAAGTACACCAATGCCTGATCTAACCCCATATCCAGCAGCATGGTCCACAGCTTTGACCTATTGACTAGGTCAAAAGCTGTGGACAAGTCCATAAATGCCAGATAGATTGATCCCTTTGAGGCCACAGTGTATTTACTGACTATTAGATGTAAATTTAGGCACTGGTCCTCAGTGCCTCTGCCAGGTCTAAAGCCATACTGTGCATCGCACAAGATGTCATTGTTAGTTGCCCATGTTGAGATCTTAGCTAGGATCACCTTCCCTAGTATTTTAAAGGATGAATCCAACAATGATATCGGCCTATAACATCTTGCGTCCCCTCTCTGGCCCTTCTTAAAAATTGGGACTATTATAGACCGTGACGAGGTTTTAGGCAATCTACTATTGTCAATACTCGCTATATTAAAGATATTTGTGAGGACAATTGACCATGTAGTGGAGTTGGATTTATACATGTCTGCTGGTACCCCATCAGGGCCCGGGGCCTTATGAGCAGTTGTGTCCTCTATAGCCTTTTGGACTTCTTTGATAGTGAATCTCAAAGGTAACATTAATTGTTCACTTACTACTGGTACAAATGGGTCTATCAGGAGGTTGCTACCATATATCTTTTCAAAGTGGTTCAGCCATTCCTTTTCGGGTATATTCAGTTCCAACGGGGAGTTTTCCTTATCACTAAACAATGGTGTATTTACAATTTCCCAGACTTTGGAGCTGTCCCTCAATGTGGCCCTATCATAAAGTGAGTCCCAAGCGTTTTCCTTGATCTCCTTCTTACGGGATTCTACTATGGTTTTATAGTTTTTCCGTAGTCTGGCCACTGCTTGTTTATCCCGGGGAGACTTTTTTAGTTCTGCCAATAAATCTTTATGGGCCTTAGAGCATTTTGTATCGAACCACCCATACAGTTTTTGCTCCTTGGGTTTCGTCTTAGACGTTAGATTTGATGCTACTTGCTGGCAGATAGTTTCAAAGGATCACTGAAAGAATATCGACTACCACAATATCGAGTACCCAAAATATCGAGGTGAAAATATCTACTACAAAAATATCGAGTTTGTATGTACAAACAGGTAAGTACAAAAATATCGACTACAAAATATCGTTTACAAAAATATCGTTGTAAAAAATATCGACTTTACTAAAAACAATGTTTAATTACATTAATATAAAAAATTAATTACTAAAATATAATTAACAATACTTAAAATAACTTTTAATAATTAAATATTTAATGAAAGTAAAAAAAATATATATATTTTTAATCATATTTCTTAAAACATATATATATAGTAACAACATTTAATTAAATAATAGGCAATATTGTATATGTACCCCAAAAACCCAAAACTGACCCTGAACCCTAAAAATACCCCTTTACCCAAAAACTAAAAACTGACCCTGAACCCTAAAAATAACCCTTTACCCAAAAACTGAAAACTGACCCTGAACCCTAAAAATACCCCTTTACCCAAAAACTGAAAACTGACCCTGAACCCTAAAAATACCCCTTGACCCAAAAACTGAAAACTGACCCTGAACCCTAAAAATACCCCTTTACCCAAAAACTGAAAACTGACCCTGAACCCTAAAAATACCCCTTTACCCAAAAACTGAAAACTGACCCTGAACCCTAAAAATACCCCTTTACCCAAAAACTAAAAACTGACCCTGAACCCTAAAAATACCCCTTTACCCAAAAACTGAAAACTGACCCTGAACCCTAAAAATACCCCTTTACCCAAAAACTGAAAACTGACCCTGAACCCTAAAAATACCCCTTTACCCAAAAACTGAAAACTGACCCTGAACCCTAAAAATACCCCTTTCATTTAACATAATTAGCAATTAATCAATTAAATAAAATTAATTACCAATTACATTTTAATTAATTAACAAACATTTTTTAATTAACAATTAATTAAATATTACTACCAATTATTAAATTAACATATTTAAATAATTATAATTAAATTACTTCCCACCCTATTCCCCTATAAACCCACAACCCGCTAGAGAAAATACATTATTTTAATTGACATAATTAGCAATTAATCAATTAAATAAAAGTAATTACCAATTAAATTTTAAATAATTAACATATATTATTTAATTACCAATTAATTAATTATTACTACCAATTAATAAATTTACATATTTAATTAATTATAATTAAATTACTTCCCACCCTATTCCCCTATAAACCCACAACCCGCTAGAGAAAATAAATTATTTTAATTGACATAATTAGCAATTAATCAATTAAATAAAATTAATTACCAATTAAATTTTAAATAATTAACATATATTATTTAATTACCAATTAATTAATTATTACTACCAATTAATAAATTTACATATTTAATTAATTATAATTAAATTACTTCCCACCCTATTCCCCTATAAACCCACAACCCGCTAGAGAAAATAAATTATTTTAATTGACATAATTAGCAATTAATCAATTAAATAAAATTAATTACCAATTAAATTTTAAATAATTAACATATATTATTTAATTACCAATTAATTAATTATTACTACCAATTAATAAATTTACATATTTAATTAATTATAATTAAATTACTTCCCACCCTATTCCCCTATAAACCCACAACCCGCTACAGAATTAAATTAAACAATAATTAAAAAAATAATTAATTAAAAAAAATAATAAAATAAATTGACACTTTTCACACATATTATAACATAAACACACTATAAATAATTAAATATTATTTAAAAAACTATATTTTTTACTATCTAGATTATATACTTGGATATTTTCACTGTCTATATTATTTACAGTCGATATTACTTCACTTACCTTAAAAACGATATTTTGGCTGTCGATATTCTGTCTAGTCGATATTTTCTCCAAACGATATTTAAAACTCGATATTCTGTCCAGACGATATTTTGGAGTCGATATTATGTCTGTGCACCAGTTTCAAAGGACGTATTCATGTCACCTCCAAACCTAAGAGGGTCCATACAGATGTTGATTTCATCTCCCACCTTCTCGGTAAGTTTAGAGAAAAATTCTTCTGGGATAATTTTACTCCACTTGACCCGTCTCCCCTGATCTTTGGCAACTAACTCCATACGCGAAACAATCCTTGTATTTGCAGATAGTATTGCTAGATTTATGTTACATAATTCCATAACCACTAGGTTATGGTCACTAAAAGTTGTTTGCACAGCATTATAAAAAATTACATTCTGTAGCAAGCCTGTTGATACAAATATAAAGTCAATGATAGAATTTGAGTCCCTTGCACTAAATGTGGCTACCCGGTCATTGGTGTCGATAAAATCTGGCTCAGATAAATCGACATCTGACAATAATTCTTCTAGTGCAGCCCCCATTATAGAGTGTTCAAAGTGAGAGTGAGGGAGACAATCCATATCTGCGTACACCCTATATTGACAGTTTTGCTGACACAAATGTATATTAAAATCTCCAAACAAAATCAAATGAACAAAAGTGGTTTGACTCTCCTTATAAGTGGTTAAAAATTTTGCTAAATCACTAATATTTCCATTACAGTGCGTACCATGAGGGGCATTATACAAATTAACGTAAAGGAATTTGACTTTGTTAGGTAAAGTTAATTCACAGGCCAAAATGTTATGAGATGTTGTGCTTACAATTTGCGCGACTCCCCTGTGTTTAACAGAGATTAGAAACATGAGCCCGCCTCGATCTCTCCCTGAACTGGAGCCCTGGGCAGCTTTAAAATAAGAAGAATACCCATCCAGCCAGAAATTGCATTGCCTGTCCCAGGTTTCTTGAAGCGCCACTACCTCATAGCCCTTTAATTGTTCCAACCATATTGCATCATCTCTCTTGGAGCGAAGACCTGCAATATTCCAGCTTGCCATTTTAACAGTCTCCCCGCTCTCCCTAGCAATGGTGGAAATACAATGAGTCTGTTCTAAATCAGCAACATTACCAGGCAGTCAATCATTTTCATCTAAATGAGACAAAGCAGTGAATCTATTTGATAGTTCTAGAGTAGCCCTATTTGTAGGTCTAATGGGGACGATATGACTAGGGGTAAGATTTGGTGTTTGCAGTGCCCGGGCTGACAGCCCAGTACCCCCTCTGATGGCCCCTCGCTGCTTTTCATTGCCTGGTGGTAAATTGGGAATAATTGGCCGTGGGTAAAAATAACCAAGTGGAACAGCTCGTATCCTTCCAACCTTTATATCCGTTGCATCCCAGAATAAACAGGCAGCCTCATGGGGTCTGTTAAAATTAACTATAATGCAATTATCAGGGAGATTTTTTGCCGTATACCCCAACCAGTCAACTCGTCTCCCCATAGTGATGTGGGTAGATATATCCCTTGGCCCTGAACAGTTTTCATCACACCAAGCTTTTATATTTGCTAATAGGGTATACTGAGACTCAACCTCCCCTGGGTTCAAGTGTGGAATGTTTACTAGAACAGCAACAAAGGGGGTTGCCTCAGGTGGTAAATTAGTACGGGGCTTCCCCCGCACTCTCCTTACTCCCTGTAGTTGTTCGCTTTTATGTGCACTGATTTGCCCAGCTACAGTGTTGACCTTATCCCCAACTAGGGTCAACGGCAAAAGATCAGTGTGCCCGGCCAAATTGATGGTAGTTTTTGGGTTTACTGACTCAGGGGGAATTGGGGGGAGGATTGGGACAGGCGGGGTGACTATCTCAATCCCTTCCATTGGTGGTTCATATTGGACAATGGGAGCAAGCGTGGCCGGGGGAGCCGAGGTTGCACAATCAGGTACTTTATGGCATAACAACGTACTTAGCCTATCACATTTCCCCACTATTTCCGAGACACAATCTTTCAAAGTCTCTACAATGTCATTTGCAATCTGTACAAGGGTACTTTCAATTTTATCTGTGAACACTTTTTCAACCAAGTCTCTAATGCCTTTTTCAAGTCTCCTAGGCGCATAGCGCAATGTAGCAGACGGCTGCGTGAAAAACCTTTTTGATCTCTTTACGCGCTTTTTGGTACGCTTAATAACTGGGGTTACAATGTCTTGTGCACAACTTTGATAATCAACTGTGCCCAACGAATTAGGTTCAACAGGAGCCATTGCAGTACATTGGGGTAGTAATGTCAGATCCTTGGTGGCAATGATCTGAACAGTGGGCTCTAAAGGTATAGCTTGTCTCCCAGACAGTGGGGGCACCGGGTTATCCAATAGAGGTATGTCTAGCCCCAGTTCACGTTCTGTTGCTGCAATCTCCTGGTTCAATTTCCCCACAGCAGACGTAAGATAGGACATGATGCTAGCTGAGGTCGGGGCTTTACGGGGAACGTTAGATTTGCCAGCCCCACCGGTGAATGATGTTTGGAGTTTGCGCTTACCCATGTTGGTGTAGAAGGCTTTAGGGGGGTGGCCGTCCCGTCCCTCTTCGTCCCTAGATGGCCACAGACGGCCCCGCCCTTGTCCCGGGCTTCTCCCGGACGCTCCCGCGTGCGACTCGCGGGGGCGAGAGGGGGTGTCAGGCTTTATCTGGCGCCTCCGGGCGCTCTTTGCGCGTCACGGGCGCGCTGCAGGCACAGGGAGTGCTGGGGAGTGAAGTCTGGTAGCACTGGACGCCTCCCTCCGCCTCCCGGCGTGTTGTCGTCCCGCCGTTTCCCTCACGGCAATGCCCGTCGGCAGGAAAATCCGGTAAGCTGCTTGGTGTTCCCCCACTAGGGTACCGAAGACAAATTTGTACCATTGACTGCTCGCACAGGTTAAGGTTTGTCCTTCTTCAAAAGTTGAATGCCTAAAGACTGAGCGAACTTTATATCACAAAAACTTCCAGTCGCCCCAGAATAAATCATTACAGAAATCTCATCCACCTTGGTGGATCCAAATTTAATCAAACCGGAAATGATCAAATGAGAGGCTGCAGATTGTAGAGTGTTTGCTACCAACTGTGAATATGGAGTTGTCTTGCCAGGCGCTCTCACCAGTTTACTGGTGGGGCCTGTCTTTTACCCACACACTAGTTTTAGGCTTCTTCGGACACTCTTTAACAAAATGTCAGGGATTGACGCAGTACATGCACAGTTCACCACACATGCGCTTTTCACTCTCCTCCTTTGTAAGAGGTCCCTGCACGGAACCAATTTGCATGGGCTCTTCTCCGACCCCAGTCTCAGAGGGCTTAGTTGGTTTATGTTTAATCCTATCGAATCGAGGTGGAAAGTGTCTAACATCTTTACAACATTCGTTCTTTCTTTCATTTTGTCGTTGGTCTATTCGAAGTACTAAATAAATTAACTCAGAAACTTCCATGGGTCTTTTTGGGATCTGAGCTAAACCATCCTTAAGTTCATCCTTGTGGTCCTTATAGCGAATGGCTGCTCTCTTAGCTTCAGGACATTGTGTCTCCACAATCATCTTAATAAATTGTGCAAGGTAGGCAACCAATTCTCAATTGCCTTGTTTGAGATCCAAGAGCTCATTGTCAGTGGTCTGCGAGATGGTCCTTCGATCCAATATCTGAAGGAACTCTGCCTTGAATTCTTCAAAATTGTAAAGTATAGGGTCACTGAAATTCACCAGTGGCATGGACCAAGCCGCTGAATCTCCACTCAGGTAAGACAATAAAAAGGCTATCTTAGACTGGTCCTCTTTAAAGATAATTGGCCTGCATAAGTAGTGTAGGGAAAATTGGGCGAGGAATACTTGAGCCATGTGTGGGTCACCATTATACCTCGCGGGGGCAGCTAACAGGATAGTAGGGGAAATGGCATGGATGACTTGAGTGGTTAACTCCGCTGCAGAGGGAGAAGGGGTAAAAGATTGTGGTTTGTGCTCTTGGACCTTGGATTGGCTCCTCCAACAAACTAATTAAATCTTTGTCTAAAGAAACTGGCTTCCTGGTAGGACTTTCTAACCTCCTCTTAAAGATTCTTGTTATCTTCCATGGTGTCACTAAGCTGGGTTTGTATTGCCTCCAATACCGCAGCTAAGGCCTTAGCATCTAGTACCTCTGCCATCTTGCCCAGGAGGAAGTTGGAGTATGGCACTTCAATCTGTCAAGTACCACCACCTTATGAACTTGAACATCCTCAGGAGGAGATGACTGTTCTACCAATCCCAAGCTCCACTGAAAGCGGATGATTACATCCACTGCCAGTAAAGAGGGGGAAAGGGGAATGGGACAAAAGAGGGATTCCACTGCTGTGCTTCTTCCTTACTGGAATTCTAGCTATTTCTGCTTGGCACCTGAAAACATAAAGACCGCATTAGAACATTCTAAAACCTTCTTGGAATCTATCTCACCACTCTCAATGTGCTTGCCCAAACGTATCTCATACCTTAACTTTCGCAGTGATTAGCTCCTCTCATAAATTTAGGATAACTTGCTGTTGTTAATTTGGTTGGAGCAGATAGATAAAGTTCTCACTTGTCTTTAATCTTTTTTGCAGATGGCAGTTGGAAGAACGAAGTCGGTAAGTTTAATAAATATATATTTCTACATACTTAACTAAGAGATTATGTAAAAAAAACACTTTCTTTGCCTGTCTGCTTACATCAGTCTTTCAAATAAAAGTCTCAATAATAAATTGTGCAGTTTTGTTTATTGTTGGAAAGCGGCTTGTTCATACTAAGCAGCCGCGGC
Source organism: Lissotriton helveticus (assembly GCF_964261635.1). Lineage (NCBI taxonomy): Eukaryota > Metazoa > Chordata > Amphibia > Caudata > Salamandridae > Lissotriton > Lissotriton helveticus. Next base: position 857,261,700 of record NC_136063.1, on the reverse strand, counting down.
CGGTAGTGGGAGAACCGGCCGGGCGGTGACATGGGGAGGGGGAGGGGCAGGGTGGGGGGTAGTAATGTATGGAGTTTAACAGGTAAGTAAACATATAAATAAATAAAACGAATTTCGTTGCATGCAATGCATCACCAAATGCAATGCAGTGCGCGCAACGAAATTTGTTTTATTTATTTATATGTTTATTTACCTGTTAAACTCTGTAATCCGTACATTATTACCCCCCACCCTGCCCCTCCCCATGTCACCGCCCGGCCGGTACTCCCACTACCGGCCGCGGCTGATACTAAGTATCCTTGAAAATAGTACTTATCAGTAGACAGACTATTCAGAAGTTATGCGCTGTTGGATTCACTCTGTTGATCTTCAAGCGGATTAGTTGTAGCACGCCTCCCTGTTATCTTCACAGGAAAGTAGCCAGTACACAAACTCAAATAACAGAGGGCGCAGAAGGCTAACATGATAGATGCTGAAATACCTCCAAATGCTTGACTGCGCACTGTATTGTTAGTTCCAGCTGCTTAAAAGGAAATAATAATGCTGTGCACTGAACTAAACGCTGAAGCATAGGATTTTGGAACTGCTGGAGATGGCAGAGCACCTAAACCTGGCTTATTTAGGTGGGTACTTACTTTTAGTGAGAGAGGATTCTCCCAATCCCTCTACTAAGAAGCCAAGCTGCACTGAAGTAAACAAGACGCTGTATTCCCCAAAAAGGAGAATTTCGCAACCTCCAGCAACCAGCACAATATCTGCAGGAAAGTGTCAGGCAGAAATACACTTGCAAAGCACTCCCCTGACTGTAAATTCAAAAGCGGTGAACGAGAAAAGGAATAAACGCTCCATTGTCCTTAGAATGACCGTTGAAGTGCGCCACGCAATTAACGCTTGCGCACGAATACCTGGCTAATTGTTATGTTATGTTATGTTATTTATGACTTTTATAGCGCTCGGCTACTCAAAAGAGTGTCCCGGCGCTTTATTGACAGCCTGAGAAAAGCCAAACACAACAAGACATTAAAAGAAAGCGAAATAGCAATGAGAGGGAGCCTAAGAGGAAAAAAGCCACGTTTTCAGGCCCTTTCTAAAGGCCAACAGATTTGAGGTACTACGCAGTGTCAGGGGCAGCGAGTTCCACAGCTGTTCCTGCTTACTAAAACACTAGCATACGTCCCCAAAGTATGAACTGCAGTCGCAGCTGCCATATTTGAGGAGTCCTGAAACTAAGAGAAACCCCATTTAAATGGTAAATCGGCAAAGCCGATACCATGGGTAAGTCAGAATATTCTTGCATTTAAATCCCACCAGAGAGCGGAAAGGGTTTTTAACTGGGCCAACTTGACAGCAGGGGGCCCCTCTAAAGTTTCATAAGCCATAGTGCAAGGGTGTGTGTGCACTCACTGACATAGGGTTTTGTACTGGATGGTGCCCCTTGCAGCACAAAAAGTATGCTTTAAGGCTTTTCCCAGATTGTTTGTGTGCAGTACACAAGCAAAGTAAGAAATAAAAAAAAGGTTTTCTTGTTATGGCTACCTCAAGGAAGCAGAAGATGTTGGCTCAAATTCCTATATACTAATATTTGTAGATAGGAACGTATGTCACAATCTATGAGTAGTTGAACTGGACCGCCCATGCATCACTCTTGAAATGAAACCTGATGAAAAGTATTTTAATTACAACAAGGGGTGGTGATGGACAGAGTCTCTGAATTAAGCAGAGTACTCTCACCCAGTCAAGAGATCAGGGCTAGATCCAACACCGTTTTTTAGCTCATTGCACCATCCCAGTTTCAGAACCTGGCTGTATGCAAATTAGTCTGTCCCTGGCCCAGTGCATCATGGGAACAGGGCAGACCAGACTACAAAAGCCAATTCTTACACTGGGAAGGAAACAAGCTTCCGGGGACCGGTTTCTGGCATTCCAGCCGTCTTCGGCCCGGCTTGCTTGAATCCTGATGGTGCAATGAGCAAGGGACTCACATCTGAGTATACCCTTCCACGCTTAGGGTGAACAAAATTATTTACAACAAGGGGTGGTGATGGACAGAGTCTCTGAATTAAGCAGAGTACTCTCACCCAGTCAAGAGATCAGGGCTAGATCCAACACCGTTTTTTAGCTCATTGCACCATCCCAGTTTCAGAACCTGGCTGTATGCAAATTAGTCTGTCCCTGGCCCAGTGCATCATGGGAACAGGGCAGACCAGACTACAAAAGCCAATTCTTACACTGGGAAGGAAACAAGCTTCCGGGGACCGGTTTCTGGCATTCCAGCCGTCTTCGGCCCGGCTTGCTTGAATCCTGATGGTGCAATGAGCAAGGGACTCACATCTGAGTATACCCTTCCACGCTTAGGGTGAACAAAATTATTTACAACAAGGGGTGGTGATGGACAGAGTCTCTGAATTAAGCAGAGTACTCTCACCCAGTCAAGAGATCAGGGCTAGATCCAACACCGTTTTTTAGCTCATTGCACCATCCCAGTTTCAGAACCTGGCTGTATGCAAATTAGTCTGTCCCTGGCCCAGTGCATCATGGGAACAGGGCAGACCAGACTACAAAAGCCAATTCTTACACTGGGAAGGAAACAAGCTTCCGGGGACCGGTTTCTGGCATTCCAGCCGTCTTCGGCCCGGCTTGCTTGAATCCTGATGGTGCAATGAGCAAGGGACTCACATCTGAGTATACCCTTCCACGCTTAGGGTGAACAAAATTATTTACAACAAGGGGTGGTGATGGACAGAGTCTCTGAATTAAGCAGAGTACTCTCACCCAGTCAAGAGATCAGGGCTAGATCCAACACCGTTTTTTAGCTCATTGCACCATCCCAGTTTCAGAACCTGGCTGTATGCAAATTAGTCTGTCCCTGGCCCAGTGCATCATGGGAACAGGGCAGACCAGACTACAAAAGCCAATTCTTACACTGGGAAGGAAACAAGCTTCCGGGGACCGGTTTCTGGCATTCCAGCCGTCTTCGGCCCGGCTTGCTTGAATCCTGATGGTGCAATGAGCAAGGGACTCACATCTGAGTATACCCTTCCACGCTTAGGGTGAACAAAATTATTTACAACAAGGGGTGGTGATGGACAGAGTCTCTGAATTAAGCAGAGTACTCTCACCCAGTCAAGAGATCAGGGCTAGATCCAACACCGTTTTTTAGCTCATTGCACCATCCCAGTTTCAGAACCTGGCTGTATGCAAATTAGTCTGTCCCTGGCCCAGTGCATCATGGGAACAGGGCAGACCAGACTACAAAAGCCAATTCTTACACTGGGAAGGAAACAAGCTTCCGGGGACCGGTTTCTGGCATTCCAGCCGTCTTCGGCCCGGCTTGCTTGAATCCTGATGGTGCAATGAGCAAGGGACTCACATCTGAGTATACCCTTCCACGCTTAGGGTGAACAAAATTATTTACAACAAGGGGTGGTGATGGACAGAGTCTCTGAATTAAGCAGAGTACTCTCACCCAGTCAAGAGATCAGGGCTAGATCCAACACCGTTTTTTAGCTCATTGCACCATCCCAGTTTCAGAACCTGGCTGTATGCAAATTAGTCTGTCCCTGGCCCAGTGCATCATGGGAACAGGGCAGACCAGACTACAAAAGCCAATTCTTACACTGGGAAGGAAACAAGCTTCCGGGGACCGGTTTCTGGCATTCCAGCCGTCTTCGGCCCGGCTTGCTTGAATCCTGATGGTGCAATGAGCAAGGGACTCACATCTGAGTATACCCTTCCACGCTTAGGGTGAACAAAATTATTTACAACAAGGGGTGGTGATGGACAGAGTCTCTGAATTAAGCAGAGTACTCTCACCCAGTCAAGAGATCAGGGCTAGATCCAACACCGTTTTTTAGCTCATTGCACCATCCCAGTTTCAGAACCTGGCTGTATGCAAATTAGTCTGTCCCTGGCCCAGTGCATCATGGGAACAGGGCAGACCAGACTACAAAAGCCAATTCTTACACTGGGAAGGAAACAAGCTTCCGGGGACCGGTTTCTGGCATTCCAGCCGTCTTCGGCCCGGCTTGCTTGAATCCTGATGGTGCAATGAGCAAGGGACTCACATCTGAGTATACCCTTCCACGCTTAGGGTGAACAAAATTATTTACAACAAGGGGTGGTGATGGACAGAGTCTCTGAATTAAGCAGAGTACTCTCACCCAGTCAAGAGATCAGGGCTAGATCCAACACCGTTTTTTAGCTCATTGCACCATCCCAGTTTCAGAACCTGGCTGTATGCAAATTAGTCTGTCCCTGGCCCAGTGCATCATGGGAACAGGGCAGACCAGACTACAAAAGCCAATTCTTACACTGGGAAGGAAACAAGCTTCCGGGGACCGGTTTCTGGCATTCCAGCCGTCTTCGGCCCGGCTTGCTTGAATCCTGATGGTGCAATGAGCAAGGGACTCACATCTGAGTATACCCTTCCACGCTTAGGGTGAACAAAAGTATTTTAAAGCAGCTCATAGTGCAAGTTTATGTTACTTAGGGATGTCATCCAATGTCTGATTTGTGTTTGATAGTACATCCCACCATAACTCTTTGATGCAATAAATGTTATGAGAAGAGAAAACATATATACATTTTAGGACAGGATATTGACCAATAAACCTACTCGTGGGAGTGATCAAAATTCAAGGTAATTGAACAAACCTATTAACCACCCGTAACAGAATTGCTATGTTGTAACGATTGTCCTTCCTCTGTGTTAGGCTGCAGCACAAAAAACAAGTGTTCTTCATAAATAAGGTGAATAACATCTATAAAACTTCCCTTAGGTTATCATGGGCTCTGACTCTGGGGACGCCCCCAATTCCACCCATACACTGACCACCTTCCCACCAATTATGGAGGACGCACTATGTGTACTCTGCAGAAAGGTTAAATCTGGCTTCCTGGCTGACCCTATAAAGCCCGACCATCTTATGAGACTGCTTCCTGTGCTCCTCACACCTCTGGGCCAGGTTATCAACATGTCCCTGTCTATGGCCATGGTTCTCAGGCTATGGAAGCAGGCTAGGGTAATGCTGCTATTAAAGAAGCCCACCCTCGATCCAGCTAAACCAGAGAACCTTTACCCTATTTCTCTGCTTCCTTGGGCCTCTAAGATCTCAGAAGCCTATATCAATTCCATCTTGTCAGGGTACCTGGAGGATAATAACCGACTGGATTCCTCCCAGTGTGGGTTCCGCCTGGGCCCGAGCATGGAGTCAGCCCTTCAAGCTGCAACTGAACATTTGAGAGCCGCACTGGATGAAAGACATACTTCGGCACTGATCTTTTGGATCTCAGTGGCGCATTTGATATGGTCTCTCACCAGATTTTGATACAGAGATTGAAGGAAGCTGGTATTGTAGGCCTTGCTCTGGATTGGTTTATCTCCTTTCTTTCGGATGGGTCCTTCCAGTTGTCATTGTCCCTTTTTGCCTCAGAACACATCCTATCAAACAGGGAGTGCCGCAGGGCTCTGCGTTAAGTCCAACGCTTTTCAACCTGTATGTCCAGCTCCTAGCTGTGGTAGCTAAGAGAAGAGGGCTGACAATAGTATCATATGCTGATGATACACAATCGCCCTCTCCAATGACTGTGTGAATGATGCTGGTAAATTCCGGGGCGGGATGCGGACGTCGCAGAGTGGATGACTGCCAACTGCCTGCAGCTCAACTCCAGCAAGTCTGAGGTCTTGCTGGTTGGGAAAGATCTTGAGCTATGGAGTGAACATTGGTGGCTCACCACACTAGGCCCTGCACCCACCCCCAAACAAGTGGTGTATAACCTTGGGGTCTGGGTTGATTTGGCCCTTATTTTCCAAACCAGACTAAGAAGGTGGTGGCCACTTGCTTTGGCATCCTGCATGGGCTCAAATCTCTGCTGGTTTTTTTTTTACCCTTCCGTCTGGCAGATTATTGTCCAGGCATCCATGTTGTCGAGACTGGATTATGCCAGCTTGCTCTACTTGGGGGCCAAGAAGACGGAGATTCAGAGACAGCAAAGAGTTCAAAATGTGACCGCCAGAACTCTTCTTGGCATGCCTAGACGCTGCCCCAAAATGGATGGAGTTCAAATCCCTCTAATTTGCGTTCAGGATCTTGAACTCCACTGCACCTGGTATTCTAGCGGGCCTGCTCTCCGCTTACGTTCCTACTCGTCATTTTCGTTCAGCAGGTCAAAATCTGGCAGTTGTCCCCCAGGTCAGGAGGGCTCACGCCCGTGGTGAAAGAGGTAGTGAAAGAGGTAGTCACAAATGTTAGCTAGCATCAATTCATAATCCATGAGTGACCATATTATGCCTAAAATGTATATGTTATACTATTGAACTCTTTCTTATGCCAGTGCCAGCATAATACTCTGCAGGCCCACAATATTTCAAAGGGGCATTTTATAGCAAGGACACAACAGAACCAAGGAGGCCTGTAATATGGCATAGTGTGTCAAGGTATGGCAGAGTTACGCTAATGCCTGTGATGCTCACAACATGGTGAAAAGATTCACATTTCCCTAGGATTATAATACTACTTAGTATTGCAAACATGTGGAATGCATGGCTAGTTATTGCCATGGTCTCTTTTATGCTTCTATGTCCTGGGTGTTTCTGTTATAAAATGTTCATTTATAAATGCACTCATAAGTGATCACACACACTGATATACACTGAGAAGCAAACATAGGCACACACATGCACACATGCAGTAACACAAATGTTTACAATGCAGTACAGTGCATAACCCTTGGTGCCCTTAAATAAGTATGTAGAGGCACTGAGTGCTATCCACTGGAGTGGATACTCCTTAGTGCCCTTACATGCTTATATAAGGGAACCAACGGGTATCCACTGCTCTGCTGTCCATAATCCTCGGTGACCTTATATAAGCATGTAAGGGCACTGAGTGGCATGCACTGGAGTGGATACCCCTCGGTGCCTTTACATACTTATGTAAGGGTGCCAAGGTGTATGCACTGCACTCTGCAGTGCCTACTCTGCCCCTTACATGAATTCCACAGAATCTCATGGAATTTTAATGTAATTTCATGGAATTCCGCAGAATGAATCTCTGCAAATTCTGCCCACCCCAAGCAATCTCCTCACTTCATACTTTGGTGACCAAATTCATACTTTGGTGACATTCACCGCTACTCACTTTGCTACTCTTTTCTACTCAATAATAAGCAAAACATTAACACTGAGGGCCTGATTCATATAGGTAAACTTACATTTTGTGTAAGTTTACAATAGTTTGATATTCACAAAGGTACTTTTGAGAAGTATAGTTGCAAGTGCGGTGTCTTCCGACATAAAAATAAAGAATTTTTTATATGCTTAGACTCCGCACTCGTAAAGATACTACTTGTAAATCCCTCTGCGAATAGCAAAGAAAAGTAACCTCCCTGCTCAGAGGAGCAGGGAGGGCCAAGAAGGGGTCCAGGGCAAGTGGATCAGCATTTGCAGCCCGGGCAGGTCCTGATGGACACCCACCAAATTTGGTGGCAAGTTGAAGCCTGGAACCTCTGAAACAAAGGCAGGGACAATTGCCTCCCCCCCCCCCCACCTGAAAATAGACTGTCTGAGAGCACATAACGACAAGGAATGTACAAAGATAATTGCAAAGACAATAAAAATATGTGATAACATGGATGTTTATGAATGACCATTAAAATTGCGAAATGTACAACCATGTTAAGTTTACTTGAACTGTGACTTTTTAAGGGACCAAAGTGCGTTGTCAGTGGTGTAATTTAGAGGGTAAAATTAATGCAGTTAAAGTTGAGGGAGGAGGGAGGAGGGCTCACCTTTTGGGAGGGGTTGCACGGCACAATGTGAAATGGGACTATTCAAAGTAGTTTTGAGAAGGTACGTGGGAGAGATATCAATTGACTACAGATTTTTGGATATTTAAAGCAAAATGCTTTGTTGACATTTATTTTAAGATTTTGCACAAGCTCATGGACAGCATCATGAGCCCAGCCATCTGCCCAGAAAGCTGTCTGAATATTCAAAAACGTATCTCATAATTAACAAAATACAGTCTGTTATGCAATAACTCTGTTTTACCTTGCTTAACCTCAGCAAATGCTTTTAGGATTGTCTACTATTTATGTTTGTTTCTTGAATAAATGTGCTAGCCCAACCTCAGCGTTGAATTGTCTGAGTGTGCCCTCACTCTACCATATCAATAACCCATTCAATATCTGATTGCAGGAAGAACGCTTTAGACAATTGCCAGAGATGGAAGGATTAAAGCTGAGTGCAATATCCTTTACTGTGGCCTAATCTCAGTTGATTCAGCCAATACAAGTGGTGGGTGTGACGTGCAAAGCCTGCAATCATGCTGTCAAGCCACAGTTAGTAACCAATATTTAGTTTTGGTCAAAATCCAATTGTGTTAGCACGGGTACAGGACAAGTTATCCAAACACAAGCCGCTGTTATTTTACCGCACTGAGAAATCAACATCCATATTAATTTGAATATCAGTGTATTTAGCTGGGCTGGCCTTTTGAGTAACTTTGTTTATCATAAAATGTATATTTATTTATTTATGTACTTATTTAATTATTCATTACAAAGGGGAGTGCCATAGAACGTGAGGCTACTGAACATATTGGGGCATACTTACTATTATTTCAGGCAACTTGGTGTAGCACTGGAACTTGCTGCACCACCCTGAGTGAAAGGGAGGGAGCAGAAATATTCCACATTTACAAAGATATTGGACATTTCTGCTCTTTTCTTGTTTTGGGGCACTGTGTCCTGTCTAGCTCCAATGAAGGAACCTTTACACTATAGTACAAGGGTGCCTGCATTACAAGCAGGATTGTATGTACATGAAGGCACTCATTCCTGCACAAAAGCAATCAAAAGAGGCATATTCCTCTTTCTATGTATGCTGCAGAATACAGTACACATGGAAAAAGGAAGTAACAAGGAGAAATACATATATTACTCCTCTGTACTTATTTGTAGTGTAGATACACCATTTTGGTGCAAGTCCAGGTTTACAAGTCTTTATAAATCTGGGGTTGCGCCAAAATACATGGTGGAATGCAGAGGAATGCCTAAGTTCCACCCACGTAACGCCTAGATGACACAAAGTAATGCAGGGCAGCATTATGGGCTGTGTTACCTTTCAGGTACTAAACCACAGAAAGCCAGAGCAAAGTGGCTTTGCAATGATTTTGTGTCTGGGCTGCACCACAGAATTGACGCAACCCAGACATAACTTTATTGTAAATATGGGCCTCAGTATTAAAATGCTTGATGTTTGAGAAAAGGTACAGGCATCACTTTTTTTTATTGTGTTTGTTAGTGACTGGATGGCCTGGAGTTTGGATTAGGAATGCAGGGCTGAACTATGTGGAATTAAGGGATATTAGTGTAAGGGCAATGGATAGTTTTGGATGGTGGGGGTCTTCGTCATTAATATTTCTCCTTTTACCTGTTTTTTTGTCAGGATTTGTGATTATACTGTAATGTTTTGCAATATGGAGCATTGAGTGCACTACAACATTATTGTGGTTATTTAATGTATTTTACATATTCTCACTTCTGCTATTTTTAAAATTATTTCACGAACTTGTGGGTGGCATTGACTTCATGCCAAATTTAGGTTATTTTGATCTTCAGGTGCTTGATAGTGGCTGAGGAAATACGACCAATTCATATTTGTTCTCCATTGCTCCTCCTTCCTTGCCATGGATTTCTCCACAGATTTTTGAACTCATTGTTTCCTCATAGGTGTCCATTTTGTCTTTGTTCTGCATGCCTTCTGCCCTGTCAAGCCATGTGCTCATCCACCATTTTGGTAAACGGTGTGTGTGTGTGTGTGTACGCGCACATGCGTGTGTGTGTGTGTGTGTGTGGGTGTGTGCGTGTGTGTGAGAGAGAGCAAGATCATTGTTTAAGAACCATTTTATGATATTTCTAAAAATCTTCTCTTGGAAACAATGCATGTGCTATGACAATTTAGAAGCCCAAAACATTTTTTGTTCTTTTTGATTTTTTCATATAGTTTCTGGTATTAGATTGTCCTGGGCTGGTTGCTTTTGACTCTAGTCCAAGCTTATTATCTTTTTTTAACTAAATCGTTTTCTGCCACCCCCACCTCCTACAAAATGTTCCATGGGCCCTGGTGGAACATCAGGTATATTTTTCCAATGTTTTTTAGAATTTCTTTTGACCGCCTACCCTATGGAATGGGCCCTCAAGGGCATATTCATGATTATTTTAATTTATTTTTGGGCAGCAAGACGTCCTCCCCCTGGCTCCTGTAGGGGCTCCATGGGTCCTGGAGTCACACCAGGGATTTATTTCCCAATAATCTATGATGTTTTCCACCTATTCTACCACATAGATTGGGCCTCAGGGTAATAGTAATATTTTTAATTAATGTAATTCATTTTTGCCAGCATTCCATGGGCCCTTTGGGGACACACAATACCAGTTTTGCTAACATTTTGTACTGTGTTTGCATCACAAATGTGATACAAACTATTGCAAAATGTTTTCTTAAAATGTACTTTCCAGCACAAAACTTGTTTGTTTGATACTGATCTATCATTGATTAGGTGCTACAAAGGACAAAGTATGATCCTGTAAAGATATGATGATGGAGGTTAGGAAAAAGGGGCAAATAGAGTGTCTGGTGCAAATGCTAGTACCTTTTGAAATATTGACATGGGAAGTTAGAAAACACGATTGAACCATGAGCCAAGATAACCTATTTGCGTGAGGTAAAATCATGTGCCAATATCAATGAAGATGCATATTGACTGGTCAACAGCTTAATTTTTCATCTGGATGCATATCTCAGGCTAGAACAAGAGATCTTATACTCTGAAGAATATATCTGTGCCACCATACTGTTAAAAACAAGGGCTATCTGCTTACATTAATTTTTAGAGCTGAATGTCTCCACTTTTAATAACTGGATTGTAAAAAATGCACTATACATAGAGGATTAAAGATTTCAACTTTGAGGGCAAAGTAGAGTTGAAGTATTGTCTTCACCAACCCCTCCAGAGGACAGTGGTGGCTGCAAGTCCTAGAGCATGTTCTAACTGCAACATCAGCGCCCATAAGTGGTAAAACAATCACAATTTCAAGACACACCTACTATTAAATCAACAACACTCTCAGAATCACTTCAAACATCCACTGTGATGGGTTGGCTTTTGACAGTTCTCAGACTAAATTCAATGACAAAGGCACAGAAAAAGCATAAATAACAATTGTCAATAACTGACAATGCAGACAATTTTACAAGGCTACTAGGATGTCCTAAAAGCACTCTGCATGGATCAAAAGTCATTGACCTATTGTACATTGGAAAAAGAAACTCTAGCCACAATTTAGCAGGTAGAAATAAAACATCTAGCATGTTTTGTAGTCAGTGAATCCTCTGAGTGGTTTTTCATGGAGACTGGTGGAATTACCACATCAAAAAGGACCAGCCATTTTCCACATGGAGCGATGTCAATCGTCTAAATGAATAAACATTTTATCCCCCAAAATGATCGGATTCAAGAAAAATTGGATGAGTGCGAATTCTCGGACATCTCAAGTATGGGGAGAGATTGTTCTCCAGATGAAGTCCCTGAATATGAATATGAACTCTACAGTAGTAATTAAAAAGTAAAAAATAATGATCTAGTTAAAAAAGTATCCTCCTTTTTTATATTTGATATGCCAAGAAATACAATTAAATTGAAATGTAGTATAGTGCAAGTCACACACAGATATTCAAGGAGCACATAGCCATATTGACGCTGGTGACTTATTGTGGACAAATATAACAAACTCAACTTTATGGTCAACCGCAACATGAACAATGGTCTCTAAGTCAGAAATGGGCATTTCATTTCCTTAAAGACCAAAATGCCTCTCATCCCTAACCATGCATTCTCATTCAAGGGTGCCACTGAAGATTCAAAAGAGTATACTGCTTATGTGGTTTGGTTCCATGAAAAAAGGGACACATTGAAACCTCACATGTTTTATATAACCCTGGGCGTCCGAATCGGCTACGCCCACGGAGTAGGCGTAGTGTTGCCTCCTACGCATTTTGCGTAGACAGCGTAGCCGGCAACACTACGCCCACTCCGTGTGCGTAGCCGAGTCGGCCGCCACCCGCCTCCCTCCCGCCCTCCCGCCCTCCCCTACATACATTATTTAAGGAAAATACCCTTAATAAAACAATTTTAAAGCACTTACCGTGTCCGGGGCTCGTCCGGGGTTCCCTCTTGGAATAGCGTCCCATCATAGATACCACTGCGCATGCGCGGCCGCCCGCGCATGCGCATTGGTATCTATGGCGACGCAATTCCAAGAGGGAGCCCCGGACGTGCCCCGGACACGGTAAGTGCTTTAAAAATTTTTTATTAAGGGTATTTTCCTTAAATAATGTATGTAGAAGAGAGCGGGAGGGAGGTGCGTAGTGGGGCTACGCGGAGTGCGGGAGTGGGCGTAGCTTCTCGCACACTCCGCGTAGCTCCGCAGAGCCCCACTACGCCCACTAGGCCCAGGGTTAGTTTTATATAGGGGAGTCACATTAATTAATAGATGCCACAAAAGATTAATGTGACTGATGGCAAGGGCTTAGTGAAACATGACATTTTTAATTTTTGTGTGATCATTTTGAATGCACACCTCAGAGTCTTTCTAAGAGTGATGCTTGATTGTCCGGTTAATAACTTGCTATTTTCCTTCTTCTGAGACCTCTCAATATGCCATCACTCTGTCTCAAATTAGTTTCCTTGCGTTGTTCAACAGGACGGTGTCTTTTCAGTAGAAAATAAATATTTTATATCCCATCAATAACATCCAACAGAAAGACCCATATAACTCCCCTGTCGACTGAAAAGGTGTAATTTTTTTAGAATAATGCTGCTGATTGGTTCAAGTGGAAATTGTTGTGGATAGAGTATACATAGTTTAACTTAACTTTATTATTGTTTGGGTGAACAACCACTCAAGGTACATGCAGATATTTGTGTGGCTGTCTGGGAGATTGTCCTTAGTTAGTGGTATGCCAAAAAATGTCCCTCACTCTTGGTCTTCTGGCATCATGTTTACTGTCCTCTTCTTTTCTCATTCGACGGTGACCTCAAGGGTGCCCTTGCTCTGTGGTTCAGCAGTATTCCCCTAGATAGACAATGCCGGAATGTAGTTGCATTATTCTTGTGCAGTATCAATTTTACATATTATATTTTGAACTGTTTGTGTCCTCCATATTTTGCATTCCAGCATTGGTAAATACTTTGGAATTAGTGAGAGGTTTAATACTGTTTGAATATGTTAGCTATCATCTTCTTTTCTTGCCAGATGCAAGGTGCCTAAGTAATGCCTTACTACTATAACTGTCTCTCATCTTTTGCCTCATTCCCTTTATACACACATTGATTTATTCTTTTACCCTTTTTCCCCAGTTGTACAAACTACGATGTTGTATCCTATTCTTTCCATCAACAGATCTTGGCCTTGGGGAGGAGGATGTGGTGTAAACAAAAATAAACCCCATCCCATTATCCTACCTATTGGACATTGTGATGCTGAAAGTGGTACTCAGTGGTGGCATGGACATCGTGGCAGCAGACTGAAATAACACACCTTTGACCCAATAACATCAAAGGAGGTGACATCATACGATGTTTGATCCTGAATCTTGCCAGGAAAGTGAACAAATTTGACCGTAACCAAATTGTATCAAAATAATTGACATTCTGAAGTTCCATAATAACTTTATGATCAATATAAAAACACAACACAAATGTCTCTTTTGGATGCATTGATATTAGGGTGTTGACAGAATCTTTAAAAGTGGTGGGGTGTAATACAATACTTGCCCTAAACCATAGTGATCAAATCAAGATAATTCCTTTTATTTAAAAAGTGTTATTGGTGCCCCTATATCCCGACATTTCAGTGGTTTTATATGTTTAAAACTTTACGTTGTCACTGAAATTCTCACCTAACTATAATGTTACTTTCATCTTTGTTTTTTTCTGATGTTTTGTTAACGTAAAGTAATATTTTGTTAGCGCACGGTACATAAAGCCAACCCCCCCCCATTATTGCAGTGGTTTGGCCACAGGAGACAGCCAACCTCCTGAGACAATTGACGCCCCACAGACCTCACCCACTGGGACCATATGACATTAAAATGGGGAGGGGCATAGTGTGGCTTTCCTCCCTGAGCCTTATTAGGTCACAAGGGCCCTATCCAGAGGGCCACATTGCACAATAGGAGGAGGGGGCCGCACGGGTTAGGGATAGTTCATGTGGCAGGCTCAATTTACTGGCAGAGTACGATGTCATAGAAAACGGCTCCGAGACACTGTCGGAGCCGTTCCTACGGCATCGTAATCTCCTGTTTGGATCCTTCCTGACCAACCCATTTTGATGGAGTGGGTTGGAGATAAATCTAAAAAGGATTTCTAAATTGCTTACGACTGGCTTGATGAGCCTGTCTGCCATTCAATTGGCCTCCTGTAATCCCAAGGGTGGCTCTTTCCGCCCAAGGGATTACAATATTGGATTCCGACATCCTTTATGTGCCGGCCTTTCTGACACAGAGAGGCTGTGGGAAGTCTACTTTGGGGGCCCCCAGCAGGGCCCCAATGAGTGCAATGCCTCCGGATGGTAGCCTAGGGGCCACCTATGGTGCCCCCTGTTGATCCCTGCACCCGGTGGCAGGCACCTTGAGGTGCCTGCCACAGGTGCAGGGATGACCTGCACCTGAGCTCTTTGCAATGAGAGCATGCATTCCGGTCAGAATACATGCTCCCATTATAAAGAATATGCATCCTACTTGCAGGTTTGGGACCGCGGACAGGACGTTGGTCCCAGTTCCAGATCGATGTTGGACAGACTCAGGTCCGTCCGACATCGAAATCGGACCCTGTCTATGTTCTCTGTGTGCATGGCCCTTCTCCCTCCTTCCCTGGTCTGGACTTTGACACTGCCCCTGTGCCGCCACTGGCCTCCATTTCTGCACATGGGCCCTTCCCCTGTCCCCTGTTCTTAGTCGGTGTTCCACCCCCTCTTTTCCTGGTACGTTGTGCTGCCACTACCTCTGTGCTCCCACTGCATTCTATGGCAACTACTTCCTGTACCACCCTCTACTCTAATTCTCCATGTGTGTTCCCCTGCCCCTCACTTCCTGGTCCAATGCCACTTCCTCTGTTATTTCACTGACTTCCATTTTTAACCCTGCCACTCATTCTCAATGGGCATGCCCCTACACCTCTCTCCTGGGCCCCTTGTGCTGTCACTGCCCCTATGTGGCCACTACCCTCTGTTTCTGCCCTTACCATGTTGTTCTACATGTGTGTGCCCTTAGACCCTCCCTCTCTGGTCCTTCGTGCTGCCACTGCCATCAATTCTTGTCCCTGCCCCTCCCACTGTCCCATTGTCTCCTTATCTATGTACATTTTCCCTGACCCCTCCCTCCCTTGTCTATTTGGGTATCCACTGCCACAGTGCTGCCTCCGGCATCCATTGCTGCCCATGCCTCTACTTCCCACATGTTCATGTGCTTTCCCATGTTCCTTCCTTTCTAGGCTGCCACTACCCCAGTGCTGTTACTCCCCTCCCCTTTGTTGCTTCCCTGCATCCATCCCTCTTGCTGCTTGTTTTCCATAAGCATGACCCTCCCCCTTCCTCCATTTCTGCTATGCTGCCACTGTCTCTGTACGGCCACTGACCTCTATTGCTGCCCCTTCCCTGACCACTTGCTCCCTGTTCTCTGTGTGTGTCCCTTCCCCCTCCCTCCCTGCTCTATAGCATTGCCACTGCCTCTATGCCATTGCCCTCTATTGCTACACCTGCCCCCTCCTCCTAAACCCTCGTTCTCTGGGTGAATGTCCCTCCACCCTCCCTAGTCCATTCCACTACCACTGCAACTGCCCATGTCATGCAACTGTCCTCTTGCTGCTTCTGCCTCTGCACCCTCTCCACTTGTTTGTGTGTGTGTGTACGTCTACACCCTCTCTTTGGCTCGTTGTGCTGCCATTGCCCCAGTGCTGCCATTTACCTGTATTGCTCCACCTGAGCTTGCTCCCCTTACCCCTTCCCCTTCCCTCATTCTGTGTGTGTTGGCTCCTTCCCACTCTCACATTGGTCCATTGTTTGGCCACAGCCCTGTGCTGCCACCGCCCTCAGTTGCTACTCCTGACTCCCTCCTCATTTTCCATGTATATGCCCCTAGCCACTCCATCCCCGATTTGTTGTACTGCCCCTGCCCCTTTGCTACCACTGCCTTCTGTTGTTGCACCTGCCCCCTGTGCTGTGTGTCTGTGCTCCTGGCCTTTACTCTCTGGTCTGATACGCTACCACTGCCCCAATTCTGCCAGTGCCCTCCATTGCTGCTTCTTGTCCTACCCCATTATCACCCTTTGAGTTTTGTTGTCCATGTGGAAGTGTAGAGAACACACACTTGGCTTTGCCTTGATCAGCACAGGGTCTTAGGATCGCTCAGAAGCTTCAACTTGGGCACTTGCTATGTCTTTATATGTAAGCACGTGCCATTGAGGTTTAATTTCTGTGAATTTAGAACACATGCCAGGTGTGCCTGTATATATATATTTAAGAAGAGTCTATCCCTAAAAAGATAGGTGCTGACAGGGTAGCTGACAGCCCTCAATGTTAAAATATCGTTGAGTGCTCTTAGTGCGACCCAGGCACCTAATTTAACATTTGTATATTAATGTACTCACTCTTTGACAAAACTAATAGGCCTCCCTTTTATACATTGACAGTGACTTACATAAAGAAAATAGAAATTCACTGAAAAGCAAATGTTAAAGTGGCAGCTATAGTTTTGCTTTATTTGAGTTAAAATATGGGATCTTCTGGTAGATGTATGGTGCTAGGCCAAATCTGTGGAGTGTGAGGCAAGCCACAGTATGACTGGCCTTCTAAGGTCCTTATGTCTTGTGAAATTGGCAGATAATTTCACAAACGCTCAGTGCACCTTGGTTGTATTATTTTTTCTTCCCACTACTTGCTGTAGTAGGATGTGTATTATGAGGGCTTAAACAGATTGTTCATCTTCCAACTGCTAATTCAACTAACAATTTTTATAAGTTTACAGCAGCTCACACATTTCACTTTTCCAATGGAATTAGGTCAGTACATACGGGAGAAAAATAAGCATAAAGAACATAAATTACTGCCGCTTGACTGAGACATCATTGAGGTTTGTTTGCTCACTCGCCTCGACATCATGTGATAAACATAGAACACTATAAAGTCGCTCCAAACTATTTTAAAACTGTTTACAAATAATCATTGTGTTCTGGTGTTTGCATTCCAGACATTCTCAACATGTACACACACCCAGCTACCAAATAATTGCCCCATCTCTCACAAATATTATCAGGCAATCCATCCAGCTCTGGCTGCCCTAAACCAACAGGGGACGAGCTTTATTGACTTTAAATCAATGGTGCGTCAGTGAGGAGCTTGATAAATGAGTGGCTAATTCACACTTGGTGTGACAATTGTTTTCCTTTGATTCCCTTTTGGGTATGCTCTCAGTCTTAGGTCAATTGTGATGTATTTCTAAAGGTACTGTATCGATCCCCCTATTCCTGACCCTGGTTTGGTTAATAATTAACTAGCAGCCGTCCAACGGTGCAAAAACCGTTATCTGATTAAGCCACACCACGGCACAGAAGCGCGTTATCTGATTAGGTCATAACGCATGCCATCTACTTAGGCAAGCACTATTCCTCCAGCCCCTGATAAGGAATACGGAGTTCTCAAAACAAATCAAACCTACAGCGACCTGGAAATTCCCGTGGCCATTGTTTTGATTTCACTGAGAACTTCAGTAAAAGAATGTGCGAACGAACCCGTTCGTATGACATCCTTATTGACGTATATATGTCCATCCTTACGTCAATCTCGGCACCTTTCAGGTATAAATATTACCGACATTGCCTTAAGCAAACACACGCGGTGGTGACGAGATTGGAGCAGCGAGACTTGCCGAGGAGCCCAGCTGAGAGCGAAGCCCACAGGCGCTGCCCCGCCTTCCTGACGCGCTGAGAACGAGACGCTGCCTTTCTCCTGCCGAGAAATCCAGCTCCGGCGCTTCCAAGCAGCCCTCGCAGGCAGCTGATATATCAAGACCTGGGATGAGAGATACCAGCCCTCCACCATTCTAGATCTCAGGTACCGAACTGAATAACCCCTTGCAGAGAATTCTTGAGTCAGTCCCTTGGCAAAACAAATTTAACTTAAACTGCTACTTATCTACTCCCGCCCACGTATTAGGCTTAGGTCAGGTACACTGGGGTAGGCGTGGTTAGAAGCACCAGTTGAGTACGATTAGTCAAATGAATATATGTATGTATCTATTTTATCCATTTTAAAGTATCATATGGCTCAGAAACCATATCAATGCTTTTTCAGTATTATTTTATAATTCTGTCTTTACTGTATGCACTTTACTTAACTATAAGTATTGCAATAATAGCGATTCATTTCTCTTGTACGAGAAAAGAGACTGATCAATAAATACCATCTTTTATTGAACACTCCCATCTCTTCCTTTTCTCTACAATCTGGTGAAACTAAGAATGCACTGAACTGACTGAGTAAAATAAGTTGTCTTTTGTTTTCACACGACTCTAGAGATACACTCTTGATTAGGGGAGAGCAAAGTTGTCATGTTCTATGGTTGTCAGAAACTAAATCCCTTCTTGTCTATCCAGGGAGGTTAAAATCCTCCTTGCCTATTCGAGAAAGTTTCTAGTGAACTCTGAGCTAGCTGGCAAACACAAAACTTTAAGTCTAATATCGTCAGTAGAAGACCTAGCTAACCTCCGTCCTAGGTCTATACTATTGAAGATATTATTCCAATGCGCAGAGCCTATTGGGATAATAGGAACTACACTACATGGCGTCCAACGTTTGGATAGGCGATAAAACTAACGCAAGACATTAGAGTAACTCAGTCGTGCTTTTTCACACAGAGCCCCTTTTTTCCCATAATACTCCAAAGACGTCTGGAGTGGGTGAAAGGTCATATCCGCCAAACTTTGCAGGAGGAAACTCCTATGTATGGTTCTTGGTTTATTCAACGTTGAAGGATACACTGTTCCAAAATATTGTGCATCTAATCTTTGTTTCCGTAGAAACCTGATCTGTAAACAAACAGAAGAACCTTCCTGTCGGTAAAATGGCAGACAGTGAAGAAGAAAGGGAGACCGTTAGAATAGCAGCTGAACTCGCAGCAGCTTATATTACTATGCAGGGAAATGACCCGGATATAATACTCATCCCGGTCAACATAAGAAAATCTATAACTTTAAAACTTATAGAAAATGGGCTGACACCAAGAGGTGGTACAGTCATATTCGTAATTGAGGCACACGAATATCGGCAGACAGAGGTATTCTATTCATGGATAAATTTTCCAGCAGCAAACGCTGTAACAAAGGTCTTCCACTATTTCAAAACAGAGGAACCTCCTAATGAGTACATTTCTTTTGAGGAGGTGGAAATACCACTCAAATTCCAAGAGCACCTGCTCTTGTTTAATGGCGCCCTAAAACATAATAATCACATCACCAGGCTCGGTCCACTAGGTAGACCAGGAGCAACGTGGCCGGTCCTAGCCGGATACACACCACATCCAAACATTGAAGAAATGCCTGCAGCAGACCTTTTGGCACAGCTAAAACAATTAATAAAAATACATAGACAATTAGTCCAATATGTAATGCGGACTTCAACAGTACAACCAGCAATTAAAATTCCACCGCTGACCCCTCATCAGGGTTACACAAATAAAATTACACCACAGAACATACAGTCCTGTCTAGGTAAAGTACCCGCAAAACGGGAACAAATTCCTTTCTGGCTAGCACAAAAAATCACTCAAATAGAGAGGGTGTTTCCAGATACCACCCCTGTTGAGAAACACAGGATTCTGACTATCTGTCTTCCAATGGGAATCGGACCACACGTGGAGGACTGTGACACTTGGGGTACAGTCTTTGCTTCCATTTACACAAAAACACATGGTGTACCATCCACGTCAGTAATACCAGATGTGCTAAAACAAATTCAAGATGAATACGGTCCAGAACCTGCTTTAACTCTTGGTATGAAATTACTGAAAGACTTCAAGCAGGTCTCGGCAATATTATTAGCCAACATAAAGGGAGAAGCAGCAAACGTGGCGATCCGCCAGAGGTTGAAAGAGACAGATATAGCAGACCAAACATTTGAAATTGCCAGAATCATAGAAAAATCCTATGAAGAACGAGGAAGAGATAGTTTGGGTGGAATACCAGTGAAACCCCAACTAGTTGAAAGTCCTGAAAAGGTATTTATTAAAAATAATCTAAACAATCAAAAGAAGAGCTGGGATGGAAATAAACAATCCAATCCTAAAGAAAAAAGATTTCAGTCCAGAGGAAGGTCTCCTCGGCGGAGAGAAAGATCTCCTGACCAAGGACGCAAGTCTCCCCAAAGGGAGCCCTCTGTGAAAAAATACAACCTTAGAAATAGGGATAATATAAAAAAACCTGATAGATATCAAGATATTGATACACGTCCCTCTCTTTTTTTTTCAGACTTCCTCGCAGAAATCGGAAAGAAGAGGACGATCAGAACACAGGGAAGAGCACGTCAAGTCCAAAGACAAGGAACCTGCTCATCTGAATAAAAAATAACAATTTCCAAAAAAGAAGGTAGCCAGTATTAAAGTAATCAACAATGCCGAGAATACTGAGGACACAGCTGAAAAACGGAGAATGGGCTCAGACAATGCTAGACAGCGCAGCAGAAGTGAGCATAGCTCGCAAAGTCCTTATGAATCATCTGGAGACAGTGGACACAAATGAATACATTCAAGTGGAAACTGCAGATACCAGGGTTAGCAAACCTCATAAAATATACGAAATAACATTGCGTATAGAGGGGGATAAGACTAGAAAAATAAGGGGTCTATTTTGGGATAATCTCTCCGAGGGCTATGACATCCTTCTAGCTGAACGAGACTGGCCACCCGAGTTTGTCAGGGAGTGCCCACATGGCGAAGAAATAATTATGCCTGCCTTCTCAAATCATATTCCAATTCATAAAAAATATACACTTGCAAGAAAGTGGGCAGTAGCTCAAGCTCCTGCGTTATATAAAAATCATGTGGGATGGGATGAGGACTCCCCTCCTCACAAAATCCAGTTAAAATCGCAACCTACTGCACAAAGGCAGTACCCAATTAAGCAAGAAGCTAAACAACAGGTAAAAGAGATCCTAGATCAGCTTGAATACCAGGGGGTGATTGAAACTTGCACCTCACAAATGAACAACCCTTTGTTTCCTGTCTCCAAACCAGACAATTCATATTGTCTTGTTTTGGACTACAGACACCTTAACTCATGTTGCAAAACCTTTGCAGTACAAAACTCGCATAGTGCTGCACTAATGAATAACATAGTGCGCAAAAAATACAAAACAACATTAGCCATCTCTAATGGATTCTTTTGTCAGAATATAGCACCAGAGAGCAGATATTTGACAGCGTTCTCAGTAAATGGCTCGCAAAATTTTTTTCTGTCGTTTACCCCAGGGGCACAAGAACAGCCCAGGGTTATTCTCAGCGAGAGTAACAGAATTACTACAAACATATGATGACGAGGCATTATCTTATGTCGACGACATCTATCTAACAGACGATGACTTGGATACTCACTTGAAGAGAGTGAACACCATAATACTTGGGTTTGCAGCAGAGGGTTACAAATTCAACTTTAAAAAATCAAGAATTTCCCATCTAACAGTCCTGTTTTTAGGATACGAACTATCAAGTGAAGGCAAAAGCCTGGCTGACAATTTCCTAGAGAAATGTGCTGTAATCCAAGCACCTAGAACACTAAAAAACCTACAATCAATTCTAGCCTTCCTGAATTTCGGAAGAACTTACATTATAAATTACGCAGAAAGGGTCAAACCCCTTTATGATCTAATAAAACCAGATTTTAAAAGAATCAATTGGACTCAAAAACACACAGAAATTTTGAGATCTTTACAAACAAACATGTTAAATAAAACAAAATTACAAACACGTGATAACACATGCAACCTTGTGATTCGAGTCATCCCAGGAAAATGCGGATTCACATACCTGACCTCTAATGAGGGAGAAAAGGTACCAATTGCATACAAATCACACTTGTACACAGAAGCTGAAAAAACGTTCAGCATTAAAGAAAACATTGTTCATGCGGTTCAAACGGCTGTAGCAAGAGAAAAAGACCGAACTGACGGTAGACGTATTACAGTCAGAACAGCAGAATCAGCCTTTGAGGCATTAACAACCCCATGTAATTTACCGACTACAGCATTAAATCCAGAATGGATACAATGGGTAAATTCAATTGCTACGGACAAAATAAAATACTATTTTGATCCAGAATTGAAAGATTTCAAATATCTAGAATATGAGAGAGAATACCCTCTGCCAATCGACATTCTGCCCTTACGACAGTACGCCTGTGTAATTCATACAGACGGCCATGCTCAACCACCTGGGTGGGGAGAACAAGCGTACAACCCCACATGTGAAATTACAAAACAAGTATGGCGTGGAGGAAAACTGAGATCTCTATTAATAAAAACGCACTCAGTAGAAACTAATTCAGAACAACAGACTGAAATAATAGCATTGAAAATGGCGCTAGATAATGCCGATCGCGAATTCCCGACACTTATAGTGTCCGATTCGCATTACTGCGTCAAATAATACAATAACGATTTGCAGAAATGGATTCAGAAAGGTTACAAAGATGACACAGGTGCCACAATAAAGCAGAAACCGCTTTGGGAAGTAGTTCGTTTAAAGAAAGAACTACCAAAAACTCACGTGATACATTCAGTGAGTCATCAGCGTGATGGCGTTCACGTTGCAGGGAATTCATTGGCTGAGACAGCCACAGCGGTTGCAACTAAATCGGCTTCCGTAGCTAAAAAAAAGCGTACAGTAAAATACATTGACGGTGAAACAGTGCTGGCGGTGAGAACGTCATCAAAGGGCGACTGCTCAGCACTACCGATCAATTACCCACTCAA
Organism: Lissotriton helveticus; assembly: GCF_964261635.1. Taxonomy (NCBI): domain Eukaryota; kingdom Metazoa; phylum Chordata; class Amphibia; order Caudata; family Salamandridae; genus Lissotriton; species Lissotriton helveticus. The sequence goes on along the minus strand of NC_136063.1, from coordinate 857,238,621 downwards.
CTATACATACATAATCGATGCAAACTCCGTTCCTTTTGCTCGAATCCCTGGAGTGGGGGATAGAATAATTCCAAACACGTACAGGAGAAGCTTGTTAATAACGGACGCACACATGGGTGAGGGTCTTAGTCACCTCAAGCTTAAAGATTCTCTGGAAGAATTACAATCAGTGTACTGGTGGCCAGGCATGAGCCTGCATCACCACATTTTTGTAAAAAACTGCCCAGACTGCAACAGCGGCGAGAGAAACGGTGTATTACCATGGCGTTGCACTCCAGAAGGGCTAGACAATAGTCAATAAAAACAACAAAAAGTATATATAAAAAAAAAAGCGTCAGATTAACACAAAAAGACTAGCTTTCACTTATAATGTAGACCCCAGCGCTCGGCTGACGTCTGAACTGTTATAAAAAGATTTGCGAGTCTATAATGGCATATACGCTAGGAGCATGCTACGTTTTGACTAATAATTTCCCTTTAGCCCTGAAGCTTATGGGGAGGTATGGCCAAATGAGCATTGCATAGCGGGACTCTTCTCACTTCCTTCCTGAGGGATACGGGATGGTGTAAAGAAAAAACCAAGGCATAGAGCAATCTATAACAGCAAAGGTATTAGGTTCGGGAGCTGGGTGGGTCAAACATCTAATAAGTGTCCAACGTAATCTAAATAACCTGCCAAGAGATTCTCTGAGGGGATTCAGTCCGTACGAACTATTGTTCGGGACTAGAATGATGATCCAAGATCTTGACAGTCAGACTTCAGTGGTTAAAGACAAAAGCTTTGATATCAAAGATCGTTTGGCTATTTTGCAGGACTTAAATGAAACAAGAAAAGACCTGAGCAACGTAAAGTTGAAGCAACAGCCAACAACCACTGAAGATAAACCACCTGTCCCAGCAAGACCTGTCTGGATTCCAAAAGTCGGGGATCTAGTCAGAGAGAAGATCGCGGTAAAGAAGGAATTTGGGCCTTCTCACGGAAAAGCAGTTCCTGTCTTGTCTATCAACGGGACAAGATCAGTAGTACTACCGCCCCTTGCTGGTAAAAAGGAGTACCGAGTTGTATCCATCGACCTGGTAAAACCACAATCATGTGGCCGATAACAAACAGTAGGCCAAGTGGACTCCCAAGAAGTAGTAGAACACCAATGTTTGCTACAAATCCAGAGGTTCAAACTAAGAGGCTAATCACATTCGAAATGCCCACAGAACATCAACAAAGAATATGCAACAAAGCAATGGAACTTGAACCTCTAAAAACCCAAATAAAAACATTTAGTCGAGACACACCAACCTACAATGAAGTAACATATGAGTATGCTGATAAAACAAAGGAAACTTCTAGAACAAAAAGTAATCCAGAAGCAATTGGAACAATTGACAGAACAGCATCCGGCTACTTCATCAACTTCGATGATTCATCTGAAGATCTGAGTGAATCTAAGAAACAGCCATCAACAAAAACTTTTAAAGATAAAGCTAAGGAACTTTTTCAACAGCTGAAAGAAACCTATCTGATTTCTCCATGGATTGAATTTTGGGTGGCCTTAGGTGCATTTATCCTCATACTTTGACTCATCATGGTACTATGCTTGGGACATTTCATTGAAGGAAAATATGCTAAAATGGACACAGCAAGCCAGAAAATCAACTTGGTCCTTAAACCACACACATCTTCACACATCGAGAAAAGAGAACTTTATTCAGTGAACTTCACAGCCAATCCTATACCAGGCGGTGTAGCATGGGACAAAACTGATTATCATAAAAAACTGGCAAGACGTGATTTGGCTTGACTCCTTGGGAACAAGTTTTAAGCTGGATCCCCAGCAAATAAATCTCTCCAATTGCGTTTTTTTTCCAAATTTCAAAGGTTTTTATTGTGCTTCTCATTTTCCATGCCATTAATCCATTTGAGTTTTATGTCACTCATGTGGTAGTATTTACAGTGATTTCATCGTTTTATACATTCAAATTCGTACGTTAAAGTAGCCTCCCAATGCATTTCGGCGTCAAAGCGCCTTTATCAAGGGATCTGTAAATCAAGAATGAAGTTAATTAGTACCACTGTACTATCGTCCAATATATACATCGTATTATGCATCTTCATCAGTTCAACCGTCACAGTTCACATTAATATTCTCAACATAATATGCATAATATACACTGAGTCTTGTATATATGTCTAGTTGATCAACTTACGCATTGCCTGTGTATCTCATCACCAATAGAGCATCGCACTCATATCGTCTCGCTAATATCAAGTTTAGCATGGCGTAGAAACGCGTGCGTTTTATCCCTAAAACTGCACTGTGATTTCTGGTGGTATATTATTAGTTGCTCTAACATTACGCCATCTAGCAATGTGACTGCGTTATCGCTTACCATTATTCCAAAAGCTCCATAAACTGGTTTGGCTGCTGCTCCGCTGAACTCCGACCTGGACGCACAGAGCCGCGGGCGGGAAAGTTTTGCTCGCAGGAAGCTTACCGTCTATGTTTAATGGTTAGGGATGCCGGGAAGTGTATTTCACCGGTAATTTAAAGGGGCCGAGGTTAATTTCGATGTAAACACACCGCAACGGGTGCGCAGCTAGATATATAAACGGTCTGTGGTGCAATGCGCTAAATTTATTATTTTACAACAATAATGCATTCAAAAGGATCAGAAATTCTGAAAGCTAAAGTGTTATTAAAAAACATATTGAGAATATAGGTGACGCAAAATGATCAACACGTTGTTCCATGACAAGAAATTCATAAAGTTCATAAAGTTCAAGATCTTGAATTTACAAGTAACATAAAAATTCCACTCTCTCATTTAATCCTCCCGGTTTCAGTGTTCTCAAATAATAAATCCAATGATTTTCTCTTTTTAATAATTGTGATTTGTTGTTCAAACCATCGTGTCTCTGTACAATTTCAAGGATGCATGCTTTCAGATCAGTTATGTCATGTTTGGCCTCCATAAAATGCATAGCTACTGTTGATTTAAGCATCTTTGTTCTTATGTTGCTTTTATGCTCGTTTAATCTGATCTTTAATTTCCGTTCTGTGTGGCCCACATAGTAGAGGTTGCAAGGGCAGCTTAATAGATAGATAATGTTCATTGTGTCACACGTGCCAATGAACATTATCTATCTATTAAGCTGCCCTTGCAACCTCTACTATGTGGGCCACACAGAACGGAAATTAAAGATCAGATTAAACGAGCATAAAAGCAACATAAGAACAAAGATGCTTAAATCAACAGTAGCTATGCACTTTATGGAGGCCAAACATGACATAACTGATCTGAAAGCATGCATCCTTGAAATTGTACAGAGACACGATGGTTTGAACAACAAATCACAATTATTAAAAAGAGAAAATCATTGGATTTATTATTTGAGAACACTGAAACCGGGAGGATTAAATGAGAGAGTGGAATTTTTATGTTACTTGTAAATTCAAGATCTTGAACTTTATGAACTTTATGAATTTCTTGTCATGGAACAACGTGTTGATCATTTTGCGTCACCTATATTCTCAATATGTTTTTTAATAACACTTTAGCTTTCAGAATTTCTGATCCTTTTGAATGCATTATTGTTGTAAAATAATGAATTTAGCGCATTGCACCACAGACCGTTTATATATCTAGCTGCGCACCCGTTGCGGTGTGTTTACATCGAAATTAACCTCGGCCCCTTTAAATTACCGGTGAAATACACTTCCCGGCATCCCTAACCATTAAACATAGACGGTAAGCTTCCTGCGAGCAAAACTTTCCCGCCCGCGGCTCTGTGCGTCCAGGTCGGAGTTCAGCGGAGCAGCAGCCAAACCAGTTTATGGAGCTTTTGGAATAACGGTAAGCGATAACGCAGTCACATTGCTAGATGGCGTAATGTTAGAGCAACTAATAATATACCACCAGAAATCACAGTGCAGTTTTAGGGATAAAACGCACGCGTTTCTACGCCATGCTAAACTTGATATTAGCGAGACGATATGAGTGCGATGCTCTATTGGTGATGAGATACACAGGCAATGCGTAAGTTGATCAACTAGACATATATACAAGACTCAGTGTATATTATGCATATTATGTTGAGAATATTAATGTGAACTGTGACGGTTGAACTGATGAAGATGCATAATACGATGTATATAGTGGACGATAGTACAGTGGTACTAATTAACTTCATTCTTGATTTACAGATCCCTTGATAAAGGCGCTTTGACGCCGAAATGCATTGGGAGGCTACTTTAACGTACGAATTTGAATGTATAAAACGATGAAATCACTGTAAATACTACCACATGAGTGACATAAAACTCAAATGGATTAATGGCATGGAAAATGAGAAGCACAATAAAAAACCTTTGAAATTTGGAAAAAAAACGCAATTGGAGAGATTTATTTGCTGGGGATCCAGCTTAAAACTTGTGCCCAAGGAGTCAAGCCAAATCACGTCTTGCCAGTTTTTTATGTTTATCGCTTCTCCTGAGTGGGGAGAAAGCCTTGGAGCACAGTAAAATACATTGGATACATACCTGTAAATCTAAGCAGTGCACAAACTAAGGGGTCGATTAGGATCGCGGACGGACTTGCGTCCGTCCGCGACCCCAGAGCAGGAGGGAACCTCCGCATGGCATGCGGAGTTCCCTCCTGTGCAATTAGGATGTGACCGCAAGGGTTGCGGTCACATCCTCTATTTTTAACATTGCGGCGGGTGGAGCTTCAAGCTGCACCCGCCGCAATGTTAAAAATGCACGCATTGCATTTGCATGCAGTAAGAGGCAGGCACCGCGCGGTGCCTGCCGCTTTCTGCATGCAAATGCAGGGGGGTACCATAGGTACCCCCCATGTGCACCCCCCACCCCCCCTTCACCTAGGGGGCCCGCAACGGGCCCCCGCAGTGAAGTTCCGTATGCTTTTCCACGGCGGAAAACCCGCCGCGGAAAAGCATACTTTACAGGCCATCCTAATATGGTGGACGGTGTCTGACAGACACCATCACCATATTAGAGCTTTTCCGCCGCGGTTGTAAGCCAGCCGCGGCGGAAAAGCTGCGGACGGAAACCAGGACCCACCAGCCATCCTAATGTGGCGGTGGGTCTTTGGTCAGTCCGCTGCGGTTTTTCCGCATCCTCTGGGCCGGCGGTGCCTTCCGCCGGCCCCGAGGATGCGGAAAAACCGCGATCCTAATGACCCCCTAAGTTCATTCTTTACAAAACTGATTATGAAATCTATGGTCCGGTTGAAATCCTGAAGTATCCACACCAATTCAAGATCTCATTAAGTGACTTTGTAAAACCAAGCACATTTGCTGATGATTGGGACTTTGAAAGTATTAATGATATGATGTCTGATCTTGTGATGTCTGCTAAATTTACAGAACATGATTATTTGCAGGGATCGTCTAATTATGATCAGATGTTCTGCTACAACCACTATGGTAACCATTATCTACACAAATCTGCACAACCTAGAAATGTTTTAAATTATAACCAATGGGAACATTGTGCTACTCCTCTAAAGGTAGCTCGAAAACATTTTATGATAAATATTCATACTTTTCAGGGTTTAACACAAGTAATGCAGAAACATTTTATTTCAAATTGTCAAATAAGACAGGTATGAAGACCATGCTTACAAACACAAAATTGATATATTCAGATTCATTTTGTGAGCAAATGAATACATTTGGTTTTGATTTCTGGAACAATAATATTGAAGCAAAAACTGTTTGGGGTACAAGAGATTGGCAAGTACAAGGTATAGAATCATTGTTTAGAGCCTGCATGATCCCAGAACAAATTATATTTTTAAATGACCCTATTCAACAAACTACCTGTCTTGGCTTAGCCAAAATCAAAGATTTAAACAAACCGTCTATTCCAAAGCCAACAGTGAACGATAATAGCTCTATAGATGTTGAGATAGACGTAAACCATATACTAAACCAAAACAGAACACATCCTGAATGGAAAAAATGGTTGATCTGGCCCACAGATACAAATAACTGTCAAGACAGATTCCTGAACAAAATACAGGGGTTCACATTGACCAGGCCAGACCCTAGATATTCCCAAAGACAACATCCAGGGATAGTAACCACCTACAGCGTGGGCAAGCTCTGCCTTCAATGGCTACAAACGTCCACACTGGCAGAAATTAAGCAACACCTAACTTTACTTACAGAAGGTGCTGACTTGCGTGATTTCATTATGGGACCACGCAAACAGCGTCAAAAACGTTTCATAGCGGCCTCTATATATGCAGCTTATAATGAAGCCTGGAAAGAAACTCAAATTGAGACAGCAGAGAAAATACGGGAAATTGACCGTATTAATTTGGAAAAATCACTTTCTGTGGTGGACAATGGGTTAATGACTCTGTCCTCCAGAATATATTCTCTAGACAGCATTGTGTCTTCAGCAATAGATATAATATCGCAAGACTTACTGTTGTTACAACACGGTCAGTCCCAATTGCGTTCTATTGTACAGCTTGGCTGGACGTTACAAAATCTGCGTTCAGGCTATGTGCCTTGGCGTTTAATCAACACAACGTCATTATTTTATATCTTTAACCTTACTGATAAACAAATCAGTTTGGCACAGAAGGGTGCTGACTATACAATTCTGAGCATTGAAAAACTTGAGAGATTACCATTGACAATGTCAGAACGACCTGTCATTGAATGGATAATACATGGAATAATAAATATTCCGATAACTACTTTCCAGTTTCAATACTGCCAAAAATATATACAGGCAGGCCAGTATGAAAGGTTGGGTAAAGGGTACATTAAGTCAACATGGAACTTGCCCTATACACACAAATGTGTCAGTAGTAAAGGCCAGAAAGCGTTTCTTAGTGGCAATAATTGTGCAAGATCACTAAGCGGTACACTTCTGTGTCAGGGTATTAGCTTGCATGGAGCCTGTGAAGGGACTTCAAATAACCTTTCATGTTACCAGCTAGGCACACCTGCAACACAAATAGAACCATTCTTTAGGAGACTCAAGAAACGGGAGTTACATTCTAATAGTAGATCGCAGATGTTGTAGTTTCCTGCCCGGAAAACCTTATCCCATAACCGTGACTAGGTAGGTCATGGCTGTGGACGGGTATTGTTCCCGAACGATTTCCCAGACAGGGAGGCAAGGTTATGGCCCGATTTGAAAATTGCTTCTATTCAAATTGATACTTTAAGCAGAATGAAGACAGTGCTCCTACAGACGCCGACCAGGCTAACGTCCTCAAAAGAAACGTATGATCTCCAAGTTGCAAGGACAACGGCAGAGATTCATTTATTGTTTTCAACAAATTCCCCCATACATTTCGCAGAAATACTGAACGAAATCTTAAATATTTCTGATACCAGTGGTGTCTCAAGTGTATTTAAGACAGTGTTTTCAGGGATTTTGACACCATTCAAAGCCATCCTGGGTATTTTTCCAGACTTTGTCCATTCCATTTTTGGCGGACTTCCTCTCCTTTTGGGACTGGTGGCAGGCATCCTATTTTTGATCCTGTTATTTCGCTATGGCAGGCCATGTCACAGACAAAACACCTGCTACAACGGAAGAAACGATCCTAGCCATTGGCTACCGGGACCGCATAACTAAGGTCCTTGGACTAGCACGGCTCCGGGACTTGAACATGACTTGGTTTCTTTCATTTAGACCAATGTGGCAACGTTGTGTTATGCCTGTATTAAGTTGCTTGCTATGCGACGAAGAATGCGTGTTGGACACCTGTCTGACGCTACAATCGGATGAGCCAATGGACGCAGAAACCTTGTTGGGTCCGGTAACGGCTCATGCATTGTGCTGCCCCCAGCGGCTACCTATCCTGATGACGGCATTCGTGGAGACTTCACCGCTACGATTGAGGGGTAGTGAAGTACGAGATGAAAGCAGCATCGATCAGGTACGACCTTCTGTCAGCTATGCTGATCAAAACATCAATGAAGGCAATCATGCTCATGAATGCATGATAACAACTTTTTCCGAGTTAGTGGAACTTTCGCAAGAAGCTGTTGACAGTTTTTTCGACAGTCTAAATGATATGATGTTTTCACCAGAGCAGAAGGAATGACTTTGAGCAAGCTAGCACACGGAGTTCCCTGCAAACTTGAATTTGGCCTTCAACTTTTAAAGTAGAGCAATGAAATGAAACAATATTTTTTTCTCCTCTCACCTCCCTCAATTCCAAAATATTTACAATTTTTTGGGACACTAATCTTCTGCTTAAAGTAGACATTATTCTTAGAGAACTGAATTTCTATTTTTAGATAGTCAAGAGACATTAGCTACCGTCTAGCATTTTCATATGAAACTTTATGATTGTGATGAAATGGTCTCGCACTTTTCTTCTGTATAAAAGAGCCATTTCATGTGTAGTTTTCACAATTTATTCATGCTGAGTTTGAAATATGCGTTATATGTTTAGCATTATTATACTGCTTGTGCATACAGTACATGTGATTGTGTTTCGTATATTTCATAATTCCAAATTTCGGAATGCATATGAATGTATTTTGGGGTGGTACGGTATACACAAACGCTACTAGTTTCACTATGCCTAGATTTGTAAATATGGACATAGTCTACGTGGAGTGGGTGTGATGTATTTCTATAGGTACTGTATCGATCCCCCTATTCCTGACCCTGGTTTGGTTAATAATTAACTAGCAGCCGTCCAACTGTGCAACAACCGTTATCTGATTAAGCCACACCACGGCACAGAAGCGCGTTATCTGATTAGGTCATAACGCATGCCATCTAATTAGGCAAGCACTATTCCTCCAGCCCCTGATAAGGAATACGCAGTTCTCAAAACAAATCAAACCTACAGCGACCTGGAAATTCCCGTGGCCATTGTTTTTATTTCACCGAGAACTTCAGTAAAAGAATGTGCGAACGAACCCGTTCGTATGACATCCTTATTGACGTATATATGTTCATCCTTACGTCAATCTCAGCACCTTTCAGGTATAAATATTACCGACATTGCCTTAAGCAAACACACGCGGTGGTGACGAGATTGGAGCAGCGAGACTTGCCGAGGAGCCCAGCTGAGAGCGAAGCCCACAGGCGCTGCCCCGCCTTCCTGACGCGCTGAGAACGAGACACTGCCTTTCTCCTGCCGAGAAATCCAGCTCCGGCGCTTCCAAGCAGCCCTCGCAGGCAGCTGGAATATCAAGACCTGGGATAAGAGATACCAGCCCTCCACCATTCTAGATCTCAGGTACCGAACTGAATAACCCCTTGCAGAGAATTCTTGAGTCAGTCCCTTGGCAAAACAAACTTAACTTAAACTGCTACTTATCTACTCCCGCCCACGTATTAGGCTTAGGTCAGGTACACTGGGGTAGGCGTGGTTAGAAGCACCAGTTGAGTACGATTAGTCAAATGTATATATGTATGTATCTATTTTATCCATTTTAAAGTATCATATGGCTCAGAAACCATATCAATGCTTTTTCAGTATTATTTTATAATTCTGTCTTTACTGTATGCACTTTACTTAACTATAAGTATTGCAATAATAGCGATTCATTTCTCTTGTACGAGAAAAGAGACTGATCAATAAATACCATCTTTTATTGAACACGCCCGTCTCTTCCTTTTCTCTACATTCTGGTGAAACGAAGAATGCACTGAACTGACTGAGTAAAATAAGTTGTCTTTTGTTTTCCCACGACTCTAGAGATACACTCTTGATTAGGGGAGAGCAAAGTTGTCATGTTCTATGGTTGTCAGAAACTAAATCCCTTCTTGTCTATCCACGGAGGTTAAAATCCTCCTTGCCTATTCGAGAAAGTTTCTAGTGAACTTTGAGCTAGCTGGCAAACACAAAACTTTAAGTCTAATATCGTCAGTAGAAGACCTAGTTAACCTCCGTCCTAGGTCTATACTATTGAAGATATTATTCCAATGCGCAGAGCCTATTGGGATAATCGGAACTACACTACACAATATGCCTTTTATATTTTCCCTGCTTCATAATAATGAACAATTAAATAGTTTTGATATAGTCTTACTACGACACAGTGTTGAAGAACATAGTAGTACACTAAGGGTATACACCTAGATCAGCTAAAAAGGAGGGTACCTTACATCCATGTTGATTTACCTGTGCTGTCTTTTTTCCCTTTGCGATTTGAGTGACCATGCATTTTTTTTCTCCCCACTTAGAATTGTAAAGACCCTGCCAGATAGCAATAAATCTCCTTAGCATATGATGCTAAAAAGGAGGGTCTGTTAGTCTGAAAATCCCCTAGCTGTGTTATTCTTGCACTGTGCTATATTAGGTTAGCATTATAAGGCTAAGTTAGTAGCCACTGCCACACTTGTTGGTAACCAACTGAGCTGTCCTAAGAGAATGCGGGCTTGAGTTAGCACCTGTGGCTCCATTTTGTATTTCGCAATCCATATTAGACTGTGACTGAATGTGTATGTACTGCTTGCTTCAGCAGAAAGCTGCTGGTGTGCATTTTCTCCTAAGATTGGGCCTCGCTGTACTAGTGGATATATTGTTATATTTCTGCATACCTTACCCATGAGATCGAGCCTGCTCCCACTGGCTCAGCTGCAGTTACAAACAGAATGACATTGCCAGAGAAAGATAGTGTGTGTTTGGCCTCAGACTCTTATCCTATCCTTGTGTGCCCCTTTGTCTCTTGCTGCCTGCTGTAGAAAGTTACTGGGTGGGTGTGTCTTGTGCTCCTGCTGAAATATATAATTGTTACTTCTATGCCTGGAAAGCCAGTTCCTTGGCAGGCATCTTAGGGTGCAGGTCTGAAAGTACTCCACTTCAGAGTACAGCTACTAAAATACCTATTGGAATTCTCTACGGTCTGACCGACTATTTTTTCTTGGGAAGGCATAGCAGGTGGTTATATATACATGCTTGGCCCTAGCGGGCCCCATCCTTTATGCTTGGCAAGAAGGCAGAGGCTGTGCAGGTGTCCAAGTGAGCACCTTAGTTGGAACGCAGGTTGCAACACATCTTTACCCAGTCTAAATCAATTTTCAGAGATGCCATTAAAGCCCTAAGGGTTGTGGACAGATCTCTAGCTATCAAAGTTAATAAGGCCTACTGTTGTGAGGTTACATCGGCTCCAGGCACAAACACCTCCATTTTACAAATTAACGTTTAAAGTTTACATCTTTTTCAACAATGACTTTTTACGCATATTTGCTTGCGCTGCCATATGGGATAACGCTCTCAGAAAATGATCTGCTTACAATTACACTTCTTCGGCACATTATCAGGCCTTGTAACAATCTGCACAAGGAATAGGCACACTGTGCAAAATGTTGTTGTTTGTTGTTGTTGTCTGTTCGGCAATAGCTCGGGGTAGGTAGAATCAACAAAATCAGCTGCACCAAAGCTCAGGTACCGAACAAATGGGTTCAGTTCATTATATATACTGGACCAAGCATTTTGATGGGTTGTCAAGGTTGCCCCAAGCTGGAATTCTAGCCCAGCTGAATCCTGTTACTATTCTAAGGAAGGCAGCCTGTTCTACACCAAGACGAGCTACCAGATGACACACACCCCAGGGAATGGGAAGTTAGACCTCTTTTGCTCCATTCTATTAATCATTGCAGTGCACGTAATTCTCTCAAGAGTACAATTGCTTCAATAAATATTTGAAAAGCGATTGTGTGCACATCTTGTGTATACCTTTGGCATTTCTGAGTTACTAATGAAAGGGTAGGATCTGTTTCCACAATTTCCTTGAGGAATCTGGGTTTTCATGTTCTGAGGTTGCAGACAACATCCGGTACCTTGTAGGGGTTAGAAATCCAGATGGTGCAATGTGAGATAGCCAGGAATTAAGTCAACATATTTTGATGATATGCGCGGACTCAGTCCCACATAGCTTTGTTGCTTATGTTGTCCAAATGTACAGTCTTAGTGAAATAGTACATTACTTCCCTTTTATTGGAAGGAAGTAGCCGTCCAACTTGACCGAATATTGAAGACATCTATCTTGCTGGAATTTGCCTACAATCATACTTGGCCCATGTTTGCTGGCGACTCCATTGCCTTTGTCGGACCTTGAGCTTGCCTGACTTGATTTACTTATCACCATTGATCCTAAAATTGCCCTTCTAGATTAGAAAGCCAACAACAACGTTTACTATCATACATGGTGGGCATGAGTCACATACCTCAGAAGCACTCACCCAAGCGAAGATGGTGGGAATCTCCAGCACCTAACAGTAGTTATGGAAAACTATGGTCTCCTTTTTTCCCAACTCCCAGCAGTTCACAGAGCACTCGGTAAACTTTCACCGTTAGAGCAGGCCTATGTTTAAGATCTTTTGGACTCTTTCCAATCGACCACTGACTGTCTCTTCCCTTTAATTTTCTTCTCTTTCTTCCTTTCCTGAATCTCTCTCCCCTTGTTTGCTTGCATTCTTAAATCTGTGGTGCCCTTAGCCTGTTGGGTAAGGTGCACCAATGAGGCTCAACCTGTATTTCATAAACATGGAATGCTTTTCTGCTTCATTGCAATTCGTAGCACTGTCGTACTTCTTTCTAAGAATGGCATTATGTATAGGTTTAGCTGCTTTTTTCCATTGCTCAGGGTCCAGTGTTGTTACTATGTAGACTTGTGCACCAAACCTTTTCATGTTATGTTATTTTATGCTTGTCCGTCTTTGTATAAAAAGTTTAAAACTCAAAATAATCTTTAGAAAAAAATTAATCAATTAACTTCCTGTAGGAGTGAAATATTTGTTGATGTATGTAACATAATAAGTCAATTTATTGGTTGACAATTATCAGTTTATGTATTTAAAATATGATACTGTTGATGAACCACATGCCAGGAAATATTTTATTTGAATTGATTGTCACCCATACGTTGAGTTTTGATGATATGAGTTTGTCCATACATGGGTGCCATGCTCACTCTGCTACTACCTGGCTGATGAGCCATTATAATAGCAAAACCTGTCTGGGTTACTGGCGTTCCAGTCCAGGGAGGACCTGACCTGGCACTTCAAGCTGAAATGTTCCAACTGGAGCAGGGTCAATACTGATTTGTACGTGGCTGGGTCGAAAATAAGGTAGCATGGTGGATGAAAATTATGGCTTGGGATACTGCACGCGTGCTTGCCAGATGCTGAGATTAATTCAACCATTCCATTCATCACCGTGTGCCAAAAACCCTTTCAACAGGCCATGGGGCGCACATGGGTTACAAGGTCTATCTGGGGTGGTTGAGGCCTTTTCTCCTGATGTACCAGGGCCTAACCTACTATGAATCCTGAGCAACTGGGACAAGTATCCTTTCTGCTCTTGACTCTCAGTGAGAGCTGTGGTCGAAGCAGTCAAGACTTCATCGAGGGGTGGGAGATGTAGAAATAGGTCAGTGAACATGACTCAAAACTAATGTTCAAGCAGTATGAACAATAAATCAATGACCAGCCAAACACTTGCTTCATACGAAAAAATACTATTTTATTTCTAACTCTACAAATGCAAAGAAAAGCGATACTTATAAGCAACAACACAATCCCCTTGAGGTTGGGGCTCTAGTAGTTATCAAACAAATCCCTGTCCAACCCTCCTTTGTGTAGCATGGTTGGGGTTGTTCTCCATTCTCTGGTGACTGCGTCCAAGGAATGTTCACTATTAGGCAATACTCAAACGTTCTTCTTTGAGTCTTCAGGTCTTAGTGGAAAGTATCTATGGTGCTGCAGCACTGTTAGCAGCCAGTTACCTGTAGCCCAACCAGCCAAGTTCATAACTACCAGCTCTCACAGCACATAAGAGTTCAGCGGTGCAGCAGGTGCCCTCAGCATGAGCACCAGCTAGTCCTACTCTGCTCAGAGGAGTTGGGCTGCCTGCAGGCAAAGCAGCCACACCTAGAGTCTCTCTCTCTGTCTCTTTCTCTAGAGTGATACCAGCAGAGTTCCCTAAGTTGTCAGAGCATCTATTAATTCGCAAATATGTAGAAAGTTGGCTTTACCCAATGAATGGAACCAACTGGAGGCAGGTGAGGGTGGGACATTGTCCACATCGTCCTCGACAATCCTCAGTGGTGAGCAGTTCCATCACAGTGCAAGTCCAACCCACAGAACATAGCCTCAGTCTCTCCTTCAGGTGACTGTCTAAATCCTTTGGCAATGTTATTACCAACAGCCCATCCTGTCATACAAGGTTGCCATGGTATGGGATAGTATGGATGAAGGCTTCTCCAGGACAAGCGCCCTTGCCCAGACAATCGCAAGTTTCTGCACTTCTCAAAGTATCAATGTTACAGGTGGTCCGCTCTAGGGCCCCTGTGTTGTACAGGTAAGCTATTTGGCGTATAAAAGGAGTTTTGACTATCCAGTAGGTGAGGTTAAGGAGGGCATTTGAATGTTAGTTGTGCATATAACAGGGCTCCTGATTCATTAACTTCATGATTCACCAGTCTCACATAGAAGTAGGGAAAGAACTCCATTTCCAATGAGGGATAGTTAGCTGCCTCTTCCTTATGAAACTACTCTCCCATCAGTCTATCCTCCAAAGGACAATAGGGTCTATAAATTGGAAGGACCCCGAAGGCACTACCAGCATGTATTTTCCAGCCCAGTGCTGGCCTACAAATCATGGCGACCCTGGAAGGAAAAAGCATAAAAATAATCAGTTGCTCCAAGCTTGCAAATTGGGCCCTTGATTATTTAATTTGGAAAATGTAACCCCCACTTTAGGGGTTTGTTTCTGCAAAAACAAAAATGCATGCCCAATGAAATGGTGACCGGCTGGAATCTAGGTTTTGTCAAATGTTCGCCTACCTCATCGGTGCGAGCGTGTTATCCATGATGTGTCAATAGGGATCTCTAAATATGACTGTCAGGCCTCTGCTAGGACATCAAAGAGAATGTAACTGTGTAACCGATGTAGTTTTGTGTCGGCACCTACTGGTGCACCACAACACAAATCAACATTCACAGAAGGAAATACAGCGCTGAAAATAGATGAAAAGAGGCAACCTAATCTACAGAAAGAACAAGGAATCAAATACCTTCTCCCTGCAACAAGCAGCCAGCATTGAAATGCAGGAAAATCCATGCATATGAAACTCAAATCATTCTCTTGTCAGTATTTTTCATGGTATACAACTGCATTCAGGTTTTACGCAAGATACTATAAACTACGTTTGTCAAAGTTTACATAACTACATATGTTTTCTGGAAATTTTCATGAACATTCACAAAAAGATTTTGTAACCACTAATGAGAACATATTCTTTAAATCCATACAGTGCTTAGCTATTTGAATCAGATTATGGTGGAAGCTCATATGCCATATGAAAGGTGAAGGAAAATGTGATCTTTCTTCCTCATAGTCTCCCCAGATTATCCCCTTTTTATGGCTAGGTTGAGTGACTCATTTCAGCTATTACAGTTGAAAAACTGTTATACAAATCCCAGTTCCATTGCTCTGACCACTAAAAATGCCAATTTGCATATTTTACTTTTATGTACTGCCACTGTGTAATGATGCAGGAAGAGTGCCTGTGACCTAAAATCTGGATGCTACATGTAGATTAATTACATAAATAAACAGAACTCTACATGTAACATGTAATTTGCTGTGCAACTTTGCAACTCTCACGTGCCAGACTTTAACATATTACTTTAGGCCTTCTAGTACAGGCCTGAGTGCTGTTAGGAAACAAGCTGCAAATACGCGACAAGAGAAATGTTTTGACATGCTCATTGTTAGACCTACCAGCCTTAGACCTGTGGTAATACCCTATACTGTCTGCCATCCTACCCCATTTTTGCTTATCTAATTTTTGATTGCCTTAGGACTCTGCACACTTTACCAGTGCTAAAGTGCATGTGCTCGCTCCTTAAAGCATGGTAACATTGGCAACTCCCCAAATGGAATATTTAATTTACTTGTAAGTCCATTGTAAATTGCTCAGGGCCGGTAGATTAAATGCTACCAATGGGTCTCCAGCACTGAGTGTGTCACCCACTTATATAGACCTTTAAACATGTCTCAGGCTTGCTATTGCAGCCTGTGTGTGCAGTTTTATGCTGCCATTTCGACTTGGCAAAATAAACCTTTTGCCAGACCCAACCACTCCTTTTTAATTCCCTAGAGTAGGGTCCGGACATCCCAGAAGACAGGATCCAGTATATTAAAAAAAAGTGGGACATGCTATTTTAAGCTTTACATGCACTGGTAGTGAAAAACAATACAATTATGTTGCCTTCACTGCAAGGCCTACCTCTCCCAATAGCTAACATTGGAGTTACTTTATTACATTTAATGAGCTTTAATTTCCAAATAGGATTCATGTTTGGTGTCTTTAGAATTATAACTTATGGTAAAGTCAGATTTTTTTCTTTCAATTTTTGTATTCAATTTAGGAAATGCCACCTTTACAAAGTTGGCATTGTTTTGCTTAGCCATTTAGTGCCTTTGGCCTGTACCAGGATCACATGACTGGATGTAATTGACAGTTCAGCTTTGTGTATTCCGCCTAGACAATGACACACAACAGTCACTGGCAGGATGGGAGGGAGAAGCTGGGCACAGCCCCACTTAAACATGAATAGTCTGTGTCCTGCCCTCAGAGAAAGGGCTGCTTAGCCCATTTATTCTGGAGTTAGGGCAGGGAGGCTGGATGCCTGCAGACTTCAAAGGAAAACCTCTAGAAGTTTCTCTCCCACTTCAAAGACACAACAGGATATAAATACTGGACCTCAGACACCAACTCTTCAGTGCATTTATAGCCTTGTGGATACTCTGCTAGGAACAAGGACTGCTGAGCTGCTCAAGGACGGCCACTCTGTAAGACTGTTGCCCTGCTGGACTACTGCCTTGTTGTGCTGCTACCTTGCTGTGCTGACCTGCTTCCCCTGTGCCTGGGTGAAAAGTTCATGGATCGAAATCACCACAAAGACCTGCATCGCATCGCATTACAGCCCATTGCTAAATCACAACTGCCTCGGCATCATGCATCATCTGCAAAGGCCCTCGCATACCTTATCAACAGGAACCTCAACAATGGAGCCGGACCACGCATCACAGCTCTGCAGCTCCTTGGAACCAACGCATGACCATGACTGTGTGGTGCATCCTCGACTCCGGACTTCACATCACAAACCCTGGACAATGGGATACTCGACGATGATGTAGGTCCTCACACCGCAGCCCAACCACTTCTTGAAACCAATGCATTGCTTTGGCGGTGCAATGCATCTTTGACGCAGACCCTCACCAAGCTCCGTAAACCAGGATTTAAGGTACTTTGTACAGCAGGCCTATCTGGGTCCCTGTAGATGGCACACGCTCCATCACAGTCATCCTGAATGTGTGACTTTGTCCTGGTCTGGTACAATTAGCTATTCACAATTGGAAATTTATGCCTTTTGGTGCCATTTTCACAAAAATCTTTTATATTGAATAACTTCAGTTCTAATAATTGTAGTTTTGTCATTTTGGTCTTATTTTATTTATTAAAAGTGATGTGTTTTCACTGTGCTACTGTTTGAAGTGTTGCACAAATACTTCACAGAGTGCCTCTGAGTTAAGCCTGACTGCTCTCAGTCAAGCTATCCAAGGGTTCATCACACGTTAATTTAGCGTTTACTTGTTACTTCACCTTGAGAAGAATTGTGGTTGCTGCTTCAGAAGGGATTCCCCCCTTAATCAGTCACCCAATGTCTTACACTTATTTTTCACTTTAGCTAGGTTACCTCTAATAGTTTTTTGGAGCGAATATGGCATGAGTGCATACTGTGCAAAATTGGAACATAAGCAATATTTAAATTGGTATGTCCTTGCAGTGACTAAATGTAAAGGTATATTTCACTACTTTAGACTGTGGTCTCTCTTTCCTATAGTAAAAGTCATAGATTCCATAAATTTTGGGTGTGGAAATAGCTACATCATCCATGCACCATTGTGATATGTATCAAACATCAAACTCTGCCAAACATAGGGGATATTCTCAAGAACGTGCGATAATCATCACCAAAATCGGTTAACGCAATCTATCATATTGCTGTTTATCGCGGGAAAACAACTCAGTGTCAACGTCGTATTCTCAACATGGCGGTAACATGTGATAGTTTCCTGACAGCGCGTCAAATGTCTGCGATAAAAGTCCCTGGACTGAGGTAAAAATCTAAAACCCAAAGTGAAAAAACTTGCGATGGGCACAACTGCGATAAAAAATCCAGCGAGAAGCAGTGGCAGCCTGCAAGTCCCACAAGTCAGGCGGCCAAAATCACTATAAAAACTGCAACCAAAAAAACAAACAAGACCCAAACAACTGCAAAGTACCATGAAGGTAGCGGGAGCAAGTACAGAGGACAACCAGAACCCCACAAGCCCCAGGGAGGACCAGCCTGGGACCATCATTGTGGAGACGGTGGCAGGAGTTGTGGGACCGGACACTGAACATGACCTGAGGCAAAAGGGTGAGTAACGGCCAGGGACTGGGGGGACGGGGGAGATGGGTACAATGGCACACATGCAAAAGTAAGTATAGCACATCTGCGGACAAACCATGCCCAAGAGTCACAACTCCGACCAAGAGTCCAATTTACGCAAGTCTGCAACATCTCAGCACTGTATAAGCACAGAAGTGAAAGACACACCACCTGAAAGGGATAAGGGCCAGCCAAATCAGAGCCGAAGGGGCAACTCACCCACAATGCAGCACACACACATAAGATGCAGAGCACCCCAACATTGAGAAAAACGTGGTACAAACTGCAACACTTTCACAACAGAACAGAGGACACAGCTTCTGCCGCTTGTGTGTAGAAAATGGCCATTCGCATTTGGCATAGCAGGAAACTGTGAGATGACAATGTACAAGTACAACCTCACATCTCTGATGGTGTAGAAATGCCAAGTGTCCTGCTTTAAATAGGCGTCTCCTCATAAAGAGTCACAATGTTCATTTCCATGCAGTCTGACAGTAAACTTGTACAATGCGTGAACACACATGTGAACACAATGTCAATCTGCATTTCCCCTTGTTATGTTATGTTATGTTATTTAGTTTTATAAGGCGCTCAGCTACCCAAGGGTTTCCGCCACCGCCTGAAAACGTCTGAGAACAAATGAAAGATGGAAACCTATTGATTAAAAAGCCAGGTTTTCAACATCCTACGAAAATGCACAAAGTTAGACTCATTCCTTAAAGGCAGAGGGAGAGAATTCCACAAAGTAGAACCCAAATAAGAAAAGGATCGACCGCCTACCTAGATAATCTATACCTTGGGACCACAAATTTTGACTGATTAGCTGAGCGGAGAGGACGAGGAGGGACATACGATTGAGCAATGGATCTCAAATATTGAGGGGCCTTACCTATTTAATCCTATACATATAAGTTAGGGTCCTAAATTTAATGCGATTCTCCGCTTTCAGCAAGTGGAGATCGCGCAAGGAACTAGAAACAGATGTAAATTTAGGAACCTGGCAGAACAGAGGAGCCGCAGCATTTCAGAAAATTTGCAGCTTATGAATCACTTCCTTATTGGCTCCAAGAAACAGGATGTTGCCGTAGTCCAGGTGAGAGGTGACCAGAGCCTGGATTACCGTACTTTTTGTGGAGTCCGTCAGCATCCATAAAATCTTTTTGAGCCATCTAAATATGGAAAAGCATGTTGCAGCCACCTTTATGGCTTGAGGCCTCATTGAGAGATGATCATCGCTTATAAATCCCAAATTACGGGCTTGTTTAGTAGGCTGAGGGGTGGCACCCAATTCAGGAGGCTAATGTTGGGGGCCCAGAGTTATTTATTTTTCCCTAGGATGAGCACCTCTGTCTTCTCCCCATTAAGCTTAAGTGAATTAACTTGCATCCACTGCATGATTTTACTTAGTCCATCTTGAAGAGAAGAGGGCCAAGAGGCTCCTTTAGCAGAAAGGGAGAAGACATTTCGGGTGACCTCAGTGTAGGAAAAAATTGACAGTCCTACCTCCTCAGCAATGGCAGACAGTAGTTTAACATAAATGTTAAACAATAAGGGGCTAAGAATCGAGCCCTGTGGCACCCCATAGGGGGAGGAATGGATTTTAGAGACTGCTTTAGAAGAATAAACCTGAAATGTACGACCATACAAAAAATGTGCTAGCCATATCAAGGCAGCTCCCGTTAAGCCAATTGATTGAGTGTTTGCAAGAGCACAGTATGAGATACTGTGTCAAATGCGGCGCTCAGATCTAGCAATATGAGTGCCACAGTGTCCCCAACATCCAAACGACTATGCAATCAATCAATCAATCATAACATTTATATAGCGCACTACTCACCCGGAGGGTCTCAAGGCGCATGGGGGGGGGGGGCGCAACATTTCACTAACTCCCAGAAGTGTGGTTTCTGTGGAGTACCCTGTGAGAAGTTGGCCTGGTATATGATGCTCACTAGTTCTAGTGATCACCTTGTACCATGCCAAGCAACCTTTATGGTGGAGGTTGTAAAGTCAACCTTATAGACAAGCTATCCTAGGGGTAGCATGGACTAAGCAGTCTTAGGCTAAACTCTGTAAAGGCATGTGAAGCAAGCTGTTTTACCATACACAATCCCCTTGAACACCAAATGAAAGGACACCACACAGATATATATTGAAAATATATATAGATTTATTTCTACAAATATCCCCTATACTCTTTATGAGCACAGAAGCATAAGCGTTAAAACAAAACACAGTTTAAATATACAAAAGTTGCACGAATATGGATGAGCCCTAGGGGCCACCTAAACCATATACTAAAATAGTGGTATAAGAATCACTATGGGGAAAGTGAAGAGGCCTAGGGCCTGGGGAATCGCTGGAGCTGTTCGGGACTAGCAGTGATGAAGTCGGGAAAGGCCCGCGGGACTCGGGTGCAGTGCGGAAATCGCACGCATGCACCAATGCAATGTCAATGGTGGGTAAAAGTTACAAAGTTAATGTTTTAGGAACCTTCCGATGAACCTACAAGGATAAAACTTTAGACACAGGCACTAGAGGTGTATACCAGTGTGGGAACACAGGTGTTGCTGAGTTACCTCACCCACAGGAAGCGGGTGCACAGGTGCGAAGTAGTGTCGGGTTTTGTCACGCAGGTCGATGGTGCTTGGAGCTGAAGATGCTGCAGGCGGGTCGTCGAGGAGAGTTCCGGTGGATCCAAGGGTGGATCTGAAGAGGTGAAGACCTGAAAGCAGAGGGGACAATGTTCAAAGTCACTAGCCAGTGACTACTGTGGAACCAGGAAGGAACCAGGCAATGTCGGGTGCAAACAGGCGATGTGGTGAAGATTGTCTCTGCAGCCACGTGGACATGAAGAGGTCAAGGTCGTCCAGGAGTCGATCACGAGCTGTCCCACGAAGGCTCTCGCTGATGGCGGTGTCGGCAACTTGATTGGAGCAAACAGGTCTTGGCTAAAGCAAGTAACACAGGAATCGATTCAAACTTGTCACTCGGACCAGCAAGGTCAGAGCAGGGGCTCCTTTTCAGGGGAGCAAGGGTCAGTCTGGAGCAACCAGACCAGCAGTGTAAGTCATAGTTTTTGTCACCAAGATGGCCGCTAGCCACGTGGCAAGTGGCCGGGATGGCGCATCAAGTGGCAAAGTGCAAAAGGGCCCCACGCAGATCGTGGAGATGCTGGGGGGCTGATCTTTGGTGCAAATGCTGCTCGAGGTTGGGGCTTCTCAAACCCCAAAGCACAGCATCGAGGGTGCCTCGGGTGCTGCGCAGTCAGCTTCTCGGGGGTCTTTCAAGAGGTCCGGTCCCACGTCTCTCGGTGCCTCCACGGGTCCCTTCTTTGCAGGGACTGTGGATCGGGCTGCGAGATGTCTGAGAGTCTGGGTCTTGTTAGGCTCTGGGCTCGGGCTCCGGCGGGAGGCGGTGGCAAAGCAGACATCGAGTTGCTGGTTTGATGCCTGTATTCACAGGGTGGTCACTCCTTGGCCACAAGGGAGATTCTCTTCAGTCTTCTGTGCAGCAGAATGTCGAAGTTCAGTTTTCTTCTTATTTCAAGTCGAGTTCAGGATGATCTGAAGTCTCCGGACACAGCTCCTACTCTTATTCCATTCTAGGGGCCGGATCACCTACTAGGTCCCTCCTCTGGGTGGGACCAGGAAGGGGGGCGGTTACACCCCCTTTCCTTTGTGCAGCTTCACGCCAAGACTGGGGCTGGAAAGCCCCAGCACCGGTTTGAACTGGCAAATGCACGGGGACACCTTGTGTGCCCCAGGCATGTCTGATTCTATTCAGCCCTGTCCTACCCAATACACAAAATCCTGTCTGGGGTGGTGCTAGCACCTCCCAAGGCAGGAAACCCTTTGTCCAAGCGGCCCTCGCTGGAAGGACTCCCAGCAACAGGAGGTCAGACTTGTGTCTGTGGTGGCAGCATCCATTTTGTGATGCTAAGGCTCAGTTTAACTTTCACCGGGGT
Organism: Lissotriton helveticus; assembly: GCF_964261635.1. Lineage (NCBI taxonomy): Eukaryota > Metazoa > Chordata > Amphibia > Caudata > Salamandridae > Lissotriton > Lissotriton helveticus. The sequence continues at coordinate 857,216,199 of NC_136063.1, read as the reverse complement.
TCAGGTTAGGTACATGTCGTGTCCCTCTAGAAGGGTGGAATGCTACCCCCGTAGCCAGAACTGGCAAGGGGGTAGTATTCCAATTCGTATGGCACCCTACTCGACATGTTTTGATAAAGCCAAACCAAAGTTAGCATTTAACCGCGAGGATTATAATGCACTTAAGAGTATATGGTATGGCAGTATCATGAAACAGCTAAAGGACATGGTTCCGAAAGCTGCAGACAGGCTCAGCTCATGCCAGAGCACCATCTCACATATTGCCAAGCACTCTGCCTCCAACATTGATGAGGCCTTCCAGAGGAGTGGCTGATAGGAACATATGTGTCCATTTTAAGTTCGATATAGGCATACTATACCTAAGTAAGGGGTGGTTACACCGACTTACCCCAGCTGAGTGATCAGCCAGTTGTGTCAAATATGGAGGCCAGGTCAGGGGTGGCACAGTACGTGCTGCAGCCCCTGGTAGGCCTTGGAAGCACCTATGCCCTGGGTACCTGGGGTACACTGTTACAGGGGCCAATAAGGTGAACCAGTTCCAATTGTGTATGTACCTAAGGTACATGGAGTCCATTTTAAGGCGAGAGCAATTAGCCTGGGGCCCTGAATAGCAGGATCCCAGGCCAACTAAGTCAAAAACCAGCTAAACACTAGGCAAAAAGTTTGGGGGTAACCATAGTCAGATATCCACCTTCCTACACAACCCCCCCCCCCCAAACGAAAGGAGATAAGGCTATGCTTGACCAGGTAAGCCTATTTTGCCTAAGTGGCCATATAAGGAAGTACCAGCTCTGGCTTGGTTACCCCCTGTCTCATGGTCCACTAAGCAATCCCTCACCCTAAGGGTATCTGAGGGTCTCCACCATAGGGAATCTCTACCTGTGGTGTGTCTTGGCAAAGTTAAAGGCTGATGTTGAGATGGAGTACTGAAGTGAGATTCCTCTGTAGGACTCAGCTTCCTCCAATCACTTTCCACCATGTAGGCCTTTCTTTCTTTGACTGAGTTGCACTGTGCTCTCAGGGTCAACCTCTGGCTACCTAAAGCTGGAGGCTGGGTCCCCTCGGTTTGCTTACTGGAGGGAAAGTTCAGGTTTGGGACCTTTGGGTCCCAGGTTTGGCTGTGCCCAACAGAATCCATCTGTGGGAGGTCCCTAACTAATTTTAAGGGGGATCCCTCAGGAGTTTTTAAAGTTTTCACCTGGCTAGGGCTGCTAGCTTTGGTGCCCCTAATCTGTTGATGTGGGTACTTTATTTGACAGGGGGCCCTTTGGGGCTCACTGTCCTTCTTGTCCTCTGCAGCCCTGGGCTGACTAAGGGCAGGTAGAGAGGGGCAGGATACCTGCTCCAGACTGGGTCCCACCTGAGAAGGGTCCACTGACATCAGAGGCTCTGTCAGGCTAGGCCTGACCACCTCTGGGGCAGTTCCTTCATCAGGGGTAAGACCAGTTCCCTGAGGAGGCTGATCCTTTCCTAAAGTCTGGGGGGAGGGAGATTTCTCTTCCTCCTCAATGCTCTCTGTTTGTGTGGTGTGATCCATCTTTTCAGGCTTCACAACACATGTATCAGTTTGAGTTTGGGCTGTGGCCATCACAGCCCCACCAACCTTTTCAGGAGGAGACTCAGTTTGGGTATGGGCTGTTACCATCACAGCCCTGCTAATCTTTTCAGGAGGGAAGTTAGCTAAAGATGGGGCTGAGGTTTGCTCAGCCCTACCAACCTTTTCAGGAAGGACATCTTGGATTGGGGCTGTAGCCATCACAGCCCCACTAACCTTTCCATGGAGATTTACCATTTTAAGAATGGGTTTGTTGTTCAACCTCAGCCCAGGCTGAGATTTCCAAATCATTCCCCAGTAGACAATCTACAGGCAAGTTTGGGGACACTGCCACTCTCTTTGGGCCAGTGACTCCTCCCCAGCTGAGATTTACCACTGCTATGGGATGATTTTTCTGAACTCCATCAATGTTTGTCACCTGGTATGTGGTACCAGGTAAAAGTTGCCTAGAGGGGACTAGATTCTCAGTCACCATGGTGATACTAGCCCTTGTGTCTCTGTAGGCCTCAACTTTCAAACCATTGATGAGGGGTTCTTGTCTATACTTGCTCAAAGTATTTGGGCAATCAGTGAAATTGGCAAACCCCATGCCAGTCTCATAGACAAGATCAGTTGGGGACCTGGTTAGGCCAGAGTCCACCTGTGTTCCAAAGGTAAACCCACCCAAATTCTTGGGGGTGCTCCCATCACCTGGGGGACCACTGCTAACAGTGACAGGAGGTGTTGGAGCTTTACCTGGAGGTATATTTTCCTTTTTACTATTCCTTGCACAACAGCTGTCTGTTTTCTAATGGCCAACCTGTTTACAGGCATGGCAATAAGGCTTTTTCTGTGTAGAGGAAGTGTCTTGGGAGCCACCCCCATCCTTGGAGTTTTGGGGCCCTGGGGAAGTCTTCTCTTTTGATTTATCCCCACCCTTCTCTTGAGGTTTGGTAGTCTCTTTCTTTTGGTCACCACCCTGGTTCTTAGGCCTGATCCTGGTTCTGATCCATTTGTCTGCCCTCTTACCCAATTCTTGTGGAGAGGTCAGATCAGAGTCCACCAGGTGCTGATGTAGAAGCTGATTTTGACAATTACTTAAGATTTGCTCTCTCATAATTAAATTATACAATCCTGTATAGTCTGTAGCCTTACTTCCCAGCAACCAGCCCTCCAGAGCCTTAGTGGCACATTCAACAAATTCAGACCAGTCCTGAGTCTGTGTCTTCTGGGTATCTCTGAACATTAACCTGTACTGTGCAGTGGTTAAGCCTAACCCATCAATCAGAGCACTCTTCAGGACCAGGTAGTTTCTAGAATCCCCATCACTAACTGTGAGGAGTCTGTCTCGGCCTCTACCTTCAAAAGAGAGCCACAAGATTGCTGCCCACTGATCCTGAGGGACCTGCTGTACTTTGCAGGCTCTCTCAAGTGCAGTCATCCATTTGTGGATGTCATCCCCAACTTTGTAGGGGGGCACAATCTTACTCAGGTTTCTATTGTCATAGGACCTGTCTTTATCCTTAGGGATAGTGCTGCCACCAGTGGATCCTAATCCACTCTCTCTAGGCTGCCTTGCTCTAGCAAGTTTCTCTTTGGCAAGGGCAACTTCTAATTCTTGCTTCTGGATCCTAAGTTCAGCCTCTCTCATTTTGGCCTCATGTTCCCTTCTTTCAGGGCTAGTCAACTCCCTTCTGGAGTGACCATGACAACCTCTAGAAGCATGGGAGGTATTGGATTCACCTGAGTGATTCCTCCTCCTCCTGGGCTCCTGGTTAAGTCCACTTGGGGTTTGAATGGGTTGGACCCACCTTCAGTCACAAATAAGCTTAAGTTAGCCTGGTTAAGCCTGCTGACTAACACCTGGCTATTTCTCTCATCATCAGACCCACTTTCCTCCTCCTCTTCCTCTTCTTCCTCATCCTCAGGCTGAGTATCCCCAGAGGTCTGGTTATCCTCATCTATCTGGATGACAGGGACAGGGGCATCAGTGCTATCATCTTCAGTGGGAGGGCCTCCATCTCCATTCCCTGAGGGGCCTGGTTTGGAGGTCTTTAGAGCTTCAGACTTTTCTAAAAGCTCTCTGAGGTGATCTGCTGTAGGGGTAGGACCCGTTTTGATTCCTCTTAAGGAACACAGCTGCCTCAATTCTTTAAAATTGAAGATAGCAAATTTTGATGGTGCCCTTGGAGGGTCACTCTCAACAGAGACAGGTCCAGTGGATCCCTCTGCTCCAGACATTGCTCTAGTGTGGGTGGATATGTTGCAATCTACCTACACTGGTGTTTACCTACTAAACCTATCTAGTAGTTGTAGTCAGGGTGTGCTACTCCCTATCCTCTACAACAACTAAGTTCAGTAGAACTTAAGTATACTAGTCTTGTTTTAGTGTACCTATCAGGTACCTGTATGATCTTTCGAATGATACTCTCAAAGATTGTAATGGTAAAACAACAGCAAGCTCAAATCCCACCGCTGCCACCAATGTGAGAAGTTGGCCTAGTATATGATGCTCACTAGTTCTAGTGATCACCATGTACCATGCCAAGCAACCTTTATGGTAGAGGTTGTAAAGTCAACCTTATAGACAAGCTATCCTAGGGGTAGCATGGACTAAGCAGTCTTAGGCTAAACTCTGTAAAGGCATGTGAAGCAAGCTGTTTTACCATACACAATCCCCTTGAATACCAAATGAAAGGACATCACACAGATATATATTGAAAATATATTTAGATTTATTTCTACAAATATCCCCTAAATTCTTTATGAGCACAGAAGCATAAGCGTTAAAACAAAACACAGTTTAAATATACAAAAGTTGCACGAATATGGATGAGCCCTAGGGGCCACCTAAACCATATACTAAAATAGTGGTATAAGAATCACTATGGGGAAAGTGAAGAGGCCTAGGGCCTGGGGAATCGCTGGAGCTGTTCGGGACTAGCAGTGATGAAGTCGGGAAAGGCCCGCGGGACTCGGGTGCAGTGCGGAAAGCGCACGCATGCACCAATGCAATGTCAATGGTGCGTAAAAGTTACAAAGTTAATGTTTTAGGAACCTTCCGATGAACCTACAAGGATAAAACTTTAGACACAGGCACTAGAGGTGTATACCAGTGTGGGAACACCGGCGTTGCTGAGTTACCTCACCCACAGGAAGCGGGTGCACAGGTGCGAAGTAGTGTCGGGTTTCGTCACGCAGGTCGATGGTGCTTGGAGCTGAAGATGCTGCAGGCGGGTCGTCGAGGAGAGTTCCGGTGGATCCAAGGGTGGATCTGAAGAGGTGAAGACCTGAAAGCAGAGGGGACAATGTTCAAAGTCACTAGCCAGTGACTACCGTGGAACCAGGAAGGAACCAGGCAATGTTGGGTACAAACAGGCGATGAGGTGAAGATTGTCTCTGCAGCCACGTGGACACGAAGAGGTCAAGGATGTCCAGGAGTCGATCACGAGCTGTCCCACAAAGACTCTCGCTGATGGCGGTGTCGGCAACTTGATTGGAGCAAACAGGCCTTGGCTAAAGCAAGCCACGCAGGAATAGATTCAAACTTTTCACTCGGACCAGCAAGGTTAGAGCGGGGGCTCCTTTTCAGGGGAGCAAGGGCCAGTCTGGAGCAACCAGACCAGTGGTGTAAGTTGTAGTTTTCGTTGCCAAGATGGCCGCTAGCCACGTGGCAAGTGGCCGGGATGTTGCGTCGAGTGGTGAAGTGCAAAAGGGCCCCACGCAGATCGTGGAGACGCTGGGGGGCTGATCTTTGGTGAAAATGCTGTTTGAGGTTGGGGCTTCTCAAACCCCAAAGCACAGTGTCGAGGGTGCCTCGGGTGATGCGCAGTCAGCTTCTCGGGGGTCTTGCAAGAGGTCTGGTCCCACAACTCTCGGTGCCTCCACGGGTCCCTTCTTTGCAGGGACTGTGGATCGGGCTGTGCGATGTCTGAGAGTCTGAGTCTTGTCAGGCTCTGGGCTCGGGCTCCAGCAGGAGGTGGCGGCAAAGCAGATGTCGAGTTGCTGGTTGGTGCCTGTATTCACAGGGTGGTCACTCCTTGGCCACAAGGGAGATTCTCTTCAGTCTTCTGTGCAGCAGAATGTCGAAGTCCAGTTTTCTTCTTATTTCAAGTCGAGTTCAGGATGATCTGAAGTCTCAGGACACAGCTCCTACTCTTATTCCAACTCTAGGGGCGGGATCACCTACTAGGTCCCTCCTCTGGGTGGGACCAGGAAGGGGGGCGGTTACACCCCCTTTCCGTTGTGCAGCTTTGCGCCAAGACTGGGGCTGGAAAGCCCCAGCACCGGTTTGAACTGGCAAATGCACGGTGACACCTTGTGTGCCCCAGGCATGTCTGATTCTATTCAGCCCTGTCCTACCCAATACACAAAATCCTGTCTGGGGTGGTGACAGCACCTCCCAAGGCAGGAAACCCTTTGTCCAAGCTGCCGCCGCTGGAAGGACTCCCAGCAACAGGAGGTCAGACTTGTGTCTGTGGTGGCAGCATCCATTTTGTGATGCTAAGGCTCAGTTAAACTTTAACCGGGGTTCAGGTTAGGTACATGTCGTGTCCCTCTAGAAGGGTGGAATGCTACCCCCGTCACCAGAACTGGCGAGGGGGTAGTATTCCAATTCGTATGACACCCTACTCGACATGTTTTGATAAAGCCAAACCAAAGTTAGCATTTAACCGCGAGGATTATAATGCACTTAAGAGTATATGGTGTGGCAGTATCATGAAACAGCTAAAGGACATGGTTCCGAAAGCTGCAGACAGGCTCAGCTCATGCCAGAGCACCATCTCACATATTTCCAAGCACTCTGCCTCCAGGATTGATGAGGCCTTCCATAGGAGTGGCTGATAGGAACATATGTGTCCATTTTAAGTTAGATATAGGCATACTATACCTAAGTAAGGGGTGGTTACACCGACTTACCCCAGCTGAGTGATCAGCCAGTTGTGTCAAATATGGAGGCCAGGTATGGGGTGGCACAATACGTGCTGCAGCCCCTGGTAGGCCTTGGAAGCACCTATGCACTGGGTACCTGGGGTACACTGTTACAGGGGCCAATAAGGTGAACCAGTTCCAATTGTGTATGTACCTAAGGTACATGGAGTCCATTTTAAGGAGAGAGCAATTAGCCTGGGGCCCTGAATAGCAGGATCCCAGGCCAACTAAGTAAAAAAACAGCTAAACACTAGGCAAAAAGTTTGGGGGTAACCATAGTCAGATAACCACCTTCCTACATACCCTTCCCTAAACCCTGATTGAGATTGGTGTAAGAGCTTGTTGGGTTCCACATTGTGAGTTAGTTGTAAATTCACATGTTTCTCCAATAACTTTGAGAAAACTGGGAGCAGCGAAATGGGTCGAAAATGTCAGAATTGGGCTTGGTCAGCATTAGGTTTCTTTAACAGCAGAAGAACCATCGCATGCTTCCATTCACGAGGAATCAGGTCTTTGCGTAAGGAGGCATTAAGTAGCCCCTTAATTTGCTCTAAAGTAATAGGAAGCGGGTCCCGAGGGGAATCTGATTTAATACTTTTTAAAATATGATTAAAAGAAATCGTGTCAAACAGAGTCCATTGTTCGAGTTTATTTATGCTGGTCTCCTCCTGAACCTCTAACTGAATTCCAGAATTAGATAAAGCAGTAGTGGCCATGTCTTGTTGTAGAGTAAAAGTCATAGAGGTATTCAATCTGAAATAAATCTGCTCCACTTTATCAAGAAAAAATATTGCAAGCTCCTCACATTGTGATTCTAATAGAATTGGTTGTGGAGCTTGACAAACAGCACCAAAAAGTTCCTTAACCAAGTTAAACAAGACTTTAGGGCAAATTTGAGAATTAGAAATAGTAGTACTTACATACTCGGCCCGGGCAGTATTACAGAGAGAATGTTACTCTCTGATTGACTGTTTATATATCACTTTAGATTCTGAGGCGTAATCTCTCCTCCAGTGTCTCTCTAATGCTTTACACTTACTCTTCACTTTTTGTAAATTAGATGAGAACCAGGGGGCTGGAGGATGATGATTTTTGTACTTTCTGGGAATAAAGAGGGAGGCAGATATCAACAGAATTAGAAATCCAGTTCATAATAGTCCCTAAATTGATCATCGAGGTCTGATTAATGGAGGGCATGGTATCCATTAAATGATGGTTAAAAAGATCCATGTCAAGTTTACACCAGTTTCTAGAATTAAATGTATTACCCAAGTTGGGTAAAATTTGATTAGTTTTCTCTACCGTAAGCCTTAAGGCGACTATGAAATGATCAGACCAAATGACAGGGAGGGCCGAAACGCAGCGCAAGCTGAGTACATTGGAAAAAACTGGATCTAATAAATGTCCTGCTACATGAGTCGGTCCTGAGTTAGTCAGCACACAATTCATAGCCGCTAGATCAGAAATTAAAGATATGCTAGTGGGGCAAGACGGATCATCAAAATGAATATTTAAGTCACCTAAAATAGTAAAATATGCTGCACTAAGTAAATAGGGAGTGACCAAGTCAGGGAGAGTAGAGGCCCACAGGCCAGCAGGGGCTGGTGGACGATAAAGTAGGATTCCTAAAAATGTAAACTGTGGATGAGGGCAAGTTTAAATAGCATAGGCTCACTATCTTTCCAAGCTAGCTTATCAAAGTTGCACTTATACTGATTTTTAAAAATGATAGCCAACCCACCACCTATTTCACCTTCACGATCTCTTCTAACTATAGAATAGCCAGCTGGAATCGCAGCCGCTACATCAGGGCCTGAGCTTTCATGGAGCCATGTTTCCGTTAAAAAGATGGAATCTGGGGGTTCATTATTTAAAAGGTCAAATATATCTGCTTTATGTTTTGGAAGTGAGCAACAGTTAACACTAAAAAAAGTAAATTCTACATCCTTAGAGGAAGAATTCCTAGCAAAACTGTTAATCTCAGATCTGTTGGTATGAATGGAGTTATTAAAGTCAGGCTGTCCTTTAGTGGTTGGGAGGGACAATGTAAACCCACATTTATTGCAATTACCAGACGCACTATCCATAGAAAAGGGGTGCAGCAAAATACAATCCATGTCAGAATCAGCACGAAGGTCTAACAGTTGTGTAGAAGAATAAATATAGGGGGCTGGTGGAATTTGAGCAGGGCTTATGGCCACTAGGCCTGTACTGACACGGACGGGCGCAGACGGGTTTGCCTTTGGCGTTACTTTGGCGCGGACACTGCGAGCGTCCACTGCGTGTCCGTCCAGAGTCCATTAAATAGAATAATGGGTGGGCGGCGTGCAAAAAGGCGTCTAAAAACTGGAGCGCTAACCGCTCAAGACGTGTGGCTCCTTCCAATGGCGTCAGGTAGTGAAGAAGCACAGAGTTTACCACACTCCAAAACAAGTATTAAAAAAGACCCTACAATAGCCCCAAATTCATAAAACAGTGAGAGAGTGAGAATTAACACCTTCTGCAGAGCAGACCCAACAACTCAGCACTGATGATCAAGAGGACCTCCCCAACATCTACACCGACGCACTCCAACGGCTCAGGGACAGCCCCAGCACCTGACCTCCAGGAGCAGGGCCGCCCAGATACATCCATGAGACCCCATCTCCTGCACATACCACACAGCAGGAAGCCCCCACCACCACAGTTGTCTCCCAGGACCCCCACGACCAACACATGGCCTTCCAACGCCTGGTGTTAGGGTCCCAGGAGGAGATGTCCGATCAGCTGCGTGTGGGGTTCGACCTCATGGCAGCCAAACTGGATGCCATACGTGGGTGTCTAAGTCCCATCAGGGACCACTCACGGTCCCTAATGGACACCCACTGTCTGCTCTTTGCTCTACAACAAGCCATGGCTGACATCGCCGTAGTCATGACTCTGAACCAAGAACAACTGTCTGCGGCGATGTCACCCATGAGTTGGGACACATAAGGAGAATGATGTAGAGCTTGGAGCGGATGCAGGCAAGAAGAATGTTTGCCATGGCTGCACACCAGACAGATGTAGCTGTGATCTTCCATGCCCTGCAGATCCTCGTCATGGCATTGCCACCACAAGGCCTGGTGTGGATTGCTGCTGGTGCTACTATTACATTCACATCTCCTCCCCCTTAAGTGTCAGTGCCACACAGTGCAGCAGATTTTCCACCTCCGTCCCCTGATATGACGCTGCCACACAGTGATGCAGACAAAACACCACCACCCGCATGTGAGGCACATGACACATCAGAGGACAAAGATGATTATGAATCTGGCTTTATGGCTAGAATGAAGTAGTAGCATTCCTCTCCGCCATATGGCCGGGTTCAGCTTGGTTCTGCCCTCTGTATCATGCCCTGGAATAACACCTACCACTGTCCCCTATACACTGAGCGACACTCACCTTGGACCTCGACATGGACTGCCATATTTGGTTTGGTTACCAATGACACATCAATCACACTGCAGACTGTAGTGTTTCACTCCCTATGGTCCAGCTTCAACACTCCACTGAATGTGAATACAACATTCCAATTCACACAGATATGTCATGGCCATGATCAATCAAGAATGAATGAATGTAGGGACAGTGATTCCACAAAAAGGTACTCCCTGGGTAATGCTATCACTGCGCATGTATGGCCGTGACCCAGATAGGCATTGAGACACACATTGTCATTCAAACATCACAGTTGAATACAAGTGAAGGTGTGTAGACTTTCTTAGCATATGCGTGTCAGTATGGGCAAGATAAGTTCCACAACATGCAGACCAATGCAGCAGTATGTCAGAATGAGGAACTTTGCCAAGCGCCGCTGTCCACTCCGGGGGAGTGCCTCACCTTTCACAGGTGTGTGTTAAGCTGCGTTGTTGTCTGCTCATGTATTCGGAGTCCAGGCGAATGCAGCCATTTCCACTGTTGTCGTGGGATATGTGATCTTGGTAATAAAAAGGGGCAGGGAGCACGTGCCCGTAGCCAGTTCTACTATCTATCCAAGTGTGGCTGTGCGGTTATTATGTATGAATGATGGCCCCAGGCCCTACCACATTACATTGTGCTGTGGACAGCGGACGCAACCATGTCACCTCAGGTGCGCAGCCAGTGATGATGCGTCATCCAGGCAGGCCGCACTGGTAGCAAGGTCTTTTGCCTTCTGAATTCTGCCTCAATAAGGCCACTTGGTGTTGACTTGTGGTGCACAGAGTTAGTGGCACCTGTCGCGCTCAGCGTGTGCGCAGCCTGCGATGATGCGTAGTCAGGGCGGGCCACACAGGTAGCATTGTCTTTTGCCTACTGGACTGCGTCATCTGCAATCGCGACTGGATCTGAATTGTGAGCCCTGCTGACCACAGTGTAAGTCAAAGGCAGTAGTCAGCACAGACATAACTCTGCGGTACTGTGCTGCTGGGGGCCTGTGGTGAACCTTATCACCTGTTTTTGGATTACATCTAAGGTCTGGCTGGTTGTTGAGAATATCGCAAAGTGGTGTTTTTGTGTGCTTTTGCATGGGAATGCCTACTCTGCATATCATTAGCGTTAGTTGTCGCTCTCATCCGTGGCAATGTTTTTTGCAGAAGCTATCGCTGGAAAACTGGCGATATCGGCAGTTTGCACCAGCTTGAGAACAAGGCGAAAATTCTTTTGCCACTTTTGCTGCGCTAAAGTGCTGATAACTCGGTGATAAGTCCTTGAGAATATGCCCCATAGTTCTTTGATAATTATGCTGCGAAGATTAGTTTTTTACTAATTTCTTTTCTGTGCTTAAAATCCTTCAATGTAATTAATAGGTTTCTGGTCAGCCTATCCCTTCTGCAGTGGAAATAATAACATGTTTTAAAGGCTGTGAAATACCTTTCCTTGGTGAGAACAATAGTCATTGCCTTCTGGCAGGAATTCAGCAAGTAGTTAACCGCAGGCAATCTGCTGCTAATTATCTTACAATGCTGGAAAGGACATGGACAAGAACAACAAATGGCTGTTTACAGTGAAACCTCAGGAAGTGAAGTAAAAGAAGGATGGTGTAGCTGTGGGAATTATTTTAATATTATTTTAGAAATTCTCACTAACTACTGGCTAGTGTGCACTACGGGAAAAGCTATCCATGAGCAGCACTTCAGAACCCAACTGACATTAATGAAGAACAGAAAAGGATGAGCCTTTTTATGTATCTGCCTGGGCATCTTGGAAAAAGAACCAGCTGACCAACGGGTCGGCCCTTGCTCAAAGCCCTAAATGAGAAAATGTTTGAGATTGCCTCCCAATTCTGACTGTGGCCTGGTAGTGTTGGAGATCACTTGGCTGTCCGAGAGCGTTAGGGGTTATCAGGGGAATTTCACATTCAAGGGCAGAGAGGCAACTCCAAAGAAATTAAATGTAAAAGCAAAATGCGACAATAAATGCAAAACAAAGAAGATGAATTGGGAGGTCTATTTCTTGCTGGTTATAATTCTTTTATAATAACATCTTCTGAAATATTTCTATGTTATCTTTTCAGCCCTGAAGAAATGTGTTGGCTGGGCTGAACTGGTTTTTTAATGATTTGGAAGATCTTGTAATAAAAGAATTATAACCAGCAAGAAATAATCCTCTCAATTAATCTTTTTTGTTTTGCATTTATTGTTGCATTCACCTTTTGCATTCATTTTCTTTGGAGTTGCCTCTTTGCCTTTGAATGTATACATTGTATTATGAAAGGCTAATGTTGGTGACTAGCCTTTTTTGAGCTGGGCAATTTTTCATAGGAATTTTGGATACATTTGATAACACACATGGTAGTGCTGCAAACAGAATACCCTTGCTGCCAATACTTGTACAGTCTTTAATTAAAAAGTTATTGGGGGAAGTTTAAGCAGCATCTGAAGAAATTGGGACTCTCGGTTGTAGAAGAAAGCAGAAACTGAGAAGCATGTTTGCCTGGGGCGGCTCCTCCACTAAGGCGGAGTAGCGTCACCCTCACTGCTTTAATGCAATGCAACTGCAAAGTAAAAATAAAATGATAATAACGAAACATCCGTTATTATCATTTTATTGATACTATTGCAGTTGCACTGCGGTGCAGTCATGTTGCTAGGGCAGGGCCAGCCTCCCATGACATCGAGGCCGGAGGAGGAGTGGTGGCGGCTTCTAAAGTGCGCATGCCGCTTTGGACGGCTGTTTCGCGCTGGCCAAACCATCATGCGCACTGTGCATGTTCTCCACAAGTTGTATTATACAGAGTTAGTGGAGAACATGTCCAGCCCCAAAGCCCCTGTCTGAGCACTGAACTATGGTGCCCTGACCAATTATAACACTGCTTATAGAAGCATTGTGATTTGTAAGGAGATGCTGGGAGGCTCGGTGCTTCCTGCTGGAGGAGGACTGCAGCCTCCAGCTAAGTTTTCTTTTCTTTCATTATTTTTTTTTCTAACCTCCCACACCTTCCCTCGCCCCCGTCACTGTTACCTAATATCCGCCACTGATGTTTGCCCTTTGGATAGGTGGTCGGTGTGCCCCAAAGGAGCACTAGGAAGATTGGAACCCATTTACAAACGTGGCACATTCCTGCTCTCTCTCTGTGCTGATGCCCTGTGTGCAGCCTGCGTGACTCAAGGGCAACACAATCTTATGATACATCTGGGCCCCAGTTTGTAATGCAGTCATACCCCAAGGACCAACACTGCCACTCCCCAGTCACAGCTGTCCAGAGACAGCAAGAAGTCAAAGGTCCTTGGATTGCACATCGAATCATGTTTAGGGATTCTCCTTGCCCCTGAAAGGTCTTAAACCCTTGTAACAACACTAAATGCACAGTGCTCATTTAACGTAAGAACACATTGGCATATAATGAGACAGATATAACGGTGACCAGTAGCGGTCGGCGGTAGGTGTTTCTGTAGGGCGGTGACGTGGGCAGGGGGAGGGGCAGGGTGGGGGGTAGTAATGTATGGATTACGGAGTTTTACAGGTAAGTAAACATTTAAATAAATAAAACAAATTTCGTTACGTGCACTGCATCACCAAATGTGATGCAGTGCGCGCAACGAAATTCGTGGCGGGCGGTCCCTCATACCGACAGGATGGCGGGCGGACAAAGTCCGCACGTCATCCTAATGACCCCCTAAGTGTTCCTTGCCAAGGCAAGATCTCAAAGACAACTGAAATAAGTGATAGCTTGAGGGCAAATCAGTACATGCCCTGTTGCAGCTACAAAGTTAGCTTCATCACAATCATATCACAGTGATGGAGCACCCAGCTTTCCTGCCTGGCTCAAATAGCTGAAGCAACAGAAGGCCATGGCACCTCACCAATAGAATCCAACTTTCGTCTTGCAAGAACCAGCACCAGTGGAAAAAGCACAGACATGCCAACAAGACCATTCATTAGCCATCGTGCCTATTAATATTTGACAGTAAAGAAAACCATAACCTGCTTTTAGTCCGCTATTGCCGCGACCCCCCCTGGCCCTTACCGCACTATAAAATTAAGTACAGCACCGCAACTTAGCGGGTCCGGGCTCCTGGGTTCCTGTGTCACGTGACTACTACGTGACGACGACGCCATCTTGGGAAGGCTGGTTCCTTCCCTGCTGGGGGTTAGCGCGCTAGCGCTTGTTACCGCCTTCACCTATTTAATGCTCGCTTGGAGCGCAGCGGTCCAGCGCAGCGGTCGCGCCTTCGCTACGCCTGAGTCTCGCCAGAGTCCTGCCCGTCTGCGCCCGTCAGCGCTAAGGCAGGGCTAGGGCAGGGGACTCTGGCGTACTCAGGATGATTACCTCTGAGACCTTGCGATTATTACAACATCAGGTATGTGACTGCTGCCATGGGTTTCTGGATCCTCTTAGTGGACCTTTCCAGTGTCCATCTTGCCCTTTTAAACTTCCTATACCCTTGCTTATTAAGAGTCTTCGTTTAAGGCCCACATCGGACAATCAATTAGCAGGTACTGTAGGCACAGTTAATCAATCGACTCTGAAAGTCATGCATCTGAATGTTAGATCATTGTCATGCCACTCCCTGGAAGTCCATTCTCTGATCACCGATGATAATCCGGATATCCTCTTCCTTACGGAAACTTGGTTACATGATCAGTCTATGGCGGTCATTAACCTAGCCCTTCCTGTGGGCTACACTTTTCACTCTCTTCCCCGCAAGGCGAGAGGTGAAGGTATTGCAGTTGCGGTGAAAACATGCTACCCCTGCATTTGGAAACCTATCACCATAGCCGGCTGCGAGAGTGCTCTTTTTAACATCTCTGTGAATCCCCATTTCACCTTTTCGGGACTACTAATTTATAGGCCTCCCGGTTCTGACGTCGCTTTTCGTCAAAGCCTTCCGGAGGTGATTTCCTCCTTAGCTTTAAAAACTGCCAATTTTACAATCATTGGTGATCTGAACATGCATATAGATATTCCTCTTTCTAACTCGGTCCATGGCCTGTTAGCTGATCTCGAAGCGTTTCAACTGATCCAAATGGTACAATCACCAACTCATACCGGTGGACATCTAATAGATCCTGTCTTGTCGAATCTTGGTATGAATATTTCAGTGTTTCCTCCCAGACCCATGGCTTGGACCGATCATCATCTGATTGAGTTTAGTATCATAACTACCTTTTCTCTTTCAAAAAACAACTCCCCAGCCAGTTTCAGACGCTCTTGGAAAAACCTAAACTTAGAGCATTTCCATCAGTTATTGATGAAATTTCATCCTCTTCCGCCTATTGAAGTTTCTCGCGGCTATGACAGCTTCTGTGAGTGGTTAAATCACTCATTAGATTTGCTTATCCCGGCTAAATGGAGTAAGACAAGATCTAGTCCTTCTAGCCCCTGGTATGATGAGTCCTTAAAGAAACTTAAAGGCTCTTGTAAAAAAGCCGAGCGCGCGTGGCGCAAAACGTATGATACTGACCTCAAGGCAGCCTATAGGGCTTGCACTAGAGTGTATCACCGGGCCATATGCGCGGCTAGGGCTGCTTTTTACTCTCAAGAAATAAAGAATAGTACCAACCCCACTAAGGTCATCTTCAGGGTGTGTAAGGACCTTACTAGTAAAAGGAGTGATGCTGCTGCTCTTCAACCCTCTATGACCCACTGTGAGGATTTAGCCTCATTCTTTGTCGAAAAGGTGGAGGCTATCTATAGGTCATTTTCTCAACTCCACAGTGTGGAGGAAAGCCCTACGTCATTGGTTCATAAACCATTATTGATCATTCCAAGTCCGACCTGGGATGAGTTTCTAGCCTTGACGACAAAAGTTAAATCAGGCTCCCCAGACGACCCCATGAGACCCATTCAATTCAGGGAATCTGCTGAATGTTGCTACCCTGTTTTGCATGATCTTATTAATTTGTCCTTCAGCACGGGTAGTGTTCCTAAGGCATGGAAACAGGCGACGGTCATTCCAATTCTTAAAAAACCCGCCCTTGATCCCACCAAGCCTGAACACTACCGACCCATTTCTCTTCTCCCCTGGCCAGCCAAGTTAGCAGAATCACACGCTAATGCTATTTTATCATCTCACCTGCAGGAAGTGAATATATTAGATAATTCCCAAAATGGGTTTCGTGCAGGCCATAGCACTGAAACTGCCCTTTTGGCTGTGGTGGAGCACATCAGGAATCTGTTGGACATGGGTCAGACGGCGGCACTGATCCTTTTGGATCTTAGTGCCGCCTTCGACACGGTGTCTCACCAGATTCTTTTACATCGCCTGATGGAGGCAGGAGTTGGAGGGATGGCACTTGAATGGTTTCGCTCCTTCCTTAAGGATCGAGCCTTCAAGGTCTCCACTCCTCCTTTTGTTTCTGCTTCTCGTCCCATACTTCAGGGTGTTCCCCAAGGGTCGGCCCTTAGCCCTACCTTGTTTAACTTATATGTTCAGCCATTAGCGGAGGTAGCCCACAATTTTGGTCTCTCCTTGGTGTCATACGCCGATGACACGCAGCTGGCGGTGGCACTCATTGGCGACTCCAATATGGATGCCCCCACTTTCCAGTCAGCTCTAAAAGCTGTGGCTGGCTGGTTGGCGAACAACCGGCTCCAACTAAATGCCTCTAAGACTGAGGTCATTATTTTTGGTAGGGAAAGGGGATTATGGGGAGATCAGTGGTGGCCTTCTGATCTTGGCCCCGTTCCTTCCCCCGTGACTGAGGTTAGAAATCTCGGGGTCTGGGTTGATAATAAACTATCTTTTATCTCCCATACAAAACGGGTGGCTGGCACCTGCTTTGGTACTTTGCAGTGTCTGCGACCAATTTTTAAGTTTTTCGACGCAGAGACCAGACAAATTATCGTCCAAGCTCTGGTTCTCACCAGGCTGGACTATGCTAGCTCCTTGTTTTTGGGCCTAAATCAGGCAGAGCTATCTCGTCTTCAGAGAGTCCAGAACGCGGCTGCTAGGATGCTTGTCGGTCTCCCGAAGTTTGTCTCGGCACGTCGGACTATCCAAGATCTCCATTGGCTGCCGGTGGGGCAGAGAATTAAGTTTAAAGCACTTTGCTTAACTTTTAAAATTCTCAAAACTGCCTCTCCTCCCATTCTTGCACAGACTATTCAGCACTATGTCCCAGCAAGAGCCCTTCGCTCCGCCGGTTCCAATCTTGCCATTGTGCCACGTTTTAAAAAATCTCGAATGGGCGGACGCTCCTTCTCAGTGTTGGCAGCAACACTTTGGAATTCTCTGCCAGCTTCGCTTCGCTCTATCTCTGATTTACTCCCTTTTAGGAAGGCACTTAAAACTTTTCTTTTTTCCACAATTTAGGCCTCTTTTCTTTCCGTTTTCTGATGCGTTGTGTTATTGGTCTCCAGAAGCGCCGGGACGCCCCTTTGCTGTGGCATCTGCGCGCTATATAAAAATAAATAACATAACATAACATAACATAACAAAGAAAGTAATGCTGCAGAAAACGGCTGAACCTTGCCAGCAGTTTGCAGTTTAGGGGATTCTGAAAGGGGCAGTAAATGACTAAGATGTGCCACCCAGCCTTACTGTACATCTTTGGGAGCAGCAATGATCTAACGAGCCAAAATAAAAAAGGGTTGGTGGTAAAGGACGATGTTAAATATAGTTAGCAAAAAGCTTAAGTATGGTCATCTGATGCGCACTTTCAGGGGAAACATACGTTCTATACGCATCAGTTGAGCAAAATGGAATTAAATCCCAGACCTGGCTGAATGCGCACCTTGGAATGACAGGAAATGCAAATCATTCCAAACTGGAAACAACACTTTCAGGAGCTATACTTGAAAAACCGGTAAGCGAGATCTGTGTTCCATGGAGTTAGATAAAACAATTTGTGAAGAAAGTTTGAGAGGATTCTTCTAAGAATCAAAAGAGGGGAAATTGTGATCGCCAGTCTCCTAGGTGAGGACTCACCTCAAAGGCCACAATGATGAATTGCATGCTACTGGTGGGGGGCAAATTCTGCACATGTAACTGTAGGTAACTAACTTTTCCATGTAGCAACACAGTTATGAACTAAACAACTCAGAATGAGGAATAGGTGTGTGGACATGGAATGAATGTGCAGTATTTCATGTGGTATTCCTACTTAGAGTGGTTTAACACAGACATTTACCACCTGCTTTGAAGTGGAGGTGGAGAAGTGGAAATTGTAGGAGAGGGAATAGGAAGAATGCTTCTGGCGGATGCAGCATTGCATGTTCAACCCTTGCTAGAGAAATAGGTCGGTTTGAGATGAGATCTATGGCCAGGTTTTTACTGCGCCTGAAGCCCCAAGTGATCTTACAAGCTGTATCATGTCTGGTGTTCACGCATCTCAGAAAACCAGGTCCAGGAGCACCGGGCCAGTCATGAGCAGGTGGAGTGAAATGCCACTCCACCAGACTCGTGATCAGGGCAGATGTGTAAGGATTGTGACAATGAAGATGGACAAATGGGTATTGTGAAAAGAAATGCAAAAGTAAGAGAATATAAAGAAAAAAGACAAAACTATATCACCAATTCA
The DNA here is from genome assembly GCF_964261635.1 of Lissotriton helveticus. Lineage (NCBI taxonomy): Eukaryota > Metazoa > Chordata > Amphibia > Caudata > Salamandridae > Lissotriton > Lissotriton helveticus. The sequence goes on along the minus strand of NC_136063.1, from coordinate 857,197,769 downwards.
TGCCTGGGAGTGGACAGCTAGAGAGTTCTGTACCATTTTAAAGAGAGGGGCTGTGACTTATTTTTGTATTAAATAATATTGAAAATATTGATATACAATAATCAAGTCAAACAGCGAAGATAGCGCTAAGCTAATTTGAGAAAACAAATTGAAATAAAATAGCACCAATTTAAATAACACACCTCGGCTGGGCACCCTACTCCGTGGTTTAGTGTTAGGGAAAACACATTGCAGTTGTTTTGAAAATGAAATAATAAGGAAGAACACATTCCTGGACTACTACTCGGTTTTGTTACTGCGGCAAAGAGAATATTAGTTATTTTATTTTTTATATTGAAAAAAATAATAATAATAATTCAATGATAGGTAGTATCCAGCACTTAAATGTACTGGTTCAGTTCATTCCCTCCCATCCTTTCCTGCTGCTAGAACTTCACTACTGATGGAGAAGCGTTTAAAAAAAAGAAACATGCTCAGATTGGCACCCCCATAATATGTACTAACAGTCTTCAGAATGAAAATTAACATACACATCACATGAACACGAGGGAAACCGCTTTGCGCATGTGTGCAGTAACGTGAAATAATGTATGAAAAAACTAAACGGCATTTACATTGTGCTTTGAAAGAAACGAGAAATAATGCATGACTAGGCCGCATCTTGCATTTTGCACCTTGCATCCTGCTTTAAATAATGAATAATGGCACTTTTGCCTTTAGCTTCTGCTAGAAAACACTAAACGTGGGATAGTGTAAAGGTCGGTGGTAAACAGTAAAATGTTAATTTCTGTATAATTGACTAATGTTTATGTTCCATTTGTCATAGTGAGCCGAAGGGGCTTCCATTACTCTTAAGTTGTCCGGATAGGGGAGGGGTTGGAATATGAGCGAAAATGACCTGCCAAACCAGATAGAAGTGCTGAGTGCTGCGAAGGAGGGTCAAACGTTCAAGGATGCTCAGTACAGAGTGCATTGTTCGCGTGCCAAAGGGAGAGATTGACCGTGGGACTAAAAAACCTCCTTCCGCCGATGCAACTAGAAAAGGTGTGAAAGAATGTAAAAATATTTAGTAATGAAAACTAATAACCGAGTCAGAAATTACGTTATGGGAGCCACAAATAAACAATGGGTTGTACAAAATGTGAATGGGAACCTGATGGTGTGACAGACCACCTCCTAAATCCACCAATGAGTTGTTGAATGCTGTTGAAATGTTTCAACTGGTTCAGTGACTTAATATCGAGGGACATAATATAGAATGCCCAAAATATCGACTCCAAAATATCGAAGGACAACATATAGAATCCCTGTCTACAAACAGGTAAGTAGTGATCCTTACAATGGTGGGGAGCACACAGTGTTGTTTTAAATACCCCTCACACACCAACAGGCCCCTTGGTGTCATGCTTCATCATTGGGGTCTTCGCACCCCTCTACGGGATGCGGCGTGCTGCGACTCACGACTACGTAGGAGCACTGAAAGTGAACTATGTGTTGGTGTGTGTGTGAGGAGAAAAGTGTGAGTGGTGAGGTGGTGGAAAGTGATGGTTTAAAGATACCTGGCTCATAGGAGAAAAAAAAAAAGTTTTTATTAGGCCCTCGGCTGGTATCATTAAAAGGGTGCAGGGTGAGGTTGTCTGTTACATATTAGGATGTGTCAACCTCAAAAGTGCGTCGACATGTTTCGGAGTCTAGGAACTCCTTCTTCAGGACGAGAATATGCACAACTATCCTCACCTTACTCACATGGGATGTAGATGTAAAAGTGTACTCTACAAAAATTAAAAAGGTGAAATGTACCTATTAGTGTTATTGCGAATAAAGTCTGTTGCGCCCAATTGGCGTTATTAATACAGAACCTGTGAATAAACAAAAATATATATATAATAAAACATAACATCACAGTTTGACGTCAATGATCAAGGAGGGTGAAGAACCAAAATAAGGTCCAAAAACCCTGTAAGAAAAAATGACATGGACATACACATAGACAAGGACACACAATAATTCAGAGAAAATCACCATGATAATCCCTAAGTTGGAATTCTGGAGGGAAAAAAGACATTTATCATAAACAGTGCTTACTTATGGACAAAGGCTAGATGGCCTCATGAGCCAAAGCGTAGTATTGGGGGTTCTTTCTTCCTACTCAATGTGGCAACCTCTAGGATGTTAAGAGCTAGGTTTAGGGTCATAGATGCTAATACTCACAGGTAATGTGGATAACACTACCTAGTGTGACCAAACTCATGGATTCTGCAAGACCTGTTGGGCTGCCTTCCCCTCAACGCGGCTCCGACGGTATGCCGAGTCGTGCTGATCTACCCCCTTATATATTGCCAACAATGCTTCAATTAGGGCATAATTGAAAATGGAATATGCCCAAAGAAGGACAGTGTCCTTCACAAGAAGGTCCGGTACTGCGCGCTAATAGGGGGCATGTCATACTCTTAAACGCATGCGCGTAGGGGAAGTGTTTCTAAATTCTGGTCCCTGCTTACCTCGCGCATGCGCGAAAAAACGCTAGCTACTCGCGCGAGGCCGGTGGAGCCAACAGTGATTGGTATGAAACTCAGAGAAATGATAGATACATAGTATGGGGTCTTTTGGTGATAGACCGCCCACGATATTGAAGAAGACAGGCAATCCTTACAGTGCAAAATATAACTTATATGCGCTGTGTCCGCATGCAGAAAGTCTCCACCGGCCTCGCACGAGTAGCTAGCATTTTTTGGCGCATGCGCGAGGTAAGCAGGGACCAGAATTTAGAAACACTTCCCCTACGCGCATGCGTTTAAGAGTATGACACGCCCCCTATTAGCGCGCAGTACCGGACCTTCTTGCGAAGGACACTGTACTTCTTTGGGCATATTCCGTTTTCAATTATGCCCTAATTGAAGCATTGTTGGCAATATATAAAGGGGTAGATCAGCACGACTCGGCATACCGTCGGAGCCGCGTTGAGGGGAAGGCAGCCCACCAGGTCTTGCAGAATCCATGAGTTTGGTCACACTAGGTAGTGGTATCCACATTACCTGTGAATTGTGCATATTCTCGTCCTGAAGAAGGAGTTCCTAGACTCCGAAACATGTCGACGCACTTTTGAGGTTGACACATCCTAATATGTAACAGACAACCTCACCCTGCACCCTTTTAATGATACCAGCCGAGGGCCTAATAAAAACTTTTTATTTTTTCTCCTATGAGCCAGGTATCTTTTAACCAGCACTTTCCACCACCTCACCACTCACACTTTTCTCCTCACACACACACCAACACATAGTTCACTTTCAGTGCTCCTACGTAGTCGTGAGTCGCAGCACGCCGCATCCCGTAGAGGGGTGCGAAGACCCCAATGATGAAGCATGACACCAAGGGGCCTGTTGGTGTGTGAGGGGTATTTAAAACAACACTGTGTGCTCCCCACCATTGTAGGGATCACTACCACCACTAGAGTGGATTCTATTTTGTTTATGTAAATTGCCAGGGGAGACCAAATCCACTTCCTCCTCTCCCTCCCTCCTCCTGTTATATTCTTCTTCTTCTTCCTTACAAACAGGTAAGTACTAAAATATCAAATCCAAAATATAAATTGTTAAAAAATATAATTAACTAAAATATCGAATTTTTTTAATATATTAAAAATAATATAAAATTATTTAAATATTAAAAACAATTAAAGAAAACATACTTAAACTAATGTAAAAAATCCTAAAATATTAAAATATTAAATGTAATGTAAACAAAGTAGAGAATTTGTTGGATAGCGAGAGGGTAAAAATTACTATTCCCACTCCAGTGAGTGCAATAGTAGGGAAAGTTTTGGATAGCGTAGGGGTAAAAATAACTATTCCCACTCCAAAGAGTGCAACAGTAGGGAAAGTGTTGGATAGAGAAGGGGTAAAAATTACTATTCCCACTCCAGAGAGTGCAACAGTAGGGAAAGCGTTGGATAGCGTAGGGGTAAAAATTACTATTCCTACTCCAGTGAGTGCAACAGTAGGGAAAACATTGGATAGCGGAGGGATATAATTTACTATTCCCACTCCAAGGACTGCAACAGTAGGGAAAGCATTGGATAGCGGGGGGGGGGGTAACTATTACTATTCCCACTCCAGAGAGCACAACAGTAGGGAAAGCGTTGGATAGCGGGCGGGGGTAAAAATTACTATTCCCACTCCAGAGAGCACAACAGTAGGGGAAGTGTTGGATAGCGTAGGGGTAAAAATTACTATTCCCACTCCAATGAGTGCAACAGTAGGGAAAGCGTTGGATAGCGGAGGGGTAAAAATTACTATTCCCACTCCAGAGAGTGCAACAGTAGGGAAAGCGTTGGATAGCAGGAAGGTACAAATTACTATTCCCATTCCGGTGAGTGCAACAGTAGGGAAAGCATTGGATAGCGTAGGGGTAAAAATTACTATTCCCACTCCAGTGAGTGCAACAGTAGAGAAAGCGTTGGATAGGGTAGGGGTAACAATTACTATTCCCACTCCAGAGCGTGCAACAGTAGGGTAAGTATCGATTTAGTATTAAAATAAAATTACATTACTTATCAATACCAATAAAAAAAATTATTACAATTAATTACCAATAAAAAAATAATCACCAATAAAAAATATTATTTACCAATTGGAAAAATTAATTACTAATTATTAAAAATGAATAACTAATTAATACAAATTAATTACCACTTAATAATGATCAATTAATTATCAATACATATAAATAAAAATAATGTTTAACTTTATTACAATTAAATCACTTCCCACCCTACTCCCCTATAAACCCACAACCCGCTCCAAATACATACAATTAACATAATTATCAATTAATCAATTAATAAAAATTATTTACCAAGTTATAAAAATTAATTACCAATTAATAAAAATGTATTACCAATTAAAAATTAAGTATCAATCAATTAATTATCAATACATATAAATCATAATTAATATTTATTTACTATAATTAAATTACTTCCCACCCTATTCCCCTATAAACCAACAACCCGCTACGGAATTAAATTACGCAAAAATGAAATTACATAACATTCATTACTTAAAAAAAATTAAACATACATTTCAAAATGAATACATAATTGTAATACATATACTACCATACATAACACTAAAAAAATTCAATATTATGGTAATCGATATTTTAAATGAGATATTATGGAATTCGATATTACATACCCTAAATTCGATATTCTGGGCTGTCTATATTTTAGTAATTCAATATTTTGGGCTGTCTATATTTTGGAATCAATATTTAGGGTGTTCACTGTTTCAACTGATGTGGGATGGACATATAGGTTTTAGGGTATAACTGGGGTGCCTTTAGGGGTGTGGTTTAGGTTGTCTTGCGAGGAGAGAGAAGATAGGGTTGATGCGTCGCTGTTCATGGGTTTGCAGAGAGGCCTAGCTGATCCTGTCCTGTTCTTTCCTGTCCCTGAAATCTTTGTTCCCTGACTCTATATCAGAGGACCCCCACCCTCTCTTTGGCCAGGGGTGGTGGTATTTCACAGATTCTTTGGGTTTGTATTATTTCTCTGACTCATACTTTGCATAATTATTTGAAAATGTATATTTGTCCATGAAACTTATGTCTCTTCATCTATCCACTCTATTATAGGTATATTGTTTTGTATTATTTAGATGAAACTTATGTCTCTTCATCTAGCCCCTTTGTTAGATGTATATTGTTTCACATTCATTTTCTGAAACTTTTGGTTCTTAATCTATCCACTCCTTCACGTGCATATCGTTAATTAAATGATGAGTTTGACACTATTCGCATTTGCTGATGTTTTCTCTCCCTCATTTGAATTTCATTGTTTGCATTTGTGACCGTTCGCGTTGAGCATTTTATTAATCATTTTTTAGATAAAACTTGATTTACTTTATCGAGAGTCTGTCATTAATTAGCTAACTGGTTAGTTAGTTAGATAGTGCTATCATTACCATCAACTATTCAACTAATTGTTCCGTCGACCAAGAGGAAAGAAAGTTGATGTATAAGCATTAGTTATGTATTTAGAGATGTCAAACATGAATCTGTGAAGGAAATTGATTTGATGTCATTAACACTTGACCCCCAGCGCATCAGGGATTTTGGTTGAATGTGTAAGGGCCATTGTATTGTGACATTATTGAGTATTGATCCTTGATTAAGTGAGGTGTCGCGCTGGAGCACTACTATGATTAGAACTCACTCCACTCACGTTCTGTTGCTACTCAAACTTTTACATGAGTGTGCGATTGTTGTGTGCCATCCCTTCCCATGAACAAAAAATTGCCATACTGCATGGGGATCGCTGTTTTTGATTGGAAAAACATGAAATGGCTTACATGCTGTTAGAAATGGGGGTCTCTAGTTGGCTGGGGTAGGTACCACTGTCCAAATAGGGACCCTTGCTTCTAGTCAGGGTAAGGAGGAAACCCTCTGAGATAACCCCTGCTCACCCTCTAGGTAGCTTGGCACGAGCAGTCTAGGCTAACCAGAGGCAATGTGTAAAGTATTTGTGCCAACACTCACAATAACACAGTGAAAACACCACAAACTAACTCCACAACAGTTTAGAAAAATAAAGGTATTTAATCTAAACTACACAAGACCAGCACGACAAAAAAATCCAACATACTCAGTTCAAGATTATGGTTACAAAAGAGTTCTTAAGGTTGCGATAAAATTCTTTAGGTTGCAATAAAATTCTTTAGGTTGCGATAAAATAATCCACAGTTATGTGAAAAGTTCACAGTTGCGTCACATTTAGTTCACAGTACCTTTAGTTGCGACAAAGTTACAAAAGCAGAAGCAGGTGTGGTGGAAAACAAGCGATGCGTTGCTCCTGAGACCCTGGGGAGGCAATGCGACAGCCCTGCTGCAGCAGCGGGCGTGTTGCGACGAATCCGGTCTGTATCGGGAGGAAGGCCACTTGTATGGATTCCGGTGCGTAGGTTCCGTAGGAAGTTTGCTCTTGCAAAGGCACAATGCGACGATCTTTGGAGTTGCGATGATCTCCGGGGCGACGATGCGCGGACCAGCGGTGATTTTCTCTCTCGCGGCTCCTCGATGCGATGGCTTCGGCGATTACTCTCGCAGCGACGTGATGCGGTCTGCAAGCAGGCGGTGCGGCGATCTCACCCAGCGACGACAGGCTCTGCGACGGCGCTCGCAGCGATGTTAGGCTTCCCGCACCGGTCGGGTGCGTCCCACAAGCGAAGGATGCAACGGCTCTGACAGCGGCAACAGGCGCTGCGACGATCTCGACCTTCGTAGCGGCGGGAATTTGCTCGCACTGTCGGGGATGCACTCCGCTGTGAGCGATGCGATAACTTTTCTGTAGCAAAGTCTCTCAAGCTTAGTTTTCAGCTTCCCAACACAGGTACAACTTCCAGGGGCACCACACAGGGGCCAAGCACTCCAGGAAGGACACAACTCTCTCAGTAGAGCTCAGGGGAAGCTGGGGGTGAAGTCCTTTTGTTCCTGGGACTTCAGAACAGGGAGCCAGCTCTTCTCAGGCCCTGGGAGATTCCTTCAAGCAAGGGGACACAGCACAAAGCAAAGTCCTTCCCCTCTCCTTGGCAGCAAAGCAACAGCAGGGCAATCCAGCAGAGCAACAGCTGGACAATCTGCCTTCTTCAGTTTCAGCTTTCTCCTTGGCAGAGGTTCCTTCTTGATTCCAGGATGATCTAATTTTCTGTTGTCATGGGTCCTGTACTTATACCCCTAAAAGTCTTTGTTCTCTCTGTGCAAGTGGGCCCTGAGCCCGGTCTGAACCAGTTCTGGGTGTTGCTTGAGCACTTTCTTTACCTGGCTTCTCCTTTCCTTTCAGAGTGAGGGGCAGGGTCGTCAGCCGCCCAGCAGGAGGTGGAGCCAGCATTGTGGAGGGAAAGCACAGCCGTGGAGCACTTTGTTGACATGATTCCTTTTCTCCTTTCACAGTGCAGGGCAGAGACATCAGACGCACCACAGGGGGTGGAGCCAGCACTGTGGGGGGCGGGCACAGTCCTATTCAGGCCAAGGTGTTAACTTTTCCCACCACTCAAGTTGCAAATGCCGTCATTCAGCCTAGGGCTGACACAGCCAGCCTCCTGGGGAATCCCCAGCCCCTGTCACTCTCAAACCAGACAGTCAATACACAAACAGGCCAAGGCACACAGAAGGGTCAGACAAGAGAACAGCAACTTTCTAAAAGTGCTGTTCTCAAACACAGGATTTAAAAGCAACCTTTCCTAAAAGATGTGTTATTAAATTCTGAGTTCAGGGATACTAGACGCTTATGTCCTATCTTGTTCCTATGAGAAGAAATGCTGGTAGCCACTGTAGCCAGCATCCCCCATGTTAATCTAAGGAGCAAGATAGCCTTACAATAGTGAAAAACGAAAATGACTGCCATTCACTACCAGAGCATGTCACCTGCACCAGTACATGCTCTACCTTTCACATACACTTACCCTGCCCAGGGGGGTACATTGGGCCTTCCATAGGGGTGACTAATGTGCGCAAAAAGGGAAAGGTTAGGCCTGGTCAGTGGGACCACTGACCAGGAGGACATGGCAGTCCACAGACTGCATGCAGGCACTGCGGTGGCAGGCCTGAGACACCATTTTAGGGCTACTCGTGTGGGTGGCACAATCAGTGCTGCAGGCCCACTAGTAGCATTTGTCATCGCCAGCCCTGGCACACCCAGTGCACTTTACTAGGGACTTCTAGGCGATACAAATATGCCAATCATGTATATCCAATCACAATAACAATTTACACAGAGAGCATATGCACTTTAGCACTGATCGGCAGTGGTAAAGTGCGCAGAGTCCTATTGCTAACAGGCATGGGTCAGGAAAAATAAGGGAGGAAGAGGCAAAAAGTTTGAGGATGACCCTGCAAGAAGGGCCAGTTCCAACACATGCCATTTCGTGTTTTACCAAGCAAACCTAAACGAAGACTAAACTAAAAATACTTACCTCAAAAGAGTTTAAGGGCCAGATGTAGGTAAATCTATTTTGCCGACTCATAAATACCGAATTTTACTGATTCGGTATTTATGAATCGGTAAAATAGAAAGAGGGAGATGTAGGTAAATCCAGATGTGCATTTACCGAATCGGTAATATGAGGTATTTACCGATTCGGTAAATACCGACCAGTAATGCCCATTCATTCCTATGGGCTTTGAAGCCCATAGGAATGAATGGGCATTACGATTCGGTATTTACCGAATCGGTAAATACCGAATTTCACAAGGGTGCAGGGGGTGTCACTTTGACACCCTCTAGCACCCCCAAAACAGGGTCGGGTGCCATGTGGCAGGCATACATGCCCTAAGGGCAGGTCTGCCTGTCATATGGCACAGGTGTGCATGCACACATGTGCATGCACACCGGAATCGGTATTTTACCATCAAATTGAATTAGATGGTAAAATACCGATTCAGTAAGGCTTGGGGGACTCAGAAGAGTCCCACCTACATATCAAATTTACCGAATCGGTAAAAATACCGATTCGGTATTTTACAGAATCGGTAAATTTACCGATCGGTAAATTTACCGATTCTGTAAAATGACTGGCCCTACATCTCAAAATCCAATTACCGGTCGGTAACGGCCGAATTCGGCCGTTACCGACCGGTAATTGGCCACCTACATCTGGCCCATAGTCATTCTCAACTTTTTTCTCTGGACAGCAAAAATGAAAGATGACTTCTGAGATCAAGTTAACATGTGCTGCTATTCGCTGTTCTACGTCCCTGACAGGTGTCTTTTAGAACAGACTCAATTTTTAATATAGTAAATGTATTCCCTTTTGGGCCGTCAAACAGGAATATCTGTCCTTGGCCTGTCAGATGCATTTCTCCACACATGTAGCAGGGCTTGTGTTTTTTATTATCTCAGTTGTGTGGATTTTCTTGATCTCTATCTAGATGAACTGCAAACACATTCACTTAAATCTCTGGTCTGCGCATGCCCAAATTAACGCAATGACCCGGGGCTGCGCTGCTACGTCGCCATGTTAATTATATCTGACGCTGAAAGGATACCTTCGGCACTCAGTTTGGCAGCTTACTTTCAAGAACATCATTAAAAAGTAAACCCATGACAGGTTGACGGATGTGTTACACAACCTTTGATTGGAAAGCTTTATTACCCATATTTTGGTGGAATTAGAAATTCAAGAGTGCAGAGGTGGTCATGTAAAAATGTAGAAACAATTATTTCCTTATTATACATGTTCTCATCCCTGCAATATAAGGTTTCTGCAAAGACAAAGTAGATCTAATATTTTTGTCCTACTGGCAGACAAAATGTGAAATCTGTCACCGTTATTCTTGTAGTTAGAATATTTCTATTGCAATATCGGCAAGATATAGAAAGGGTAGTGGCTTATGAATAAATATCAAGGCAATGAAAACTAGCAAAGGCAAAGCTATATTATCAATATTACTAAATGTTTTACAATTAAAACTTATGCTCAACTCTGATTTCACTTCAAAGTAACTTCTTTTTTGCTCTCACATAATAACTATGGGCCTTGTCACGATCGTTTCGGCCACAGGACCGTCCAATAAGGATTTTACGGCCTCGACAGCCCAATTACAATGCATCCGCCGTGGAGGCAGTCGTAAAATGCTGTTTACTTTTGCGGCTTGAGCAGCAGCACAGGAAATGGGGTGCAGCGCAAGCGGCAATAGTAAAGAGCATTTTTCAAACATCCATGCACCGTGTGCCAGTCACCGTGTGGTGCCCGGCACACAGTACAAAGATGTTTGTTGGGGTATCACGGGTCCACCCACTTACCAGAGGCCCACATAGGCCCTGCAATTGGCCCCCAAAGTCCCTTTCCAACAGCCATGGAAAGGCTGTCAGGTAGGGACATCTAATCCATATGGCGGTGCCGGTGCAGGCGCTGCCTACATTGCATGGATTACGATTCGACCAACGCTCAGACGGGCTCCATGAGCCTCTTCGAAGCGTCAGTCGGTCCCTCCCACTGATGCACTCTGACTGTCGGCATTCTAAACCAGTGTTCGGACAGCACCCTCAGATGTCAGACAGACCGCCGCCGATGGGCTGTCGGAGGGGATCTGGCCGACATTATCATTAGGCCCAACATTCTGACCATTTACAGTCATTTCCTATGCATGTGTGGCAAAGTAATTTTACATGTGCTGTTCTGTGAGAAGCATGTGAATGTCTACCATGGTTTACTACAGTCAAAGTCCTATATTTGGAATGTGGAACAAAGCGCAGTGTCATCAATGAGCCCATCTGTCAGGAATAGGCATATGATGTAGTGGCAACAATGAGGCAAAGTGGTAGATGACTATACATTTCCTGTGATATTGTGGGGGCTAAATCGCATGCGACACTTGTGCACCATTGGGCCCATTTGCGGAAGAATATGGAGTAGCAGCTGCTATTGGAGCCCAAGTGACCAATGGGGCCCTTCAAAAAGGAACTAAGGGCCTCATTTATGAAAAGTGACGCAGTGCTGCATGAAAACAGCATTACATCACTTTTCAATGCGCCCTCCAATGATGCGTCATATTTACAGTATGATGCATCATTGCGCAAGGAGTTACAGATACGTCAGTATTTCTGACGTATCTGTATGGTGCAAAAGTGACGCATTGCTGGAGTGTGTCACAAAAGTGACGCAACTCCAGCAATGTATCCTTTCACAAGGGGCAAGCCCCATGTGAAAGGGCCTGCGTCAGTCTTACGCCTGCTGTGAGGTAAGAAATTGACGCACGTGTCCTAGAAGTGGCGCCGTGAAATCTCATAGATTTCACTGCGTCACTTCTACGACCCTTTTTTGCATCAAAATGCCCCCCTTGCATACATTATACCTGGCACAGGTATAATGTGGCGCAGGGGTTTACAAAGTGACGCATCTACCCAGATGCGTCACTTTGTAAATATGGCGCAACAAGGCACATTTTTTACGCCACTGGTGCGTCACCAAAAGTGACGCACCAGCGGCGTAAAAGTGACGCAGGCCCTCCTAAATGAGGCCCGAAAGGTCTAATGAAAAGTTGACTAACATCTCAAGGGGAAGGTGAATTTTAGGCGATGAAGCAGAGATGCACCATCCCTTCAGAAATCAGAGATGAGCAAATTCTACGGCTACTGTAATTTGCTGTCCTCTGAAGCACTGCCTGCTGCATTCGACGTCACCCACCACAATTCCCAAAGAGGTGTCTGTTCAATGGGATTGGTTCCCATTAGCTACAATGTACCACCCCTTTTGATGATGGCTAACTTTTTAATGCTTGACTCCTATGCATGTGATAGCCAACCATTGAATGCATGCTTTGGGGAATGGTTATGAGGAGGGGACACCCCATTTTACACCCCCTCCTAATTGCAATATGTAACCATTAGCAAAACCTATTTTGTGAGCAATGTAATCAGTTGCTTGCTAAAAACCACCTTGTAGTCACAAACCCTGTCATTTTGTGAGTCGCAGTGTGTGTGACTGCAAAATGACTTGTTTCATCGGTAATACCAGACACTACAGTAATCAACTGTTGACAACGTAAAGTACTTAAATCATGACTTCATTTATTTATTACATACATTTATAAACTGCCCAAAACAGAAGCATGCAATCTGAAATGCATTACATAGCGATTGATAATTGATACATAAATTAGTAAAGCAGTTTGGGTGGTAACCTTTGCCATTGTAAGTGTGAAAAGAAAACGATAAGACAGGAGTAAAAAAAAGAACATAAAGTAGTTGTTGAACTATTTACCCATTTCAAGGAACATTATTAAGAAATGAGGTGTGGGAGGGTTTCATCAAAGTACAGTTGGGGCAGGTATGAGATCTTAGTTGGAGGATGTATGGTTTCAGGATCATCTTAAATGCCAGTAGGCAGTGGCATGACGTCAAATGATGGGGCTGCCCCTATAAAATGTGAAAAGGGGCCCCTGAGTCTCCCATGTGTCACAGATATTAATTGACCTTGGGTTACAGGGAGCCCCTTGAAGGGTTAGGGGGTCTCTGAAGCGTTGGGGGGCACTTGTGCTGTAAGGAGTGCAGGACCCAGCAGCAGGGATCTAGTGATGTCCAGAAATCCGTGTAGAATAGAAACAGAGAGCAGAATTGGGATGGCACAAAAAAAACTTCCACACAGATAGGAGGTAGAGATTTGCAGCGTGCGGTACTAAGCTACAAAAATAAAAAATAAGATCTTGAATTTAGTTTTGTTGCTGGCTCATCGGTTTCTGCATTTTTTACATAATGGGAGATAGGCTGGAGGCATAACAGATCATACATTATAGCAACGTTTTTTCATTGTTTTGAGTGGGGAAAGGACTATTTCAGAAGGCCTACTAGCAGACTTTGGCAATAATCCAGTTTAAGGCAAGTGATTAAAGTAGTAATGTGTGGGGTGAAAAGTGAGAGTGTAACTAAGATGGAGATAAATAATTCTAGTCTAAACCAATAAGTTCGTAGCAGTGCAGGGGACTTCGCAGCATGTGAAGTGGTGAGGGGGCCAGGTGTGCAGGAAATCTTTAGCGGCATACGTTGACAGTTTCAGGATGCTGGAAACTAGAGATGTTAGTTGTAGACGAGTTTAGCATAAGTGATCCTAAGGTAGTTGTTAGACTTGGGCCTTAGGGCAGGTTCACCCCTAATCTTTTTGCCTTTATTTGTGACCCTGTGTAGTGATTTTTGGGTCTTGGCGCACTTTTTCCCTGTGTCCCAGAGTGAAAGTGCGTGCGTGTAGTATGGCTGGCCTGCCCTCCCATAGGAATGCATGGGGAATGTGTGTGCCCTGGTAGTTCCTGATGTGTGGGGAGTGCAGGCTCGAGTTTAGTATGTATGAACTCGTGAGAGCGAATGCTGCGCAATGGTATGTGCGGCTTGTGTGTGTCTAGAAGGGAAGTGCTACTTCTGGACATTGATGTATGTGTGCAGTGAGGATAGTGGAGCGTGATTGGCTGGAGCTGGCTGGCATGCCAGGCTCCAGGAAGTCTGGATGGGTCTGCCCGGTGGTGAGTGTGAGATCAGCATGAGTGATGTGTGGGAGGAGTAGATCTGTGTCCTGGATGGGCTGGGTTTTTCCCCACACAATGCTGGCTCCGCCCCCCTGTGGTTTGTCTAATGACCCAAGCCTCCCCAGTGAATGAAAGGGGTGGTTGGGCCATCAAGGGTACTCCCAAGCCAGCTGCAACTGGTTTGCCCCCACCCTGCACCTCCTAACAAAGGATTTCTCTGTATAAATATGGGGCTGTGTCCCCACAGAAATTGTTCTACTTGTGGATCCTTGCCAGAGGGGGCTGTTGCTGCTGCTGGGGCCAGGAGGACCGCCACTTGGACTGTCTCCCTGCCTGGAGACCCAGTGTGCTGGCTCTGGCCCTGCCCTGCCCCTCTGCCTGCCTCCAGTCCCTGCTGGAGCTTTTGCTTTTGACTTAGAGTGCCTGGAGGCGCTCTTATTTGATTTATAGCGCTAGGCGCGCTTTCCTGGTGCCCCAGCGCTCAATAGCGCTTTGCTTCTATTTTTAGCGCTAGGCGCGCTTTCTGTGGCCCCTAAGCGCTTGGGAGCGCGCTGTATGCAGCCGGTGCCTACCCGGCATCTGTCCGCCTGATTTCGCCGATTTTCGGCGTAGCGAGTGCCACCTCGCTTTATCTTATTAATTGAAGGCCGGTGCCACCCGGCATTGCCCCGTGGTATTTATTTGTTTACGAGCCGGTGCCCACCCGGCATTGTCCCGTGTTCACCGCCGCAGCCCAGGAGCATTGGAATCCGTTGCCGGGCCGCTGCCTGTTGCGACCCGGAAGTCCCGCCTCCTGACCTCCAGGGCCGCGCTGCCATTGGCGGCCCCGGCGGAAGTCAGGCGGAGGGAAAGGAGACGAGGCCAGGCGGGAGACCGAGGACGTCTGCTCCCGTGTCTGCGAGGCTCCCGAGTGAGGTGAGGAGCCCCGCGCTGCTCCAGCAGCGAGACACCCGGTGAGTGCCTGAAAGGAGGGAGAGGGGCAGCGGGACACATTGCCGGTGTCCGCCCCTCCCCCATAGCGCGATCTAGCGCTTGTAACTGTTTGGAGCCCCGAGGCTCCTGGGGGCATTACTGATTCCTGAGTCCCCCGTGAGGGACTCCAACTAGAGGGGCCATCCTTTGTTCTTTGAGCCCTGAGAGGCTCTCGTGCCCTATTTGTTTATGAGCCCCAGAAAGGCTCTTCATTGCCCACATCGTTTAGAGCCCTGAGAGAGGCTCTGGGGGCATATTCATTATTTAGAGCGCTGAGCTCTATTGGCACATTTTGCTTGGTGAGCCCCTGAGAGGCTCCTTGCCCATTTGGTCCTTGAGCCCTCCTGGCTCCAACGTTTGCCCAGTGCATATTTACAACTGTCCAGCACTTAGTGGACAGTTGCTACGTTTAGGCTTTTGTGTCTGTGCTGCCTGCGCAGACCTCCCTGACACTGAGACTCAGGGCATTCCGCCCCTTTCGAGGCCAGTTGGCCTGAGGGACATTTTGAGTGGTGTGCTACATGCACCCTGCGCATTGTGATTTCTTTGCTATATGATTCTTGCGCAAAAGTTCTAACCTGCACCTCTGAATGTGTTTTAATGTTACATGTGCAATTCTTGTTTATTATTACCTTTGCTAAAAGTGACCTGCTTAGGTAATTCTTTATGTGTTTATCCCCTTTGCTAAAAGTGACCTGCTTAGAGGATTGGTTGTGTCATTACCTTTGCTAAAAGTGACCTGCTTAGGTAGTGCCTTGTTCTTTTATTTCCCTTTGCTAAAAGTGACCTGCTGAGAGGAATGTTGATGTTTAATTGCCTTTGCTAAATGTTACTTGCCTAGGTGATTATTTTGGGTTTCCTTCCCCCTGCGTGATTTCCCTACAGAGACTAGGGTGGCGTAGGAGGTGATAGGTTTTCCTTCCATAGGTCCTGATGATAAGGTCCTAGCTCCCTGCGTGATTTCCCTACAGAGACTAGGGTGGCGTAGTAGGTGATAGGTTTTCCTTCCATAGGTCCTAGCTCCCTGCGTGATTTCCCTACAGAGACTAGGGTGGCGTAGGAGGTATTTTCCCTTTACCAGTAGTTACTGGTTGTATGCTACATTTACTATTTCTGTGTTACAGTCATTGTATGTTGATGTGCTAAAGTTTTATACCTACAAGTATTATTTCTAACAAGTGCATACCCCTGACAGTGGTCCAGGTGGCCCTGTCCTGTACATAATCCCTTGTAAATCTTGCCCGTGCCTGTTGGCACATTGTAAAGTGTGTGTGTTATCTAATGTGTTTTTATTATTATAATACAAAGGCTATTTTTGATATAACCTTGTGTGGAGTTTCCTTTGTGGTGGGCCTTTGGTTGTTGTCGCTGGGGTGCGCGCGCAAACGCTTTACACATCGCCTCTGAGATTAGCCTTGCTGCTCGCGCCACGTTACCTAGAGGGTGAGCGGGGGTTATCTTGGTGTGTGACTCCCTAGCCCTGACCTTAGAAATGGTGATCCCTGACTGACCTCGACGCGAGTCTTGGCCGGCCAGGGTCCCGTTTCTAACATTGGTGGCTAGCGGTGCGGATTGGACTTGCGTTTGCGTTGTACCACAGTGGCGACAGGCCACACTTCAAAACTCTGCAATTTTAGATAACCACATTTTGGGGATTATTGTTTTTTAAGGAAGTTCAGTTTTGCTTCTCCTGAAAGGTGTCATTTGTATTTTGTCCAGTACCTTGTTTCCCCGCCCTGCTCCCAGAGTTTGGTACCTGTGTCGCTAGTGGTCAGGTTGAGATAATCAGGGGTGGTAGAAACTGCCTTACCAGTCCGAGGGGAGGGTTGTGTGTGAATGAGTGTGTGTTACGCTGGACAGTGGAGTGCAAGTTCTGAGATAGGAATCTTGCTGAATTTTGTTGATTGTATACTCCTGTTTAGCTCAGACCCCCAGGTTCCCTGTGTCAAACTCTTCTTGAGAACGTCCGCCAAAATGGAGCCTGTTTTTGATCTCTGTTGTCTTTTTAGGTACAGTAGGTCAGAGCTGGTCAGATTCTGTGAAGAGGGAGGCATGGAGGTGAGTGTGTCGGATACTCAGTCCCAGCTTAGGGACAGCCTGATCCAATGGCAAAAGGGTCAGTGGGATCTTGAGTACAGTGAGAGAGAGAGGGCCCGGGCCGCACGTCATGAGGATGGTGAGTCTGTGGAGAGCCCTGAAGAATGTGAGTTGTATGAGGATGACAGTGGATGGATGTCAGCAGAGAGTGAGGACCCCATAGGTAGGGAGTCCCTTGCTGAGTCCAGTGTCAGTACCAGCGCCACATCCCTTGTCCTGTCCCCAGAGGATTGGTTAGATAGGAAGGAAGAGAGGGAGCATCAGTTAGCGATGGAACAGCTCATGTTAGAGCATGCCCAGGCTATGGCGCAGCTAGAGATCGAGAGACTCTTAGCGCAGGAGAGGATAGAGGTGGAGAGAAGGGCCATCATCCGTGAGAGAGCAGCCCTAGAGGATAGACTCTTCCCTGCGCATAATTGTAATTGTCTGGATTCCCCAGGGAGGGTGGAGTCCAGTGGTGGCAGCTTTTTAAATATTTGTGTAGACAGTCCCACTCTCAGTTCCCCGAGTATGGTTCCTGTTTCCCCAGAGGAGGAGAATAGGTTGAGGTTTAGGAACCTTAGGAAACCGTCTCATCAGTCTTGGGAAGATTTTGTGGATGACTGTTGTGGAGCCCTGTGTGATTGGGTACGGGAGCCCACGAAATGTGATTGGGACATATTGTTCGATATGTTCCTCAGAGAGCAGTTGCTCAGTGTTGTTTATCCAGGGTTGCGCCAGCACCTGTTAGGGTGTGGATTGTCTGAGCCATATGAACTGGCAGAGGAAGCAGACCGTTGGGAAAGTGCGAGAGGTTCTTTTGAGTCACTAGTGAGTGATTCCAACAATAGTGGGTCAGGTGTCTTCCAGCCCAGTGTGGTGGAGGAGGGTGAGAGTAGCCCAGCTAGGTCCTTGGTTAGTGAGAAGGGTGTAGGGGCTGACTGCCTGTCTCAGTGGAGCGGGAGTGAGTGTGTGACCGAGAGTCCCCAGATGCCCGAAGCCCTGTCACAGAGCCTGGATGGTTTCTTTAGGGAACACCAGGAAAGGAACCTAGACTTGCCTGTTAGTTCACTTGAGGGAGATCTCCTAGTGTGTAGAGAACCTGGAGCATCTGTAAGCGGAGCTTCTATGGTCCTAGAAGCTGGCAGTACCGCTCCAGGAGGGAGAGTACAGAAGTCCAGTGAAAGGAGTGATTGGGGGATAGGATGTGAATCCCCAGAAGTCCTGGAGTGCCAGGCATTGGTTCCACCAAAGGTTTTAGACCAGAGGTTGGATGGCCAGGTTCAGGATCAGCCTGACCTGAAGGGTGGGACTACTGTAATCAGTGTCCTGACCAGTTCTTTCTCCAGAAGTACCGCCCCGGTTGGGAGGGAGCAGGACTCTGGAAGGGGGTGCAGAGGGTGGGAGAGCCCACCTCTGACCCCGGTACCACCTGAGGGGTTAAACCCTAGGTTGGGAGAATGTTGTTTAGAGGGGACCCCTCGCAGGAGGAGGAGGAACCCTAGGAGAAGAGGTAAGGGGAGGAGAGCCTTCCCTGAGACTCCTGGTCCACCTAAGGTTGTAGACCCTAGGCTGGAGAACCAGTGGCAGTCTAGCCCTGTCTTGCAGACCGGAAGAGTGGAAAATGGCTATTATGTGCCAGGGGTTACTACCCCCCACTTTATGAGTAGGCAGGATCCAGTGGTACCTGGATGGCCTAGGGCCTGGTCCTCGCCGAGGGCAGCTGGAGAGTATCAATGGGGTACCCCAGTTAGTCCCTACAGTAGTTTTAGAAGGAACCCTAGGGGTTCACCGTGGCGTAAAACAGGAGGGTGTCCCTGCAGTTGTGGGCCCGCGTCCTTGTTTTATCGCCCCAAGCAGGGAAGCCCATCACGGTGGTGATCGGTCTGCCCTGCGTTTTGGCTGGAAGGGGGTCGTGTTAGACTTGGGCCTTAGGGCAGGTTCACCCCTAATCTTTTTGCCTTTATTTGTGACCCTGTGTAGTGATTTTTGGGTCTTGGCGCACTTTTTCCCTGTGTCCCAGAGTGAAAGTGCGTGCGTGTAGTATGGCTGGCCTGCCCTCCCATAGGAATGCATGGGGAATGTGTGTGCCCTGGTAGTTCCTGATGTGTGGGGAGTGCAGGCTCGAGTTTAGTATGTATGAACTCGTGAGAGCGAATGCTGCGCAATGGTATGTGCGGCTTGTGTGTGTCTAGAAGGGAAGTGCTACTTCTGGACATTGATGTATGTGTGCAGTGAGGATAGTGGAGCGTGATTGGCTGGAGCTGGCTGGCATGCCAGGCTCCAGGAAGTCTGGATGGGTCTGCCCGGTGGTGAGTGTGAGATCAGCATGAGTGATGTGTGGGAGGAGTAGATCTGTGTCCTGGATGGGCTGGGTTTTTCCCCACACAATGCTGGCTCCGCCCCCCTGTGGTTTGTCTAATGACCCAAGCCTCCCCAGTGAATGAAAGGGGTGGTTGGGCCATCAAGGGTACTCCCAAGCCAGCTGCAACTGGTTTGCCCCCACCCTGCACCTCCTAACAAAGGATTTCTCTGTATAAATATGGGGCTGTGTCCCCACAGAAATTGTTCTACTTGTGGATCCTTGCCAGAGGGGGCTGTTGCTGCTGCTGGGGCCAGGAGGACCGCCACTTGGACTGTCTCCCTGCCTGGAGACCCAGTGTGCTGGCTCTGGCCCTGCCCTGCCCCTCTGCCTGCCTCCAGTCCCTGCTGGAGCTTTTGCTTTTGACTTAGAGTGCCTGGAGGCGCTCTTATTTGATTTATAGCGCTAGGCGCGCTTTCCTGGTGCCCCAGCGCTCAATAGCGCTTTGCTTCTATTTTTAGCGCAAGGCGCGCTTTCTGTGGCCCCTAAGCGCTTGGGAGCGCGCTGTATGCAGCCGGTGCCTACCCGGCATCTGTCCGGCTGATTTCGCCGATTTTCGGCGTAGCGAGTGCCACCTCGCTTTATCTTATTAATTGAAGGCCGGTGCCACCCGGCATTGCCCCGTGGTATTTATTTGTTTACGAGCCGGTGCCCACCCGGCATTGTCCCGTGTTCACCGCCGCAGTCCAGGAGCATTGGAATCCGTTGCCGGGCCGCTGCCTGTTGCGACCCGGAAGTCCCGCCTCCTGACCTCCAGGGCCGCGCTGCCATTGGCGGCCCCGGCGGAAGTCAGGCGGAGGGAAAGGAGACGAGGCCAGGCGGGAGACCGAGGACGTCTGCTCCCGTGTCTGCGAGGCTCCCGAGTGAGGTGAGGAGCCCCGCGCTGCTCCAGCAGCGAGACACCCGGTGAGTGCCTGAAAGGAGGGAGAGGGGCCGCGGGACACATTGCCGGTGTCCGCCCCTCCCCCATAGCGCGATCTAGCGCTTGTAACTGTTTGGAGCCCCGAGGCTCCTGGGGGCATTACTGATTCCTGAGTCCCCCGTGAGGGACTCCAACTAGAGGGGCCATCCTTTGTTCCTTGAGCCCTGAGAGGCTCTCGTGCCCTATTTGTTTATGAGCCCCAGAAAGGCTCTTCATTGCCCACATCGTTTAGAGCCCTGAGAGAGGCTCTGGGGGCATATTCATTATTTAGAGCGCTGAGCTCTATTGGCACATTTTGCTTGGTGAGCCCCTGAGAGGCTCCTTGCCCATTTGGTCCTTGAGCCCTCCTGGCTCCAACGTTTGCCCAGTGCATATTTACAACTGTCCAGCACTTAGTGGACAGTTGCTACGTTTAGGCTTTTGTGTCTGTGCTGCCTGCGCAGACCTCCCTGACACTGAGACTCAGGGCATTCCGCCCCTTTCGAGGCCAGTTGGCCTGAGGGACATTTTGAGTGGTGTGCTACATGCACCCTGCGCATTGTGATTTCTTTGCTATATGATTCTTGCGCAAAAGTTCTAACCTGCACCTCTGAATGTGTTTTAATGTTACATGTGCAATTCTTGTTTATTATTACCTTTGCTAAAAGTGACCTGCTTAGGTAATTCTTTATGTGTTTATCCCCTTTGCTAAAAGTGACCTGCTTAGAGGATTGGTTGTGTCATTACCTTTGCTAAAAGTGACCTGCTTAGGTAGTGCCTTGTTCTTTTATTTCCCTTTGCTAAAAGTGACCTGCTGAGAGGAATGTTGATGTTTAATTGCCTTTGCTAAATGTTACTTGCCTAGGTGATTATTTTAGGTTTCCTTCCCCCTGCGTGATTTCCCTACAGAGACTAGGGTGGCGTAGGAGGTGATAGGTTTTCCTTCCATAGGTCCTGATGATAAGGTCCTAGCTCCCTGCGTGATTTCCCTACAGAGACTAGGGTGGCGTAGTAGGTGATAGGTTTTCCTTCCATAGGTCCTAGCTCCCTGCGTGATTTCCCTACAGAGACTAGGGTGGCGTAGGAGGTATTTTCCCTTTACCAGTAGTTACTGGTTGTATGCTACATTTACTATTTCTGTGTTACAGTCATTGTATGTTGATGTGCTAAAGTGTTATACCTACAAGTATTATTTCTAACAAGTGCATACCCCTGACAGTGGTCCAGGTGGCCCTGTCCTGTACATAATCCCTTGTAAATCTTGCCCGTGCCTGTTGGCACATTGTAAAGTGTGTGTGTTATCTAATGTGTTTTTATTATTATAATACAAAGGCTATTTTTGATATAACCTTGTGTGGAGTTTCCTTTGTGGTGGGCCTTTGGTTGTTGTCGCTGGGGTGCGCGCGCAAACGCTTTACACATCGCCTCTGAGATTAGCCTTGCTGCTCGCGCCACGTTACCTAGAGGGTGAGCGGGGGTTATCTTGGTGTGTGACTCCCTAGCCCTGACCTTAGAAATGGTGATCCCTGACTGACCTCGACGCGAGTCTTGGCCGGCCAGGGTCCCGTTTCTAACAGTAGTGCTTTTGTGAATGTCAGGCAGACAGTTGGTGGGTTGAGAACGGAGTTGTGGCTTGAGAGATGGAAAGTAGAATATAAGTGAGCATCTCCAATCAGAGATTATATGATGAATTGACATTATAAATGACGTCACTGAGCCTAAAATATAGAGGCGCCCGCCAGACAATCAGAGGGATATAACCATAGTGAAAGTAGGTAAGAATAGAGCCGGTTATTAGAAAAGAGAGAAGGGGCACTGCAAGAGATAAGGGCAGAAACATTATGGGGCTGTTTAGCAGTACCAATGGCTAAGACAGTTGTGATGAATCATCTTAATTATACCTGTAGGGTCTAATAGAAATGAGATGATATTGGAGATTAGAGAGAAGGAATTCTCAAACCACTAGAGGACACAAAATGCAGATTTAAAATGACCATGTAACTTTTGTGTCTTTTTGAGTAATGCAGTTGAAGATCACCTCTCTTAAGAGTGTTGGAGAAAAAGGGCAACTGAGAGACAGAACAGCTCAATGCACAATAGGGTTTGCCTTGACCTGTAAGACCACATCAGTCTGAAAATACAGTGTGCCTCATGACTAGGTCTCAATCAATAAACCAATCAGTCTTGCAAAATGCGGGTTGTCACCCCAGGGGTCTTTAGGTGATAGGGTTCTGTGACCTTGGTCGAAAAGCCATGTGTTGCGCCTTTTCGAGGGAAGGGGTGGTTCGCAGGTGGAGGGGGAGGTCGTCCCAAGACTTGGCGGCCAGTTAGGAGAAGGAACGGCCAAGACGAGGGGGGCGGGTGGTAATTGAACACGCACAGACATAATGATACCAGGCCGCTCAATAGTGGGATTCGTGGTTGACTACAGCTAATGCTTTTAGTAATGAGCAAATACCTGAGGAATCTGCGGTAACAAGTCTGATGCTCCCAGTAAATCCTTATTCACTCTAGCAGTTTCCCCTGGACATCTTTAGTGCTTTCAGCAGTGCAAGGAGAAATATGAGAGATGTGCGATAACTGTGCAGCTCTAATAATTTCCAGTGGGCTCTGTTCAAGGGTAACTGGCAGATCAGGAATTATATACCTTCCACAATGAGAGTTTATGAGTTTATTTCTGTGATGAAAAATAAGACAAAAGAGGAAGTGAAGGAAGAGAAGTGCAGTGATGTGGTGCAAACTGAGAAGCCATGTGCCAGGAGAGCCTGGAGTGGAGTTTAAAAGACTGAGCAGAAGATCTTGGAAGAGCTATGAAGATGACTGAGATGTTTTTCGTTTTAGTGTGGAAAAACATAATGGAAAAGGTGGTGGAGTTGGATGAGAGATTAGAGGATATGGTTTAAACACCACAGAGATCCAGATGTAAGAGAACAGGGTAATGCTCCTCTGATTAAGGAAATTACTATGTTATGGAAAATAGCAGTGGCACGTCCATGATAAGAAATTAAATGGACCTAAATGCCTGCATTACTCCTCGAGAAGAAAGCATAGCAGATGACAGTGACGAATATGTCAGCAGGATTCAAAGCAGACCCTTTCCATAGCCATACCCTGTGATGTTATGTATGCTTGCATGTCTACTCATTACGTAGAGGTAGAAGTCCGGTGGCTTAGTGGACTAATACGCCCATGCCAGGTCTGTGTTTGACCTCCTGGACACAGGTTTCAATACCGTCGGGTCCACTCACTCCTTCATCCTTCTGAGGTCGATAAAATGAGTACCATTAAGTTGGCAACAATAAAACTATGTTATTTAAAGACAAGATGCCTATGGCTGAACACGCACATTACAAATACATATATTATTTACATTGTCCTTCATTGCACCTTTAAATCCATACTTAGAGTTGTGCACCCTCAAATAAGTGTGATGGGTCGAAGAACTGCTGATTTTGTCTTGAAACCATATGGCTATTGGAAAACAATGAGCAGTTGGAATGTAACCTCTACTTTAGTTAGTGTGAATAGGGATTGGACCAGATAACGCAGGTAAGTATTAATGCTGCGGTCCTTGCCTGTCCATCAGCACACAAGTTCATTTGTAAATAGCGACCGACATGTCGACAAAATGCATCAACCCATTTACACCCAACATGAGGTCATTGATGGTATTAATCCTCTTATGTAACAGATGACAGAGGCATTTTCAAATAATATTCACCTCCTGATAGACATTGATTGGTCATATTGTTTTCTAGGTGAGAAAAAGTGAAGTATTGCTCCAAACTACTTGGGTCTGAGTTAGAGTTTGGCGGATGGGATACTCTCTCGCAGTTGGGATGGATATGCTGAGCTCTCTATTACAATTGCCTTAGGCTATAACGCACTTGTAATATGACGGACGGGATATCCATCTTGTTTGTGATGGAGTATCTCATCCAACAAACTCTAAATCAGGCCCTTTGAATATATGTTGATTGTATTGGTTCTATTGGTTCTACCTTTGTGGATTTGTATCCCCTGTTGGCACTGTTTAATTTGTGAAATATAACATAGGTGCAGGGCCCAAAGATTATTTTAGGAGCTGCCGGTGTTGAATGACAAGCACAATGTTTGTCTAGTCTTGAATCCCCTGTATTTCTCTTTCTTCCACCAACCAACACTTCTTGTCTCAATATTTTTCTTTTGGGAGCTCTGCTTCTACCTTTCCTTTTCCCTTTCTTCTTTGTTTCCTGTTCTTCTTGTCTTTTTATCTCACTCTTGCAAGTTCAGTGTGTTTCCTTTCATCTCCCTTTGTTTCCTGCTCTAACCTACCATTCTTGTTGCTTTACCTCATCCTTGCAAGTTATGTTTCATCCGTTCTCTCTCCCTTTGGTTCCTTCATCAATCTACTCTGCTTACTCATTTTCTCATTTCTGCAAGTTTTGTTTTATCCCTCTGTCTACCTTTGTCACAATTTTCCCTTGTTTACCTTGCTTCTTTTTTCCTGTCCTTCCTTTTTCGCTCAAGCATTCAAGACCTCATGTATATACTTTAGTAGATACTTATATGTGTATGTACTTTGTGGGCTCTGGCGATCAGCTCTAGGACTTGTCTGCTTCCTCTTAGGGACTTTTTTTTACGTTCTACTGCCTCTATTTTACTGTCTTGATAGAAAACCACCAGTAGAGGTCAGTAAAATTCCAGAATTGCTTTCTGCTGAGGGACTTTATTTTTTTTATTTTTCTGGCAACTGCCTCTATTTAACTTTCTTGATAGAAAACCACCAGCAGAGGTCAGTAAACTACCAGATTCTCTTTAGCATTCCCTAGAGTCCAGTCCATAGAAATTGTCTTCCACAAGCACCTGTAGACAATATTATTTGTTTTTCATATCTTGTACGTTCAGTGATATGACCACCAAAGGCCCTGATATATTAAAAACAGAGCTTTGGACTATACCATTTCTCACTGAAAGGTAATATTTCTCTCCCTGTATTCCCATACCAGGCGTGTCACGCAGTTTGGTGCTTACTTTTTCTCCTTGTTAAAGAACAGTAGATGTTTAATCACCCAGGCTAATGTACTGCATAGCTAAATACATATAAGGTCCCAAAGGCGGAAACGATTGCTTTGCAAATGCTTATTCTCTCTTAATTGGGGTCACATTCTGAAAATGAAAAATAAGTCTTAATCCTCAAAATTGGGGACCTCATTTTTGGGGTTTTAGCGTAGGACAGCTCAGCAAGTCACCATGTTTAACTGCCCTACGTCAAAGTAAAAGTGCAAGAATGTACTGTGTTTATCCAATACAGTGCATTCCTGGCAATTCCCCCTGTGCTGGCGCCATCATGCAAGGATACCTGTGTTGTTGACAAGATTGTTTTTGTGGAGGAAGGGGTACATTTCTGAACATAAACAATCCTGGGTGGCTTTTTCCTCTTGCTATGTGTGCTCTAGAATGCAGCACACATGAAAAAAGGAACAAATTAGGAAAAATAAAGTTATTTCTCCTAGTTACGCCTCCCCTGGTGAGGCAAAAGGTTTTGGCGTATCCCCAGGTTTACATGGTTTTGTAATTCTGGGGAAGGGACAAAATACATGGGTGTGGCATGGGAACACCCACTACAACGCCCACGGAACCCTTCCATAATGCAGAGTAGGGCAAAACAGCGATTTATGCTTCCTTGCCTTACTCCATATCTATGAGGCCGTACCAAACCAACAAAAGTGGCTTTGCAGGACTTCATAGATATGAATGTGTAGTTTTCCTGGCCAGAGCGTCACAAAAAATATGCTCTGCTGGCACAAGGGGCTCATAAATAACCCCCTGAGTGACAGGGATCACCACCTGCAACCACTGGCTCAAATTAAGCACTGCCTGTAGAAAATTAGACAGTTTGCCAGCAACATGATGATAATAAATTCAAGTGTCTATAACAAATTTAAGAAGTAGCAATTTGTTGTGTAAGCAGGATAGTGTTTTGTAACATAGCACAGTCACTTAACACGCCCACTTAATGGATTTAAACATTCATTGGCTCTCACTAGTCACAGATAATTGGATGACCTGCTGAAAAACATGTGCTTGCTGTGAAAAGCATTACTTCTAACTGGGGCTCCAGAAGTATGAATTTTCGACTGTTTAACTCACAAGAGTATAGCTAATCCAACTTTGTTTCAGAACATATGCAATGTACCTCCGACCTTATAACATTCTCGATAATATTCACTAAGACTTGAGTCATTTTAATGGAAATCCATCTAGTTTTTATTTCAGTATTTCTGAAAGAAAAATTAAAACATTTAATCAGGAATCTCTGGACCAACTGTATGTTTTCTAATAAAATATATTTCTGTAAATACAACATGAGCCACCACACGACGTTTTATGACTCTTGGGGTGAAGAATCACAGTGCATTAATTTACTGTATGCAGGCTAGTCTGGCACAAATGTAGCCTTTCAATGAAATTTTAGAATCCACTTGGGTACTTGTTTTTTTCTGCACTTTTCAAAGTGTTACATTAAGATGTACATTTTATGATGTAAAGGCATTTAAGGGGCAGAAGAACTCCTTTGTCTTGCTATGTCTTTGTGCTGTACTTGTGCTGAATAAATCACTGTAGAAATGCTAACTGCGTGTGACTAACAATCTTCTTTGATAGACAATTTGTGATCCTCTCAGCCTATTACTAATAGGCTCATTAGAAGGGAACGGGCGAACCACTTTCCAGAATGTCTCAATGAACCAGAATACATTCAGTGCATGTCCGGCCACTCAAACTTCGGAGAATCAATCTATCTTCAATCAAAACTTTGTCAGATGGCACTCAAGGTCTTTTTCTGAAGGTTGCTCTAATTTCAATGAGGAAAGTGTTCCAAGAAAGACAATAGTATCTTAAGGCTGACATGTTTATTATAGTAATAGTTTGCGATAAACAGATATATTGTAAATATGTCTTAAATCGTTTCAAACTTGTGTTCTAAAATTGAGCTGAAGGTATCTGTCAACACACGTATGGAGAAAAGTGCAATTCCATAATCGTGTTTACAATGGTTGAATCTACATATCGTTAGATGTATCACATGAAACCCTCAAAACATTTGTTTTAAATGTTTAAGCGGTGTTGTTATTAATTTATATATGTTTTGATGCACTCATAAGTGTCATCTATGTGTAGGGAAGTGGTGTTCCCAGAAGAGTGCCATTTGGGAGAAGGAGAAAAATGCACAAAGTCGAAAACACACCAATTTAATATCGAGAATATTTACAAATATAATCTTTTTCCACGCTTCATTTTATTCAAGCGTCATGAAGAATGCTGGTGATAAAAAAGTCAGAGAGGAATTGAAAACCTCCCTTTTATGGGGGTGTCAAAAAGGGGAGTGTGCACTTTCACAATGATTATACATTTCGAAAAATGGAGGGTCTTCACTTGGATGATTACAAAAATATGTTTTCCCCATGCAATTTCCCATTGGAATTTAGGGGCTCATTATGATAGCAGGAGGACCGCCGACTGTCAGTGCATAGGTGGTGGTCCCCCACCAAAGGTAAGGGCACATCAGAGCTCCACATTACGAGAACGGTCTGATCAGTGGTGGTAGGAAAATCCAACTGTCATGGTACCGACCGTTGGATTGAATACGACCGCCGGTCGGACAGCCCGCATAGGCACCGCCGGTCAGATTAGGATGTAAGTCCACGTCAGCCTTTCCATGACGGTTCATCCGCCATCAAAAGGCTGGCGGCGATGGATATTGGGGGGGCCATAGTGGGCCCCCCTTCCCTCCCGGACCTTCCCCTTGGGTTTTGCGGGGCACCTATGGTTCCCCCTTCATATTCCTGTACCAAGTGACAGGCACAGCATGGTGCCTTTCAAGTAGTAAGGCCCTTAGACCTAGCTACAGCCAAAATGGCTGAATGGAAATACACCAAATTTGGCAGAAAGCTATGGCCCAAAGTACAAATTTGGCAGTGCTGCTACGGCTCCCGACCAACACAGCACTGCAAAAGTTCTGCAAGGATTTCCCAACTTATTACAAGTTGAACTTGGTGGTGGGCATGGGGGCCCTGTAGGACCCCCTTTGCTTCTGCACCACCAGCCTTGTCAGGGCAGGGCTAATGCCATGAAATGGCTGGTGGTGCAGGAACTTGTAATATATTCAGTGGGACTGTGCCAGTCCCGCTGAGAATGATGCATTGTGGCTCAGCTCCACCACTACCAGGGAACAACTGCTTCATGGTGCAGCCAGTCGTCCTCGGCCGCTACGACTATATGTAGCAGTAAAACAGCAGATAGACCACTGCCACCGCTAGTGCGGCAGTCTTATGACCGAGGTACTCGTAATCAGGCCCTATATCTTCATCTAAAAAACTTGCATTTTTGTGATGTAACTTAGTGTAAATCTTTTAAATTGTGTTTGCGAAATTAAGGTTAGAATTTGTAAATATTGTATGCCCCAGTACCTTCAAGGTATTTCCAAGGTCTACCGCAGTACCACAGGCGCAAAGCAGGCTTTTCATTGCCTGGCTTCAACATGAAGAGAATGTTGCGACCACCATTTGAGGCCTTGGTCGCTGTGTCCTCGAAAAACAAAGAAAAATAAGTAATAAACAGGCGGGCTAGGGGATACCCTCACAGCCTGGACATTGTGGGTGATCCCATAGAGATATCTCACCATTAGGGTCAAAGAAGATTTTTTTGCGGCGCTGCGGCATCAGCATTCAGCAGAGCCCTTATGTATTTAAACGGAAGTACCCTGGAACTGCGGTGCCGCAGACCAAATTGTGCATGGGTGTCTGCAGGATGATCTGTAGACCACACACAACATACCTGACACCCAGATACCTACAAGTACATTCACACATTCAACACACCCCCACACACAAACACCTATGCACTTGCACAGGGGTGTGTCGGCTGCCCACGGAGAGGGAGAATGGTGCTAATATATGGCTTTAGGTTAAACCAAACCTAGAAATTCATTGAAGAAAACAGAGGTCCATTTGAGTGGTTATCACTGATTTCATCAATGATGCTATTAAACATGCCATGATTATTGCAACGCGTGAGGTCATAACCAGAGTATGCTGGGGACACAAGTTATAGTTAGCTCAGTAAACTATAACTGGTGAATTTCAGTGATCGTTTGAGTTTGAATTGTTTTAACTGACATTTTTACCTAATTATATAATGTCACTTTAACCTTTGTTTTTTCAGTGAATTACTGAAGTTTTAATTATTTTATAATTAACATTCATAACTTTAACATTACATTAAACTTTGCTTCATCACATAATTTCTAGGGGTTTTGTTTAATGTAAATTAAGAACTTAATAGCATACCCAACCCCCACAGTTGGTCAACCACCCATCGCTTACAGCCTTCGGTGTGCACCGTGTGGGTTTGGCTGCAGGGCCTAGCCAATGAAAGAGTAGACGTCTTGCTATTCACTAGCTACACTTCTAACTTTAGTATGGTGCTTAAAAGTTTCAAAGCAAACAGGCTCAAATGTAATAAATTAAGTGTCTCCTGCTGCTCATTTATTTATTTTATTATTCAAAAGTGCCTCGATACCCACTGGGGATACTCTTTTATCAAAAAATCATTGAAGAGTGGGACGCAAAGCCACCCTCCTGAGCAATTACGCCCACGGACCCCATCCCTTGGGCCATTCTTTTTAATCAAGTGTAGGGGGTGGTGTGACCCTCCCTCCTATGCCACTTTAGGCCCTGGGTACCCCATTCCCTGAGGGTCTATAGATTTGGAATAAGGAGAGGGGTGCATGTCCCCCTCCATGTTCCACCTTGTGCCTATCATAAATAGAAAGAGAGAAAGCTTCTCCCCCCAAGTCTTCTTGAGTCCAGGTGACCCCATCTTCTGGCCTAATATATAAATAAAGGGGAGGGGGGATGACATTCTCCAGTGTAAATTCCAAAAATAAAGCACATAGGAGTGCAAGCCCCCTCCTCAAGCCTTCACGACCCCTGGGACCCCATTATCCAACACCGGAGGTGGGTGCCCCATTGCCCACCTTGGACACCCACAAACCACTAGGTAATGCCAGACCTGGCATTGCTGTCATCTTTGCGAGAGCAATTTGTGTGGGCAGGGAAACTGAAGTCTTCTCCCACCTGGTGGAAATATTTGAAAGCAGGACAGGGAAACCACTGTGTCAAAGGGGTGGGCTCCCTGAAACACAGTATCTGACCCGGGTCCTGGGGCATCAAGAGACTCAGGGAGGTGCGCTTCGTGCCCCCTCTCCTATTGCTAGTACCAGATGATGGGATCCCTGGGGCATAAGGAGGCTTGGGGAGGGGGCAAACAGCCCTTACTCCCCTTCCTGGAATATTTAGCCAAAGAGATTGACACAGGGGTACAGGCAACCATTCCCTTATTATTAAGGGTGCCACTGGGGATGGGGTCCCCCTCCTTTCTACATGCCCCTGACCTCCCTTATTTTTAACTGGGCCCCAGGGATGGGGTAACCAGGACCTCCTAGAGGATTGGGGAGAATGGGGTATGCACAACCATCCATTCTAAATTTAACACACCATCCCTCATTGGGCACTCGCCCTCCCAGGGGGGTTTTAAGCCCACAGTTTTTTAAACAGTTTTGCTGTGGATTACAAATTTGCGGCAAAATTCCACAGATAAATGTTTGGCATATATATATATATATTCACTGAAAAAAACATAGGTTTCAGGGACCTTATAGTTAGATGGACATATTACTCATACAAAACCTGATAAATTCAGCCGTTATAGTTAATTCAGCTAACTATAACTCGTGCCACGGCAATGCACTGCTGATGACGTCACATATTACAGCATTCATGACATGGTCAGTGACATCATGCATGAATGCATTTTTCTTTAGTTTAAATATGTATTATATATATATATATAGCAAGGTGTATTGAAGAATGAGAGGGTGTATAAGTGTCTGGCTGGTGGATTTAGTAGGTGTGTGACTGACTGTTTAAGTGAGTTATTTCATGTGTCTTACTGAATGCATGGGTTAGTGACTAAACTGTGTGAATGTCTGTATCAGTCTCTCTGCTGTTGTGTAAGCTCAGTAGCTACATTAGTGTCTATATGTGTTATTGATTGGTTGCCAGATTATTTGTATGGGTGCCTGAGTGTGTGTGTGGCTGCATGGGAAGTGTGTCAATCTGTACATACATGTTTGAGTGGTTGATTTCCTGGGTATATGGGTTCATGAGTGCATGTGGAAACAGCTGTATGTGTGTGTGAGTGTGTGTATGGGTGTGTATGTGAGGAAATGGATGTCTCAATGGTACATGCCAAAGTAACTACATATGTAAAAGGCAGTGTATGTTAAAGTTGAAGTATATAAATGACTATACATAAGAGTCAGTGATTGTGAGAGTGACTGTATGGATGAGTGTGTATTTGTATCAGTGAGTGTAGAAAAGAGTAAGTATGCATGTGTTTCTGTTTGAATAAGTAATGTGGTGTGTGTATAACTGTATAGGTCAGTAAATTGAAGTGTGATTTATTGTTTGCATGTCTGACTACTAAGTGTGTGAGTAACTCCGGATGAGGGGTGGTGTGTGAGTGTCTGTATAGGTGTGTGAGTGCTCATGATAGTGTTGTATTGATGAGTGACTACATGTAAGAGTGATTGTATGGGTAAATGTGTGAATGTGTGTGTAGACCAAGGAACTAGTGAGTGCGTATGCAGTAACTGGTATTGGTGTGTCGATGGTTTCGGAAATGGTAGTCTGTATTTTACAGTGGGTGTATCAAAGGTTATACCAGAGTGTGAGGAGGTGGATCAGATTTTCACATGGAGGATGTCATCAGTGATGTCATTTGAGATGTCATCAGTGATGTCATTAGTGATGTCACTGACCATGTCATGAATGATGTAATATGTGATGTCATCAGCAGTGCATTGCGGGCGCGCGAGTTATTGTTAGCTGAACTAACTTTAACAGCGGAATTTCTCTGGTTTTGATTGAGTAAAATGTCCAACTAACTATAACGTCCCTGAAACGTTATAGGGAATTTCAATGTTTTTTTAAAACGTTAATTCCTAACTATAATGTCCCTAAAACGTATGATTTTTCCAGTGAATTTCGAAGTTTTTTTAAATGCTAATTCCTAACTATAACGTCTGTAAAACCTATAGTTTTTTCAGTGAATTTCAAAAGTTTATTAAATATTACATTTCTATTCTGTTATTTGTCATTAGTACTGTTTTTTCTAACTTTTCCACTACATAAAAGAAAATAAACTGTAAAACTGTTCTGTAATGTAATATATTTCACAAATTACAGTGTTACTTATCAAATATTACAATGTAATGTAACATTTTGAAAACATATTTTTCTCCCTATTTTTTGCTGTTATCAGATTCTACTTAACTTCAGTATTCACAGTGATGTTAGTGTACTATCATCATAAAGAGCTGGGGAAAAAACAATCAACTAGATTGTTAAAAAAAAACAAATGACTTATTCTTACAAGCAAAATACAAAATTGACACAAATAACATATCCAATACTATTTCCAATTTTTCAATCTTACCTTTACTCTGTAGTTTCTGTTATCATTTTTCCTCAAGGCCAAAAAATGAGTGGATTTTTTTTAAAATCATTCCGTATGAATCCTTAAAGCATCTTCACATTTTTCCTCTAGGCTGAATAATGCATCTAAAATTATTATTTTTATAAAAATAAATACGAGTTGGGTAATTCATAAGGCAATCTCGGTTTTATTTCCAAGTGTGTATCATTGCAGTGACTCCAACCATGATTGCATTTTAAATATACATTATAATGTCCACATGTGATAGTAGTTCCAGCATGGAATAGAATAGCAAGTGTTGCGAAAGTTCTTCCAGAAATAGATACTTGACTAGCAACAACATTTTTAGTTTTTGTTTCCACTTTTGTTCCATTTGGTCTACAGCGATGTAGCATTACAATTACATATTTTTCAAATCTTTGTAAGCATAATGTAGATAACATTTTTGATTGAACACGAGAACATTTAATATCATGAATTGCTTCTTTTACTAACTTAGTAAAAGGTACAGATTTGCAGTCAGGTAGTGTTAAATATAGAAACCATTCTCTGCCAAACATAGTGCTTGAAGTTAATGAACACTGTTCACATTTATGATCCCATTTGTAACTGAGTCCAACTAAACTCTCAAAATGAATACCTTCATCTTCTAATACTCCAAACATAACCATCAGAAACTCCTGTGCATCTTGTTGTATATTAGGGCTGAACATTAAAGATCCAGTACATGTATCCAAGAGTTAGCGAATACCAGAAGCAGTATGGATCTTACTTCTGGCAGTTCTCAATTGCTGAAATAAAGTATAAAGTGCAGAACATAATTCTTTTTTCCTGACTTTCCATAATTTCACCATAATGATCTTCTAGATAAAATATAACGTTTAGAATAACATTACCTTAGCAGTTGACACCAGAAGCATTTTCTAATTGGTATCCCACAACATCATCACTTATTTGTATTTTCAGTTTCTTTACATCTTTTATTTTCTCTTGAATTTTTTTCTGCTTTTGAACCACACTTGTTTCATCAGCATGTTTGGGTTTTAAACACACAGCAGGTTTTTCATAAATTCGATATTGGCCTAAAGTTGTTGCATAAAGTCCTCTTAAATGATTATATTCTCTTACACACTAATCTTGTTTTCATCTAAATCAAATAAATACAAACCAGATAATGTTCTAACTCATTATACTGCAACATATGCAATTCCCTCTTTAAACACAGTTGTTCCAACATTTACTAAAAGCATTATCTACACTTAAACATTGAGATTTATGAATGGTTATTGCATATGCTAATCAAAAAGGAAACTGTTTTCTACGAACATACAAGTCTTTTACCAGCACAAAGCGTACAGAACAACTATTTCTTGTTTCTCCAATTTCAGAAGCTCTTGATTAAATGTAGAACACTCTTGCACTGTAGGCATTAAAGACTTCTTTCCTGCACTTTTCTTGTACATTGTACATTACTACTGCTGGTGTGTTTTCAGTTGTTAACAAGTTCTGTAGCAGACATGTTTGTAAAGCTTGTTTACCATGTTTGCATCTTTCAGAATACTTCCATAATCTTCATCACTTGCTTGTCGCATATTCTGAGTGAGTCCTTTATATTACAAATTTAACCAGAGATTCACATTTCCAATACTTCCAAAATGTTTCCTAGTGTCTTCATGTGGAAGAGTTTTAAAAACTGGTTCTCCTTTTACAGGAGTTAGTTGTAGCAGATCTCCAAATACAATTAAATGTTTTCCTCCAAAGAGAACATCATAATCTGTTTTTAATACCTGTTGCATTCTTGAATGTACGAAAGCAAGCATTAAGTTTGAGACCATGCTCACCTCACCAATAAATACATTTTCATGTTCTTCAGACCTCTTGACACTTCATATGAAGCTTCTCCAGACAACTTCTGATATTCTAATTCATTATCATGCTCAACTGGTAACATCACTAATCTATGCAAAGTAATTCTTTTAACATTGTGTGCTGCTAATCCAGTTGGAGCTGTTACCACACAAGATAAATGTGAACCAGTAGTTTTTTAAAGATACCTGTTCAAAACTTTAATTTAAAAACTTTTACCCATTCCAGCTTGACCACTGATGTACATCATAATAGGTTTAAATGCAGAAGATATGCATTCTTTTTTTCATGTAACAAACCATGTTCCATCTGTTCTCTCACTTGTACGTATATATCTTTCTGTTCAATATTTACTTGTTCTTCTAAATTTTCTAATGTAGCATTCTCCTCATGTGCTTGTTGCATTGCAATTTCGACTTCATGCATAGCAATCGCTGCTTCATTTTCCACTATTGGTTGTCCAAGTGGATCATGACTACATGGACCAAAACTTTGACTATCTTGAGAACTTTCATTAGCAACTTCAGCTGTAATAGTCTTTTTCTGTTCAACTTCATCATTCAACATTTTTAAATTTGTGGGGAAAATTGAACATGCAATGCTATCTTTACATGCATTAAAAGAATCGTTGTAGCAGTCGAAATCTCCAAGTAATTCACTTTCGCTACGCCATGGTTTGAAGAGTTGGAGAAGTGCAAAATAGTAAAATTTGCGCTTATCTGGAGTTTCACAACTGACATTCTTTTGGTTGATAAGGTTACCTTTTGAGTGTTTTACTAAACATCCATGACATCCAACTACTGCATATTTTCCTTCTTTTAATTCTGTTTAACATTTCTTTTAAAGCAGTAATATTGAAGTACTTTATACAGACATAGCTCTTCCAGATGTCGACTCCTTTTACGATAGTATGTATCCATGACAGTTTGGTTCTTTTTAAGTTGTAGGTATTCTTTGGAGATTTTCAAGTTATTTTGTGCCTTACAGAAGAAAAAAAAATGTACTCTTCCTTTAGACATTACTGGATGTGGAAATCCAAACTGACACTTGGTATAAAATTTTCCTTTAGGCTTGTATTTCCGTCGGCAGTACTTTCCACAACGGTGACTTTGGAAACGTAAAACTTGCTGTCTCAAGCTTCTATCTCCTCCTTCTCTTGGAATCTCACATGTCACATACTGTTCAATGAAAGAGAATACTATTTCATCTCAATACGTTCCAAATGTAGGTTTATCCTTGATCCATAATAGCATATGTATAAACGGAGCACCTCTCGCTTGGTACTCCTTTCTCCAAGAGAAATCAGTAACTTCTCCAAGAGATGGACTCTTTTTATTGCAGATAAAAGACATCATAGCTTGAAACTTATGATTAACATATCTGCACACATTTACAGGATCCAACGAACACAGTTCTTCAGGTGTCTTCATTTCAACATTTTTTATATTGGAATTTGCTTCTTGTAGAAATTCAAGCAAATCTTCCAATGCATACTCCACGCAACTAAGTGTCACAAACCATGTCGGTGTACCTAAGTTCCATAACATACAGTTCTCCATGACGACGATACCAATACTCATTTGTTCCTCGTTGACATGCCATCAAATTAATTAACTGTGCTTCTAAATTTTCATCTATTTGTTGAACTTTCTCTACAAACTCTTTTGGTGAAAGAACTCATTGATTAACTCCAGTTTTCAGAATGTGGTTCATTGCATAGGTCAGAGAAGACAGATCACTTTCAAACAAAAGGTGAAATATATATATGGAATACACTGTCAAAATCTAGACTCTTCAGAGTATAATCTTGTTGAGCGATATTCTGAAGCTAGAATCCGTACAGGTCGGTCATCATATCGTCCACCTTCTCCCGTGGAAAACAACAAGCTTCTAAGCTTCTAAGCTTTTCTCCCATACACACATTGGAGTTCCCTTTGTTTTTTTCAATGCTGTTTCAATGCTGTTTCCTATTGCTTCTTTTGAATGTAGAGGACATATTGTGTAATGTTCATAAATCTCTTTACTCCTTGACTTGTCCAATTTCTCTATTTGACCACTTGAAATTTCACATTCATCTTCCAAAGGTATTATCTATTCTTCCACATTTACACTTTTATAATAAATATTATTCTCCACAAGATATAACGTAGCCTTTTGAACTTTTTTAACATGCACAAATTCTTGCCATATTTTTCGACTCTTTGTTGGTACTCCATTTACTAGAATGACTACTGCATCATTTTCCTCTTTTGTCTCCACCAACAATTTCAATATTTCTCTTAAAATATAAAGGCAAGTACACCATTCTTCCTTTCAGCCCTCTTTTAAGTCTGTTGGTGGCAGTTTACCTGTTTTAGGCTCCATGCAAAGTATAGTTTGAAATTGATGAACAGATTGAATTAGAACTGAATAATTTGAATTCAAATCTGCCAGTTCCTCCAGAATAACTACTAATTCTTACATATTGTGTACTGCTCTAGATGGCATTTTGTTCTTTTCTAATTTGTTATAAAAATATTTACAAACACGTTGATCACTACCTAACTCAAATTGACCTTCCACTAACAAGTAAGTTGCAAATTCCTTCCATTTATCATTATTCTCCTTTTCAGATTTAAAAAACAAATCAACATTCCTAGTTTGAGTTTTATAATAAGTACATCAACAACAAACACAAACTAAGGGGCTCATTAGGATGGCGGACAGACTTGCGTCTGTCCGCCACCCTAGAGGAGGAGGGACCGTCCGCAGGGGCAGCGGCGGTCCCTCCAGTGCAATTAGGATGTGACCGCCAGCCTGGCGGTCACATCCTCAATATTTAACATTGCGGCGGATGCTGCTTGAAGCAGCACCCGCCGCAAGGTTAAATATGCATGCTTCGCATTTGCATGCACGAAGCGGCAGGCACCGCGCGGTGCCTGCCGCTCCGTGCA
Source organism: Lissotriton helveticus (assembly GCF_964261635.1). Taxonomy (NCBI): domain Eukaryota; kingdom Metazoa; phylum Chordata; class Amphibia; order Caudata; family Salamandridae; genus Lissotriton; species Lissotriton helveticus. The sequence goes on along the minus strand of NC_136063.1, from coordinate 857,160,106 downwards.
AGAAAATGCAGGGGGGTACCATAGGTACCCCCCATGTGCACCCCCCACCCCCTGTCACCCTGGGGGTCCGCAACGGGCCCCTAAAGAAATCTCCGTATGCCTTTCCACGGCGGAGAAGCCGCTGCGGAAAGGCATCAGTTTTCTGCCATCCTAATATGGCTGGCGGTGTCTGATAGACACCGCCAGCCATGTTAGAGCTTTTCCGCCGCGGTCTGAAGGCGACCTCGGCGGAAAAGCTGCGGACCGATTTTGAGACCCACCGCCATCCTAATTTGGCGGTGGGTCTTTTGTGCCTCCCCGGCGGTTTTCCCGCATCCTCCGGGCCGGCGCTGGCTTCCGCCGGCCCGGAGGATGCGGGAAAACCGCGATCCTAATGAGCCCCATAGTTTGGAATTTCAGAGCACAGTATGTTAAACTTTCGAATTTCTTCTTCAAACTGATCAATCCTAATCACTTTCCCATCTTCTTCAACATCCCTAATTGTCAAACTTTCACTTTCTATGCACTGCTCTCCTGAAACAAAATATTGCAACTCAATATCATCACACTTTTTTCTACATCTAATAAAGAACCGTGTAAAAGAGCTGTACTCAGTTCACTTAAACATAATACAGGACTTTTTACATAGTACACTTTCCTTACAAACTTCCGCATTTCTGAATGGTGTACTGCTAACATACTCAAGTGATGAAAAACACATTTACACACTTTTCTTGAAAGACAATCCAGAGAATGCCCATGTTTCTCAGTATATTTTCTTACATTACATGGATCTAGTCCTTGTAATGACCTAATCTTCTGTTTAACACTTTTCTGTGCATATTCTCTCAAAATTGTTTGAATTATATCAATAGATTCCTGTTGAATACTACAAATACTGCTACAATCCCACTTATACATAGGAGCTTGTGTGCATTTCCCTTGCACGTCTTCAGCCATTAACTGTTCTGCACTAATACTAACCTTTTGGAACAGGACAACCATTCTTAACTTCGTAGCAATGACCTCCAGTATCAACTGCAAATGGTAAACTATTTTCTTGGAAGTAACTCTCTTCCTTAAATAAGGTTCACTATTAGACATATGTTTCCATTTCCCACTGAAGATTTTACAAAAGTTGCTTCTGTTCACAAGTCTTTCTTTTTTACTTTTGTCTTTTAGAATCTTCATTGTTTTATCCAACAGTTTTACCCTCTTAAAAGCATCCACTTTGCTTTCAATATGCTGTATCTGTTTTAATTGCAGCAGTTTCTTTTTATATTTCCGGCATCCATTTATTAAATTCTAAGTTACTCTATTTCGAAAAAGTCTTTGACAAATTTTTTGAAATTGTTTTTGCTTACAGGTAACAAATACTCTTTCCTTATCATGATTTTTTTTCTTGCAATTTGAAGTCAAAGTCTGCTTCTCCTTACTTGTAAAATTCTTCATTTTCCTTTGTCTGATGTTATTTTGATTAAATGTTCATAGTGTCTAGTGTTTTTACCTGAAGAAAGTCTTTTTGTAGTACTCTCATTTACTTGTAATCCGCATTTTTGACATTTCTTTAAGTAGATTGCCTTTTAGACTTTCCTTTTTTTCAGTTTCAAATATTTGTTATATCTGTTCAGTATGTCAAAAGAATCACATACAATTAGATAAGTTCCATTGATGGTTTGCAGAGGGAATGCTGCATGGTAGTGGAGCGGAAAAAGAGAACAGTAAGATGGCAGGTTGTGTCACCGGCCATACAACACATATTTATTGAATTATTTAGATTCACCTTCCCATTTTATATGTGACTCTACTTCCTCTTACTTTTCCCCTCCCCTTCTGCACCCCACCCCACCATCCCATGCACCCCACTGTCCCACAGCACTTCCTCTGCAACCCACTACAGGTAATTTTGTAGATACTATTTTGAAAAATTGTTATCTGTATACTTTGACTAATATTGTCAACTAAATGGCACATGTAAACGTTACCCTTATTAGATTAACACTCCTATCGGCTACTTAGAAAGCATATCACTGCTCCATATTAACAAAGATATGGTACAGGCTTCCAACCAAAAACAGATCAACTTTTAGTGACCAACAAAAATGACCGACATGGGGATGGAGAGGGGGAGAGATTAAGTAAGATGTCATTCTCATTTTGATAATGTGCCAGCCCACTCGTGGAGTGACCTTTAACACCAGCAGAAAACCTTGTAATTACCTTAATTTACAATTACGTGTGCTTTAGTACTGTAACCAACACTTTGAGCCCCTAAAAGTACAGTTTATAAAAGTAAACAAACAGAGCTTTATCTTGTACTAGCAGCCCGTCCCGACGTTGTCCGGGAGCAATCAGGCTTCTGGGCCCGACGTTGTCTCAGGCTTCAGGGCCCCCGTCCGCCCCGACGATGTCCGTGGGTATCCCAGAGCGCACCCGCCACTTTCAGGGCCCTGAATGAGCTGCACACGGGCCGCTTCACCTACCTCAGCCGCCGCTCCTCCCCGCCTGCCCGCCGCTCCTCGCAGCTCCTCACCGCTCCTCACCGCCTGTCTGCCGCTCCTCCCCGCCTGTCCGCCGCTCCTCCCCGCCTGTCCGCCGCTCCTCACCGCCTGTCCGCCGCTCCTCACCGCTCCTCCCCGCCTGTCCGCCGCTCCTCCCCGCTCCTATTTCCGCTGCTCCTCCTCGCGCTCCTGTACGCCGCTCCTCCCCGCGCTCCTGATGTCAGCATGCACGTCGCGGCCGGCGCTACTTCCAAGGGACTCATTTTTTTTTAATCGTAAATATTTTAAAGAACGTATATTTTATTTTTTTATACAGCCTATGTCCATCTGCAGACCCTGACAATTAAAACGATGTATCGGGTGTTTGGATTAGTGCTGTGGTTCCTGAGTTTACCCACCTCAAAGGTTCAAAGTTCCCTCTTTATAATAGTAGTATATATATATAGTCTAAACAGGAAGCCCGAAAGTATTCACCAAGTGGAGTAAAGTAAAGCGCTGTAAGCCCTCAGATTGTGCTTTGCAGCAGTGAATTTGTGCTCAAGGCAGCACCACCTGCATTGGAGCTGCTCTTGTCTTCATTCCGTCTTTGCAAGCCCCTTCTCAGAGCCTGCACGAACCCTTCATAAGGTGGGCCTCGCTTCTCGACTGGGCAAACAGCCGATATCCATATAGTCTAAACAGGAAGCCCCAAATTAAAGCAAAGCCGCACGAAGTTCAGATCAGCACGTTTATTTGCATCCATTTCATTGCTCGCTCCTTGACAGCTTTCAGAGCAATCTGCGGCCGGCGCTACTTCCAAGGGACAACTTTTTTTTAAATCATAAATATTTTAAAGAACGTATATTTTATTTTTTTATATAGCCTATGTCCATCTGCAGACCCTGACAATTACAACGATGTATCGGGTGTTTGGATTGGTGCTGTGGTTCCTGAGTTTACCCGCCTCAAAGGTTCAAAGTTCTCTCTTTATAATAGTAGTATAGATAAAAAGAGCACACATTGGGAGTGAGACGTCCCCCCCACAAGCTGGCTCGCAGAGGGAGAGCTGCGGGTCGTTGGCTGCATGCCGTGTCGCAGAGGGAGAGCTGCGGGCCGGCAGGCTGGCTCGTACAGGAAGAGGTGCGAGCCAACTGGCTGGCTCGTAGAGGGAGAACTGCGGCCCATCGTCTCGCAGAGGGAGAGCTGCGGGCTGGCTCGCAGAGAAACAGCTGCGGGCTGGCTCGCAGAGAAACAGCTGCGGGTCGACTGTTATACAAAAAGGTGCGGGCAGTCACTTTGCAAAGGGATAGATGTGGGGTGGTGATGTGGGAAAAGAAAGCGTGAAGGGTGTATCTTGCAGAGAGAGCTGCGATATATTTCCAGCGTTGGCTTGCAGAGGTACAACCGTGGGCCCGACGGCTCACAAACGAAAAGCTGCAAGCCAACCGATGGTTCGCAGAGGGAGAGTTGTGAGCCAGCGGGCTTTGAGCCGACTGGCCGGCTCACAGAGGAACAGCTGCGGGCCGACTGCTATAGGGAAAGGTGCGGGCCGGCGGCTTGCAAATGGATAGGTGCAGGACGGTGATGTGGGGAGAGGGAGCATGAAGGGTCTATCTCACAGAGAGAGAGCTGCGATATATTTCTAGTGTTGGCTTGCAGAGCTACTTCTGTGGCCCCGACGGCTCACAGACGAAGAGCTGTGAGCCGATCGAAGGTTCACAGAGGGAGAGTTGAGAGTCTACAGCCTGGCTAGCAGAGGGAGACCTGCGGGCCATCGGTCGATGGGCTGGCTCTCAAAGGGAGAGCTGTGAGCCGACCGGCTGGCTCATAGAGAGAGAACTGCAGTATATTTCCAGTGTTGACTTCAGAGGCAGCACTCCCTCTATGAGCCAGCCAGTCGGCTCGCAGCTCTTCCGCTATGAGCCAGTCCGCCGGCTTGCAACTCTCCCTCTGCGAACCACCGGTCAACTTACAGCTCTTCATCTGCGAGCCATCGGGCCACCAGGTTTATCTGTACAAGACGTTGAGTACATAACTCTACCTCTACTAGCCACCACTGCGAATATAATTGCAGGTCTCCTGCTACCAGATCCCCCCTTCACCCTCCATTGCGGAGGAACACCTGCGGGACGACTGCTATAGGGAGAGGCGCGGGCCGTCGCCTTGCAAAGGGATAGGTGTGGGAGGGTGATGTGGGGAGAGGGAGCGCGAAGGAGGTATCTCGATGAGACAGAGCTGTGGTATATTTCCACTGTTCACTTGCAGAGATACAACTGCAGGCCTGATGGCTCGCAGATGAAGGGCTGCGAGTCGACCGGTTGCTTGCAGTTGGACAGTTGCAAGACAGCCGGCTGGCTTGTACAGGAAGAGCTGCGAGCTGACTGCCTGGCTCATAGAGGGAGAGCTGTGGCCCGTCGGCTCGCAGAGCAGGAGCTGCGGGTCGGCTCGCATAGAAACAGCTGCGTGCCGACTGCTATAGGGAAAGGTGCAAGCCATTGGATTGCAAAGGGATAGGTGCTGGACAGTGATGTGGGGAGACGGAGCGTGTAGGGGGTATCTCACAGAGACAGCTGCCATATATTTCCAGTGTTGGCTTGCAAAGGTACAACTTCGGGCTTGACAGCTTGTAAGACAAATGGCTGCAAGCCGACCGGTGGTTCACACAGGCACAGTTGCGAGCCGGCGGGCTGGCTCGTACAGGAAGAGCTATGAGCCAACTGGCTGGCTCGTAGAGGGACAGCTGCAGCCCATCCATTCACTGAGGGAGATCTGCGGGCTGGCTCACAGAGGAACTACTGTGGGCTGACTGCTATAGGGAAAGATGCGGGCTGTCAGCTTGCAAAGAGATAGGTGCAGGGCAATGATGTGGGGAGAGGGTGTGTGAAAGGGGTATCTCACAGAGAGAGCTGCAGTATATTTCCAGTGTTGGCTTGCAAAGGTACAACAGCGGGATCGACAGCTCGCAGATGAAGAGCTGCAAGCTGACCCATGGTTTGCAGAGGGGCAGTGGTGAGCCGGCAGGCTGGCTCATACAGGAAGAGCTGCAAGTCAACTGGCTGGCTTGTAGAGGGAGAGCTGCGGCCCGTCAGCTCGAAGAGGGAGAGCTGCGGGCCAGCTCACAGAGCAACAGCTGTGGGTTGACTAGTATAGGGAGAGGTGTGGACCGTCCACTTGTAAAGTGATAGGTGTGGGATGGTGATGTGGGGAGAGAGAGCGTCTAGGGGGTATCTCGTAGAGAGAGAGCTGTGGTATTTTCCAGTGTTGGCTTGCAGAGGTACAACTGCGGGCCCAAGGACTCGCAGAGGGAGAGCTTAGTCCTAAAACCATGTAATCTTTCAAACATGTCATGCCACTTTTGTACTATTGAAACTGATTATGACCTTTAATTTACACTACAGATCCCACGAACATGTAAATAAAAGTATAAGTACTATTTTCATACTAGATAAAGCTCTAAACAATACGGTTGGGTGCATAAAATGAGGGTGGGAGATGAGGAGAGTAAACAGAGGTATAATTCCCAAACTTTTATTGTACCATTCCTTTAATATACGTATATTCAGGGCTTTAAGTTGGATGAAAAAAAATGGTGGGTGTCTGAAAGGGGTAGCAGTATTCAGCACCGGTAAGACTCGGCCCACACAAAGGCCTCCGAATATTCAGCAGAGACACAACCTAACAATTTTTATCACTTATAATCACAGTTAGTTTACTAGTGTGAAAAAAGCGTACAGAAGATTTACTAGGAACATTTTTTTTTTCTTTTTTTATCTCTCACACATTTATAAAATATCCCTTGTAAAGAAACTCCCCTCTTTACCTTTATTTCATAAGAACGAGCAATAAATGATCCCTTTAGCAGCATCTAGTCATAAACTACTATCACGGTACAGTGTACCCAATTGTAAAGCAGAAACACTGTTTAGATTATTTCTTAAAGTATCATCAAATGATTCTAACCATGCATACTTTCAGAAAGCAACTTACACGTTTACTTTGTCCATTTACTCTCCATGTAATCTGTGCCCATTCTGAACGGGTTCGCAGTATAACACCTGTCTTCACTTATATTCAAATGTACCTCACAGAGTAAAATATGACATCACAACCTATGCATATGTAATATTTTCAACATAACACAGTGCAGTTTTATGCCATTGAAACTGATTACAAACATTCTCTAAATAATACAAACCCTACCAATATGGCAATAAACTTAGAAGTGCTATTGTTATAATACAAAGAGCTGTATTAGATTATTTTTATAAACAGTACAGCTGGGGGCACACAATGGTGGTGGGAGCTGGACAGACTAAATAAAGGTGCAATTCCTAAGCTTTTTATGAATTGTCCCTTTACTATACGTCTATTAACAACTTTAGGTGGGATGAAAAAATTGGCAACTGTCTTAAAGGGGTGGCGGACCTCAGTTCTGACAAGACCCAAACCACTTAAAGGCCTGCGTATATTCAGTAAAGAAATACACCCTGACAATCACCTCCACTAGTAATCACATTTACTTTAGCATTGTGAACAAAATCTTACAGAAAATATACAGAAAACATTTACCATGCATATTGAAACGCAGATTGTTGTGGTAAATGGACCCCATTCTATAGTCTCAGAGAAAAGCAGAAACAGATGTATTCACATGTTTCCTAGCTTTCTCAATCTGTGGACAATATTGGTTGGACCAGTTCTATTTCTGCCTTTGGAATATATTAAAGTAGACAACGGCAGTTTGGGGGAAAAGTGCCATCAATTCTCCAAAGAAGTCCTTCATAAGCATTTCCAGACCTACCCCAGTCAAAGTGCCTAGGTCATTGCCACCACAGTGCACAATTATGAGGTCAGGGTGATTTAACCAATGGTATCAATTGTTGCCACGTTAACCCTCTCTGTCCAATCCATTTAATGTCTACGTTTGGTAAACCTAAGTATTTGTGAATTCCTTTCTATTCTGCGTACCTTTGGATCCAGAAAATATAGCTGTGTCTTACATTTCACACTGTAAGCATGTTGAAGAGATGTCTAGATGCACTCAGATGGTCTCTGAAAATGAAATAGCAGTTTGAAAACTAAGATTTTTCTAAAATGGTGTATAAGATACACTTTTGAAAAAAAGATAAGAAATGATTGGTCGTTTGAGAACATTGTACACTGAAAATTAGGGTGCATGTTTCTGTTTTTTAAAAGCCTGTTTCTTATTGGTGAACAAAAAAAAGTCAAGCATACTTGCTATTTTGATTAGTAACATTGTGTGATGAACTTTTGACCTGTGTGCTCAGTTAAGTGTTGCTATGGTGACAGGCAGAAGGCAGAATGGGGGTAGGGTTCAAAGTTATGTCAGTTGGATTGGGTTCAAAGTTCAACCAATAGAAATGTGTGTTGGCTTTTGAATTAATGTGGGAAGAAATGTGATTTGTTATTTACATGTATATGTGAGTAGTATGAGAGGGAAACCATGCCATTTTCTAGTTTTCTTGAGAAAAGTGAAATACAGAGATTCTGTATAAGAATGTCTGCTGTGTGACTGACATTCTTCTTAATCTCCAAATCAATTTGAAAGGTGAGTTGTTAACTTGTAAGGGGATGTATGTGGTGCATTTTGTTTTTAATAAGAGTAATGTGTTTAATGTTGTAAATTGCAAGGAGTAGTTTAGTTGTGTAGAATCACATTCTGAGTTTGTCTGCATTTCGATAACCATTGTGATAAAAGCATTTGGTAAGTTCATGTGTTTGGTAAGTCAGCTTTGTACAGTATAGTGCAGTACTAAAAAATGTAGAATGTGTGCAGTTACTTATGCAGTTGAAGGGTCGTTCAGCACCCTGCATCTTCTGGCTGGGCTATGCACCCATGTGCTTTCCTGGGCATAGTGTTTCTAACTTACATGGATCGTACAGCACCCTGCATCTTTAGGCTGAATCTGGTTTAAATGCTCTGGTTTGTTTTGTTTGGCCTAAGGTTTATCTTAGGCGTATAGGGTTACATTTCTTAAGTATTTTGGGCTATGCACCCATGTGCTTTGCTGCGCATAGTGTTTAATTGATGTTGTTACAGATCCGTGGTGTAGTGGCCCGGTTGGCGGCAGTTGAAGAAGAGCCTAGCTACTTCTTTTACTCTTCTCAGCAGTGTCTAAATATCTTTCTTTGGAGCCCCATTAAAACGGTGACAGCAAGAGCTTGAGAGTGACAGATGATGCTGGATACGGAAGTTTACAGATGACAGATGCAGCGTGGATGAATGATGGATGGATGGATGTGTGAAAAGGTGGATGAATGATGGATGGATGGATGGATGGAAGGGTGGATGGGTGAAGGATTGATGTATGGATGGAAGGATAAAATGGTGGATGGATGAAGCATGTATGTAAGGATGGAAGGATGAAAGGGTGTATGAATGAAGGATAGATGGATGGATGGATGGAAGGATGCAAGGGTGTATGGATGAAGGATGATGGATGTGTGAAAGGGTGGGTGGATGAATGATGGATGAAAGCATGGATGGATGAAGGATGTATGTATGGATGGAAGGATGAAAGGGTGTATGGATGAAGTATTGATGTATGGATGGAAGGATGAAAGGGTGTATGGATGAAGGATGTATGTGTGAAAGGGTGGGTGGATGAATGATTGATGGATGGATGGATGAAAGGGTGGATGGATGAAGAATGTATGTATGTATGAATGGAAGGATCAAAGGGTGTATGGATGAAAGATGGATGGAAGGATGCAAAGGTGGATAGATGAAGGATGAATGTATAGATGAGGTATTGGACGGATGTAGGGATGGCGCATTGGCTATCTTAATGCACATTCAAATATTTGCACTGTGCGGGATAAGTCCCTCTTTATCAGTTTATAAGAAAAATTAAGTATCCATATAATTATATTCATTGCGATTTTTTAGCTTTTCTGTGCCTATCCTCAAGACGCTGTTTCCGAGTTGGGAAACATTATTTGTTGGAATCAAATCGTTGAGTGCAAGAACTGCAACTGATATCACATAGAGATGCCGCGTGATAGTGACAGATTGCCGCACATATTTCATCTCTAGCGATTGCACTGACGAAGAGTTTAGTCTAGGACACATTGCTGAAAGAGTCTGAAAATATCCATAAACTGTCACATAGAAATTATGGTAGCAAATGTATTTGCACACTTTCCTTCCTCACGTATCTCTTCCGTTGGTCAAACTGAACAAATTATTTAACCTTCGCTCTCCTTCTCTTGCTGTAAAAGCCTTTGAAGAATTGCGCTCGCATTATGGACATTAAATTAATTTATGTTTATGCTGCTGTAGCCTATACTAGTGTCCCAACCTAACCTGCACAAGATCAAACTTACATCTATGCTAGTATGACAAGTGCGTACAGAAGATGTTTCATAGTTCATGGAAATGTGCTGCTTTTCATTCCGACTGATCAAACGGCGAACAGCTATCACTGCGGAGCGTGTGTTTTCAGGTTAAGGGTCGGGTCAGGGGGCCGTAGTGTTAGGAACTAATTAAGGATTTAGGAGTACGGGATTAGGGGGATGGACGTAGGGAATGTGCTCATGCTGGGGGTAGTGTGTGTTATTTTGGAGGAAAAAATGGGATCTTAAAGCATGCGGGGTGTTTGTGTGCGTAGTGGTTGTGTTTTGTATGCATTTCAATGGTGGAGCGAAGTAATGGGTTGCGTTGTGTCAGCGTGCTTTGTGAATGTGTGTGCGATATAAGGACGGCGATGTGAATGTTTGCGATGAAAACATGTGCGGTGTAGCATTATACATCCACTGTTTCTAGGCTAGTAAATGGGTTTTAGTAAAATGCAAGGTCTAATATTTTTTGTCTAGAATCACACTGTGTGTCTGTGTGCATTTAGGAATTATTCTGAGAGAAGCATTTTTGTATGTTTTGTGTTTGCAGACACGTAACTGCTTAAAAATCTATCCTTTTTTCAAGTTTTGATAGAATTAGAAACCAGTTATTGCTTTTGTATTTGGAAAATGACTCATGGTTGTACAGTAAAATGCAGTATTTATATTTCTGGAATGTGTGCAGTCATATTAGCCTTTCAAGAGTAATTAATAGTGTTGTTTGTCTAGAATCAGGCTTGTGTTTCAAATCTACAATTCCCCAGTCAGTATACATACATTGCTGCAGACACTCTGGGGCAGATTTACAAGCCCCTTGCGCCTCTTTGTGGTTGTATTGTGTCACTTTCTTGATGTAATGTTGGTGCAAATAGCGCATCAAATTGCTTATGTATTTGCAAAATGAGTTAGGGTTGTACACTAAAATGCAGTAGTTAGAAATATAGTAGGCCTTAGGGCCAGGACTGCTTAAAACCAGTATGCACTATATATGCAGTCTTCTATCCACCTGCACACTTGCGTTTCACACCTTTAATTCCCCAGTCTGTATCCTTGCACTTCCACCAAACACTCTGTCACTGCTGTTGCACTGTTGTAGTGACCCATTCAGAAGTATTTTCTAATCCATTTACTGCACTAAAACTCAAGTACTTATTAATTCAGTCAGGCACTGTCCTTGCAAAACTGTAAAATACACAAGATGATGGATGGAATGTTGCACAATGGCAGAACATTCACCCCCAGTCACAGATCTGGGTTTAATCCATCGTTATTTTGCTCACCAAGCCACCCCAGTTCAGACATGGCCATATGCAAATCAGTCTTGACCCTGTGCCTCATGGGAACAGTCCAGACCGAACTGCCAAGCCATGTCTTTCCAGGACCGGAATCAAGCATCCTAGGACCGGTTTCTGGCTATCAGCCGTCTTCAGCCAGGATAGCTTGACTCCAGTGGCTTAGTGAGCACGGGACCCACGTCTGGGCATACCCTTCCCACATAGGGTGAACAGCAAAATACACAAATGCAAAACTGTAATCATTCAGTCAATACTCAAGTACTCATGCAGCGAAGTAGGCCTTCGGGCAAGAACTGCTTCAAAGTGCTATGCCCTATGCTTGTAGTCTTCTATCTACCTGTACACTTGTCTTTTATACCTTCAATTCCCCAGTCTGTATCTTTGCACTTCTGTCACAGCTGTTCCATTGTTGTAGTCACCCATTCAGCAGTATGTACTAATCCATTCACTTTGCCAGAACTAATGCAGGTATAAATTCAGTCAGGCACTGTCCTTGCAGAACTGAATCATTCAGTCAGTACCCAAGTACTCATGCAGCAACGTAGGCCTTAGGACATGCACTGCTTCAAACTCCTATGCACTATGCCTGCAGTCTTGTATCTACCTGCTCACTTGTCTTTCACTTCCTTATAGTTCTGCAGTTTCACATTTACCATACACTACTAGTGTATTCTTTTATTCATTTAAACTCTACACATTCATTCAAAAAACTTTTACACACTATCATACTAATATAGCTCTTTTTTTGAGCAGTGAAGGTAGTTCTTAAAAGAACTTTTTTATTTGTCTTTTTTGTAGTTTTGTATTTTTTTTAGATTTTTTGACCTGTTTTTTTTTTTGTTGCTTTTTTTTCAAAGGAAAAAAAGGAACTGCGCAAACAAAACAGTCTGCAACGGGAACAAATAAACAAAAAAAATGTAACGATGGGAGCAACAGTGCTCCTGTTTGCGCCTGCAAATCAAATCAATTGACTGTTTGCCATAACATAATGTCTGTTTACAAAATTTACAAAGAATGGTAAGGTCTCGAAAATCGGGACGGCTGTCCGGATGCGGACTAGATGGGGCTGTGGAAGTGCTGGCTACAGCTGGTGGAAGGTCTTCCCGCAGCCTGTCACATGTAGCTCTCGCACAATTGCGGGGATGAAGATTCTTAACATGTCGTACCATGCTGGCGGTTCCAAATGAATATTTTTTATTCGGATCACCTCTAGAAATTATGGTCCCACACACTTTGCAGGTGACCTTGGCTGCATTGACTTTCTTTTCTCCGTCTGGAATTGTAAAAAATTTCCAGATCAGAGCTTTTGGGTGTGCATCCTCAGCAAGAAATTCTTTTGAAGAGTGTTCAGATATGTCTTCCTCCTGGCGTGCAGCCATTTTAAAGATGTCTTCAAAAAACACATGAGCTTCAGAAAAGAGATGGTTCTTCAGTAAAAGTCAAAGAAGAATGATTAAAATGGTTGGGGTCCTTCAACAGTTAGAATAGGAAGTATTATGAACCAATCAAATCTCTTGTTTTGAAGTCACGTAGGGTGCGCTTACGATGCGAGTACGTACGACGTACCCTGCGATTTGCGTAATTGCTTTTAAAAGTAATATACGCTTATTAAAAGTAAATAAATACTATTTTCATGATTATCTCAGATAATGTTTTGCCTTAATATTTGCATTCAATACATAGATATATCTTTTAAAACATTAAGAAACCTCCGCGGAGTACGCGTACGGTGCGCAGTACAAACATACATGACGTCACATGGAAGCGCCGATGCGACGCGGAACGTCAAAACGTATTCGTAACGTATGAGAGGGTACGCGTACAGTACAATTACAGATATAAAGGATGGTGCAAGGACGGTACGCGTACAGTACGTTTACCACAAAAAAATGCAAAAAAAAATATAAAAATGTATTTTAATATATTGGAAAAATATATATATATATTTTTTAATGTTATTTTTTATTATTTTACATTAAAAATATGTAACGTAATTTAAAAAATAAAATAATTACAAATAATTATAAACAATGTAGTAAATTAGTATCAAAAAAATAAATTTAGCAATACATTTAAAAATTGGTATTTACAAAACCTATGAAATTCACTGAAAAAAAACATAGGTTTTAGCCACCTATAGTTAGGAATTAGCATTTAAAAAACCTTGCAAATTCGCTGAAAAAACCATAGGTTTCACATATGTTATAGTTAGCTGGACATTTCACTCATACAAAACCATTGAAATTTCCCTGTTATAGTTAGTTCAGCTAACTATAACTAGCGCGCCTGCAATCCACTGCTGATGACGTCACATATTACATCACTCATGACATGGTCAGTGACATTACTCATGACATCACTGATGACTTCTCAAATGACATCACTGATGACATCATCCTTGTGAAAGAGTGGCAGACCTCCTCTCACCCTAATATAACCTTTGATACACACATTGAAAAATAGAAACTAAACATTTTCAAAACAATGAAGATACCAATGCTAGTTGGAACAACCTATTTAGTAATTCCAAAATCTATATACACATCCATTCATTGACCAACAGTTCTATATAGTCACTCATACATCTACTCACTAATCATATGTACTCATACACCTATATATCCTGTTACACACCTACACTCATACATAGAGTTACTCACACACATACTCACACATGCAAATAAACTATCAAACATCCATTTACTTGCATGTACAGCTATACACACACCACTATACTTACTTCTACAGAAACGTACACATACTTACTCTCTTAAACAATCACTTATAGAAACCCATACTTATTTATACAGGAACACTTCCAATCACTCACTCTCATATATACTCACTTATATACATCAGTACCCACATATACTCATTTAAAACATGTGTACTTACTCATAAAGACACCATTGAGACAGTCATTCACTCACTATCACACCCATTCACACACTCATCCACCCATACAGTCCTGCACACATGCTGTCTTCAAAACACATACAAACAGTGAGTCATTCATTCATGCATCTATGCGCTAGATAATATCCCCCACCGAACCATACAAACACTCATACTGATACTCAAAAAACCAACTAATAACTAACCCTGGGCATAGTGGGCGTAGTGGGGCTATGCGAAGCAGCACGTAGTGGGGGGAAATCTACGCCCACCCACACCCTTCACGTAGCCCCACTACGCGCCACCTGCCTCCCCCACCCTCTTGTAAATGCCCTGGCAAGTATTTAAAACATTGTTAAATAAATTAAAATGACTTACCTCACATGCGGCGTTCTGGGGCTCCCTCTTCCTAGTTTCTCGCCACATCTTCATGACAAATGCGCATGATCAGTGGGTGTTACGGTGGGCATTCCACCACAACACCCATTCATTTTGACTCTGCCCTCTATGTATATAAGTGGCGTGCACAGGAGGCAGCACCAAAATTAAGACCAAGTAAAAACTGGTCTTAAGATGGCAAAACCAGGAGAAATGCATTACTTCTCCTCGTTTTTGCTTTTTCCATGTGTGCTTCTTTGTGCAGCACTAAATGCCATTGTTTGCTTATCTGTAGAAAGGTGTCCCTTTCTGCACATAAACAAACTTTTTTGAAAATTCAATTTTGTCACTTTCATGTGTGCTGCATGAAAGTGACAGGATGGCATTTCTATGATTGTTTATGTGCTGGAAGGGACACCTACTAAACACATAAATAATCCTCCCGTGCACGCAGACACCCTTCACTCTGGTGCAAGGGTGCCTCCGTTGCTGCTAAGTTGCTAAATTTAGCACCAGCGCAGGAGGAAACGCAAGGCTGCACCACATTCTTGTAAAGATGGTGCAGCCTTGCTTTTCAGAAGTGGAGGAGAGCGGTGTTAAGCCAGTAAGGCTAACACTTCTCTCCTCCACTTCATTGTACATATTTGATTTACCCACCCAGCACCATAGCAGAAAGGTGGCTTCCATGCAGGCAATAACGATTCAAAAAGGGGGTGGTGATGGACAGAGTATCTGAGTTAATCAGAACACTCCTACCCAGTCAACAGATCAGGGCTTGATCCATCACCGTTTTTTAGCTCACTGCACCATCCCAGTTCAGAACCCGGCTATATGCAAATTAGTCTGTTCCTGGCCCAGTGCATCATGGGAACAGGGTAGACCAAACTACCAAGCCAATTCTTTACTGGAAAGGAAACAAGCTTCCGGGGACCGGCTTCTGGCATTACAGCCGTCTTCGGCCCGGCTTGCTTGAATCCTGATGGTGCAGTGAGCAAGGGACTCACATCTGAGCATACCCTTCCACGCTTGTGGTGGCCAAAACGATTCAAAAAGGGGGTGGTGATGGACAGAGTGTCTGAGTTAATCAGAACACTCCTACCCAGTCAACAGATCAGGGCTTGATCCATCACCGTTTTTTAGCTCACTGCACCATCCCAGTTCAGAACCCGGCTATATGCAAATTAGTCTGTCCCTGGCCCAGTGCATCATGGGAACAGGGCAGACCAAACTACCAAGCCAATTCTTTACTGGAAAGGAAACAAGCTTCCGGGGACCGGTTTCTGGCATTACAGCCGTCTTCGGCCCGGCTTGCTTGAATCCTGATGGTGCAGTGAGCGCTGCCCAGGTTTCCATCCCCGGGCGATCTTTGGAGAGGAGGTGGCAGCACTACTTTTTTGTGTGCAGCATCACCTCCCCTCTATGTTGGCAGTCTCAGCAGCGGCTACTTCCTGCAGGAGCGTTGACAGCACTGGGGGGCGGTGCGGGCAATTCAACATCGCGGTTTGGCACAACTCCCAGCAGATGAGGCACTGCTGGGCTGACATTCCCGACAGGGAGCAGGACATGCTCGGCCCACTAGGTGTTGAGATTCCTGTGTTCTGTGAGTATTAATTATATGTTGTGTTTGTGTTCTACAATGCTAAAAAAATCTGAATAGCATGCTGCTCACACTCAGAGGTAAGTTATGTGTTTAATAGAGTTTACACTGGTATATTATTGTAATGAATATTGTGTGATCCAGTTTCTATTTTCTGCTTGGCAGGTGCTGCTACCTAATCGCATTTATCAGGCGCTATCTTTGGCTGATTAATAAACAAACTATTGCAGACTGTTTCTTCTGTTACTATAGTGAATCACTGAGCAACACATTCTCACTGTTTATGTAGCTCATAGAGTTCAAGGTTTTTTATTTAATTGAATTCACAGCAATGACGTGAAGTATGCAGCCATCTATGCATTTCAAAAAAGGGGAGTCAGATGGCTCATCAAGGGTGTTGAGAAATCAGAATAGAATAAAATCAAAGATCATTAATTGAAATATGTAGTTTTCGTTAAGGAGATTTGTAATATGGATTTAATGATAGTCGATAGACTTGAGTTGAAAGAAACTAGTAGTACTATAGGCGACTGCATTTGGTTTTCATATAACATTTTGTGGATATAATGATCAACATCACTAATCTTATTTTTATTTATCTTCTTTAATTCTTTCATCAGCACCCAAGGGGAAGAAGAGGGAAAATTTGGAGGATCTGGGGAAAGCTGGTCAGTCAGCACCAACCACCAGATCCCCTACTGAGGGCTCTGCAGACCCCAGTAAGTCCTTTAATGACTAGTGCCTGGACTCCTTTTTTAGGGTCTGAGGTATTTATGTAAGGTTTCAGTTTACTGAGGTAGCTTAAATGGAAATGGGTGTTTTTTGCCATCGTGTTAATATGTGTTAGCATGTTTAGGTTTTTGTCATGCATAATTCCCGGGGATTTGGTTGAATCTACTATCTTCGGAGTACAGTTTAGCTCTGTGATCAGTTTGGTCCACTCCAAGATATCCGTAGCGCTTTTCCGGGGGAAATCAGAAGGAATTGTGGGGCATATTAGCAAGGGCAATATCGCCGCTTTAGCAGGACTTTTTCTCGCTATAGCGGCGACATTTTTATCAGCAGTTTTAACAGCAGTTAGCGACAGCTTTTAGGCGATAGCTACAGGTTTGGAGCCCGCTTTCCATGTCAGCGATATTTATCGCTAACGACATGTGGGTGTACCCAAACTGTTAGCGACTGAAAACAGTCGCTAACACAGCTATCGCCTATTAGCAAGGTAGGCGAAGCGGTAAAAAATATCACGCTAAGCGCGATTATCGCAATAAACTAACGGCTGCTAAAATGTTGACTTACCTGTATAGTCCATTGGGATCAGATTAAGCCCCCATTTGCGCTAATGCGAGAATATTGCTGGATTTCCAGCGATATTCTCGCATTTTGCCGCTATCGCTAGATATTATAGCACAATGGAGAAAAACGTTGCTAATAGCATGTTTTCTCCGCTAAAATATCCAGCGATAGGCAGCGATAAAAAAAAATTGCTAACCACGTTTAGCAATAAATATCGCTATTTCTTGCTATTAGGTCCCTCAGCTTTATGCGGGTTCAGCTTAAGGTGATTACTAGTTAACCAATGGACAGTTCTCTTTAGTGCCCGGTTCATGATACCGATCTCTTCTGTCGATGTGATCTTGATGTAAAGCTGTGTATGATCTGCGTACATGTGGAAGGAGATGTTTGATTGCTGTAAGACTTCTGCGAGTGCCTCTACGTACAGACTGATAAGAGCAGGGGATAGTGTTGAGCCCTGTGGTACTCCAATACAAGTTCTGGATGATGCAGAGAGGGTTTGGTTCACTATGAATTTTTGCGATCTGTTCTCTAAGAATGGTTATCATGAACCACCACCCCCCCAGTGTAGAGTACTGCATACCAGTTCATTTATTGTTACAGTACACTGCCAGTTTCCAATGACAGTGCAGCAGGACTAGAAAAAAGTATGCGGTCCCACTCACATAGCCTTTGTTACCCAACCCCTTAGGTTTTTCATTGAGTGTTATTCCATGCCTATTTTTGTCTAACTTTGTGAACAAACTAATCAAACGCCCAGAGTGATATTTTGAAGATACGTTCTAACTGAGCTGTAGTGCTGCATTGCTGTTGTATTTGGCATTGCATATCTGGGATCTAAAGAATACTATGTGTAATATTTTATATTCTAGCCACACAGAAAAGGGGTGATACCGCCTCCAGTGACGCTGTAGAAGGAGACAGCGACAACTCAGTTCTTGGAGGAGGAGAAGCGGCAGCAGGGATGGGCACTGGTAAGTCCCATATTTTGTGCAAAAACTATCCTCAATAGCTATTGCCATGGTGTCGATCATCAACGCCATTAAAAAGAACTGTGAGGTGACCCCCACCCCAGCTTTACCAGCCACAAGGGGGTTGAATTAGTAAGGACTCTTCTTTTTGCAAATGCAGCAAAATCGCACACAATGCGCTCAGATGGCTTGAGGGACACATGACAGACAGAAGACATCTTAAAAGAATGGAAATGGTATATGAGTGAAAGGGTGTGTTAGATTTGGGGGTCTCTAGCTGGCACAGGTAAGTACTTGTGACAAATAGGGACCCATGCCTCTAGTCAGGGTAAGGGGGTACACTCCTAAAATAACCCATGCTCAGCCCCTTGGTAGCTTAGCACGAGCAGGCAGGCTTATCTCAGAGGCAGTATGTGAAGCATTTGTGACCACATACAGTAACCCAGTGACAACATTACAGATGGACACCACACAGTTGTATATTAAAAATAAGTATTCTTTATATAGACTTAACACAAGACCACAAACGACAAAAATCCGCAATATTATACTTAAAATGGTAGTTTTAGCTTAATTCCGTCCAGTTCTTAAAATGCGACACTTTGAGTCAATGTACCTGTTGATGCGAGACGCTTCCACAACAATGTTGCAGCGATGGAAATGCGGCAAAGTTCCGTTGCAAAGAAATAAAGATGTGAAGATCTTCCAGATGCGGCACGCTTTTCCGATGATGCGAGAAGTCTCGATTCGATGCGTCAGCTGTAGCGGCGACACCCTGGTTCAGCGATGAGATGGCAAGAGCCTCGACTGCGAAACTCTTCTCCGATGTTGCGAGAAGCTTCCGTACAATGCGACAACTACAGCGGCGACATCCAAGATGCGACGGCAGCAGCTCTGACGGCGGTGTGCTTCTCCGTGGATGCGAGGCGCTTTTCGTGATGCGGTGCAATATGACAGCTACAGCGGCGACATCCACAATGCTACGGCAGCAGCAGCGACGGCGACACACTTCTTCCCCGTTCCAAAACCCTTCTCTCGGTGCGGTGCAATATGACAGCTACAGAGGCGACATCCACGATGTGACATGCGCAGCGGCGACACGCTTCATCTTCATTGCGAGATGCTTCTCTTGATGCGGTGCAATACGACAGCTACAGCAGCAACATCCAAGATGCGACGGCAGCAGCAGCGGCGGTGACACGCTTCTTCCTCTTGAGTCGCGCTTCTAGCTCCTTACAACGCGCAGTCCCTCAGAAGGCCCAAAACAGCAGTAGGCACTTCCCACGAACTCTGGGGAGCTGGGGTTTGAAGTCTGTTGTCCCTGAGACTTCAGCAAGAGGCAAGCTCTGTTTCAAGGCCTTCGAGATCCTTACAAGTTGAAAATAAAGTACACAAAGTACCTTTCTCCTTCCTTTGGCAATCAGGTAACCACTGCATGCCAATCCCCCAAGCAGTACTTCAGCTTAGGGATAGTTTCTCCTCAGTTTCTTCAGGTTCCTCTCCTCAGTAAAGGTTTCTTTTTGTTTGTCCAAAAGTGATCTAATTTCTTGGGATCAGGGTCCGAATATTTATACCCCAAAATCCTTTGTCCTCTGAGGGCAGAGGGGCCTTTGCCCAGTCCAAACCAGTTCTGGAGAATTCTGTTGATATGACTCCTTCTTTCCTTTCACAGTGCAGGGCAGAAACATCACATGCCCCACAGGAGGTGGAACCATCATTGTGGAGGGAAAGCACAGCCTTGGAGCACTTTGTTGACAAGATTCCTTCTCTTCTTTCACAGTGCAGGGCAGAGACATCAGCCACACCACAGGAGGTGGAGCCAGCATTGTGGAAGGCAGGCACAGCCCTATTCAGGTCCCAGGTGCAACTCCTCCCTCCTATCGAGATGCAGATCTCTCTATTCACCATTGGGCTGACTCATTCTGTCTCTTGGAACCCCCCAGCCCTGTCACTCAAAAACACCAGACAAGGAATAGACAACCTAGCAGAGGCAGGCTTTGGATAGTTAGACAAGAAAATACATACTTTCTAAAAGTTGTATTTTCAAACACAGAATGTTAAAACCAACTTCACTAAAAGATGTATATTATCATTCTAAGTTCAGGCATACTAAACTCAAATTTCTACTCTGTTCCCAGATTCAGTTAGGTTTATAAAATGTAATAATCTAACTGCTCATTCTGGCCTATGGAGAATAGGTAGCCTTGCAAGAGTGGAAAATGAAAATGACTGTAATTACTATTAGGATATGCCACACATATCACGGCTTGTCCTACCTTATACTTACAATGTACCCTGCCGTTGGGCCTACCATAGCGGTGTCTGACATGAAGAAAAGGGAAGGTTTAGGGACTGACAAGTGGGTGCACTTGCCCAGTCAGCATGACAGTACCAGAGTGCACACAGGCTCTGCAATGGCAGACCCTAGACACACTTTTACAGGCTGCCTCTGTGGGTGGCACAACCAGTGCTGCAAGCCCACTAGCAACATTTGGATTTACATGCCCTGGGCACACTCAGTGCACTATACTAGGGTCTGACAAGTAAACCAAATCAGTCAATTAGGTAATCACCAAATTATTCATCAATTTACAATAGGGCAGCAGTGGCACAGTGCCCAAAGCATCTAACAGGAGCAATAACACATGGAACAAAAATGGAAGGGAGACCCACGCCAATGGTGCAAGTCTACCATGGTGGTAGGCCATTCTTGGCATGTGCCAAATGTAATAATTCTATACCCATGTGAAGTGATTCCAGAACATATATCATGGTTTCCCATAACAGATTAATGTTTCCCTTGTGAATAGAACCAGGAGTGAAGAAGCCCAAGATGATGAATCAATGATCTGTGTATTGGCCTTCTATTATAATAAAAAATAAAAAAGCTCTACCTTACCTGTCTAATCTCTGTACCCTACCCCCTGCAGTAGAGAAAATCAACTTCCCTTTTCTTGGTTCTTGCCCAGCACATGAATTTGTTGGAGAACGTGGTGGTAGGTGTGGTCACAGAGAAAAGTGGAAGTAAGAGCATGATTTGATATCAAGTTTGGCATATAGGATACACAGTGACAAATGTGCCAAGTAAAATCTATATAATCTGTTCATCACCATCATTTTCCCCAACTTCTACTTACAGCAGACAGGATAATATATTAACATCCGCATTTCATGCATGAGATGTGTGACTGACGTAGTATCTTATTGATTATTCATCAGCCTCTTTAGAGACAGGGTAGAAAGAGAAATGCATTTGGTGAAGAGCCACGGGCATCCGCAGAAATGTTTCCAGGGGGGGGCAACATTTTAACTTCATCACCATCCTCTGACATGATTGAGCACGAGTATTAAATACATTAAAAAAATCGAAAAAAAGAAAGATCTTAAATAAACAAAGAAACCCGCAGGGGGAAGAGAAAAATCTTGTGAGGCGCCACATCAGATGACCTGGCAACTACAATAAAACAGAAGGAACAACTAAAAATGACCGGAAAAAAACAAAAACATTCTAAATCAGGCTGATGCAGTTCTAGAGCATGGGTACTCACAAACTTTCTCTCGGGGGCCAAATTTAAAGTGTGGTTTGTGGCCGAGGGCCGCACCGGTGGGGGCGGGGTCAGTTTAGAGGGGGGAGAGGATACAGCAACAAAAAAACTATGACCATGTGGTTGAACACAGGTCCCTGCAGCGGACACCTTCGTCCACTTAGCCACCAGACCCGGCATACACACATCTTTCTTTATCTCTCTATCGTGCTCTCTCTGTCTCTCTGTCTCCCTCCCTCTCTCTCTCTCCCTCTCCCTGTCTCCCTCTGTCTCACTCACTCTGTCTGTCTATCTCTCTCTCCCTCGCTCTCTCTGTGTCTCCCTCCCTCTCTCTCCCTGTCTCCCTCCTTCTCTCTACTCTGTCTCCCTCCCTCTGCCCCCTCCCTCTGTCCCCCTCCCTCTGTCTCCCTCCCTCCCTCCCTCCCTCTGTCTGTCTCTCTCCCTCTTTCTGTCTACCTCCCTCTGTCGCCCTCCTCCCTCTGTTGCCCCCTCCCTCTGTCTGTCTCCCTCTGTCTGTTTCCCTCTGTATATCGCCCTTTGTCTGTCACCCTCTGTCTGTCTCCCTCCCTCTGTCTTCCTCTCTCTCTGTCTCCTTCTCTGTCTCTCTCTCTACCTCCCTCTCCCTCTCTCTGTCTCCCTCTGTCTCACTCACTCTGTCTATATCGCTCTCCCTCGCTCTCTCTGCCTCCCTCCCTCTTTCTCCCTGTCTCCCTCCCTCTCTCACCCTGTCTCCCTCCCTCTCTCTCCCCCTGTATCCCTCCCTCTGTCTCCCTCCCTCTGTCTCCCTCCCTCATTCTCTCTCTCCCTCCCTCTGTCTGTCTCTCTCCCTCTGTCTGTCTACCTCCCTCTGGCGCCCTCCTCCCTCTGTCTGTCTCCCTCTGTCTGTCTCCCTCTGTCTGTCACCCTCTGTCTGTCTGTCTCCCTCTGTCTCCCTCCCTCTCTCTGTCTCCCTCCCTCTGTCTCCCTCTCTGTCTCCCTCTCTTTGTCTCCCTCTCTTTGTCTCCCTCTCTTTGTCTCCCTCTCTTTGTCTCCCTCTCTCTGTCTCCCTCTCTTTGTCTCCCTCCCTCTGATTGTCGCCCTCTGTCTGTCGCCCTCTGTTTGTCGCCCTCTATCTGTCACCCTCTGTCTGTCACCCTCTGACTGTCGCCCTCTGACTGTCGCCCTCTGACTGTCTCCCTCCCTCTGTTTCCCTCCCTCTGTCTCCCTCCCTCTGTCTCCCTTCCTGTCTCCCTCCCTTTGTCACCCTCTGTCTGTCGCCCTCTGTCTGTCACCCTTTGTCACCCTCTGTCTGTCTCCCTCTGTCTGCTTCCCTCTGTCTGTCTCCCTCCCTCTGTCTCCCTCCCTCTATCTCCCTCTCTCTGTCTCCCTCTCTCTCTGTCTCCCTCTCTCTCTGTCTCCCTCTCTCTCTGTCTCCCTCCCACTCTCTCTCCGTCTGTCTCCCTCTATGTCTCTCTGTCTGTCTTAGTCTCTGCCTCTATCTGTCTGTCCCTGTCCTGCCTCTATCTGTCTGTCTCTATCTGTCCCTGTTTCCCTCCCTCTCCGTCTCTCTGTCTGTCTCTGCGTGTCTTCACCTGCCCCTGTCCCTGCCTCCATCTGTCTCTGTCTATCTCTATCTGTCTCTGTCTCCCCCCCTCCTCCCTCTCTCTCTCTGTCTCCCTCTCTGTCTCCCTCTCTCTCACTCTCTCTCTCTCCCTCGCTATCTCTCTGTCTCCCTCTGTCTCACTCACTCTGTCTGTCTCCCTCTCTCTCTGTCTCCCTCCCACTCTCTCTACGTCTGTCTCCCTCTATGTCTCTCTGTCTGTCTTAGTCTCTGCCTCTATCTGTCTGTCCCTGTCCTGCCTCTATCTGTCTGTCTCTATCTGTCCCTGTTTCCCTCCCTCTCCGTCTCTCTGTCTGTCTCTGCGTGTATTCCCCTGTCCCTGTCCCTGCCTCCATCTGTCTCTGTCTATCTCTATCTGTCTCTGTCTCCCTCCCTCCTCCCTCTCTCCCACTGTCTCCCTCCCTCTCTGTCTCCCTCTCTCTCTCTCCCTCGCTCTCTCTCTGTCTCCCTCTGTCTCACTCACTCTAACTGTCACCCTCTCTCTCTCTCTCTGTCTCTCCCCCTCTCTATCCCTCCCTCTGTCTCCCTCCATCAGTCTCTGTCCCTCAGTCTCCCTCCCTCTGCCTCCCTCCGGCTGCCTCCCTCCCTCTCTGTCTCCCTCTCTCTCTGTCTCCCTCTCTCTCTGTCTCCCACTCTCTGTCTCCCTCTCTCTGTCTCCCTCTCTCTCTGTCTCCCTCTGCCTCCCTGCTTCTGTCTCCCTCTCTCTATCTTCCTCTCTCTCTCTGTCTCCCTCTCTCTCTGTCTCCCTGTCTTTCCCTCTCTCTCTGTCTCCCTCCCTCTGTCTGTCTGTCTGTCTCCCTCTGTCTCCCTGTCTGTCTCCCTCCCGCTGTCACCCCCTACCTCTGTCTGTCGCCCTCTGTCTCCCTCCCTCTGTCTCCCACCCTTTCTCTCTCTCTTTCTCTCTCTCTCTCTCTCTCTCTCTCCCTCTGTCTCCCGTCCTATCTGTCTCCCTCTCTCTGTGTCTCCCTCTGTCTGTCTCTGTCTCCCTCCCTTGGTCTCCCTCCCTCGGTCTCCTTCCCCCGGTCTCCCTTCCTCTGTCTCCCTCCCTCTGTATCCCTCCCTCTCTCCCTCTCTCTCTGTCTCCCTCTGTCTGTCTTTGTCTCCCTCCCTCGGTCTCCTTCCCTCGGTCTCCTTCCCTCGGTCTCCCTCCCTCTGCCTACCTCCCTCTGTCTCCCTCCCTGTCTTCCTCCCTGTCTCCCTCCCTCTGCCTCCCTCTCTCTCTGTCTCCGTCTGCCTCCGTCTCCTTCTGCCTCCGGCTCCCTCTTTCTGTCTCCCTCTCTCTTAGTCTCCCTCTCTCTGTCTGTCTCCCTCTCTCTGTCTCCCTCTCTCTGTCTCCCTCTCTCTCTGTCTCCCTCTCTTTCCCTCTCTCTCTGTCTCTCTCCCTCTGTCTGTCTCTGTCTGTCTCCCACCCTGTATCTTCCTCTATCTGTCTCCCTGTCTGTCTGTCTCCCTCCCTCTGTCGCCCCCTTCCCTCTGTCTATCTCCCTCTGTCTGTCGCCCTCTGTCTCCCTCCGTCTCCCTCCCTCATTGTGTTTATCTATAATTATGTCCCCCCCTCTCGCCTCTTTTCCTATCTTCTCTCGTCAATCATTTCTCCCTCTTTCCTCCCCCCTCTCCATTTGTCTCTACTCCCCACTACGTTTCTTATTTTCCTTTTGGTCCGGTCTCTCACTTTATATCTCCTCTGCTCTTACGTCTCCCTTGGCCTCAACATGGAGGGTTAATTACATTTTTCACTACATTGTCAAAATCGAATTTGAATTTTTTTCCATTTTTAATCATAATATTCTTTAAATATAGTTATTTCAGTCCTTAGTGTTTTTTCAGGAGTTTTTTCACTGTTAGCTGTATACAGCATTCTCCCCATTGCACAAACGGATGGAATTTCATAAGAAAGTTTCAATTTCTATCCGGTCTGTCACTTCACAGTTTTTAAACTAAGAATGTTTGCACTAACCCCGCTCCCCAAACGCCCCCCACCCGCAGCTTTTTATCTGATCATTGTGGCCTGCTGTGAGGCACTAAAGCTCCCGTCCCCTGCCTAAGACTTGCTAATTGCGCTGCTCATCTCCTGAGGCCTGGGATGGGCGGAGATGCTCCATGCTGTGCCTCCTCTGCCGGCCCATTGTCATTCTGCCCATGACATTTTGAGCGGCCTCACTCTGTGACCTGCTGAGAGTCACACTCGGCGCTGTAGCGACCTTTCAGGTAGGAAAGTCGGCCCAGGTATGTGGGCCCATCCTCTAGAACAGGGCCTGGATCCAGGGGGGGGCAAGCGCCCCCTCTTGCCCCCCCTGCAGACGCCCATGTGAAGAGCATGGCCATTTGAATTTGATAACTGACAACTACAGCTGCAACCAGTAGCAAACTAGCAGAGGTGTTGGCTAGCAATGAACATGGCTTCATTATTTTACCACCACACACAACTTGTACTCCATAGTAGTGCATAATGCTGTACTCATCAATGAGAAGTCATTTATTTTTCAACTGAAAGTGTCGGACTCCTTTTTGTTATAGTTACTTGAAAAGCGTTTTGAAGAAAGAAATAATCCAATCACTGTTTTTTAATCCTGTTCCAGTCTGCCTGTAACTTGTCTGCAACATGTCACTGCTTTTTTATATTTGGCAACATGTGTGGGTTAAAGGCCTTGTGATTCTCCTAATCAAATCTCCTAATCGAAATCCTAACATCAAAGAACCAGAACTCAATGGTGGTACATTGGCTAAAACAGGAACATATGGAGTTGCTGCAGTAGGTAGGTCAAGGGTACCTCTCTGTAAGATTATGTATTTTCCCAGTCCACAATGGCCACCCCTCTATCGCTCTTCAGGCCATTGGTATGTAAATTGTCAGATTTGACATAGGCCATGTCCCTTCACTTAGATTAGACCATATGGGCCCTCTATGTATCTTCATTTAGATTAGACCATATCGGCCCTACTAACCTGACCCTGCAACTGTGTTTTTAGAGTTCACAGCACTTGTGGAGTATGATGGTAAACATTGGACTAAATTTTCCAGCGATCTTATTGTCATTTATTTTCTGAGGACACTATTGGGACCAAAAGGGAGTGACAGGAAGAAATTAACTGGGAAAGAAATTTTCTAATTTGGCAAGTCTCTCATTGCATATGGCAAAAGATGTAGCAACAAATGTTTCCAAATTTGAAAAAAACTTGCAGATTCTAATATTCAATTCTTTATTTGATACACCGTACTTGGCCGACAATCATTGTATCGGATCCAGGGCTCTCAGTTTTCCTTTTCTCTTTTTTCTTCCCACCCTTGAGGTCACAGTAGGCCCCTTATTCTGGGTGTGGTGTATAATGACTCTACTGCATAAGTATTACCAGCTAGTGATATGTTTGTACCAAGATCAACAGGACTGGGTCCAGGTGACAACATGGACCCACAGAATTTCTGTCCTTGGAAGCACTTGCAGCACTTGTCCCTAACCCAATTCCTCTTGCACTGTTAAAATCTTATCAACAATAGCTCCCATGGCAGGTGTCAAAAAGGCAATATATTGGAGTGCATATAAGTGCACCTATGGTTGCTTTGTGGAGATTAAGTTGTTGTCTTACTCAACATGTTGTTTTTCAAAACACAACCAAGGAAGATGGCACCAGATAGGTGCAGATGGGCCGGCTTTTGGCCTGATCTTGGCCCGGGCATGTGCCGAGCTCATCCCACATGCATCTCACTCTGTGGGAAGATCAGAGAATGTTTGTAGCACAGTGTGTAGTGACAGCCCATCCGTCACCTGGGCTTGATCTTTTTGGTCCATGAATCGATGGAGTCTTCAAGTGCGTCGTTTGCTGTACGAAGACAAGAGTACCTTTGCAGTATGCTGCATATTATCAGCCTCTTGTTCACCTGGGCTTAATGCTTTATGGTCCGTGTAGTTGGTGGATTCCTTAATGCCCCATGTGGCAGTGAGAGCGTCCAGTACTGCTGGAAAATCAGAGCTCTTTTG
This sequence comes from Lissotriton helveticus, assembly GCF_964261635.1. Taxonomy (NCBI): domain Eukaryota; kingdom Metazoa; phylum Chordata; class Amphibia; order Caudata; family Salamandridae; genus Lissotriton; species Lissotriton helveticus. The sequence continues at coordinate 857,132,737 of NC_136063.1, read as the reverse complement.
TAGCACGGAGCATAGTGACAGCCCCTTCTTCACCTGTGCTTCATGTTTTCTGGTCTGGGAAGTCCTCAATGCACCCTCTACAAAAAATAGATCCAGCACCCTTCAAATATCAATTGTAATATTCAAACATCAATATCACTTATCAATCATAAAATACATGTAAACATCAAATTGTTCTCCCAAGAATCTTGCGGAATCAGTTTCTTCCAGAAAAGAGTTCCTTTATTCATCAATCATAACAAATTCAATAGCTAACGCGTTTCGTCCGTGATGGGACTTCTTCAGGGCTATACAAAAAAGAAATATACAGGATAAAATATTTACATATACACAGATATATACACCATTATTGCATACACACAAAATGTATGTCCATTAAAATTTGTACAGAAATAAAGAACCAGATAATACAATTTGCAATTATATTAGTACCATTAAATTTCTTATTCAAGGGAGAGCATAAGTCTGAGAGCACAAGGTCACAAGGACCCCAAAAGTAAGCACTGTAATAGTATCAAACAACTAGTTTACGCAATTAAGGCTTCTTGTGTCTAATGACATCATTATGAAAAACTTCATTGTAGAAGCTCTATAGGAATAGTCAATATCTATATGTAAAGCAAATACCTTGTTCAGTTTCTCCTTTAGCCTTAAGGATAATTGTTCCTCACCTATGTAAGATCTGGTAATCTGAAATTACAATATTATGTACTTAGTAAGCAGCAAGGCTCTAAGATCAAGCCTTTATTCATCCAGTGATTTAAAAACAAGAAAAGCATTCTAAGTTACAATGTTGTTCCCATTAGTAGTCACTATAATGTATACACATTTCATTTGATGCATGTTATACTCTTAAAACTGAAACATGATATTACTCTATGCTCCTAATAAGCAGAACTTAGGTGTATAGGTGAACATAAATTTTTAGCTCTTTTCTCTTTCCTGTCAGGACTGTTCATATGAACCCAAGAGATCATACTCTTAACGTGAAAACCAATGCTGAGAAAACAGTTAGCTCAAAAGACTTCACTTCTACTTTTAATTCTCTTAGCACTACATTTGCAATTACTTACAGCATATGTTCTGAACAATCAAACTTCAATACAGTGGAATGTTCCAAGATAAAAAGATCTTTAAATGTGGAAAGCCTAAGAGAAAAAAACAAAAAGGAAAAAAGAAAAAAAACTCGTTTGGTGGGTGTCCTATTCATTGGGCATAGTAATTAAAGCCTTGATCTCACTCCGTATTCAGATTTATATATTCAATATTAATGTTACTCTACATTATTTGCCTAACAAGAAAACAATTCAATAAAAGATCGCATGCACGCGAAGCTGGGTCCACCATCTTGGACTGGTCAAAGAGGCATACATTGATACTAGTCTTTTCCCCATGCTGTTGGTATATACACATTGAAGAGACAATAGTTCAACTTATGAATAAGTTGTAAATGCCTGTTTTTTGTCGAACTAATCCCAAGTATATCGAGACTGTTGCTAACAGATGCAGTTGCCCAAACGATAAGCAAGCAATTCAATAAAACATCACATACATGTGAAACTAGGTCCGCCATCTTAGACTAGTCAAAAAAAGGGCATATATTGATACGGGTCTTTCCCCATGCTGATAGTATATACCTATTGAAGAGACAATAATTCAACTTATAAATAAGTTGGGAGTGTCTATTATTATTGTCCGACTAACCCCAATTAAGTCGAAACTATTGCTACCGGATACAGTTTGTCAAACGATATCAGCGGCCATCTTAGCTTGGTCACACGTTTTTTTTAAAGTTATTTCTATTTACAAAATTCATTTTAGGTGATTAAACAGAGAATAAATTACGAAGTCAATACAATATCCCACAGACATGGCGACTAGCACTAGAATGGTTCTCCAGCAGATCGAAACTCACCGCAAAAAGTATTGGCACGTCGTAGAAGTGTGTTCATCTGGTTCAAGAAAGAGTTCACTGACCCACGAGTTTATATACCACTTGTGTTAAACAATCAGTCATCAATTAACACAAATAAATTGGTAATTGACCCCATTATGGTCGAGCGATTGTGACGTGTCTCCGTTGTTGTTTTTTTTGGAGCGCCATTTTGAGTAAGTCACACTAAATGTCTATAAAGTTCTAAATAAAGCCGCCATTTTAGGCTAGTCATTCTCTAATGTGAATAGTCGGCCATTTTGACCTAGTCAAAAGAGTCCGTGTAGAGACCTTAAACTCAATATCACAAAGTAAGATTGCCGCAGATCTTGAGGGCGGATTGAAAATGTACACTTTCAGATCATTCTTTTCGTATACGTGATTGTGTATAAAACACCTTTTAATTCACCAAAGCAAAAAATCAAGATAACCTTAAAATTACGGCGACCATGCTAATCTAGTCAAGTCTAGATGTGACGTGTCGGCCATTTTGGTCTAGTCAAATTAATGCACGTATGCATAATAAAAGTTCAAAGGAAATTTATATATGGGGATTTTTTACAGATATCGAGACAATATGAAAGTTCTCTGAATAATCAACCAGTTACATATAGTTTTTTAGATATGGTCAACAGGAACGTATTATAATCGATACTTCCATAAGCAATCAGCTTGATAGTTAGCCAACATTCGTATCACTTTACCATGAGTTGTAAGTTCAGTATGAAGGCCTAATATGTTGGTTAACCGCAAGTTACACTTGTATGTTGGATTGTAGTAAATTATAAGAACTGATATATATCGGACAGATATGGCAAAGTTCATTGGAAGAGATCTATTCAAATACAGACAAACAGCAATCCTAAATTGGCAGAGGCCACACAGTCAGAAATGGGCATATTTATTGACTCTTACAAAAAATGATGGAATTCATTATTAACATTGAGTCCATGACTCACTGATCGCAGTCTACAAATCAAGCGAGCCTCTAACTGTCTAAGATATGTAGTCCTATCACCTCCCTGGGTATTAGTCAATGCTCTATCAAGTGCATGAAACCTAATATCCTTTTTTAGGGGATGACACTCCAAAATATGTTGGGCCACTGGACTACGTATATCGCCATGAATGATATTTCTAAGATGTTCCTGAATTCTTACCTTTAAACATCTTGTGCTACTACCCACATAGACCATATTGCAATTGCAAATAATCACGTACACCACAAAAGTGGTGTTGCAGTTGATAAATGTGGTAATCCTGTGCTTTTTAGGGCTATTATAACTGAAACTCTCAATCTTATTGATTCCATGTTTGCATACAGAGCAAGTACCGCATACAAAAAATCCTGCTGGCCTCACAGGAAACCACGCAGAGGTGTTTTGTTTGGGTGGTTTTACATAGCTAGGGCACAAGATGTTTTTAATCGTTGTCCCCTTCTTGTTAACAACTCTTGGTGTGTCAGAGATAATACCCATAGGCAAGGTATCGGATTTCAATAGATGCCAGTGTTTTCTTAGAATGCTGTAGACATGGTTGCTATACATACCGTATTCTGTAATGAAAACACACTGATTCACAAGTTTAGATTTCTTCGGTAGTTGTTTAGTCAGTGTTTCACGTCGTACTTTTTTACGGATCTTACTTTCTGCTTTCACAATGTCATTATTTGTGTAGCCTCTCACTGCAAAATCCCTTTTCATTCGTTTGATGTTTCCCTCAAAGTTAGCCTCTTCACTACAATTACGGCGTGCGCGTATCATTTCGCCGTAAGGAATTGCTGCTATGGTGTTTTTAGGATGACAGCTGGTCGCATGCAGTATGCTGTTGCAGGAGGTCGGTTTTTTGTACATGTCACTATGGATTGTACCATCTTTTATGTACAGTCTAAGATCCAAAAACACAATCTCTTTCTTTGAATGATTGACAGTGAGCTTGATGTTGAGGTCGTTATTATTAAGGTATTGAAAATAGTCAGTTAGACCTTCAACACTGCCCTTCCAAATGAGGAAGACATCGTCAATGTACCGGACGTAGAATATTATATCGTCCACCCACCTGCTGGCTCCATGGCCCCAGGCATGCTCCATCTCATACAAACCCATAAAAAGGTTTGCATAGGATGGAGCAAACCTGGAGCCCATGGCCGTACCCTGCTTCTGTCGGTACCAATTGTCTTCATGCAGAAACACATTCTGCGTCAATATCAGCTCTGACATGGTCAACAGCATTTGAGTGTGTTCCAGATGGCAGGCATTGCGTTTGTACAAAAAGTGTTTCAATGACTTCATTCCATTTCTCAGCTCTATACAAGTGTACAAACTCTCTACGTCCATAGTTACAAACGTGAAAGTATTCTCTTCCCAGGCCACATCTTCCAATTTACACAACAACTCTCTACTGTCTTGTAGATAAGATGGTAAGTTGCGTACAAACGGTTGGAGAAAAGAATCAACGTATTCAGCAATGTGTTCCGTTGGTCCCCCATTGCCTGATATAATAGGCCTGCCTGGGGGGAATATACCACCCTTGTGCACCTTGGGGAGTATATAGATACAAGGAAAACGAGAATTTTCCGCTAGTAAATATCTATATTCCGAATCTGATAATAGTCCGGATTCCTTCCACTCCACTAATCTTGCATTGATAGTGCACTCGATGGTCTTAATCGGATTCGAATGTAATCTCACATAACAATTCTGTACACTTAGTTGTCTATGTATTTCATTGGAATAGTCTTGGTGGTCCATGATAACAACATTCCCACCTTTGTCAGCCTCTCGGATGACCAAAGATGGGTCATCGCGAATAGTTTGAAGAAAGAGTTTGTCAGTCTTACTTATATTATAAGGATGTTTACATCTGTTATTCATGTGATGCATGTCCTCTAGTTTATAAAGATCCCGTGTGACCCTGGTAGAGAATTCGTCAATCACAGTTTTAGTACTAAATGGTATAAACTTAGAACGATTTTTTATACCACTATCAATCGTTGTATCTTCACATACATCCAAGTTCCTTGCATGGGCGACCAGATCTCCTAATTGATCCTCATCATACAGTGTAGCTATTGTATGAGAAATATCAAGTTCTGCAATTGTAAAATCCGATACACAAGAGACATTTTGTACAGGAATACAGACATTGGTGTGTTCTGCAAAGTATTTTTTTAATTTCAATTTGCGAATGAAACGAAATAAGTCCACATGTACATCATCCATTGATTGTTTGTCCGTTATACAAAAATTTTGGCCTTTACACAAAATAGAGGTTTCCGCATCAGAAAATTGCTTTGATGACAAATTAATTACATTCACATCATTTACAACATCAGGGTTTGCTACGCTGTCCATATCATGGTTCACAATCTGAGTAATGGGTTCTATTTGTTTTGTCCCATTTTTGCTTTGGTAGTGGATCTTGTGTTTCTGGCCACCCCGCCTAGTTCTTCGCCTACCTGTCTGTTTTTGTTTTTGTTCCCTAGACGGTACCTCTGAACCTCTTTTAAAAAATCAGACGCTGGATTAAGGCTAAGTGTGGAAGTGCTAGTACCCTCTCCTGGATCGGTTTCTATAGAGGAGATAGAAGAGACAGATGTGCTACTAGAGGAGACACTTGGTGCTCTTGTCTCACTAACAGTAGTGGCAGTGTTTTTAGCTACCACATCATCATATTTGCAAGCGAACGTAAATATGCGTCCTCTCTCATAGTCGTTACGATCCCTTTCTATCTTTTGTTGTTTCTTGCCTTTTAGATAAATCTGAAAGGATGCCAGTTCCTTTTTTAGAATGTCATAGTTTTTCCGAATTATATCTGGTAAATTAATCTCACTTATCTCTTTTTCCAAGGCAAGAATTTCATCTCTTATCTTTTTTCCTCTTCTTTCGGAGTTACGTACCAAAATGTTCATCATTTTAAATGATGCCATGTGCAAACCCTCCTCCCATTCCCCTAAGAGGTCAGCTTCAAGATCCTCATAATTGGGAAAGATGAGAATCCGTAAACCTCTCGGAATACGCTTATTCTCCAAATATTTTTTTAGGGTTGCACCGTCCCACCATTTAGCAAGTTCTTGTTTGCGAAGTTTCTCAAGACGAATGAATTTATTTTTAAGACCATCATTTTTTGTGGCTGGTATTGATGGACGCACAAGATTTTTATCAGTATTGAATAAGTCACTCAAAAGTTCCTCTCTGTTATCTTCAAACATTGTTGGTATTGTTATTTTTAGGAGGCAATGATTTAGTGATTAGAGTACAGGTTTCTGTTTAGTGCTGGGCCGCCCACTAGAATGATATATAGAAAAAAGAAGAAAGGGGATTGAGACTGCTCTGCCCGCACTATAAACAAAAAGTTCCAATTATTTTTATAAGAAAGAAGGTGCTGGTGATCTGGGACACAATCCCCTGAATCCCAATGATAGAAGGACAAAACCTTGTCTCTCCAGTATACTAAACAAAAAATAGATCCCGCACCCTTCAAATATCGATTGTAATATTCAAACATCAATATCACTTATCAATCATAAAATACATGTAAACATCAAATTGTTCTCCCAAGAATCTTGCGGAATCAGTTTCTTCCACAAAAGAGTTCCTTTATTCATCAATCATAACAAATTCAATAGCCAACGCGTTTCGTCCGTGATCGGACTTCTTCAGGGCTATACAAAAAAGAAATATACAGGATAAAATATTTACATATACACAGATATATACACCATTATTGCATACACACAAAATGTATGTCCATTAAAATTTGTACAGAAATAAAGAACCAGATAATACAAATTGCAATTATATTAGTACCATTAAATTTCTTATTCAAGGGAGAGCATAAGTCTGAGAGCACAAGGTTACAAGGACCCCAAAAGTAAGCACTGTAATAGTATCAAACAACTAGTTTACGCAATTAAGGCTTCTTGTGTCTAATGACATCATTATGAAAAACTTCATTGTAGAAGCTCTATAGGAATAGTCAATATCTATATGTAAAGCAAATACCTTGTTCAGTTTCTCCTTTAGCCTTAAGGATAATTGTTCCTCACCTATGTAAGATCTGGTAATCTGAAATTACAATATTATGTACTTAGTAAGCAGCAAGGCTCTAAGATCAAGCCTTTATTCATCCAGTGATTTAAAAACAAGAAAAGCATTCTAAGTTACAATGTTGTTCCCATTAGTAGTCACTATAACGTATACACATTTCATTTGATGCATGTTATACTCTTAAAACTGAAACATGATATTACTCTATGCTCCTAATAGGCAGAACTTAGGTGTATAGGTGAACATTAATTTTTAGCTCTTTTCTCTTTCCTGTCAGGACTGTTCATATGAACCCAAGAGATCATACTCTTAACGTGAAAACCAATGCTGAGAAAACAGTTAGCTCAAAAGACTTCACTTCTACTTATAATTCTCTTAGCACTACATTTGCAATTACTTACAGCATATGTTCTGAACAATCAAACTTCAATACAGTGGAATTTTCCAAGATAAAAAGATCTTTAAATGTGGAAAGCCTAAGAGAAAAAAACAAAAAGGAAAAAAGAAAAACAACTCGTTTGGTGGGTGTCCTATTCATTGGGCATAGTAAATAAAGCCTTGATCTCACTCCGTATTCAGATTTATATATTCAATATTAATGTTACTCTACATTATTTGCCTAACAAGAACAAAATTCAATAAAAGATCGCATGCACGCGAAGCTGGGTCCACCATCTTGGACTGGTCAAAGAGGCATACATTGATACTAGTCTTTTCCCCATGCTGTTGGTATATACACATTGAAGAGACAATAGTTCAACTTATGAATAAGTTGTAAATGCCTGTTTTTTGTCGAACTAATCCCAAGTATATCGAGACTGTTGCTAACAGATGCAGTTGCCCAAACAATAAGCAAGCAATTCAATAAAACATCACATACACGTGAAACTAGGTCCGCCATCTTAGACTAGTCAAAAAAAGGGCATATATTGATACGGGTCTTTCCCCATGCTGATAGTATATACATATTGAAGAGACAATAATTCAACTTATAAATAAGTTGTGAGTGTCTATTATTATTGTCCGACTAACCCCAATTAAGTCGAAACTATTGCTACCGGATACAGTTTGTCAAACGATATCAGCGGCCATCTTAGCTTGGTCACACGTTTTTTTTTTAAGTTATTTCTTTTTACAAAATTCATTTTAGGTGATTAAACAGAGAATAAATTACGAAGTCAATACAATATCCCACAGACATGGCGACTAGCACTAGAATGGTTCTCCAGCAGATCGAAACTCACCGCAAAAAGTATCGGCACGTCGTAGAAGTGTGTTCATCTGGTTCAAAAAAGAGTTCACTGACCCACGAGTTTATATACCACTTGTGTTAAACAATCAGTCATCAATTAACACAAATAAATTGGTAATTGACCCCATTATGGTCGAGCGATTGTGACGTGTCTCCGTTGTTGTTTTTTTTGGAGCGCCATTTTGAGTAAGTCACACTAAATGTCTATAAAGTTCTAAATAAAGCCGCCATTTTAGGCTAGTCATTCTCTAATGTGAATAGTCGGCCATTTTGACCTAGTCAAAAGAGTCCGTGTAGAGACCTTAAATTCAATATCACAAAGTAAGATTGCTGCAGATCTTGAGGGCGGATTGAAAATGTACACTTTCAGATCATTCTTTTCGTATACGTGATTGTGTATAAAACACCTTTTAATTCACCAAAGCAAAAAATCAAGATAACCTTAAAATTACGGCGACCATCCTAATCTAGTCAAGTCTAGATGTGACGTGTCGGCCATTTTGGCCTAGTCAAATTAATGCACGTATGCATAATAAAAGTTCAAAGGAACTTTATATATGGGGATTTTTTACAGATATCGAGACAATATGAAAGTTCTCTGAATAATCAACCAGTTACATATAGTTTTTTAGATATGGTCAACAGGAACGTATTATAATCGATACTTCCATAAGCAATCAGCTTGATAGTTAGCCAACATTCGTATCACTTTACCATGAGTTGTAAGTTCAGTATGAAGGCCTAATATGTTGGTTAACCGCAAGTTACACTTGTATGTTGGATTGTAGTAAATTATAAGAACTGATATATATCGGACAGATATGGCAAAGTTCATTCGAAGAGATCTATTCAAATACAGACAAACAGCAATCCTAAATTGGCAGAGGCCACACAAGCAGAAATGGGCATATTTATTGACTCTTACAAAAAATGATGGAATTCATTATTAACATTGAGTCTAAGATATGTAGTCCTACCCGGGGAGGTGATAGGACTACATATCTTCTCCTGGACTAACAGCGTGGCTGAGACCTTGACGCTGCAACTATTTTCTGCTTAGCGCTTCGCGCATTTTAATCTTTGATTTTTGTTTTATTGTGTGCAATCTTTTTTAAATCTTACCCTGATCACAATAGGGACTCCTGGCCCCCACTCGCACATAATTGTACCCCGCACCGCTACTTAGCGGGTCTGGGCTCCGTGGGCTTCTTAGCTCGCCGACTTCTGCATAGGCGCCATTTTGGGTGAGGACGTGCCGTCCTAGAGTCGCAGGACCGAGCGCTCTAGCCTTGCGGCCCTCCTACGCCAGCCCTACTTAAGGCTGACTCTTACCTGGCCTGCCAGAACCCTCCTGGACTAACAGCGTGGCTGAGACCTTGACGCTGCAACTATTTTCTGCTTAGCGCTTCGCGCATTTTAATCTTTGATTTTTGTTTTATTGTGTGCAATCTTTTTTAAATCTTACCCTGATCACAATAGGGACTCCTGGCCCCCACTCGCACATAATTGTACCCCGCACCGCTACTTAGCGGGTCTGGGCTCCGTGGGCTTCTTAGCTCGCCGACTTCTGCATAGGCGCCATTTTGGGTGAGGACGTGCCGTCCTAGAGTCGCAGGACCGAGCGCTCTAGCCTTGCGGCCCTCCTACGCCAGCCCTACTTAAGCATAGCTCCTGCGCGCAGCGGTGACGCGCAGCGGGTCGCGCCTTCTCGGCGCCTGAGTCGTGCCAGAGTCCTGCCCGTCTGCGCCAAGGAGGCGCTAGGGCAGGGCTCAGCTCTCTGCTGGTACGTAGTTGTGCCTGTTTTTCATTGTGTATTTTATTAGCCATGTATTCCAGATCCGAGTTGTTATCTCTTCGCCCCATCTCTGGCTCCTGTGCTAACCACTCCCTGTATCCTTTGCTTGGCCCTTCCACCTGTCCCGATTGTTCCTTTGTGCTTCCTGCTCCGACCCCTATCTCTATTCTTTGTCCTGCTTCTGCTGCGTCTTTGGAGCCGACAACCTTCAAGATCTTTCATCTTAATGTTAGATCTTTGGTCAAACACCATCTTGACGTCTATGATTTACTTGACGAGGCCCCTGACATTTTTTTTATGTCAGAGACCTGGCTACATAATGACGCGTCAGTAGCTATTAATTTGGCACTCCCCCCAGATTATACTATATATGCTCTCAATCGCGATTCTAGAGGCGGCGGCATCGCTGCCGCGATTAAAACTAGATATCCATGTTCTTGGAAGGCCATGGATATCGCGGGATGTGAAAGTGCCTATTTCTCGGTATCTGTCAACCCGCACTTTACCTTCTCGGGTCTACTTATTTATCGGCCGCCCGGCCCAGATGCAGCTTTTAGAGCCGCCCTTCCTGAGGCAGTTAGCTCTCTGGCCTTGAAAACTGCTAATTTCAATATTATTGGGGATTTTAATTTGCATTTTGACTCTCCTTGCCCTTCGGTAGCCAGCAGTACCTGTGCTGACCTGGAGGCTCTCCAACTCGTTCAATTAGTCCAACATGGTACACATATTGGTGGTCATATCCTTGATCCTTTTTTCACCTCTATAACATCGGCCAAAGTATTACCTCCTAGACCGATGCCTTGGACAGACCACCACCTAATTGAATGTCATCTTCTACTTAGTGATCCTCCTATAGCTGTTTCTACTCCTGCCATTCTTAGGCGCTCATGGAAAAAGTTAAAACTCCAAGATTTTCACCAGTTGTTAGGCGAGGTCCCTTTGGCCCCTTTTACAGATGTGGAGTCCGGCTACAATTCTTATTGTAGCTGGCTTACCAATGCGCTGGATAAACTTATTCCCTTTACTCTGACCAAACAACAGCGCAACCACTCCAGTCCATGGTATGATGGCGCTCTTCGGCTACTAAAAAAATCCTGCAAACAAGCCGAAAGACTGTGGCGTAAGTCCTACGACCCGGTCAGTAAAGCTGTGTACCGCACTACCACCAAAAATTACCATAGAGCCATTTGTAGGGCCCGGGCTTCGTATTTTTCTCGTGAGTTCAGTGCGAGTAGCAATCCTAGCAAACTTATTTTTAAAGCACTGAAAGACCTTGCCACCTGTAGAACTTCCAATATGGCGATCAGTTCCCCCTCTCATTGCGAGGATCTGGCCACCTTTTTCATCAATAAAGTGGAAGGGATTTATCGCACTTTTCCCAGTTCTACTGGCTCTCGGCAGTATAGTACGGCTACGGTTAAAACCTCCATGGCGCTATCCTATTTTCCAGAGCTTTCTATGGAAGAAGTTGATAAGCTTGCTATTAGAGTGAAATCAGGCTCGCCCAAAGATCCTTTGCGGCCCTCACAATTTAGGGAATCCTCCTCTCTCTGTCTTCCCCCGCTTTGTGAGCTTATCAATTTGTCTCTATCCTCGGGTTCCGTACCTTGCGCCTGGAAGCAGGCGCAGGTAATTCCTATTTTGAAGAAATCTACCTTAGATCCTGGTAAAGCTGAAAGCTATCGTCCCATTTCTCTCCTCCCGTGGGCTGCCAAACTGACTGAGGCTCACGTAAATGCCACTCTTGCAAACTATCTTCATTCTGCGAATATTTTAGATCCTACGCAGAATGGCTTCAGGCCCGGTCACAGTACTGAGACTGCGCTCCTGTACATGGCTGAACACCTTCGCATGTTGGTTGATTCGGGTCATACGGCGGCACTTGTGCTTCTCGATCTAAGTGCCGCCTTTGACACTGTCTCCCATGACATTTTACTTCAACGTCTGGTTGAGGCTGGGGTAGATAAGGTGGCCCTTGATTGGTTCAGATCTTTTTTATCTGATCGCTCCTTCAGGGTCAGCATTCCCCCCTTCGAATCTAAACCACATGCGATTGCCCAGGGAGTACCACAGGGATCGGCTCTAAGCCCCACTCTATTCAATCTTTATGTCCAGCCGCTAGCTGATGTCGCCATGCGTGGGAACCTCTCCATCGTGTCCTACGCAGACGACACTCAGCTGGCGGTTGCGATTAGTGGGGCTTCCGATCTCGAGGCAGCCAAGTTCCGTGAGGGACTTATCTCTGTGGCACATTGGATGAATGACAATTTCCTACAATTGAACGCAAAAAAAACCGAGGTGCTCATTGTGGGAAAGCAAATTCATCTGTGGGATGATAGCTGGTGGCCTCAAGAGCTCGGACCTATTCCTATCCCTGTTGCTGAAGTAAAGAATCTTGGGGTGTGGTTTGACTCCCATTTGAGTTTCACCACCCATACAAAAAAGACCGCTGCTTCCTGCTTTGGGATTTTGCGTCAGCTTCGGTCCACCTTCAAATTTTTTGACGCTCCCACTCGTCAGCTTATCGTGCAAGCCATGATCCTGTCCAAACTGGATTATGTTAGCTCTCTTTTTCTTGGAGTCAACCAGGCTGAGCTTTCTCGCCTCCAACGCATTCAGAACGCCGCCGCCAGGGCTCTGGTTGGCTTGCCCAAATTCTGTTCAGCCAGGAAAACCATCTATAATCTTCATTGGCTCCCGGTGGCACAGAGAATAAAGTTTAAATCTTTGATCCTAACTTTCAAAATTCTTAAACTTTCTTCCCCTCCGATCCTTCAGCATTTAATCTCTCCCTATGTGCCAGCTCGTACTCTGAGGTCCTCTGCTCTTCATCTTGCTATCGTTCCTCGTTTTAAGAGATCCAGGACAGGCGGACGTTCCTTCCAAGTTCTTGCCGCCAAGTTGTGGAACTCTTTGCCTGTGCATATCCGTGCCATCGAGGGGCTTTCTGCTTTTAGGAAGGCAGTAAAAACCTTCCTCTTTCCCCTGGTCCCCTAGTTTTGTTTGCTGTGTTGTGTTCTTAGTCTCTGTCCGGTTTTTGGTTGTGTTCTCGCGCCAGGACGCCCCTTTGCTGGGGCATCTGTGCGCGTAATAAATCCGGTTAACATAACATAACATAACATAACATAACATCTTAGACAGTTAGAGGCTCGCTGGATTTGTAGACTGCGATCAGTGAGTCATGGACTCAATGTTAATAATGAATTCCATCATTTTTTGTAAGAGTCAATAAATATGCCCATTTCTGACTGTGTGGCCTCTGCCAATTTAGGATTGCTGTTTGTCTGTATTTGAATAGATCTCTTCCAATGAACTTTGCCATATCTGTCCGATATATATCAGTTCTTATAATTTACTACAATCCAACATACAAGTGTAACTTGCGGTTAACCAACATATTAGGCCTTTATACTGAACTTACAACTCATGGTAAAGTGATACGAATGTTGGCTAACTATCAAGCTGATTGCTTATGGAAGTATCGATTATAATACGTTCCTGTTGACCATATCTAAAAAACTATATGTAACTGGTTGATTATTCAGAGAACTTTCATATTGTCTCGATATCTGTAAAAAATCCCCATATATAAAGTTCCTTTGAACTTTTATTATGCATACGTGCATTAATTTGACTAGGCCAAAATGGCCGACACGTCACATCTAGACTTGACTAGATTAGGATGGTCGCCGTAATTTTAAGGTTATCTTGATTTTTTGCTTTGGTGAATTAAAAGGTGTTTTATACACAATCACGTATACGAAAAGAATGATCTGAAAGTGTACATTTTCAATCCGCCCTCAAGATCTGCGGCAATCTTACTTTGTGATATTGAATTTAAGGTCTCTACACGGACTCTTTTGACTAGGTCAAAATGGCCGACTATTCACATTAGAGAATGACTAGCCTAAAATGGCGGCTTTATTTAGAACTCTATAGACATTTAGTGTGACTTACTCAAAATGGCGCTCCAAAAAAAAAACAACGGAGACACGTCACAATCGCTCGACCATAATGGGGTCAATTACCAATTTATTTGTGTTAATTGATGACTGATTGTTTAACACAAGTGGTATATAAACTCGTGGGTCAGTGAACTCTTTCTTGAACCAGATGAACACACTTCTACGACGTGCCGATACTTTTTGCGGTGAGTTTCGATCTGCTGGAGAACCATTCTAGTGCTAGTCGCCATGTCTGTGGGATATTGTATTGACTTCGTAATTTATTCTCTGTTTAATCACATAAAATGAATTTTGTAAAAAGAAATAACTTTTAAAAAAACGTGTGACCAAGCTAAGATGGCCGCTGATATCGTTTGACAAACTGTATCCGGTAGCAATAGTTTCGACTTAATTGGGGTTAGTCGGACAATAATAATAGACACTCACAACTTATTTATAAGTTGAATTATTGTCTCTTCAATATGTATATACTATCAGCATGGGGAAAGACCCGTATCAATATATGCCCTTTTTCTGACTAGTCTAAGATGGCGGACGTAGTTTCACGTGTATGTGATGTTTTATTGAATTGCTTGCTTATTGTTTGGGCAACTGCATCTGTTAGCAACAGTCTCGATATACTTGGGATTAGTTCGACAAAAAACAGGCATTTACAACTTATTCATAAGTTGAACTATTGTCTCTTCAATGTGTATATACCAACAGCATGGGGAAAAGACTAGTATCAATGTATGCCTCTTTGACCAGTCCAAGATGGTGGACCCAGCTTCGCGTGCATGCGATCTTTTATTGAATTGTTTTCTTGTTAGGCAAATAATGTAGAGTAACATTAATATTGAATATATAAATCTGAATACGGAGTGAGATCAAGGCTTTAATTACTATGCCCAATGAATAGGACACCCACCAAACGAGTTTTTTTTCTTTTTTCCTTTTTGTTTTTTTCTCTTAGGCTTTCCACATTTAAAGATCTTTTTATCTTGGAACATTCCACTGTATTGAAGTTTGATTGTTCAGAACATATGCTGTAAGTAATTGCAAATGTAGTGCTAAGAGAATTATAAGTAGAAGTGAAGTCTTTTGAGCTAACTGTTTTCTCAGAATTGGTTTTCACGTTAAGAGTATGATCTCTTGGGTTCATATGAACAGTCCTGACAGGAAAGAGAAAAGAGCTAAAAATTAATGTTCACCTATACACCTAAGTTCTGCTTATTAGGAGCATAGAGTAATATCATGTTTCAGTTTTAAGAGTATAACATGCATCAAATGAAATGTGTATACATTATAGTGACTACTAATGGGAACAGCATTGTAACTTAGAATGCTTTTCTTGTTTTTAAATCACTGGATGAATAAAGGCTTGATCTTAGAGCCTTGCTGCTTACTAAGTACATAATATTGTAATTTCAGATTACCAGATCTTACATAGGTGAGGAAAAATTATCCTTAAGGCTAAAGGAGAAACTGAACAAGGTATTTGCTTTACATATAGATATTGACTATTCCTATAGAGCTTCTACAATGAAGTTTTTCATAATGATGTCATTAGACACAAGAAGCCTTAATTGCGTAAACTAGTTGTTTGATACTATTACAGTGCTTACTTTTGGGGTCCTTGTGACCTTGTGCTCTCAGACTTATGCTCTCCCTTGAATAAGAAATTTAATGGTACTAATATAATTGCAATTTGTATAATCTGGTTCTTTATTTCTGTACAAATTTTAATGGACATATATTTTGTGTGTATGCAATAATGGTGTATATATCTGTGTATATGTAAATATTTTATCCTGTATATTTCTTTTTTGTATAGCCCTGAAGAAGTCCGATCACGGACGAAACGCGTTGGCTATTGAATTTGTTATGATTGATGAATAAAGGAACTCTTTTCTGGAAGAAACTGATTCCGCAAGATTCTTGGGAGAACAATTTGATGTTTACATGTATTTTATGATTGATAAGTGATATTGATGTTTGAATATTACAATTGATATTTGAAGGGTGCAGGATCTATTTTTTGTGTAGTATACTGGAGAGACAAGGTTTTGTCCTTCTATCATTGGGATTCAGGGGATTGTGTCCCAGATCACCAGCACCTTCTTTCTTATAAAAATAATTGGAACTTTTTGTTTATAGTGCGGGCAGAGCAGTCTCAATCCCCTTTCTTCTTTTTTCTATATCTCAATGCACCCTCTGACAGCAAGTGCATCCTGTGTAGCATGGCACATAGTTTCAACCCCTCCTTTACCTTGGCTTCATGCTTTATGGTCCTTGAAGTCCATGGAGTAGTCAATGTCCTCTGACAGCAAGCGCATCCTGTGATGCACAAAGACCAAAGTACCTTTGTAGCATGCCACATAGTATCAGCTTCTCCTTTGCCTGGGATTGATGCTTTACGGTTCGTGAATTTGGTGGATTCCTCAATGCCCCATTTGACAGTAAGCACATCCCATGCTTCTGGAAGACCAAACCGCATTTGGAGCACGGATCATAGTGCCAGTCCCTTCTTCACACGGGCTTGATACTTTCTGGTCCGCGTAGTCTGTGCACTCATTATGAAAATGTCCAATAACTACCTTTACATGTTGCTTTTATAACATATTGGCGGTGTCCTGGGATAGGGGCTTTGATCTAAGTTAGCATTAGACTTTACATGTTTCCCCACCTTTTCCCACTTTAGCAACGTGGAAAAAGGTAGAGAAAATTATTACAAATGTCTATATAGTTAAAAAATGCAATAGGTCTCGCAATAGAAAAGTTTGACCTTTTGGTGTTGCAAATGTACATTTTTTTTGTTTATATTTTTTCAAATTATAAAAGTATTAATTTTGTTTTTTGTAAAGTGAATAGTTATAAATCTACCAAATGTTACATTTATAGCATTAGTAAAGTTACATGTTTAGTTTTGATGTTTTGATGTGAAAACTCACAATTTTGTGTAAAATGTTATAAATAAAGGATAGTGACCTAATGTTATTTTTAATTTTCAATGGTAAAAGTTTTTACATGTAAAAAAGGACAAAACTAAACATGTAACTTTACTAATGCTATAAATGTAACATTTGGTAGATTTATAACTATTCACTTTACAAAAAACAAAATTAATACTTTTATAATTTGAAAAAATATAAACAAAAAAATAAATTACATTTGCAACACCAAAAGGTCAAACTTTTCTATTGCGAGACCTATTGCATTTTCAATGCTTGTTATTCATAAACGACCCTCTGTCTTCCTCAACATATCTCTCCGTTCTAGTGTATTTCCCTGGAAAGTGTCATTGTTTATGAATGTTGAGCGGTCTGGAACCCACCCCTGCTTCTTCGGTGGGGGGCGGGGGGGATAGGGGTTTACTTTTATTTTTGTAAGTTGTATTAATATGTGCATGCTTTTGTTTGACGGGAATGGCCCTTTTGCCATGCAGCGGGAAAATGGGTCCATAACGTGCATGAAGTATTTTTGTAGTAGTATTTGAAGCAATAGCAGTGTGTCAACAGGGGCCTCTCTATTAAGATATGCATTTCTATAATGAACCTCTTTGCATTCAGGCAGAATGCATAGTTGTTGTTTAATATAAAGGACATAGTTTTACCAACGTTTGAAGAGATAGGGAGGGAGTGATTTGTGGGCGCTTTATATTGTATTTTTGTAGTAGTATTTTAAGCAATAGCAGTGTGTCAACAGGGGCCTCTCTATTAGGATATGCATTTCTATAATGAACCTCTTTGCATTCAGGCAGAATGCATAGTTGTTGTTTAATATAAAGGACATAGTTTTACCAACGTCTGAAGAGATAGGGAGGGAGTGATTTGTGGGCGCTTTATATTGTATCGGACTGTGATGAAGCTGCACACTGAATGGCTGGCCTCTGCGCCTTTAAAAGGGCTGCCGAGTGTAGTATGCGATTAAGCTGCACACGTGACTCTGTTATCTGTAAATAGTATGTCCCAAAGCTGCACTCTATTCCACAAGCCTCTGCTTTCTAATAAAGTGTCACTGTTTAACTTATGCTAAAGCGGCCTCTGTACTCTGTAATAGTTATTTTTGAACCTTGTGTGCTGTATGATAAAGCAACACCCAGGACTGCTGGCCATTGTGCATTCTGTACTGCTCATCCATTTGCGATTAAGATTCTATATCTTCTGCACTTACCGAAGCTCGTCATCTTTTGAGGTAGGTGAACGTAAGAACCGAGTGTTAGTCATACATTGTTTTCCTGGTTCACTGCAGAGTTTGGATCTATTTGAGCAGTTATTCTACAACTATCAAGAGGAAATTGTTCTTGTTGGTGCCGCTAGATGGCTTACAGTCCATGGCAATGCCATATGTATTGTTAGTTCTTACTTCAGAAACAGACATTTCTTCACGTTTGTAATAAATGCAAAGCCTGAAGCTCCCTGGCGTCTGAGCGGTAGTTTGCATGTTGCCAGTTTCTGCTCCCAAAGAAGTGGACGTTAATTAGTAACTCCTGGTGTTCGGATGGGATCGATAAACGCTTCGCTGTCTCAGGATGGAGTCTGCTTGCTCACATGAAAAGAAAGGCATGCAGCCATTGCGGCCGTGAAACTGCAGGGAGAGAGAGGGGAGGTGCTGGCGGGTGGGGAGGGGGAGGAGAAATGCGAGCCTGGCGGCCGTGAAACTGCAGGGAGAGAGAGGGGAGGTGCTGCCGGCTGGGTGCGGGGGAGTAGAAATGCGAGCATGGCTGTGTGCGGGGAGAGAGAGGGGAGGTGCTGGCTGCACCAAGCTGGGGAACAGATGGCGAAGACTGGCGCATTTTTACTCATTGCGCTTGCGCATTGAGCTAAAAGCGCACATGCACTGCATCAAATCGCCAGTCTAGTTAAACTCTATTTAAGCCCCTAGAGTCTCGCTCTGCTCAATGCGCATGCGCATTGACAGGCGAGACCTAAAAATCATTTACAGAGTACCGTGCTACTACATAGGAAGTCCTGTGGTACTTAAAAAAAGTATGTTCAAAAATTGATAAAACACTGTAATACAATATATATCACATTTAAAAAAAATTAAATATGTCATTATTCACAGACATTTCTACATAGTACCCCAGTAATTACTGCACTACTTAAACAAACTAAAACAATAATTAAAAAAAGAAACAGTACTTTGTCATTACAAATGTTTGATACTGTGTAAACTGTTCAAACAAATATAGAATAGTATGAATAGATTTCCCTACTTGTTACCACTTTAGAACAGTGGAAATAGGTAGGGAACAATAACAACAAAATATCACCAAACAGCGGAAGCTCACTGTTCATCGGCCTGTGTTACTATGTAAATCTGGAAAAATGCAAAGCGGTTCAAATACTGACTTGCATTATCTGCACAACATAGTGTAAATTACTGCAAAACTCATCTACATCCATACAGCCATTTTCACACTACATAATTTTCAAATACACTGTACAACATACCACTCCGTGCTACTCCACTCCACTGCACAACATGACACTCCACTGTACGACATACCACTCAGCAGTGTTGTATGGTAGGCACTCCCGTCCTTGACATGTCACTCCACTATACGACATGCAAGTCTACTCTATGACAGTCCACTCCACTATATAATGCTCCATTCCACTGCACTCTATGAAACACTCTTTGCCACTTAGCTCTCTGCTAGTGCCATCTACACCACTCTAGTCTACAGTATTCCACTGTATACCACTCCCCTGCATTACGTGGTGTTCCACTGTATGCCACTGCACTCTACACCAGTCCACTCGAAGTTATTCCACTTAAAGCATCTCAACTCTATTCCACTCCACTATAGACCACTACACTGTGCGCTATTCTACTGTACGTCATTCCATTCTTCACCACTCCATTGTATGCAACTCTTCTCTACACCACTTCACTTCACCGTATTTCACTTTATGTCACTCCATTCTATGCGACTCCACTAAATGCCACTCCACTCTATGCTATTGCACTGCATGAAACTCCACTCTATGCAGCTCTACTCTATGCTACTCTACTATAAACCACTCCACTGTACGAATGTCCACTCTATGCAACATCACTCTGTGTCACTACAGGTGTCACTACAGTCTATGCCCCTGCCCTGTTGGCTGCACTGTCCAGCCAACATTAGACAATGTGAAATTGAATCCTAGTAAGAAAGAACCTGAGAAACATAGTCAATACCAAATATTATAGCCCATATTCTCTATTATATTTGGTATCTCCAAAGGAAGAGAATGTGAAAGCTTGTGGAAGTATATCAAAAATGCGAACAAATATTGCAATCTGCTGTCAAATAAAAGGCAACTTCAACTTGACAATGCCTACAGGGCAACCCATCAAACATAGTGGATATGAGATAGTACAGCAATGCGTGAGTTGTAATATTTGGTTTCTCCCATAGAGACAGATGTTGGAAAACAAAAGAAATTGTGCTATTTGTCATAAATTACTGTGTTCGCCCAGCGAACCTAAGACTATGTCAAATTGAATCCTGGTGATTTCGAACCCCAGAAACCTAGGGGATTCCAAATATTATAGCCCTTATTGGCCATTATATTTTGTATCCCACAAAGGAACAGAATTCAGAAGCTTGTGGAATAATATAAATAAAATAAGAACATAATTTAACCTGCTGTCAAAAAAAGGCAACTTCAGATGGTCAATGGCTAGAAATGTGTGAGCTGGATTATTTGGTATCCACACAGTAAAAGATGTTGGAAAACACAAGGAATTTCTCAGAGAAATAGTATGCTCACCCAGCAAACATAAGAACATGCCAAATTGAATAAAGGTAAATTCAAACCCCACAAACCTAGGGAATACCAAATATTATAACATGTATGAGGCACTATATTTGGTATTGCCAAAGGAACAGAATATTAAATCAAATGAAATAGAAAAAGTGAAAAGATTCTATAATGTGCCATCAAATAAAAGGAAATTTGAATTGGTCAGTGGCTAAAAGGTAACCCTTGAAAAGCAGGGGATAATAGATATTACAGAAATACAGGACCTGTAATATGTGGTATCCCCAAACTAAAAGATGTTGGGAGACAGAGGGAAAGGATCTTTTTGGCTGACAAATACTTTGTTCACCCAGCCAACCGAAGGTCACGTCAATTGGAGTCCTGGTAAGTACTAACCCGAGCAACAGGGGATACCTAATATTATAGCCCACATACTGCACTATATGTGGTATCCCACAAAGGAATTCGATGAGAAAGCTTGTGAAATTATATCAAAAATGTGAAAAGATACTGTATTCTCCTATCAAATAAAAGGGAGCTTGAATTGGTCAATGGCTAAAGGGTAACCCCTAAAAAGTAGGGTATACCAGATGTTACAGCGAAGCAGGAGCATTAATATGTGGTATCCCCAAATTAAAATATGCTGAAAAAAAACACAGGCAAGGATTCTGTTTTGCAGGAGAGACTGTATTCACCCAGCAAAAGAAGGCTATGTTAAACTTAATACTGGTAACCTCTTACCCAAAACACATAGGGGATATCAAATATTATAGACCTCATCAGGCAGTATATTTGGCATCCCCCAAATGAACTGTTTGTGAAAGCTTATTGAATAAAGTGAAAATTGTGAAAAAGATAATGTAATCTGCTACTAAATAAAAGGCAACTTGAACTGGCCAGTAGCTAAAAGGTAATTCTTGAAAAGCAGGGGATACCAGATATTAAAGCAATGCAGAAGCCATAATATGTAATATCCTCATAGTAGTAGATGTTGGGAAATTTAGCGAAGAGTGCTGTTTGGCTGGACAATATTGTGTTCACCCAGTCACCAGAAGGCCATGTCAAACTTAATATTAGTAAGCTCTAACACCAAAAATATAGGGCATACCAAATGGCATAACCCATGTCAGGTATTATATTTGATATCCACTAAAGGAACCGGATGTGAAAGCTTGTGCAATGAAGTCAAGAATGTGAAAACATACTGTAGTCTTCTATCAAATAATAGGCAATTTAAATTTACCAGATATTACATCAATGCAGGACCTATAATATGTTTTATCCCCTTAATAAAATAAGTTGGAAACCAAAGGGAACGGTGCTTTTTGACAGGAAAATATTGTGTTCACCTAGCCAGCAGAAGGCCATGTAAAATGTAATACTGGTAAGCTCTTACCCGAGAAAGATAGGGGATACCAAGAATTATAGACCATATTATGGCATAATGTTTGGTATCCTCCAAAGGAACCAGATGTGAAAGCTTGTGGAATAAAATGAAAAATGCAAACAAAATACTGTACTCTCTATAAAATAAAAGGCAATTTTAATTGGTCAGTCGCAAAAAGGTAACCATTGAAAAGTAAGGTAAGGTAATACTTTATTGTACAGTTAATAAAAACCATTACGAACCAACATCACTAAAAACAATTTTGTATGTCTGTAGCAGCATAGAAAATCATAATAATGCTGTGGTAGGTTGTAAAAAAACACGAATAAAATATACTTAAATTACAACTATTAAAAAAAGCAGGTAGAAACGAGAATTGGCCCACTACTGAGTCACTTCTATTTTCCCATTGAAAAGTTTTGCATAGTTAGGCTGACCTACTTTCCCCTTCAAAATACATTTGATTATTGCAGTCCGTAATCCATATGGGTGGCAAAACATTCTCCTCTCCATGAGTTTATACTTTGTAGTAATGAGTCCCGGTGCGCTCCTAAGTGCCTGCTGGGCCTCAGTGCAATCCGATTATTTTAGCTCTGAGGATGCAAGTGATGCAATGGGTTCCATCAGCTTGGCTTTTTCTGTTTGTTCTTTCTTTTTGTTGACGCGGGCTTCTGCAACTTCTATGTATTTTACCAGTCGGCAGGTCATAGGAACTTCGTCACCCAAAAAACATGCCAGGACCACTTGCCTGCATGACCAGATCCATTTTTTATTAAACAATGGTCTCAGAAGGTTCCAGCGATCTTGCTGCAGCTCCTTGCAGATGGTAATGAGGTGTAAAATGCTTTCCTCTCCGTTCCTGCAAAGGCGGCACTTTTCTGGCTTTGAGGGACGCAGCCAAGGGGCCATGTGGTCTCCAGAGGGCAATAGTCGTAACCGGTATTTCAAAAAAATGTATTTTGTTTTTTTGGTGAAGCTGGTCTGAAGATATATTTGTGGTCTAAGTTTGGTATAAGATTGTATGATTAGCCAGCCATGTGCTCGCTCCGTCAGTAAAGCTTTGTCCTGCAGGAGAGATTCTTTTCTGACAATGTTGTTTACTGCTTTTTTAAAGCGTAGGAAGGAGCATACTAGTAACACAAACTTTTCATACAATAAATTCAAATCACAATAACAATTTTCCAGAGCTTCTTCTGTATTTGAATATTCGATTTATTCTTTTTGTTAAGCATCCAAAGATCACAGTGTATTCAACAGCCAACGCGTTTCGTCCCGAGCAGGGACGTCATCAGGGCTCGAACAACTTTTGTTTCGTCCAATTTGTATATTGCACAAAAATTCCTATAGTTAGTAGTGCTACTCAATTCTCCTGCTGGTGCTATCCCACCCAATTGTTTCTTATCTTTTATTTGAAATTGGTGGCGAGTGATTACCTCTTTTAATATCACATTATTTTTCTCTATTAAATCTGGTAGATTCATTAAATGTTGATGCATATAAATTTTCCTCCCATTCTTTGAGGTGATCCTCCTCCAATCGTCAAAAGTTTTAGTTCTGAGTAGTATTGTTTTTCTTATGGTTGTGGTGCACGAGGGCGTAGTTATGGATGACGATAGGGACAAGATAGGGGCAGAGGTATTTCAGATGAATAAAACAAGCAGTACCGCAAGCAGCAAGGAAATCAAAAAAATCATTTTGGGTGATAAATTCTTAAAGCTTGAAAGGTTACGCAAAGCCGAATTGTCTAAGTGGTGGGACGGTAGAACTCTTAAAAACTATATGGATCAGAAGAGAATACCCAGAGGTTTACGTATTCTTATATTCCCCACTTTTGATGACTTGGAGGAGGATCACCACAAAGAATGGGAGGAAAATTTATATGCATCATCATTTAATATGATGAATATACTTATAAAAAACGCAGATAGGAAAGTTAAGAAATTGAGACAACAGATTACTGACCTTGAAAAAGAAATCAATGACATGAATCTTCCAGATTTAATAGAGAAAATAATGCGATATTAAAAGAGGTAATCACTCGCCACCAATTGCAAATAAAAGATAAGAAACTGAGTAAACTTAAACGCGATGAACACGATTACAACCAGGGGAGAATATTTACTTTTGCCCGTGGATATGATGAGTTATCTAAATCAAAGACACAACATTTGGGTGGGATAGCACCGGCAGGAGAATTGAGTAGCACTACTAACTATAGGAATTTTTGTGCAATATACAAATTGGACAAAACAAAAGTTGTTCGAGCCCTGATGACTTTCCTGCTCGGGATGAAACGCGTTGGCTGTTGAATACACTGTGATCTTTGGATGCTTAACAAAAAGAATAAATCAAATATTCAAATACAGAAGAAGCTCTGGAAAATTGTTATTGTGATTTGAATTTATTGCATGAAAAGTTTGTGTTACTAGTACGCTCCTTCCTACATTTGTTTCATTTACTAGGCACATGGAGGTAGGGCGGTGCCTCTGAGGGTGGTAGAGCATAGCACTATTAATTTTTGAATTGCTCTCTGGTGGCCCATTAGTCGACCTTTTATCGCCAAGTTCTGAGTAGTATAGTTTTTCTTAGGGTTGTGGTGCACGAGGGCGTAGTTATGGATGACGATAGGGACAAGACAGCGGCAGAGGTATTTCAGATTAATAAAACAAGCAGTACCGCAAGCAGCAAGGAAATAAAAAAAATCAGTTTGCGTGATAAATTCTTACAACTTGAAAGGTTACGCTAAGCCGAATCGTCTATGTGATAGAACGTTAGAATTCTTAAAAACTATATGGATCAGAAGAGAATACCCAGAGGTTTACGTATTCTTATATTCCCCACTTTTGACGATTTGGAGGAGGATCACCTCAAAGAATGGGAGGAAAATTTATATGCATCATCATTTAATATGATGAATATACTTATAAAAAACGCAGATAGGAAAGTTGAGAAATTGAGACAACAGATTACTGACCTTGAAAAAGAAATCAATGACATGAATCTACCAGATTTGTTAGAGAAAAATAATGCGATATTAAAAGAGGTAATCACTCGCCACCAATTGCAAATAAAAGATAAGAAACTGAGTAAACTTAAACGCAATGAACGAGATTACAACCAGGGGAGAATATTTACTTTTGCCCGTGAATCAAAGACACAACAATTGGGTGGGATAGCACCAGCAGGAGAATTGACTAGCACTACTACTATAGGAATTTTATATGCAATATACATTTTGGACGAAACAAAAGTTGTTCGAGCCCTGATGACGTCCCTGCTCGGGACGAAACGCGTTGGCTGTTGAATACACTGTGATCTTTGGATGCTTAACAAAAAGAATAAATCAATTTTTAAATACAGTAGAAGCTCTGGAAAATTGTTATTGTGATTTGAATTTATTGTATGGAAAGTTTGTGTTACTAGTACGCTCCTTCCCACATTTGTTTCATTTACTAGGCACATGGAGGTAGGGCGGTGCCTCTGAGGGTGGTAGAGCGTAGCACTATTAATTTCTGAATTGCTCTCTAGTGGCCCATTAGTCGACCCTTTATCGCCAAGTTCTGACTAGTATTGCTTTTTTAAAGCCTGCCAGAGGACCTTGTAGATCCCACAGTTGACGAACCCCCAGTTGTTTTATTGCATCCTCCAGGAAAAGCCTTGCCGGGCAGTTTTCTTTAATTTGCAGTTCTTTCTAAAGGAGAGCATTGAGTGTGTTTGCTTCTCCCCTGCTTTTTTTATACCAGCTTTTTAGGTATACTCCTTTTCATGCCAACTCTTTCTTTACCAGCCCAAATTCGAGTCTAATCTGTGCGGGTGAAGTGTACCTCGGCAAGCCAAAGATCATGCGCAGCGCTCTTGTTACTGTTCCATCTACCGTTTCAGCGTCCCTTCCTCTCATCGCTTTGCTTCCATAGGTGATAGATGGGATCAGTTTTGCTTGAATCACCTTCATCAGAGGAAGGAGGTTTGGTCCAGCGATCTTATTTTTTAAGTTCTTTAGAGATACCGCTGTCATTAGTCCTCTCTTTTTTATTTCCTCGCATTGTGGCTTAAAGCTGCCGCTGGGGTCCAGGTTGACCCCCAGATATCTGTATTTACTCGTGACGTCCAGCTTTCTTGTATCCAGGAACCAGCTGGATGTTGATTTCTTTTTACTATTAGTGATGCACAAGACTTGAATTTTTTCTTGATTGATACTGAGTTTGTTTGTTTTAGAGTATTGCGAGGTGATATCTAACAGCCGTTGTAGGCCTATCGGAGTCCGGCTGATCAGCACCAGGTCATCCGGGTAGAATAAATTGGACAGCTGAGTGCCCCCTAGCTTGGGTGCATGGGAATTGCTTTCATTCAGCAAGATTGATAGTTCAGCCATAAAAATATTGAATAGTGTTGGCACAAGCACGCATCCTTGTTTTACCCCTGTGCTTGTGGGGATCTTCTTAGATAAAAATTCCCCTGCTCCTAGTGTGACATGGACCCAGGTATTGCTGTGCAAGAGAATTAGTTGGTTCAGCAGAAGTGATGGAACTTCCATTTTCTTTAGTTTTTGCCACAACATGTTTCTGTTCACATGATCGAAGGCGGAGCTATAATCAATATAGCACAGGTATAGAGGTTGTTTTGCCACAAGAGCTGAGTCAATCAAAAGTGATAGGGCTAGTATATTAGTGGTCGTCCCCATATTTTTCCGGAAGCCGGTTTGATAGTATGGTATTGCTGTTGTATCTTCCACCCTAAGATGTTAACTCCTGGAGTAGGATGCCAGCGTAGTATTTTGCCTCATTTCAAGTAAGGCTATAAGGCGATAGCTTCTTGGGTAATTCCTATGTCCTTTTTTAAAGATTGGGGAGATAATTGCTCCCCTCCAGATCGTGGGATTGTTGAAGTCTGCAAGATTGTTTCAAATATTGGTTTGAAAAACGACGGCCCAATAGTCTGGCTCTTTTTTGAATATGACTGGGGGTTTGCCATTTGGGCCCTGGTGCTCCCTCGCGTCTCTCTTTCGAGATTCTATTGCATGTGATTGGGAATTCCTCATCATATGCGAGTATTTCTTTATATTGAGAGTTCCATGCTTTGGAAACATTTTTAGGATTACATGATTCTTTCCACAGTTCTTGGGCATCATTAAATCATCATTGAAAAGTAGGTGATACCAGATATTACATCAATGCAGGAGCCGTATCGGTATTCCCAGGGTAAAAGATGTTGGAAAACACATAGAAGGGTGCTATTTGTCAGGAAAATACTGTTTGACCAGCCAACAGAAGGCCTTGTCAGATAGAATCCTGGTAAGCTCTAACCAGAGAAACATAGGGGACATCAAATATTACAGCCCTTATGAGGCAATATATTTAGTATCCCCAAAGGACCCGATATGAAAGTTTGAGGAAATAAATTAAAAATGTGAAAATACACTGTAGTATGCTATTATGCTCCATAGCTAAAAGGTAGCACTTGAAAAGTAGAGGATACCAGATGATACAGCAATTCTGAGACGTAATATGTGGTACCCCCTTAGGGAAAGATGTTTGAAAACTCAAGCCAGAATTCTATTTGGCAGAAACACTAATGTGTTCATCAAGTCAAAATAAGGCCATGTCTAATTGTATCCTGGTACGTTCTAGCCCCAGAAAAATAGTGGATACCAAATATTACAGCCCAGATGGGCTATTATATTTTGTATACTCGAAAGGAACCAGATGTGAAAGCTAGTGTAATTATAATAAATATTTCAAAAAGGGACTGTAGACTTCTAACAAATAAAAGGTCATTTACATTTTTTCAGTCGCTAAGAGGAAAACTTTGAAACGTGGGTCATAAATAATAATAATAATAATAATCCACATTTGTAAAGCGCACAATCACCCGTTAGGGTCTCTAGGCGCTGGGGGCCGTCGGGAAGATTAAGCAAGCTATTGCCCAGAGTCACATGGTGCTGGGCTAACCTGCCGCCGGAGCCGGGGATCGAACCGTGATCCCCAGATTCCAGCGCCAGTCGCCCTGGCCGCGGCGCCACACCTCTTCCTCTAAACTATATCAATGCCTGAGCAGTTATATTTGGTATCATCATTTAAAAGATATTTGAAAACACAATGATTGGTGCACATTGTTAGGAACAAATATTGTGTTCACTTAACCAATATGGACATGTTGTGTTATCCATTTTGGATTTTTTCAAAATGTGAAATACAAAATGCTATAAAAAAAGAGGAGCTCATTGTGTAACCAGTGGCACCGTAGATTGGCTGGTGGTACCTGTCGCACTACCCAAAACCAAGTAAAGGGTGTATCCACCACCAAAACCAAATATTGGGGCTAAGGATATTTTTTCAGTGGTTTTAATTTGAAAGTTTTTTCCCTTGAATTTGTCATGCCCTTAACTTGGTACCTAAAGCAGCCACCAAGTACACCTATTACTATAACTATAAACCCTGACAGTAAGTTTTATCTGTTAAAGTGAAGCTTGTGCTGCAGGTACTGGAAGGCTGGATTCTCATTGGGTTGTTGAATATTGTACCATTGACTCCCACACCACACTTTAAGTGTTCCCAGGACAGCTAGTCTTCTCTTTTTAGCCACAAGAGAGACTTGATTGCTACAATTTTTCAGCCATACTGTTAATCTTAACAGCGTAACTACATGTCCCAGAATGCTCGATGTAGACTGAAAAGTGAAGACTGACATCTATCATAATATAAAGTCACTTGACACTGGGGTTGCACAAGATACAAATATCATTTATTTATTTTTACTATTCAGAAACAGACAAGAGTTGGCCCGTCAAAAGGTATTTGTGCAAAACGCCCAATATTTATTTGTAACAATCATCCTTCCTTTTAATAATCATTCAAGGAAATTACCATATTTTGTGTGGCTCCCTTCCAGATTTTTTCTATATTTGCCTTGCTGGCCTTGATCTCTGTGCAATTTACTCCTGCTAGTAGGGTGCCTGTGCACCCTCTTAGATATGGTTAATTTGACTTATTCATCATTGGAACATTGAAATTGCCTTTAAGGCCCTACTATATGGTGTAGAAAGTGAACACAGTGTCTGAAATTATAATGCCACTAGAGGACTGCATTACCTATAGTTCCATCATCTACCGCGGCAGTGCAAACATGGCTTCAGGCCTACTCTGTATATCCTGACTATGACACTGTAAGACCTACTATGCATTATTTTAACATAACCTTTTTTGACAGGTAAAAACATTCCTTTAAATATCAAAAGGTCACACCATGTAGGCCTTGTAGTCCACAAGGCAGGGTGCATGTATATAAAGTAAGATAGTCTAAATGTAACATGCCCTTATAGTGACTATCATCCAAAAGCTTTTTTCACTTGCTATCGCAAAGAGAAATACTGGGAAGCAATAGTGAAAAAAATGGTGGATGTCTGGTTGGGGTCCGGCTAGAAAAATTATGAAACAACTATTTTTAACAGTCATTCAAATTCCAACTCAATTATGGGAAGTCGTATTTTTAATGAATATTAGGGAAAGGTATATTTTAGAAAGTTAAATTTTTCCTCCTTGAAAATGCTGAGGGCTAATTTGTATTCGCTCATAAGCAGTAGCGCAGCCAGGAATTAGCCTTGTTAAATGGTATGGAAACTGATTCCTGGGGAGGTGCAATTGCTTGGGTGTCAGGAGCTGTTTTTCTCTACCCCTGACAGGAAGATCAGTGGGTTGGGTTCAAGAACTTAATTTACTTCAAAAGGGTGTCCACTGTAACAGACAAATGCTTGGTGAAACCTGAAAAGGCCCTGCCTTTTGTACTAATCAGCTGACACCAAACGTAGTGAAGGGAAAGCTACCTCTAGAACTAGTTTAGGGTGACCTCAGAAAACGTGAGTGTTTATTACCCTGGGCACACCTCTGGGTTGGCACACAGGATCTGCATAAAGAGAAAACGATTTCATCTATCTTGGATTTTAAGAGTGATCGGGCATGTGGGATTGTTTACCAAAGGGCAATCAGGAACAGTTTCAAAAGCGGGTATAGTTACCCCTGTGAAATGTTACCAATTTGCTTTGAGAGGAGCTAAAAGTAGTACACTATTTGGTGTCAGGCGTAAATACGCACGTCCAAACACCATTTTTAGAACACTTTATGGACCTGTGGAAGAAGAGACTAGGAATGGATCAGTGGTATGTAACCAGAGAGGACTCCAAGTGTAAGTTGGCTAACCTGTTTGGCTACAGGGCCACAAGAAGCTGCAAGAGGAATTTCCCTTGAAGTGCCCAGTTGAGCAGTAATAACTGGACATGACCTGGAAACTGCTGATGGCCTCTGCTGAAGTAGGACTTGTCTCCCAAGTGTTGCTCCTCAAGTCATTGAAACCTGGGCTGTGTCTAACTGCACTTGTCATACCACCTCTGATTTTCAGACCTATGGAGAACCAGAATGAAGAAACCCAGTCTATAATCCAAAGGCGAGGTCTCACTTGTTTGAATAAAGAGGTTTCTCCCACTGAGAGCTTCTCCACAGAAGCAATCAGTGGACCCTGTGTGATAGGCTACCCGGACTCATGTAACACATTGTTGGATACAGACTGGAGGCTTCACCCACTGAAGTATTTTAACTTCAATTTCAAAGACTGAGCCCCACAGTAAAACTTTTGTGACCATTGGCTATCATTAGCGTATTCATTTTAGGTGCTATTTTCACTTTAATCTATACAAATTCATATCTTTGGTATCCCTTAACGGATTATTCTTGTTTTGGTGTCACTTTACCTATTAGATTTAAGATTATCAAAAGTGTACAACGTCCCCTTGCAGGCAGGTTCCCAGTTATGTGGGTAAATGTCATTTGTGCATTAATGATTCCAAAGTTAACCTCCCAGGAATGCAAAATCAGTTTAAAGATTTAATGCCATACCGTGGCATGCATTTTTCTGCAGTTTTTACTGTCTGTTTTCAAAACACACCCAATGTTTCATGTTTGTAAATTGGTGCCCAGGAATTTATCATGTTTTGCTCAGATTCAGACACTTGAATATGTTATTTGGGGTTTAGAACCATAATGTTCCTGGTTCACTGATAAAAGTACACCACTAGGCCTCACTTCATCCCACTGACTTAAACAGCAGAATTTCTAAATTGATAAATCGCTTCAGGTACCTCGGGATCCATATTCCTGGAACCCTTAACATAACCAGAGCTGCTTGCATATGGAAGGGTTTGGAGCTAGAACACAGACTAATAGTTAACTCAATAACTTTTCTGTGGGTTTTATTCCAGGTTTTGATTACATTGTATTGGCTTGGTCGGAAAGCACAAAGTAACTCCTATTATAATGACCCTTACCTTGACTTGACAATGGCAATGTTACCATTTCATAATTTGTTGTGACCTTCACTGTTTATGTGCTGTTTTTTGCAAAGCAAACCCCCCAGGCGGCGAGTTGTCCCGCCCCACTCCCCTTCAGGATTTCCAGCACGCTTTTATCTTAAATCACCACTGACAACATTCGTTGGTGCCTGAAAAGGTTGCAATTCATTTATCAACATAACCTTTTACATTTCAACCTTTCATGGTCCTAACCACATTTATTGTCCATGTTATATATTCACATCTATTGCTCATTAAACTCTTTCCCTTGCATTTTGGACCCAGCCTCCACAATTTCCAGGGAGAGGTGGGGCCCCTTTTTCTGGGCTTACGATTCACAGGTCTAGGCTTCAGCTTGCTACCAATTTGGAGGGTGTCCGTCTGGACCTGCCCTGGCTGCAAGTGCCCTCCTATTCACTCTGCAACCCCTTCATGGGCCCTCCCTTCTCCCAAGGGTCCCTGCTGTGTGGCATCCCACGGGCCTTACTTGAGCATCTACTCTACCTTTCCTGATGCTGAGTCCTTGCCATCTTCTCCCTCGGTAACCCTGCTGTAGGGCATCCTAAGGGTCACATCTACTCTTTCTAAGGTGGCACGCCGCCCCTTGGCTCCCTCAGTGCCCCTACCATGAGGCATCCCAAGGACCCTGTGAGAGATTTCCATATACTTTCTAGTGAGTTTTCTCTTTTTACTAACGTTCATCGTTTGTTCCGCTTCCCCTCTATCCTTACAGCCGCAACGCTCATGTCTTAGGTGGGTGGGATTCTTCTCCGTTCTTATTGCGAGGGTGGGTGAATGTGTTTCACTCGAGCCATTGGCTCCTTCTAATTTCCCTACTCGCCCTACCTCGCATGCCCCCTGATTGGGGAGAGGTCAGCTTTGTTTAAGGGGGTCACTCCTAGCCCCCCAGCCTAGCCGGCATGCAAATGGGGTGATGGAGGGCTCCCGCCTCCGGACGGCATTTCACCCGGGCCCCCTTCGGACGCGACTTTGCCTTCCTGGCCTGGGTCCTGACAACGTCTTCTTATTCTAACCTCCTTGTGGAATTCTCAAAAACACAAGTGTTCTTTCTTCCTCCAGGTGCTTGAAGAGTCAAGCAGCCTTTAAAAATAAGTGGGCACAACACTAGCTGTGGCAATATTTGGTACAGTGAACGTGGTGAGCTACTGTCCCCTTCAACTATCCATCACAGGGACGACTAATGGGACAGTGTAGACTCCTTTGGGTCATGATCGCTGGCAAGCTTTTCGTCAGACGCAACCCTGAAGGGCAGCAGTGAAGGTATTTGAACCCTTCTGTAATTTGTTTTTTAAATAAAGTTCATCCTGGGTGCTCACGTTGGTATCGCCGTATTCACTAAGAGGAGAGCGCCGCACAGAGCACTTTTCTCCGGGACCACCAGAACAGAGGCACTTAATTGGGGACAGCTCACCGGGGGTCGCCGGATCCGAAGGATTGCATTGCCCAGCAGACTAGGAGGTCCATTAGGATGGCGGACGGACAAAGTCCATCCTGTCGGGGGCCGGTACCGTCCGCCACAAGGGCGGAGGAACCGTGCCCCCAATTAGGATGCATCCGCCACAGTGGCGGGTACATCCCGCATTTTTTTTACATTGCGGCGGACGGTGCTTGAAGCACCAGCCGCCGCAATGCAAAAAATGCATGTTGGTGCCTGTCATGGTGTACATTAAAATGCTGGGGGGTACCATAGGTACCCCCCATGTGCACCCCCCACCCCCTCCTTCACCCTGGGGGCCCGCAACGGGCCCCCAAAGCAAAGACCGTATGCCTTTCAGTTGCGGCATTCCCGCCACGGAAAGGCATTCCTCACCGGCTATCCTAATATGGCTGGCGGTGTCTGATAGACACCGCCACCATATCAGGCCTCTTCTGCCGCGGTCGCAAGCCGACCGCAGCGGAAAAGCGGCGGACGGTCTTCCCCTCCGGCACGGTCCCCCCCCGTCATCGTAATATGGGGGGGGGAAGAAAGGTGGTGGACGGGCAGGGATGGCGGACGGATCGCCACCGTCTGCATGGTGGTGGCAATCCGTCCACCATCCTGATGAACCCTTTAGGGTCGGGAGACGCCCGCATGTCACATTCGCGCCGGGTGGTGCCTAAATGCGTCTGCAGGCTCTGGCAGCACGGGTCGTGCGCAGGCGGGCCCGGGCCAAGCGCGGGTCCGTCTACGCCCGTCCACGACTGGACGGGCTGGTTTGGGCCAGAGCTCTTGGATGTACACCAGTGTAGAGGAGCATTTGGATATTCCCCTGTTACAGCTAGCCCTGCTGGTGGCCTTTTTATCCAAAAGGTAAGGACATAGGGAAGCGCAAAATAGTCATGACCTCTGCTAAGGATCGTCCGCTAACTTCATCAATTACTCATTTTCTAACAACAGCAATGGAGACAATAACAAGCGAAATTGAGTTTGTGGAGGAGAGATTGGGGGTAACACAAAGGGCCATACAAAATGGCACTCCAACGAAGATATTTCATCAGCATGATAAACCAATTGAACCACCTGCATCTATTAGTTAGGACACAAGAAGAAATTAAGTTAACACTGGCACCCCTCAACAGGGGGGGCTTTGTGAAACTTTCTGCCCTCCCCCATCAAAAAAATCTAAGCCTGTGGGAAAGCCAAGAAAGATGCATTGCCTATGGTAACACGCAAGAAACCTGTGCCCCCTCCTCTAAAGTCAGCAACAAGGGCCCGGGTTTTGTACATTGTTACGGACCCTAAGAATGTTGAGTTAATGGGGGACACTGCGTCACTTACACATCTCACCAGCTCCTTAGAGGCTATCATCAAGTCAATCCTTGAACCTCTTGTGGGGGTGTTAAATAGCATTGATGTGTCCCTAAAGATATTAATTGGCTCAGTGTTTCAAAGATAACCACTGGTCTGGAAATTGCCACTAATTCTATTCCCAATGCAAACCCGGATACATCCCATGTGGCACCTACTCTCCTGTTACCGCCAGCAGTGAATAGTATTATTAACACTACTCAGGCTGCAACGCAATCAGTAAAACAGTTAGAGAGTGGAGGGTTGGGTTTAACATTTGTGCAAGGGGAAAATAGTGGGACCAATCCGACTGAAAGTCATTACAATATACATTCAGTTGGTACCCGGAAAAATAATCAGATAACCCTTTATCTTCCTCCAGAAGCCACCCCTTATGTTATTGTCCTTAGAAATGTTTCTTCTTTGCCAATTATTAAGACATAAGACTGAAAGAAGCTCAAAAACAAAACAGTGCATTGGAAGTGACGACTTGTATAATAACATAAATAATGTTGAACGTGTGTCATGGGTGGGCCCACAGGCAAAATCTGAAACAGGTGAGTGCATTGTTGTAAATTTCAAGGACAGGACCTTAGTATATTGGCTTATGGATAGGCTTCCCTGGAGTAACAACGCAGGGGCCCCATTGAAGCTGTACCATTAGGGTACTTTAATAAGCCATAGTCAAATAAAAGCCCTGGTCTTGTCCCCTCACATATTAAAACGTTACCCCCGTTCACCTACCCAACTTTTAATACTTTGTTCCCTCTAGATCATGTGGACTGACTGAACTACCAGTCTTTGAATGTGCTCTGTGTTGAAAATGTAATTTCACTATGCACGTCTTTTGAGTTAGACAGTGTTAATTATCATGACTTAACAGCGATTTCTTTATTACCTTTTAATATTAAATCCCTAAGAGTAGTTTCCCCGGCCCACTTGGGTGGTTTGCCAAACTTAAATTATCCCAAAATGTTTAATATAGCCAGTCCAATTTCTGTTGCTACATCGGAGCTTTTGTCAGTACTGCCAGATGTATCACCTTTTGGTGAGTCGGACCCCCATGTATTGATTGACATGGTGATGGAAAATGGTTGCGTTGCAGCTACTTGCTGTTCAGAGAGTGAGCACCCTAGCCAGATCAAAGTAACCACACATGGTAGTCTCTTTTGTAACATTGCAGGACTGTCGAATAAACTAGAAATTAAAGAATGGGCCGCTTTTGTGGGAAAATATAGCATAGTATGTTTACAGGAAACCTGGATGCGTGATACTGCACATATAAATGATTTTTACTCCATTTATACACCAGCTAAAACCTCTTTAGTTGGACACGATGAAGGAGGATTATTAACTCTGGTTTCAACAACATTAAATGGCAGAGAGGGGAAGATGCAGCTGGAGTCTTCGCATTTCCAGATTATTAACCCCTTGCATGCTCATGACGGAACGGTTCCGTCATCAGCGTCGGTGCTCCGGTGCTGATGACGGAACATTTCCGTCATGAGTCAATTTGATTTATGACCCTTCAGCACTGCAGCGAAATTCGCGCAGCACTGAAGGGGTTAATATCTCATTTAGGAAAAATTTGATTTTGGTTGTTGTTAATTTTTATCACAACAATTTTTAATAACATAAACATTACTAATGCTCAAGAGTTGGAAACTGCGCTAATGAAACATATAGAGGAGATAAGAATGGACTGTAACGTGTTTTGGAGAGCTGATTTGAATGCAAATTATGTCCCCTCTCCAAACACTCCACATGTCAGCTATTAGCGGGGGACATGGAGGGTGGTTGTCATTTTGATCATAATCCTTGTGGGAACATGTTCAACTCTTTGTTATCGAAACTTTCTCTTATTTTAATTGTGGATCTTATTGAAATGTCAAGTTCTGACTTAGTAACATATGTTGGGAGAGGCCAAGGCACTTTGGTTGATTTTATCGCTTTATCTGATTATTTTAATTCAAATTCTGTGTTTTTTAATATACTTAAAACTCATTTTAGTTATCATTACCCATTGTCTCTAGAACTGGTGGTACCTTCTGATGATTCAATCGTGTCTGCCAGTATATCCCTCTTGATTTATGCCAAAAACAAGGGGCTATTACGGAAGTGGTCTACAGTTGACCATGATTCTGTCTTGGAGCAGATTATAAAAAATAATTCAAGGCAAGTTTTGCATTGCCTGGAAGATAATATAAACTCACAAGTTATGATTACATCTTTCATGGCAATGACTGAGCCAACCAAGGGGCTTTTAACTAAGAAATATAATGACAGACAACAGAGTAATGAAAGGTAGTTTAATAGCGAATGTTCGCATCACCATAATAAAATAATTAGGATTATAAAAGCCAAACCCAGCAATAGATTGGAGGTGAGACAGACACGCTTGTATTGTAAGCATGGGTTGGAGAAATGTAAGTTGGAAATTAGGCACGAAGATTGGGGTCAACTACATGTGGCTTGCCAGAGCAAAGATTCTAGACTTTTCTGGCAAACTGTAAATCAAGAGTACTTTAGTGGCACTAAAAATGGTAACATTGATGCGTCAATCATGCCCGAGACCTGGGTAGATCACTTTACTGGTCTTTATAGAATTGGTAGCGATCCCCACTTTAGCACTAGTTTTCAGTATGGGGCATTTAATTTGGAACCCTTGTCCCAAGATAAGGTGAATAGGGCTCTAATACAGAATGGGAAGGAAAAAACTTGTGGGCCAAATGGTATGCCCGTGGATCTGCTTTTAGCTAATTTCCTCCTGTGGCTCCCGTTGCTAACTATTATACTGAGATGTTACGTGGCCCAGGGCTCCCCTGATTCCTGGAGCTTGGTTATAATAGACCCCATATTTAAAAAAAGAGATAGGTCGGACCCTAAATTTGACTGACCAATATCTCAAATTGATTGCTCCTGTAAGATTATGGGTTGAGTGATATTAGAGAGGTTGGAGTCCTGGAAACAGAAAATGGGAAGTTCTCTGACATTCAATACAGCTTCAGGAAAGGCCTTGGCACGGGAGATCAGTGCCTTAATCTGCACCTGGTCATTGGCAAATACACTCTGGCAAAGTCTGCATCTTCATACCTTATGTTCATGGACCTGACTTCTGCCTTTGACTGGGTGCAGAGGGAGAGGCTTTGGGAGAAAATTCTGTCCATGGGCATTGAACCACCTATTGTCCATGTTTTAGCACTAATGCATCAGGGAGTAATGAGAAGAGCGCGATGTGGAGCATGTTATGGTGGCGGGCAAATCTCCCTCAAAAACAAATCCTTTTACATAAAGAATGAAAAATTGCTCCAACCTTTTCTTATTTAGGTATCCTGTTTAACCAAAAAAACTCCTGGTCCCATTTAGTAGAGGCAAGGATTGGAGGTTTTAATCAGAATGTTTAGGCTATTTTTAGATTCACAAAAAAACTAGGGTCCCGGCCCATAAAAGCTATCATAGATATCTACAAAGCATGCACGTGTGCTGTTACTTTGTGTGCTGCCAGAGCTTGGGGATGTTCTAATACCTTGGGCATACAGAGAGCTGAAAATATGTTTTTGAAACGAGTGCTGACAGTCCCCAAAAGCACCGCTGCTACTATTTGTCATAATGAACTGGGTGTAACTCCACTGTCTTTTCGTACACAATTAGCACCTCTGATGCTACGGTACAATATTTGGGAAAAAGAGGAGACAGTTCTGAATCGTGCAATAATCTTGGATTGTTTGAAGTTTAACTGTGTGAGAAAAATTCCTGGCATTACCTACTACAATATCAATTGGGTAAGTTGGGACTGTTGGACTGTTTTGATATCCCCGGAAACATAGCTAAAATCCCAAGAGTCAAGTTAAAAAGAGATTTTTTTTCTTATTTGTACCAAGCAAGGGACAGCAAAGTGATGGTAAAAAAAGGGTAGATGAACACTCGCAGTTAGCCTCTAGGTACTGAGCCCCACCTTTCATTTTACTCCAATCATGCCAAAATGTTTTTTTTTGATCAGGTTTAGGATGGGTATCCCTAATTTTCTGGTTTCATACCCACAAGACGCATACTGTGATGCTAAACTAGAATTGTGTCCATGCAATTCAGAGTCTACACAGAGCACCTTGTACTTTATGTTTTTCTGCAAACTTTATATTAACCCAAGATGTGCTTTTTTGAAACCATTGTTAAGAATTTAAAATATATGAAAGTGTTTGTCCGCATTACACTATTTACTTCTCTTACATGATGAATTTATTTGTTTGATGATTTATAAGTACATTTCCTCCGCTGTTCGGCTCCTGAATATTGTTGGAAAATTATTCTTGGTGTACTGTTCATGTTGGGTAAATTTTATTGCGTTAATTCTCTTGAGATGTTGTTTTTATGATGTATTCTTTTATGGCTGGTACTCAGAATAAAGATGTTGACTGTCTGGCATGTACAAAAGGAAGGCATATGTTGTGGTTATCTAATATCTCTCATTTTAAAAAATGAATGCACCTTGGTTTTAAACTGCATAGCTAGAATATGACATTTTATTGAAGGTTTTATGTTGAACTGACTGGAGTAAAAAAAAAGTAGGGAATACAACGTATGTCGTTTTTTTAGATAACTATTTTTATATTATTAGTATATTGTAATGATTTTAAATAATCGAACAATAAAAGCTTTTTCATTCATTTCATTCATTTCATACATCAAAATATATTTTGTATTCACTACATAGGCTACAGAAGCCATTGTAGTGGTTTGGAGTTAGAGTAAATATGTGACTTTGGGGATTTGAGGAAAACCATACAGGTATGTGCATATGTGTAATAGGAAAACTTAGCATTGAGGCCCTGGCTGGAGTACAGAGAGAGAACATGTAGTCGGTCACAATGTTGTCTATGTTATTACTTTTTATATATTCCCTAACAAAATAGCTTGTAGCTGTTCCGCATCCTAAGTATCAAGATACTGTAAGTATTGGAAAGTGGTTTGGGTGCCTTTCCTATACTGATGTGGTGGTGTTACATTGCACCCAGGCCCATACTGGTGTTCAAAGCAACCTTTCAAGTACTAAAGCCAGAGCTAGATTTTTACCTGTGTCACTAATGCACATTCCTGGAAGTTTAGATCTGGTGGTTTGTTACTATATCTTCCGAGACTACATCTCATCCACTACATCACCTGACATTAAATTGTCTTTGATGCGAGTAGTGAGGAAAGGTCTTCCCAATGTTAATTTTTTATGTTAAGGTTGCACTTACCGTATTTTAACTCCGCTAATATTTTTCAATGTTCCTATTTTATATAACTTACATTTAATGATTTAATGTCAGATGATGTTATGGAGGTGTTATAATTGCTTTCTTCCCATGGCCCAACACCAGTAACTTAAGATGTCTGGTTATTGAATAAGTCACAGCGATACTGTTGCTTGCTGGCAGCAAAGGGGTAAGGCTTGGCAAAGGATCTTCAAGGGTTAAAACTAGTTCTGGCTAAACTGCGCATTACAGTTCACTTAGTGTTGCAGTGCTGTCACATCTCTACTAGGTGCAGGTCCAGTAACACAGAGAGGCCCTGCACATATGCTTTCACAAAAAGAATTACATTGTTCATTATTTGACTTGTCTGCCACATTGTTTAGATTAGTTTTGGCTACATTTTATGGTCCAAGACATGACTAAACCTTACTTACATCGGGATAAGGTAGTGCCAATTAGCTATGCTTTACGGTCGTGTGTATCCAGAGTGCTCCTGGGAAACGTTTTTACCTTGACCTCCTCCGGCCTCTCCATTCACCCTAAGCCCCCTGTGGCTCCCCTATGTCCTGTACCCCTCTCGGGTTCCTATGTCCTTCAGCCCCCTCAGACGCTCCCATGTCCATGGCCAGTCTCTGGCTCCATCATGTCCTTGACAAACTATCACCCCCTCTTTTTTTTCTGTACACTGATGCCCATTCTTTTTTAGCCAAGGACACTCTGTCTTGTTATTGTTTCATTTTCTTTAGTCAGTGACTCTCACCCTCATCTTTGCCAGTGACTCTCCTAGCTACTGGGTCTCCCCATTTTGTTAGCCACTGGTCATCCCTTGTGATAGCCACTGACTCAACACCCCTTCTTGGCCACTAACTCTCCCACCCTTCTCTTAACGCGTGATTCCATCACCCTGTTTACTCTTGTTACACCATGGTGCATTCTTACTCACTGAATACCAAGCAAACCATTTAGTTCAAGTTAGGAAGACAAGCAGGCGATTCGGTCTCATAGACCATAGTTTTTAGGTTGAGCCTAGCGGCAGCGCACATGTTCTACTCGCTCTGTGAGGCATGCTGTATTAGCATATGCACTGGAAGCCCCTCGCACTCTCTGCCCATATTTATCATTGGCTTGTGTCATTGTCCTTCGAAAATGTTGGCTTCTGATTCGTACATAGGCTTGTTGGTCCCGCCTTGGTACCACCTTGTCTGCATTTGTTACTGCCCATAACGACTGGACCTTTTACTTGGCTTGTTACACGGTCTTAGTTACTTAGTGGGTGAGCACTATTTTCTTTAATGGTCTTTCCTTATTTGCTTTGTTTTTTTAAACATAATTAAAACGCTTTGTTTTTACAATGCTAACAGCTTAAACTCGCATAAATGCGAGGCCTTTCGCATTGTAAATGCTTGTTTAGTTAGCAAGGACACAAACATATAGAACAGATTGGTAAAATGCCATCAAGGTTGTACGAATCTAACCAAACATGCACTCTTATTCAGCTTACAGTGCAGGTTATATGTTTGTATTTTATTATACAAACACCAAAACACTTGTATATTCCCACTTTAATATCTTGCTTTTTCTCATTGCCTTTTTACCTTCACCCTTTAATCTCTCACACATTCTGATACTGGTTGTCCTAGCCCTGCTAAGTACCACGCATCAAGCATAACATTAACACATTTCAGTGTGGTGGTCTGAAATGCATAGTAACACATTTATAGAACCTCAGCTGTCTGCCGGATTGCTGCTATTTAGCACCTACTGACTGTCAAAGCTCTTAGCTGGAAGCGGGCGTCAAGCTTTGGCATGGCTCAGCTCTTAGCTGGCTACAATGTTTCACCATACACTGCGGCAATCACTGACGTCAGGTCATGATGCTTCAGTCGTATTATTTAATTGGGCAAATGACATTAGGCTGGACTGGCCGCCCATGGTGTGAGTGGGCAGTTGTGGCATAGTTTAAAGTTGTTTTGCAGTTGGTACTGCGCGGCCTGGCCAGCATAATAATTTTGACCAGAGCTTGGCTAGGGAATGGTGGTGCATGACTGCTGCAGCAGCTGCCCTGCAGTCAGGGCCGGACTGGGAACAACAACCAGCCCTGTAACAAAAAGGAACCCTAGGGGCCCATAACCGGCCCCCACCCGTGTGGCGCACCGAGGGACTGCCCAGTGCCCGCTATGGCCAGTCCAGGCCTGCCTGCAGTCCAGTGCAGCCGATCCCGCACGAGTTGGTCTGAGTGTAT
This sequence comes from Lissotriton helveticus, assembly GCF_964261635.1. Classification (NCBI taxonomy): domain Eukaryota; kingdom Metazoa; phylum Chordata; class Amphibia; order Caudata; family Salamandridae; genus Lissotriton; species Lissotriton helveticus. The sequence continues at coordinate 857,091,022 of NC_136063.1, read as the reverse complement.
GACCTGGACCATGGATGATGTCCTGGGGAGTCATCGTGGCTGGCCTGTACCATCAATGGTACTCACTGCTAGAGTTAGCCAAGTTTCACTCATGGTACTAATCTTCTTCTTCTTGGCTTCCTACACCTCCAGCCCGCATGTGCCAGCCTTTCCCACAGAAAGCCTTGAAGCAGCTAAGGTTTACACCTGTGTCTCTGCCAACGACCCCACTCCCCCCTCTCCCAATCTTTTCTTTTATTTAAACTTATTTTATTAATTTTCTTTATATTACAACCTACTTCTTCACAAGTATACATTTTGCTGATCTCACATTGATATTCCACACAATAGAACAGCATAACCCTACCTGCTGTGCCTGACATCCACCACCTCTGGGGATTCCCCTGTGACCCTTTCTTTTCTTTCTTTGAGTTACATTGAAAAGCCTGAGTCCATTCTCTATGTCCTTGAAACGTGCTGAGCGCAGAGACATCCCTTCCCCAACTCGGACCCCTAGCACACACCCCAGAGGCCCGTCTGCGTGGTCTCATTCAGCCGCTTTGAGCACCGACATAATCGTCCTGATTACGTGGCCGGGATCCTCACATGAAAGGCTGCTTTGATGAGTGAGGGCTAATGAGGACAGGAACTTTGAGTCCCCAAACTGCGTCAGTGACTCCGATTCTACAGGACTGATTTTACTTTTTTCACCCTCCACAGGCAGAGCAAATAGTCCTGGGACTTTAGGTCCCCAAACAGCGCCAGTAACTCCCATACTGCAGAACCATTGTGGAGCTAAATAGTGCTTGCTGGTTGTGGCCGACCTCCATCCCCATCCACAGGCAGAGCATAGAGTCCTGGTACTTTGAGTCCCCCAAACAGCATCAGTGACTCTGTTACAGTCAGACTGTTGTTGGTGCTCAATAGTGTCTACTGGTTGTGGGCCTGCCACATTCACCCTCCAAAAGTAGAGCAAAGGTTCCTGGAATGTTGAGTCCCTTAACAGTGTCAGTGACTTCCGGTTCTTGGCACTATGCACTTTGCAGGCATCAGAGGGTGGAGGGGCAGAGTACTTATGACCTTGCTGTAGGAGCTGCTGGAAAGGACTCTTCGACCGAATCCACCCCACATCCCATTCAAAGGCTGTCTACAGTGAACTCCCAATGTCTTTCTTCTGGCTGATTAACTGCCACTCGCGATTTGCTGAAGAGGGATGCTTAGTGAGTTCGACAATAACCTTTATCTAACCTGTCGAATTGTATAAACTGTATGGTCTTTCTTCTTCTCATCCATTGTTATTTTTTCTACTTCTTAAACTTTCCTACACTTAACGCAATAGAGTTATTAGGACGACTGCTTCCCAAGTGTGTTGTTAAAGATATATATTTGGAATTCCAACAGCAGATTGCTATTGTTCTGCTAGTTTGATTCTTTATAATTTGTTTAGGCTGTAAGCAGTCCATTTACTTCTTTTTCTATTAATCATCTCAATTAGGACCCAGTATTGCACCGTACTCGTCATTTGTAGTTTCAACATTTGAGTTGCATTCCACTGTATTTTCATATCCTGGATGCTATTTGGTACCTGTTATTCTTCAGTTTTTTTGCCTTTTATCGAGGAATTGTGTTAGTTGCGTGCTGTGTTCCTTTTTTGTTCTTTTAATTTGAAAACGAGATGCTTAGTCCCCTCTGGGTATATTCAAAATATCTTCTCAATACATCTGTTTACTTCCCTGCCTCCAAAACAAGAAACACCTGGATAAATAATATGAAAATGAAAGACATTAAATATGGGAAATTTCACACTAATGCCTCGCTGAATTTAGCAAAAGGCCATTCTAGCATTGTAGTTAGACAAATTAAAATCCTAAAAAATACAATTGAAAGGAGAGTGCAAACATTCAGAAGACAAGGATGGGTATATTTACTAGTCACTGCGGAGCGCGATATTGCATCAAAATTGGTAACGCCGCGCTCCGTCAGTTTCAAAACGCAGGGCTTCACCATATTTACAAGAATGCGGCACATGCCTGCGTTTGCCCTAAAGAAGCTGCTTAGTGCCAGTGCAGGCTCCCTAGCTCCATGTTTCAAGGGTCCCTGTGCTACAGGGGGGATTGTTTATGTGCAGGAAGGGACACCTTCCTGCACATACACAGACTTTACAGGCGATTTGCTGTTTCTATGTGTGCTGTAAAATACAGCACACATTGAATAGCAAAATATGAAGAGAAATGAAACATTTCTTCTCTTATTGGCCTGTTAAGACATGGTATTCCCTGGAAGTATTTTTGGCTCATCATCATACCTTGTTAATATAGGGCGGCATCAAAAAGCATTGGGCATTACAGCAGAACACCCACTGCAACACCCTTTGCACGACCCTTTCATGTTAAGTGCTGAGTGAATAGGAGCATTATTTACAAGGCAGCGTTAAGCCACGTTAAGTGGCTTAATGTCACCATGTAATAAGGCGAAGGACGTAATGCCACCAAAGCGTCAGAAAAAGTGACTTTAAGGTAGTGTTAACTCCTTGTAAATATACCCTGGAGTTTGCAAAAAACTGGGTTAAATGGTATGCCTTGATATTCAATTGTCACTAATAAAAATAGATTAAAACGTGCAACAAGGCAACAACATTAAACATAGTCCAATTAAATTGTGTCAACTTAAAATACAGTTAAAAAACCTTTAATACCGGACAGTACAAATGCTGGTAATGCAAACTTTATGTGTTGGAGCATTGGTTGATGAAAACTGCTTAAATGATCGTCCCTGAAATCTTCTAAAATAAATTCTTATGTTGAAAGGGCCCAATACTACAGAGAATAACTAACATTAAGTGTTATGAAGGTACAAGAATCAGAACACAAATCAAAATATATATACAACAAACACATACTTTACATTTTTTTCCTTTTTATGTTAATCATAGGAGGAGAACACATTTTTTTTAAGGAGGTATTCTTTTGCATTGCAAGTTATCTATACGTTAAAGGTATGCTTAGGGAATAACATATTGATTGTGACTTTTAATAGGAACTGCAAGCCACCATTACTTCCGCCATTACTACTTTGTCTAGCAATGGTTCCATCAACATTACTACCAACACTAGCGTTAGAACTAGCTCCACTACAATTATCCTATTATTACTAACATTACCAATTACATTACCAACACCATTACCACCAACACCTTGGCAATCAGTATCACAATCACCACCATTAATAATCCTGCTACTATTACTAGAACAACCAATACCACAAGCATCGTTATCACAGTTGTAGGAAATGCCCATCTTTTGCATGGTGTAAACCTAGATGTTTATCATAACTGTTTTGCTGGCTGTGGATCTCCTCCACAAAGTGATGTTATTGATGTATGGATTGTTGTTGCCCCTGATGATGTGTTCCTCTAAGTGGGCCATAGAGAGGCAGGCCACACTGGGAGCAAACGTGCTCCCCATTGAAGTACCCCGGATTGGTGGAATAACTGTTCCTGGTACTCAAAGAAGGTCTCTGTGAGGGCAATTGTGGCGCACCCCATAATGAATTAGATGGGCGTGGGGAAATCCCACTCCTCCTTTCTCAACCAGCTTTCTACTGCATCCAGTGTTTCTCTTTGGGGTATGTTGGTATATAGTTGTTCTACATCTAATGTGACTAGTAGGTTGATGTTGGATGTGTCAGTTATCCCCTCGATGATGCACAAGATGTCTGTGGTATCTCGTACATAAGTTGGTGTACCTGATGGGCATTGCTAAAATGGCTCCATACACCCAAGCCATTGTCATGGTCTGGGAGCAGTTTTCACATCTTACTCTTTGTTATGCACTGAGAGGGCTGCAGCAGAAGGCTGATGCAAATTAGCCTTCAGAGGCTTAAGGCAGGGAAAGGTAACTTATCAATAGTACTTTCCATAATATTTATTAACAACCTGACAACACCAGTGGATTCGTCTTTTATTAAATATTACAAAGAATCTAAAAACAAAATGTTATCATTTTCCTAGCATGAGATAACATTATTAAATGTAATATTGCATCACTGTGTTTTCCTATGGAACAGGCAGGAACTTTTGGGGATTTTTCATTGTAAGTGCATTTGTTATGTACAATCTCTGTATGTCCTGCTTTCAAATATAATCTATTCGGCCATATGGACCGTAGGGCCTACTTAAGGTTCACTTAATATTATTTCAAACGTAGATGTAGAACTGTCAAAATGTTAATTTTGACAAGAGGATTTGAGGTTTAAAAGCTGCTTAAGTCAGTCTACAGTAGTATGCTTCAAGCCTTGTTTTACATTGTCAGCGTAGTGGATGGCCCAATAGGTGCTGTAATCCACTACTGACATTTAACTTATATGCCCTGACTACACTATGTACCACATCTAGGGGCATATAGGTATGTTAAATATAATAACTGTAACCTCGTATATCTAAAACTGTGCATCAGTGAGCACACAGATAAGAAAGCTGTCGGGTCCTTCCCCGTGTTTAGAGCCTAAAGTACTTACTCGTCCAGAGTGGAGTCTACGCTGTTTGACCTACCCTCGCTGCCCGTCCCTGGACCGCTGGTACCGCAACCATGTTAGTTTGGCGATATATTGGCCCTGGGAGCATGTGCGTGGGCGCGGCCACAGTTGGTTACTTCCGGGACAATGAGTGCAACCAAGGCATCACATGTCCATGGCCCACTCTAGTACAGCGCCACCCCGTGATCCAAGGGAGCCCAGTAACGAGCCCTAGACTCCTTAGCACTTCAGTAAACTAACACACTCCAAGATGGCCGCCAGAGTGGGCCATGAACACGTGATGACTTGGTTGCATTCCCACAAGTTCTTTTTAAGCAGAGAATGAACTGAGCTATTGTTCTTGACTTCTAGACCACATTTGCACAAATACTACTTGGTGCCATAATTTAGAATGGAGCTTGGATGAGAGAGTTTTTCATGTTTTAATGATTCTATGTGCACCCATGTACCATAACACTACTGCACAACTAACATGTATCAGGAAGCCATGACCATAAGGGATGCCTGTTTGTATAGATTGGAGCAACAATCAAGATAGACTCATACCTGTTGACATCCTTCTTTCTCCATATTTTTTGTCTCCCTAGATCCTCTTATAGAGACTACATGAGCTTAGATATGTAGTCACTCCTGGATGGTAGCAAATTATTAGAAGCACCATTCAGTGTAGATATCAAACACCATTTTCACTTAATTCACATTTATCGGTCCTGAAGAATTGCCACGGTATTTCATTAACCAACAGGTCAAGAAACATGTCCACTCAGAGAGTAGAGCATAATAGCAAATCACTATCCCTCCATAGGGGAATTGCCACTCTAATATATTTTTAATAAGGTGTATAACCAGCCGGAATAAAAATGATTTACTTGGAATATCCAACCTTTTTTAAACACGCACTCACTGCACCACAGTGTATCTACACACCCATGGGCCACACACCCCCACTTCATCATACGGGTAAGGAACAAAAGATCTCCGACAAAGAGCCCCTTTGCAGGTCCCCTTTGGGCATTGCAGCGCCGGCCAAATGAAGAGCAAGTCCAAATGATGAAGCCCGACACCTAGCTTGCTGGGTGTTTGAGGACCCTAGTTCTGCAAACGCGGGATCCCCCCATCTCACTTCCTCCTAGTGCTAGCCCAAAAAAAAACATTCCACCACCACTAACTTGCTGGTGGCTGGCCCCACACATAGAGGAACAGCTTCCATCTCTTTTGTTCAGTGAGATATCAGATGATACCTGTACAGGCCGCTTCATTGTTCCCGCACCCAGCCAGGTTCCAACTACAGTGTGGAGGGAGTTGCCCCCAGAACTGGTTTGAAGTGATCACTCTAGAGGGGTCACTGATTTCCATGGCCCCACCTCTGTGGTTGGGACACATCCTTTGCACAAGAGGAAAATGGTTTGTGAGATTGGTCATAGTAGGGTACATGGGAAATGCAGCACATTTGGGCAGAGTAACTCCTGAGAATGTTTACCCCATAAGAATGAGCCAAGAGTCACCCCCACCCACAGCCTGGTGCAGGTGTAAATTTGGCACCCACAGTACGTACCTCTGAACACTATTTGACCTATGGAAGATGACAAGAGGACTGAACCTACTGTCTGAAACATGAGAAGAGCCCTGATGGATTGAACCCGCTCTCTCTCTTGTACCAGGATAAAGAAGTGGACTCCAAAGGACAGAAGGCTAACCTCATGTTCAATCTAAATGGACACAACAAGTTACAAGAGGCCATTCCTACTAACACCCAGTAACCAGTTACAACAGGACCTGCCCTAGTGAATACTGGTGGCTTTTAATGGATTGAGGTTTGACCCCCAAGGGCTGCTTTCCTAAGGTCCTGAAACCCTGGGTGGTGTCAAACTGTATTCCTTCTTTCTTTCTAACATCCTGAGAAATCTAGGACTTTCAAACTTTTTGATTCCAAAGAACCCTAGAGGACTGAAACAAACCTACCAACTGATCCAATGAAGGTGCGCTGCTGCTGGGCAAAACATTCAGGTTTCCCTCATACAGAGGTTTCCACAGAGGTAAATTTGATTCAGTGAGATGTGTGGGAAAGGTAGACCTCTTTGGCTACAGCCTACAGCCTTGCGCCATTGAAGGAATCCAAGTTCCTAAAAAGTGACTAAGCCCAAAACACAGAAATCCTCACGTGAAGAAGGCGCCAAAAATATCTGGCTAGCAAGGGACCTTCCTTGAACATGAAATTCAAATTTCTCCAATTTGGAACTTTGCCACCAAATGTCAACAGCCTCACCTCACTGGACTTCATCTGACAACTGTCCAGCCTCATCAAGGCCATCTTGGCGACAGCCTACTGCCTTCCCCGCTGAAGATTTTGGACTTCCATTTCAGAGAATTAGTTGATTATGATTGCGGTTGTTTGTAACACTGACCGCTATTGTGGTGAACAGGAGAATGCCCAACAAGCAGGCAGCAGTCTGACCATTGCATTTCGATGTGACCCCTGGGCCGGTGGTTGCAAAGCTGTTGGAACAGCAGCACTGGCATGCTGTGGCCAATGTAAATGGCCGCAGCACATGCTGCTGCCTAGCAGAACCACCAGCAGGTCCACGCACTGTATGCCATGAACCATGCAGTGTATAGCACACAGTGCAGGGAGGTGAGAGGGGGGACATCATATACCCCCATGGCCACTTCTCAGTGACCTACAATGCCAGAGGGCCCTGTTTGAGGCCCCTATATCACTTTCTGAAAACATTTCATGACTGGTATCCCGCCATGAATAGACTGTCGGAAAGGGATATTTAAATCCCAATGGCGGCACCTGGCTCATCCCCAACGAAATTCAGGGCCACGACTCCAACCGCCGTCCTGTCGGTATCTAAGAACCATTGCGGTGGCAGCTGTGTCGACTCGGACCGCTGTAGTCTGACCGCCAGCATCATAATGCGGCGGTTGGAGCGAAGGGGTGTCGGCGGTCCAGCCGTCATCGTACTCAGCCCCTATTTCTGAAGGTAAAACGTCCGACAAGGTTCAAAATAGTTTCACTGCCCAACTGGCGCTCATCATAGTTGGACTCAGAGTGCACCTAGGTCCCAGTATACCACTACCAGTTGTCCTCATTTGGGGGCTGAACACTTTGGCTGAATTTTTAGTACTAAAGATTAAAAAATCATGTCTCTGGTTCCCTTTACTAGCTATATGCCATTTTGGTATTATTTTATTTATTAAATGTTACTCTAATTTTCTAAATTGGTTTGTGTTTTTTCTTGTGTCATGGTTGGACTTTACTACTGTTTTAGTGCTGTATAAATACACATATCTAAATACATACATGTATTCAAATTGTACATATTTACATGCACAGGCGTTTGCTGTACATTTGCATTTGTGCATGGTAGTCATGTAGTAAAGAGCCAGCTCTTGAATAATCTTATGAAGATCATATAATTATCCATGGCTCTTATGTTTGGGGTAATAAATTCAATAGTTTGGCTTCCTGAACAGAGTAAGATGTACCGCCCATGTTTTTTTCATGTATGCTGGGACTTTTGGGGTGCACTGGCAATCTTAGTGGAGATTCCTTTGTTGTATGTGGTTGGTGATTTTATTCCTGAGAAAAGGTGGTCCTGTTCCTTGCATTGATTTATGGGTAATACAAGGCAGTTTTAATGTGGATCTTCTGGTAACTGGAAACCAATATATGGCCCTCAAAGAAGGGGATATGTGGGCTTGTGGCTTTTCATGTAGTAGTAGTCTGGCAGCAGACTTCTGAATCCATTGTAGTATTTTTATAGTTGATAAAGATGATCCATGGTAGAGCCCATTAGTGTGATCAAGTTTAGATAGTAAAAAAAACCAGTAGCCTTGACCTGTCGTAATGAAGCTTGAACTTGATAACTTGTCCACATGGGCATTCATTGATTATTTGGAATCCATGGTAATTCCAGGGCTTCTTACTACCTTGCACACTTAACGAGGTGGTCCCAGATCATCATGTGAGGCGCAGAGAGGGTCATCATTTTTTCAATCGCCATATGTGAGTATTTCGGATTTGGTAGCATTCATTATGAGGTGGCTCCTAGTCATTCACTGATCCACAGCTCTGAGGCATTTGAAGATTTTGAGTTTCTATTGTCTTTGGGGCTTTCCAATTTAAGAAGAATGTGTGCGTCATCTGGTTACAGCATGTGAACTGAAGTTCATTGATCATTGCCAGTAATGACTTCATGTAAATGTTGAAAACCATGAGTGATATAATAGAACCTTGAGGGACCCTGCTTTTGTGAAGTGCGGTTTGGATCAGAAAGGGGGACTATGGATGACATTTTTCCTATCTTTAAGGTAGGATGTTATCCAGTCGAGAGGAGTTTCCTCTTTACCAGCTTCATAGGGATTTGTGAATTAGAGTGTCATGTTCAACTGTTTTAAAGGAAACTGGAAGGTCCAAGAGAAGCAGTGGAGAGACCCCGTTCCACTCTACTCTGTTTTTAAGGTCATCCCAGATGGCGATGAGGGACGATTCTGTGCCTCTTCCTGGACAAAATCCTGTTTGTAAGTCGGAAAGCACGAAGTTATCTTCAATAAATTGTGACATATGGGCAAATGCTCCGCTTTCTATCAATTCAATTCAAAGAAAGCTTTATTCGACAATACATTTCATAAAAGCATTGAGCATAAAAAACATGGTTAAAACAATACAAAAGTTCATATCTAGATAAAAGATTGTGCAACTATGCAAGACAAAAGTAAGTTCATTCCCGTACATAATAAGATAACAATGTCATGTAATAAAAAGAAGAGCAATATGTTTACCATTTGATCCTTAAGACATTTGAATACATGTTAGAAACCATACATCATTAATAAAAACGTGGTACGCTTACACATTGAAAAGAGTGATCCAGGTTCACTTTTCTATAGATGTTAATTGAGATCATACATACCACATCCATCTTAGAAACTTTGCCACTGGAATTGCATATCTAAGTGAAGGATATTTACAAAGAATTCTCAGGGCGACACTACATCATCTAATACCCATGTTCATACAAGTCTGCGCCAACCATGCTTTGCAAAGGCCAGAGTAGGTGGGGCAAACAAAGAGCAGATGCGAGTTGGTTTCTACTATATCAATGCAAGTGGGACATTTATTATCACCGGAGGTGATCCATTTAGCGGTGAAGGCCTTGGGTGGTAAACTACCTGCTCTAAATTGAAAATACAGGGGCATATTACCAACAACTAGCGATGATTATCGCTATGTTGTTTTAGCAGCAATATTAATATCGCCGAGTTCCGCCGATTTGTATCGCTTAGGAGCCTTGCTATTATCAAGGTTTATCTCTTAAGCGATAAAAATCGGCCAAAATGCATGAATATCGCTGTAAAGTCAGCGATATTCATGCATTACCGAGCAAATGCTCTTAGCCATGTTATCCACCTACCATTGGATAACATGGCTAAGAACAGCTCTGGGCAGGCATTAGCTTTTGGAGATAATCGCGCTTAGCGCAAATTTTTCCAAAAGTTGGTAATAGGAGATAGAGATGTTAGCGACTGTTTCCAGTCGCTAACATCTTGGCACGCACACTTTGCATGTCATTAGCGATAATTATCGCTGACATGCAAAGTGGGCACCTAAATGCCCGCTATCTCCTACTAGCTGTCGCTAACTGGTGTTAGCGACAGCTAGGTAATAGGGCGATACAATTATTGCCACTTTAGCGCGAAAAATTACCGCTAAAGCGGCGATAATGCCCTTGGTAATGTGCCCCACAATTTCCAATCGAAGGGCTTTGTAATGGTATCCCAGTAGTACTCAAAGCACAGCAATGATTTTATTTGCAAAAAGCCCCTTTTAAGGAAGTACAATCATGACTTCTAATCTCATTGTGTTTGATCAGTTTCCAGGATCTATCCTTGATTGAATCTTTAGGGGGGAACTGGGAGCTAGATGGGGTATCCCACAAGTACATTGGACCCATTCTGATCAAGAGACTTCTAATATCACACAGCCAACTGATTTTGTGGAAATGGTCAGTGCCGATGATGTCCCTTAGACCCTCTGCCTATATGGCCAGTTCTGGTGTGCACCAGATTCTGCGCCAGTATGGAATTGGCTGTAACCTACGTGGCTAGATTTACCAGAGATTTTCTACCAAAGTCATTCCACAAGGGAAGAGTTGATGTACTTTGTAGTAGACTTGTTATTGCTCTAAAAAACATATTCTCTGCTGTTGATAGCCGTGTGAGATTCTCAAGGCCCCATAGTTCAGCACCATATAAAACTGAGCTCACCACCTTGGTAATATAGATTTGCAATACCGGACTGAGAGGCTTTGTCAAAGAAGTTTTAAATTCCTTCTCTTAGGGCACCTACTAATTGCTGATGTTTTGGTGCCATGATGTCAATATGAGGCTTCCATTTCAGCTCCTTTTGCAGGGTAATGCCCAGGTAGACAAATGCATCAACCTGCTCAAGAGGAAGCCCATTCATTATTATTCTACCCTTAAAGGATCTGTGCTGGTTAAAATTCATGAACTTGATTTTTGCAGAATTGATTTTTGAACCGCGTAAAAGGCATGACTCTTCGTAACATCACACAGCACGCTGTAAACCACTAGGGGTTTTGGAAATGATAAGCTTATCATCTGCGAACATTAAAATTGGAATCTTTTTGCTGGATAAAACAGTATTGTCAGTGTGAGTGTCGGTTTCCATCAGTTTGCTCAAGAATTGTCCATTGGTAATATCTCTGCAGTTGTCTGGGTCATGTGGGTGCCGGTTTGTTTTCTTTAATAATGGGTATATGTATGACTTTATTAAGTCTTCTGCAAGGATTCCTGTGATTAATTAATTATTGATGATTGTTCTTACTGGTGTAGCAGCAGAGGTAGTTAAAAGAATGTCCCTGAATGTTTGTGGTGGACAAGGGTCAAAAGGGCAGTCGGCTGGCCTGCTTGCTTATACTAGATCCATAAATTAATTTTGTAATAGTTGTTTCAAGGAATGCAGAGACTGAGATAGCCTATTCTTGGAGGGGAATATTGGAAATAGGTTGGGGCTGGTGGTTTTCCTTTGTGTTAAAAAGGAATCCAACATATTTGATTTTGTTGCGTAATGATTTGCCACTTTGTTAGTAAATTCTGGGATATGGAATTAATGCCTTCTGTGTATTTAGATTCATGGAATTCTGTAGAATTTTATAAAATTATTTATTTGCACATTTAGCATTTTGAATTTTGTCTAAATACTCCTTTTTTTTCAGAAATAACTTTTTGATTGCTGACTCATAGATTCTGCTCAGTATGTGATTCTGATGTTTGCCTTGATTACTATTTAATTTGAGACAGGTGCATTGCAGCTGTGAAGTTTGTTGTTTTATCTTTTTCAGTTCTGCATTCCTCCAACGTGCTTCCTTTCTATTCTGTTTTGTTGTTCTTAGTGTTATTCGGATATCAAAGGCTTCCCGGAGCCAGCCATAATATGATAGTTGTTTCAAGGAATGCAGAGACTGAGATAGCCTATTCTTGGAGGGGAATATTGGAAATAGGTTGGTGCTGGTGGTTTTCCTTTGTGTTAAACAGGAATCCAACATATTTGATTTCGTTGCGTAATGATTTGCCAATTTGTTAGTAAATTCTGGGATATGGGATGAATGCCTTCTCTGTATTTAGATTTATGGAATAATGTAGAATTTTATAAAATTCTTTATTTGCACATTTAGCATTTTCAATTCTGTCTAAATACTCCTTTTAAAAAAAAATAACTTTTTGATTGCTGACTCATAGATTCTGCTCAGTTTGTGATTCTGAAGTTTGCCTTGATTACTATTTGTTTTGAGACAGGTGCGTTGCAGATGTGAAGTTTGTTGTTTTATCTTTTTCAGTTCTGCATTCCTCTAACGTGCTTGCTTTCTATTCTGTTTTGTTGTTCTTAGTGTTATTAGGATATCAAAGGCTTCCCGGAGCCACTCATAATGTTTTTGAATGGAATTTATTTTATGTCTAGATCTCTGTAGGAAGTTAGTTGTGTTTCTAAGTATTCAATATTGAGCTTGTTCAACATCAATAAGTGAATACATGTATCGTGGCCTTAGGTATAATGATTTGTGGTGTTCTGTGTTGGCAAGCTCGCAGATGATGATCTGTACCTGTGGCTTGAGTAATTATTTGAAAAGTAACTAGTTCTGAATTTGCATAAATGACATCTAGGATGTGTACAGCGAAATGTCTGGGTTTGTGGACAAACTGGTGTAGGTTTAGTGTGTCTAGGCCAGTGATGATAGCTTTTGGATGCAGCATATTGGGTTTGTCAAACCGTATGTTTAGGTCACCAAGGGTGCATAGGTTTGGAGAATAGTGTCATATGGTTTTAAACGGATTCTAGAAATGTATCTGGGAAATTTTGCATTGTTAGGCGGTGGCCTTTAAAGTAGAAGGAAGTTAAAGTAGGAAGTTGGTGCAGGATTGCACCTGGTCATGAGGGCCTCAAAACCTTGGGCCTCATTTATGAAAAGTGACGCATCGCTGCGTGAAAACAGCGATGCGTCACTTTTCACTGCGCTCTCCCTGCGACACTAATGATGCGTCATATTTACAGTATGACGCATCATGTGGCAAGGAGTTACAGGTACGTCAGTATTTCTGACGTATCTGTAGGCGCAAAAGTGACGCATTGCTGGAGTGTGTCACAAAAGTGACGCAACTCCAGCAATGTGTACTTTCACATGGGCAAGTCCCATGTTGTTAGTGCCTGTGTCAGTCTTACGCCTGCCAAGAGGCAGGCGTAAGATTTTGACGCATTAGCGTCCAAGAAATGGCGCAGTGAAATCTTATAGATTTCACGCCGTCACTTCTATGATGCTTTCTTGCGTTAAAACACCCCCCTTGCATACATTATACCTGGGGCAGGTATAATGTGGCGCAGGGGTTTACAAAGTGACGCATCTACCTAGATGCGTCACTTTGTAAATATGGTGCAACAAGGCACATTTTTTACACCGCTGGGGCGTCACAAAAAGTGACGCACCAGCGGCGTAAAAGTAACGCAAGGGCTCATAAATGAGCCCCCTGGTGTGTTAATGTTGTCAGCTATGGTGAGATGTATTGTTTCCTTGAATAGAACACCTAGTTCACCTCTGTTTTGTCTATCAGATTTTGTGTAACAGTTGGAAAGCCTGGAGGAAGGGTGTTATGCAACACTAGAGCCACGTCATCTTCCAACAATGATTCAGTTATGAAGAGTAAGTCAGATTGTGTGTCAGTGAGTAGATCATAGAGGTGGTGTTTGTTTTCAGAGCATGATCAAGCATTTATTAGCAGAAAGTCTGGAGATTGTGTATTGGTGGTGGTATGACTTTGTTTGCTAGAGGATTGAATAGTACTCTTCAAACTGGTAGCCTATGTATTATTAGCATTGGTATTCACTGTATGAAGATAGCCATCATGTTGTTTTTCTGTAACAAAATCCTCATCCAGCATGTTTAGAAGGCATTTTGTTTGGTTTTTTTGTGTAGGTGGTGGAGATGGAGGTTATGAGTGAGTTGGTGAGATGTGTTGTGTTTGCAAAGTACCCGTGCTGTGTAATAGTTTTGAAGATGCAAAGTTGTGAAGCGTTGCATGTTGTTTATTATGTTTGTGTCTGTTTAGGGTTGATGGCATGTGGGTGGTAGTGGAGCATGTGGCTCATGTTCTAAGACTCTAAGTTGTGCACTGGATGAGATGTGGGTGAAAGTGTGTTGTTGTGTTGGGGTGTTTATGGTAGGCGTTGTTGAAGATATAAGATTTGGGAGTAAAGGTGGTTTCGTATCTGTATCATTTGTGCAGTCAAGGGTGTGGGAGTGGATCTTTTGTTTCAATTTTGTGATGGAATATAGTTGAGCGTGAATTTGTGATGTGCTGGTATGAATGTTATATTTTGTTTATGTGGTGTAGTGAGATGAGATATTAATGTAGGGAATATCTGTGAATGATTTCAATGTAAAGTACTGTTGGTGAGTAGAGGTTGAATGGTAAAGGCATGGTGATGTGCATTTAAGGACATTGTATGTGGTGTGTGAGAGGGGATGGACGGGGGTTACGAATGTGTCACATTTTGTAGAAGGAAGAGGTACTATGCGTGGTAGAAAGGATTTGAAGGATTCTTTGGTTGTATGTTTTTCATAGAAAGACGAGAGGGTGTGGGTTTTTCATAGAAAGAAGAGAGGGTGTTGGTGGTTGCTATGAAAGAGGGTTGAGTATTGGGTTGGTGGTGATGGAAAGGAGTCTGTTAGGCATAAGTAGAACAGAAAATGTGTGTTTGTAGGGATTGAGGTTAAGTATAATGTAGGTTTGTGTTGTGTTGATGAATTTGGATTTGATAGTGGTATAGGACAGAATGGTGTTTTGTGTAAGAGTGAATGTGCCATTGTTTGGTAGTTGGGGAAGAAGGGTGTATCAATGTGCTTTGTGGGGTTTTGTGGTGGTTGTTGAGAGACTTGTGGATAAGGTTTGTTTGTTGTAAATGAGTAGTGTGCATTTGCCAAGAGTATGTTATTATGTTTGAGGATGGGTTAAGGTGGTGGCTAACAAATGGTTAAAAGGTCAGCATTTCCGGGCCTAGCTGACCCGGCCCCAAAAGGTCCAAACAGGCAACTGCCTTAGCCCTCTCCGCCTCAGCCTCAACACCTGGCTGGGACACCCTGAGCCTTAACCCCTTCGACGCTCATGACGAGCCCAGCTCGTCATGGAGTTTCCATTGATTTCAATGGAAATTGCATTAATGATCCAAAACAGCCTTAGCATCCAAGTGGTTAAGGTTAAATAGCCCTAGGTCAGGTGACCTTTATACAATAGAAACTCTAGCCCTAATGCTTAGCAACCAGAACCCAAACGCTAAGCTCAAAGTCCAATAGAAACCCTAGCCCTAGGACCCAATCACAAACCTACCACTATCGGCCAAACAGAACTCCATCCCTAAGTGAAATAGAAACCCTAGCCTTAGGAGCCAGTCAGATCACAGATGCAACAGTAAGAAGTATTATAAGGGACATGAAACCTTATGCACAGACTGTTGTGCAGGTGGCAGTGAGCTGCTCCTGAAGTCAGAATCTACATGGATACAGACAGGCTCAATCTATACTTTGAGGTTTATATTCAACTTTGCGGGTAAGGTCCAAATCTGAAACCACTCAAAAATACTCCTTTTTGCACACATTTCTTTTTTCTAGCCAAAAATGAGTGCACTTACATTCCAAACACAATTTTAACCACAAAGCAGATTAAGCCGCCTCTTAAATACACTCTGCTTGGACTCTGGGGTGTATTTTGACTTTTTAGCGTGTGAAAAAGGAGGGGTGGATTGGGTTCTAGAGGCCTTAGCACAGTATAGGAAAAATAGGAGAGAAATTTAAATAGTCACCGAAAGACGAAAACATCAATTTTAAAAGTACAAATTGCACAAAAACCAAGAAATGAACTTAAACCGAAATGTGTGTGTGGGAGGCAACAGAGCCCTATTCACAAAAGTACATTTACACATGAGTAATTCTACACTGGTAAATGTACTCCTACATCTTGTAGTAAATGTACCTCTTTTATTATTTCACTACTCGATTATAGACTTATATTTCAAATTTACGAGTGCAAAATTATTTAGCCAGAAATGACTCAAAACAGTAGTCACATACTTTAACCTAGAGTAAGCACCACATATGACTAGCCATTGGCTTCACAACACTCTCTCATGGAAAATAATGGAGTCACATATCTAACATTGAACCCTTGGCAAATAATGATGAAATAGATTAATTTATTTGTACTTTATAATATCTATGTCAATTTGATATCAGCCCCAAACATTACTCCAAAACATGAAGAATACTCAGACTACTCATACAGTGAAATTTCCCCCAAAATTCCTTCTTGGTACAGATGCTGTTTTAAAAGTTTCAGGGTGATCTGTAAAGCAAGGTCCAAGCATAACGGGGGTCCCAAAATGCGTTTTCCTGATTTTATGTCTATGGGGGATTACATTTTTTTTTACCACAACTACAGCCTGAACAGTTGCATGGAATGACACAAATTTGCCAGAAAGCGATATGTTAGTCCAGAAACAGTGCCTTTTGTGATTTGGTGTAAACCCGTTCAGTAGTTTCAGAGATATTTAAGAGCCCAAAATCCTACTGAAATTTGATTGGATGCCAATAAGTCAACCAGTAAGTTTTGGCAGCCATCTTAGGACTCAGCTTAAAGCCAAGCCCCACAAAAAAATATGAAAAAAAAGAAAAGGTGCAGGGATCTCCCAGAAACCCCATCATGGATAAAAAGCTTTTTTTTTGTTTATTTGTCCCCCAGATGGGCTGGGTCCTGGGGCATTAGAGGATAGAAAGTAGGGGGGTGCACCGGGCCCCCCTCCTTGGGCTTACAGTAGCCCCAGGGCCCATCACCTCCCTGGGGCTTATATGGAAATGAGTGTGGGCTGCGTGGACACCCGCATCACTTGGGACCACCATTTCACTGGGGCAAACAGTAATAACTTGCAAGGGGCCTACTTGTATTTGTAAAAAATCCCAGAGAGTCAGCTCCTGCTCTGTCCCAGGGGCCTCACCCCCAGGACATAGCTGTTTGCTATAGTTTGGCAGGAGCTTTACTGCTCCTGCCAAGCTCTTGGAAAAACTGCTCTGCTTTCAGCAAACGGGAGCATTACAAATGTTCTTGCTTACTGAAAGCAGAATTGCTTTTGGACAGAGAGAGCTGCATGTTCAGTTGCTCCCTCTGTCCAAAAGCAATGCCGGCTCCCGCAAGAGGTGAGAGACCTTTGGGGCCATGAAGCTCCCCTTAGAGTACCCATCACTAGAAAGTGTGTGCCCTTGGTAGAAACAGGGCACCTACAACAGAGGGTACGCCCCGGAGGTTGGGGTCTATTGGCCCAAAATCGACCCAGGAGGGGTGCTGTGCAGCCCCAAATTTTGGAAAATAAAGGGACCCCTACTCAGGATATATTCACTACTAGTAGGGACTGACAACAATTATTTTGAAAAAGAGCAGTAGTGAATTACAATGAACTAAATGCCAAAACCTAGGGGATTCAACTAAATGTACATTCACTGTGACATATGAACATGATTAATTAAGACCAACCATAATTTATATATTAAGGTACTGTTTTTGATTTATTTATCTTTTTTTCTTCATTTTTTTTATAAAGATTCCAAGTTAAAAATGCATCTAAACATTTCAATGAATAAATCAATAAAGAACATATAATATTACAACACAGAATTATATAACAAAAAGGGGGGAAGGGAAAACCAAAAATGACTCAGTTGTAGTTGTGGGCTGATGAAGTTAGCAAAGCGGTGGATGAAAACTCTACGTGCGTTTCGGCTATTGCCTTCTTCAGGAGTCCGTCATTTGCAACAGGACAAAATAAACAACCAAAAAGAGATGGAGACAATCGTTGGGTCAACCTATATGATGATTAGTGAAGTACTATTGTCTGGAATACGCGAAGAGTGAAGAGTTTTATGTCACGGTGAGACATACTGTCCCTTTTAAATGTCCCGGAAATATACATATTTTAATAACGTATTCTATATGTGTTATCTTCCACTTCCATCATGATTGCAGATGATGCAGTCCATCCTGACATCTACATTGCAAACCGCAGGGTTTCAACTTGACTATAATCGGTTAAGAAAACCAAATGCTCCCAATCTGCAACATGGCCACCAGACTTACGTCCCCATTTTGAGAAAGTTAGAATGCACTGCGTGAAGTGCAATTGTTTAATTTGTTATGGGGAGCAATCAGTAGACCTAGTTTGCAGAAAAATTGATAACCATCAATTGTAGTTTTTTTTCCCCCGTCAAAGTACATGCAATCCAGTATGCAAAATTCAATGCTTTGAGTGCAGCCCATTCAGACCACGCATCCTCGCAGGGTGAGCACACGCTAAACACCAGACGTACCACTAACTCAGTACACCATAAATAATCACCCAAGGCTTTATTAAGGCAAAATTCAGTAGTCAAAAAACATTACCCCCAATGCGGCCTGTCCGGACCATGCATCATCGCAGATTACATACACGCTCAGTCCCAAAGGTACTACTAACTCAGTGCACCATAATTCTTTTCCACATGGCCGTATTCAGGCAGAATTCAACTGAATCTTCATTTATTATTTAAAAAGGGCAGTACCAAACAAAGTAACATCACTCAAACGTACACAACATTGCCACGTGGCCTTACTAAGCCAGAATTCACAAGACAAAAAACATAACTATCAGTACGGTCTGCCCAGACCACACATCATTGCAGGCACAACAGAACCTTGTTGTTTCAGGTACCACTAACTCAGTGGAAACCAAACTAAGTATAACACTTATCAAACCCTAAACAATATCCCTTTAGTATGCTTCCTTCAAAAATGTATTTTATATCACTTTAGTTGAATAACAAAATGCACGCTGCATACATGTTCGATCATCCACTTCAATCATGATTGCAGATGATGCACTCCACCCTAAGATCTACACTGCAGACAGCAGGGTTTACAACTTGAATTCACCTTTGCATCTACACTGTAGACAGTAGGGAAATCAATCTTGATTTTTTTAAATCAGAGACAATTATACTGTATGTATTCAAATTTTGTTTAAATAAGTGAAAAAAAGCATTGTTCTATAACCGTACTGACTAGTAGCATCGATGTACACTTTGGACAGTAGGGTTCACAACTTGAATTTACCTTTTGATCTACACTACAGACAGTATTAAATTCAGCCTAGAGTGATTTAAAGCAGAGAAAAAAATAGTGCTATTGCACTGCTAGTATGCGCAAGCACCTTCAATCATTGCATCCTGTGAACTATGGTCACAAAGAATGTAGAAGATTGAGCCAAAATGTACCTCCATCACTGGTAATACCAAGTACCTCTGTGGCATCACCTTCAACATCGCCACCAGACATACGTCCACGATTTGTGAAAGTTAGAATGCACAGCGTGAATTTGTCATGGGGAGCAATCAGTGCACCTACTTTGCACAGCAATTGATAACCATCGATGATAGTTTTTTTTTCCCCCTCAAAGTTCATATAATCCAGTATGCAACAGTAAATGGTTTCAGTGCAGCCCGCTCAGACCACGATCATCGCAGGGTGAGCACAGGCTACACACCAAACCTACCACTAACTCAGTACACCGTAAATGATCGCCACGTGCCCTTGTTAAGGCAAACTTCAATAGTCAAAACACATTTGCACCAGTGCGTTCTGCCTGAACCACGCATCATCGCAGACTCCACACAAACCGCCCCACCTCATTGCACCACAACTATTGAACTTTTTACGATAGAATCTTCTGTGTATTATTTCACATGCAATGCTCCTACCTTTGTACAGCAGAAGTCATAAACCATTTATGATTAAATATTTGTGTATGATATCATGATTTCTATTCTACTTGTTACCAACAACAACGTAATAAAATGGAGTCGAGCACAAGTGCCCATACCCACTTCAACTATCTATCTGAGTCAGTGTATTTATTATGTTTGTAAAATGCTGCTCCTGCACCCTAACACATTTTATTGTGCTATAAATAGCGTATGCAACCATCTTACCTCTGACAGTAAGTGTGAGCTATTCCTCCTTTTTTTTAAGCATATTTACATAGTGCAAAATCAACTCAAAACTATATCAGCAATTTACATGAGCACCATATTTACAGTACATTTTCAGGCACGCGTATATTACGTCATTACTCTACAATAACAGGATGTGGACGCAACTCCGAGCCTCGAACACTGATTTCCAGCACCAAGTTCTACAGTGTACCTGAATAACCACATACGTATATATATTAGCTGCCCTTCATGTGCCAAAAACTGCAACTTAAACCTTTCATAGCCCTGTATTACTACAGCTACACCACTCCACTGAATGTACAACAACATTCATAATCACAGAAATGTGAAAGTCCACCATCTTTTTTGTGTGAAACTATGAATGAATATAGAGTCAGTGATACCCCGTACCTTCCATGTTGGCCAAGTTGTGGAACTTTACAGATATAATGACACATTTCATTTTAAGACCCGGGTGACGTCAGCACTACAAAATGGACACCAGAATCACTTGATTTTTCATATAGCTAACCACGGAATCATGCCCATAGCTCCAGAATCATGGTTCAGAGCCTTGTGCAGCACTGGCATTCGTCAGGCGAGCCCACTCCACTACGTTACCAGGAAAAAACTAAACAATGCCCAGATTTCCATTGTAGTGATTTCTTAGTTCCAGGTCTAGTCAGAATGGCACACACACCCTCCCTCATGGCTGGTATACACCCACACCACACCCATCCAGCACATGCATCACTACACATGTGAACTTACCGATTAAAAAGACGGGGTGGACGTGCTCTACGCCATTTTAGAGTTGCTCCCACCCCAAACGCTGAGATGACCCGTCCTAGTGGTTTGGACGCCTCATGTATGCCCGAACCACCGAGTACAAGGGCCCACCACTACGTGCATGGCCTCTTTGGTCACTGAGGTAGTGGTACCGGAAGGACTGAGCGGGTGAGGAACCTGCAATGATGATGGGAGCAGGAGTATGTTGTTAGCCATACCGATTTCAAGACAGCACCATATGTCCCTTCCCGCTTTGGACCAGGCTCTCAGTCTCTCAGTCTGGGAGCTCCGGTGACTGAGGCCAGTCGACCCCAGCTGAGTGGCTCTCCCCTTCTCGCTCTAGATCAGGCTCTCAGTCTGGGAGCTCCGGCGATTGTGGCCAGTCGACCCCAGCTGAGTGGCTTTCCCCTTCCCGCTTTGGACCAGGCCTTCAGTCTGGGAGCTCCGGCGATTGTGGCCAGTCGACCCCAGCTGAGTGGCTCTCCCCTTCCCGCTTTGGACCAGGCTCTCAGTCTGGGAGCTCCGGTGACTGAGGCCAGTCGACCCCAGCTGAGTAGCTCTTCCTCTCTTTCCTTGGACCAGGCTCTCAGTCTGGGAGCTCCGGTGACTGAGGCCAGTCGACCCCAGCTGAGTAGCTCTTCCTCTCCTTCCTTGGACCAGGCTCTCAGTCTGGGAGCTCCGGCGATTGTGGCCAGTCGACCCCAGCTGAGGAGCTTTCCCCTTCCCTCCTTGGAGGAGTTTGGCAGTTTAGCCCTTACGATCTCTTCTGGCTCGTCTCTCGATCCTCTCCCTCCAAAATTTTGGAGGCTGTTCCAGGAGGAATTGTTTCAGCCTTTGCACTCTATCTGCTGCCAGTCGTTCGAAACAGGAATTGTACCGGGTTGTTGGAAGAAGGCAGTGGTATCCCCTCTTTTAAAAAAATCTACGCTTGACCCTGCCTGTCTTTCCAATTACCGGCCAATCTCCCTGCTTCCTTTTCCAGTCAAAATCATGGAAAAATTGGTCACCCGCACTCTTTCCGGCTTCTTAGAAGGGAACGCCTGGCTGGATGAGACGCAATTCGGCTTCCGCCCAGCTCATGGGACGGAATCCGCGTTAGTGACCGTGTTAGACAATCTGCGGGCGCGAGTCGACAGTGGTCGAGCAGCCTTTTTGGTGCTGCTCGACATGTCGGCCGCGTTCGACACGGTCAGCCATCCTACCTTAATATCGAGGCTGGAGGAGTGCGGGGTCCAAGATAAGGCCAGGGACTGGCTAATTTCCTATTTGAACGACCGTCAGCAACGGGTCTCGCTTCCTCCCTTTAGTTCAGTGGAGCGGAGGGTGGGACAAGGAGTACCTCAGGGCTCAGCCATCAGCCCGATACTCTTTAATATTTACCTCCGCCCCTTAGTCCAGCTCATTAAATCTTTTGGGATCTCCGCATTTAATTATGCGGATGACACCCAGCTGGTCTTTTCACTCGAGGGACAGGATGCAGTCCCGCTGGAGACTTTCCATCGGTGCATGCAGGCTACCGCGGAATGGCTCCGCTCGAACTCGTTACAGTTCAACGGAACTAAGACAGAGGTCCTGCACTGCTCTAACGATCGAGTTCCTAGAGATCTCCCAAACGACTTCTGGCCCCAGTCATTCTCAGACACAGTGTCAGCCTCACTATCGGCGCGTAATTTGGGCGTCATTTTTGGGTCCAACTTGCAGTTGGACCTGCACGTAAACAAAACTACTTCAACGTGCATGATGCTTATTCGCATGTTGCGCAAGGTTTTGCCCCTTCTCCCTGAGCAAGCCAGACCAGAAGTAGTGCGGAGCACCATCTTAAGTCGACTCGACTACTGCAACGCACTACTTCTGGAAGCCCCGGTAACACTCCTGGGCAAGCTCCAAAGGGTACAAAACCTTGCAGCTAAACTGGCCCTATCCCGCCCTTACCACAGCTCTTCCACGGCCGCGTTACAGGTACTCCATTGGCTCCCGGTCCATCTACGTGTCCGCTATAAAGCAGCATGCATTGTGTTTAGAGCCATTCATGGCCTGGGCCCGATCCCTTTGCAAAGAATGTTTGCCTGGTATCTTCCATCTCGAGCCCTTCGGTCCTCTTCATCCAGGCTACTAGTAGTCCCGCGGTTGCAGAGAGTGAGGATGGGCGGCCGTTCGTTCAGAGTAGCGGCGGCAAAACTCTGGAACTCCTTGCCATTATTCTTAAGGAGTCTTGAAGATCTTTCAGCCTTCAGGAAGGCGTTGAAAACGTACCTCTTCCCTAGGACAGGCTAGCTGCTGAAATTCGCTGGATTAACGTTCAAAGCGCCAGGATGCCCTTGGTGGTGACAGGCTTGCGCTATACAAATATACCACAATACAATACAATACAATGTCAGATTTCTTGGTGGCAGAGCAGGACTGCATGATGAAGAAGGTCTCCTGTCAACGAAAAGGTGAGCAGTGAGACCTGGGTGCTCATCGGAATTAGTCCATCGGCTGCAGCAGAGTGGATACAAAAAACCGGTGCAGCGATTTAGGCATACGCAGTCCTATATACCATATCTTATTGCATTTAACTTAATTTTTTTCCAATAGCAGGAACGTTTTTATAATCGGTCAAACATCTGGAATATAAACTGTACAAATAGTTGTTTATAAATGCTGGAGGGAAGGTGTGTGAAAGGGCGATGTTATTGTACTCCACATAGTAGCAAATACCAATCATAACATCTTTCTTTTACTATCTTTTAGATATAGAGCTTCAGGGCGCATTATGTCCCGGTACGTGGTGAAAAACACACCGGTGACAAAAAGGTGAGCTGCGAATATTCTTTTCAGTCACTCTCTCACTTCCTCTCTCATTTCATAAAGAAATGACACACAATGTTAACCTCCTTTTTATCTTACAGGTTGTGTTTCACAATTTGGCGTCATCCCCCCAAAACCCACAAAGCGTTACGTTTGTGTATTCTGCGATGATGCCTGGCCATCGTAACAACATCTGAGAAGCCTGCTTCGACACGTGGTGCACCATCTTTGAATCACGCCAATGGCACAAGGTGAGCAAAGAAACTTGTTTCCGAAACAACAACAACTATTCTGTGAAAGTAGAGAGTGGGTAGTGTGCAGCAGCTTCACTGCGTAGGAATGTACAATTACCTATGAGCAGTGAGGATAGGTTACAACAGTCTGAGGGGCAGATCTACAAGCCCCTTGCGCCACTTTTGTGTCACATTTAACATGGGAAAAGTGGCGCAAGGAGCTTCTAAATCTGCCTCTGACTTCCCAAGAAAAACACTCACCTCCGGAGTCAAAGGGGTGCAACAGTCTAGGAACACAATATTGAGAACTCAACGCTATGCAGAGGGAGTGCATGGGATATACTACTTTGGAAGACAAACAGCACACAGACACCTCCTTACACTGGAAGTTGGTGAAATACATTATCCTGAGTGTACAAATAAATAACGCAAAAATATACGTGTACAGTTGTATATACTATGCTATTACTAACTCTATATACTATCTTTCAGATCACTAAAGTGGAGGGTGCGCTATGAACCAGCACGTGCTTGGACACAAAACGGAGGCAAAAGGTGAGCTACGATTATTTTCTCCCGTATTAACTGTTCCATCTAAACTTTGTCTCTCTCATAGTTTTAATGTCCTTTTTTATCTCTTTCTCTCTCTCACTCTCTCTCACATCGTTTCTCTTTCTCTTTTAAAGTTATGGATGC
The DNA here is from genome assembly GCF_964261635.1 of Lissotriton helveticus. Lineage (NCBI taxonomy): Eukaryota > Metazoa > Chordata > Amphibia > Caudata > Salamandridae > Lissotriton > Lissotriton helveticus. The sequence goes on along the minus strand of NC_136063.1, from coordinate 857,066,415 downwards.
TGCTGTCCACTTTGCCGTATACAACCCAAGGTGAGTTCGTGTTGTGAACTCTGTTGGTCACAGTGTTTACACAAGGTAAGCAGAGCGGCCTAGATATACAATGCCTCCGATTAAATGCATTAGAAATAAAAGAGCTTATTTACAAGCCCCTTGTGCCACTTTCGCTTCACTTTTAACATGGGAAAAGTAACGCAAAAGTGGCGCAACGGGCTTATAAATAAGCCCCAAAGAATATTGTCCCACATAATGACTTAGGGCCAGATGTAGGTAAATCTATTTTACCGACCCTTAAATACCGAATTTTACCGATTCGGTATTTAAGAGTCGGTAAAATAGATGTACCGAGATGTAGGTAAATCCAGATGTGGATTTACCGATTCTTTAAAAGTCGGTATTTACCGATTCGGTAAATACCGACTGGTAATGCTCCATTCATTCCTATGGGCTTTGAAGCCCATAGGAATGAATGGGGCATTACAGGTCGGTATTTACCGATCGGTAAATACAGATTTTTGGCAAGGGTGCAGGGGGTGTCACTTTGACACCCTCTAGCACCCCCAAAAAAGGTTCGGGGGCCATATGGCAGGCATACCTGCCCTAAGGGCAGGTCTGCCTGTCATATGGCACAGGTGTGCATGCACACATTTGCATGCTCACCTGAATCGGTATTTCACCATCAAATTGAATTTGATGGTAAAATACCGATTTCTTAGGCCTTGTGGGACTCATCAGAGTCCCACCTACATATCGATTTTACAGAATCTGTAAATATACCGTTCTGTAAATTTACCGACCGGTATATTTACAGATTCTGTAAAATTACAGATCGGTAAATTTACAGAACGGTAAATTTACCGATTCTGCCCCCTACATCTCAAATTCCTTTTACCGGTCGGTAACGGCCGAATTCGGCCGTTACCGACCGGTAAAACCCTACCTACATCTGGCCCTTGATCTCTCACCTAATTCTGTTACATCTCTGAATCATTTTAAAGACCTGTTGGTCCATACTGTAAGTCTGACGCAGTAGGCACTTCCGTACAGACACCTCTTGAACCCGGGCCTATAAGAGAGGTGGAATGTATCAGGCACACTGCAGACGTGCACATTAAAAAATATTGCCTATTATTACCCTAACTTGTAATGTTTGACCTCATTTAGGGCCCGATGTAGGTCACCAAATACCGGTCGGTAACGGCCGAATTCGGCCGTTACCGACCGGTATTTGGTGATTGAGATGTAGGGGCCATTATTTTACAGAATCGGTACATTTAGCTTCAAGGCCCATAGAAATCAATGGGAAATACCGATTCGTTATTTACCGAATCAGTAGATACCGAATCTTACAGATTCGGTAATTCTAAAATAAGAATTACCTACATCTGCCCCCTTCCTATTTACCTACTCTTAAATACTGAATCTGTATGATTCGGTATTTAAGAGTAGGTAAATAGGAATTACCTACATCGGGCCCTTAGTCACACTGATCTAATTTTGAACACTTATTTTCATTTGTGTTTAGCAGATTACCTACCCTACTTCTATTGGAGTCCACATCACATTTTGTTTAAAAGTGTTTTTAAAGTTATGTTTCTAGTTATTTATTACATTATCTTTAAGTTACGTTTCCAGTTATTTATTGTTATTTTAATAAAAGTTAATAAAAAAAAGTATATAAATCTTCTTTTTCTGACAACCTTTCACTATTATTTAAGGTGATAATAATACAGTTAGAAAACATTTAAAAATAGAAATGATATTTATAAATTGAAGTATAATACTGAGGCTAACTCTTTACCAGCTCCTTACCTGAGTCCATAACTAGAAGTAACGGTTCCTAAGGAAAACTTTTAAAACTCCAGCACAGTAACTGTTTCGATTAGCAACATAGTGTGGTGAACTTCTAACCTCTATGCTCACTTAAGTGTTCCATGAACTGTTACTATGGTAATAGGCAGTAAGCCGTTTGGGTGTAGGGTTGAAAGGTAATGGCTGTACAGAAACCGTTATATTTACCTAGGATCCTCGACATGACAGAAAGGAAAGCAAAGTAAAACAGAACACTGTGTACCAGATTTACAATCCCCTTGCGCCACTTTCGTGTCCAAGGCCCCCCTGCAACACTAGAAGTGTGGGGGCCTCAATGACCCCCTCAAGTCCCCGGATCCACCACCCCGGGGATTTGTGTGTTGTGGGAGGCAGGCTGCGTGGCCCTCCTCATGGAGCCCTTGAAAGCCCTGGGGACTACCACGCCCCAGGGCCGGCTCCTGCAGTGTCCCGAGGTGCCTACGCCCAGGACAGTGCTGTTTGCTATGAGAGGGCATGAGTCTCACAGCTCCCGCCCTCCCATAGCAAACTTTGTTTGGATTTTGAAAGACCGAGAAGTCAAATCTGTTCTCACTTTCAAAATCCAAACCAGATTGCTTTTCAACATGCAAGCTAGCATCTTGCAAGTTAGCATCTCCCCATGTGGAAAAGCAATGCCGTCTCCCGAAGGACGCTGGGAGCTGGCGGGACCGTGGGGGCATTGTGGCTCCCCCCACGGTCCCCAACATTTTTATAAGACCCGGGGGATAGGGTCCCAGGGGATATTAGAAATTAATGATAGGGGCTATTTTTTATGGTAAAATTAGAAGTCGCGCACCCAGCGCGGCGTTCAGTGCAGCCCCCTGGGGTGCACGCGCTGGTTGCACAATTCATAATCTGTAGGGTGCACGACTCCAGCGCCTTTCGTGCACAACTTCTATGCGTTTGGGAGCCAGCATTGCTTTTTCACATGGGGAGCTACTAACATGCAGCTCCCCATGTGGAAAAGCAATATGATTTAGATTTTGAAAGAGAGAACAGATTTCCTTACTATGAGAGGGCGGGATGGGCACCCCGGGACACTGCAGGAGTCGTCCCTCCCATAATACAGTGGTGGTCCCCGGGGCTTTGGAGTCCTTGCAGCCCCCCCAACCATTTTTTTTGCAGCCCCGGGGGTGACAGGGCCCTCAAGTGCTCCAGGAGGGGGGCCACGGAGTCCCCCTCCAGCAATACATAAAGCCCCGGGGGGTGGTGGTCCCCAGGACTTTGGGGACCTTGGACCCCTCCCCCCACCATTTTTTTGTAGCCGGGGGTGACGATCCCCGGGTCTGTGGGGCCCTCTGGGCCCCCCATAAAATTTTATATTTTTGTCCCTGGTATTTAGCCCCCCCAGGGGCTACTTATAAATAAAGCTCTGTTTTATTTTTATCTATTTTTTTAAAGACAGAGTACGCACACCCTACACGCACCTGCTGGGTTTTAAAAAAAAAAAAATAATTTGTGGGCCCAGGGGTTCCTTCTGGAACCTCCTAAGAAGGTCTAGAGGATAAAAGTATTTCTACCCTACCCCCTTTCTGCGTTTTGCACACATATTCCACTGACTTCTTCAGCCTCGCTTCTACCGAGGCACAAAATGGCTGCCAACAATTCCTGGTTTCGAATGTTGACAACCATTTGACAGCCAATTAGCATTCAGCACGTGATCGGAAGGGTGCACTTATGATACACTCACGGTTCGCTCATAGTCCGCGGATCCCCCGCGCCCATAGATAAATAAATGCTTTTAACTGTAGTTTTCTCTGGAACTACTGAACAGATTGACACCATTTTGGCAAAAAGCACAAGTCTGAATTGAGGACTACCTCTTTGCCAAATTTGGTGTAATTCCGTTCAGCAGTTCGGGCTGTAGCTGTGGCTAAAGGTCCAATAGGAAATTGCATGGGGAAAATGCGTTTTGGGACCCCCCTTTTTTCTCGGCCCCCACTTGACGAATCATAGTGAAACTTTCAGGATAGGAGCAGACGGGAGCTGAACGTAAGTTTTAAAAATTTAGCGAAGATTCGTTAACCGGTGCCAAAGTTATTCCAAATAGAATGTTGCGTATTTCCTATGGAAAATAGCTCCTAACTATAACTAGCTACTGGCGACAGCCTATAGGTTATATATATATATATATATTCACTGAAAAAACCATAGGTTATAGACCATATATAGTTAGGAATTATCATTTACAAAACCTTATTTTAATCACACAAAACCATTGAAATTCGCATATATAGTTAGTTGCACTAACTATATATCGCGCACCCGCAATCCACTGCTGATCATGTCACATATTACATCATTCATGACATGGTCAGTGACATCACTGATGACATCACTGATGACATCTCAAATGACATCACTGATGACATCACTGATGACATCTCAAATGACATCACTGATGACATCACTGATTACATCTCAAATGACATCACTGATGACATCACTGATGACATCACTGATGACATCTCAAATGACAACACTGATGACATCTCAAATGACATCACTGATGACATCACTGATGACATCTCATTTGACATTACTGATCACATCACTGATGACATCATTCATGTGATAATACGATGAACCTCTTCAGACTCTAATATAACCTTAGATACACTCAGTGTAAACAGACACTCACAGACTGTCACTCATCCATGGAGTTACTCACACACCTAGTCAGTCATGCAAAGAATCAATCACACCTCCATTTCCTCAACTATACAGTTATACACACCTTACGTATTCAAACATATACTAACACATATTTACTCTCTTATACAATCCCTGATACAAGTTCACAATGATCCATACAGCCACTCACACATTCACTGGCTCTTATGCACAGTTATTTATATATGTCAACTCTCACATGTACTGTGTTTTACATATGTACTTACTTTGACATGTAGCACTGAGATACCCATTCACTCACCAATACACTCATGCACACAGTCAACCGCCCATACAGCTGTTTCCACATGCACTTTTGAACCCATACATCTAGTGAATCAACTGCTCACACATCTATGCACAGAGTCATACACCTCCCAGCCACCCACACACACACTCAGTCTCCCATACAAATACTTGGGCAACCAATCAATAACCCATATAGTTACTCATATAGCTACTGATCAACACATGCAGCAGTTTACAGAACAACAGACATAATGATGCACAAATTAAGACAGTTTAGTCACTAACCCATGCACTCAGTGAGACACATTTAATCACTCACTCATACTGTCAGTCATGCACCTACTAAATCCTTCATCCAGACACTTATACATCCACTCATTCTTCAATATGTAAGACATATTTTAACTTTACAGAAACATACAGTCACTGGATGTTGTCATCAGTGATGTCATCAGTGATGTCATTTGAGATGTCATCAGTGATGTCATCAGTGATGTCACTGACCATGTCATGAATGATGTAATATGTGACATGATCAGCAGTGGATTGCGGGTGCGCGATATATAGTTAGTGCAACTAACTATATATGCGAATTTCAATGGTTTTGTGTGATTAAAATAAGGTTTTGTAAATGCTAATTCCTAACTATATATGGTCTATAACCTATGGTTTTTTCAGTGAATTTTCAAGGTTTTGTAAATGCTAATTCCTAACTATATATGGTCTATAACCTATGTTTTTTTCAGTGAATTTCAATGGTTTTTTAATAGCAAATATCAAAAGCTGTAAAATGTATTCTTCTTTTAAAGGAAAAATATATTTTATATGTATTTAATATCATTTTTTAATGTATATAAATTTTTTGAGGGAACGAATTTATCAACTATCATGCTGAAGAAGAATGTGGGGGAAAAAACAAAGAGGAGGACTAAGAGGAAAGAACAATCAGTTCAAAAATACAATTGCTTTAAAGCATGAAGTGCTTTTCCACACATTTACATTTAAATAACCCATATTAGAACATACAAAATATCTACAGAGGAGACGGTGTACATTGAATTTTAGACTCTTCCTTGGTACCTACATGTTGGTACTTACATCACCCACACAACACAACAGCTCTATTCAGAGCTACCCTACCTCAAAGCACTCTAAAATATTATTTTAATATTTCCCTTGGTTTTCCCCTTGTTACGCTTTCCGGACCGCTACCCGGTGCGCGGACCAGGCGCTAACCGTGCGATTTTTTTTTTTACATATATGGGCCTCCTCAGCCACCCTCAGAAAACCTAGGGGGGTCAGGATATGTCTCCCGTGCCCCCTTATACCCATTCCCAACATTGTTTATCCTCCATCTTGTGACTAAATTCGTCCGAAACACAAGATGACGGACTCCCGTTACGCTACCGGTGAGCTACCCGGTTCGCGTACCGGGTAGCGCTTCCACCGCGAAAAATCTAAAAAAAACTTTTTTTATTTTTTTGCCCCGCGGGGCCCTTTAATAGCCCCCACATCAATCCTAGGGGGTCAGGAGAGGTCTAACTTGCCCCCTTTCATTCTTTCCCCCTTCGTTTATTTCCACCTCTTGTCTCTCGATCCTACTGAGAGACAAGATGGCGGCCGCTCCGGACTGTTTAGAATGTTGACAGTCACCGGTGAGCCAATCCGCTTCTCCTCGCGAAGTTCCGTTACGCGTCTGGTACGCGAACCGGGGAGCTAACCGGGACGCTGTCACAGATATATATATTTTTTTTAATGTTCATTTCTCAAAATCCACTGGAGCACATATCTTGAGACCTAGCAAAGGCACATCGGGCAAACAGTCTCTACAATTTTGCCAAGTTTCATAGAAATCCATTCAGCCGTTCGAGCTAAAAGTGAGTCCAAACGCCCTATGGAAAACTCAATGTTAAAAAAACGTTTTGGGACCCCCCTTTTTTCTCGGCCCCCGCTTGATGAAACCCCCCCAAACTTTCAGGGGACGCTCAGTAACAAAATGTGCCATTTTCCTGAAAATTTCTGCCAATTCCGTCCATCAACGCCAAAGTTATTCAACATAGTATTTTCAGAAATCCCTTTTCAAAAAAATCCTAACTATATATACCTACTGGCGACCACCAGTAGGTAATATATATATATATATATATATATATATATATATATATATATATAAGGTATGTGGTGCTCTCAAGTCGAAATGCTCAGCAACAGCAGCAGCAATCGCCGTCGAACCAAACAAGAGCAGCGAGACCCAAGGAAAGTGCAAATATCTTTATTGAGTGCTAGCCCAGCACCAGTCCGCCATGACGCGTTTCGGCTAGAGATAGCCTTGATCACATGACAAGCGTCAAGAGGGCTGATCACCTATTTAAAGTGCAAAGTGCCATCACGTGTTAATGGAAACAAACAAAATACTGGCATAGTTCCCAAGCATTTAGAATGTTACATAACGACATAAATGTCTGAATTAGCACAAGTGTATACCATAATAGTTGCTGCAAAACATAAGCGATATATGGTAAGCATAGTAATCACACAACTATATTACCATACATATACTGCTAACAGCTATTTACAAGAGTCTACATGGCATCGGCAAAATTAACTTTTAAAATGCGATAAAAGTTAAAACCAATAAATAGTCATATAAATATGTTGAAAATATAACCATTAAAATCACCAAAACTCTGTACAAAACACAATGAAAATTGAGGTTCCGTATGTCATGGACTCCTAGTTCATTGCAATGTTATTAAGCCCAAGTGGGCTAATATTACCACAGGCCTATTACTGGTAAAATACACATGTGCAAAATACGCAATTTACTAAAACACAGTGATGGAATAAAGTGCTCCCACATTTAGTGCTATATTTGATTGGTGAATTAAAATAATGGTCATGGAGATGAAATAGGGAAACAGTTAATATACATCAGAGCAATTTCATATAGTGAGTCACATTGCAGTAATACAGGTTAAAACTTCATATATAAGAACTGGCAGAGTGGACTTAAAAGAGATGCACAAAACAATGTCACTGGCATCGACTGGACATTAAAACCTAAAGATAGGTGTGGCAGTCCTCCCCAGTATTGAGACCCTGTGGTGCCTTAGTGTCTAATAGGATTATATATCGGGTCTCCAATTTTCGCAACAGAGACTCCCGATCACCACCTCTCCTTTGGGGAGGAACACAGTCTATCACAAAATATTTCAATAGGGAAGCGTCCTTTCCATGTTGACTTTCAAAATGCCTGGCTACCGGGTACGTAGCGTCTGCATGAGTAATCGCTCGCAGATGTTGTAATATCCGCTTGTGAACATGCGGTCGGGTACTTCCCACATACCTCAACCCGCATGGGCATTCCAGGACGTAAACAGCAAACTCTGATTTACAGTTTAGTTTCTGTTTAATTTTAATGGGAAAGGGAGAAAGAGGAGTCATCACCTCTGTTTTGCTGATGCCGTGTTTGCAAGCTTTGCAATTTGAGCACCTCAAAAAACCTTTGCTGCCACTAAGCCATGAGGCTTGAGCTACCTCGGGGCTGCTGGACACAAGACTGTCCTGCATAGCCCGTGCCTTCCGGTAGGTAATGCTAGGCTGAGGGCCAAATTGAGAACCAATAATCGGGTCACTGGAGACCAGGAACCAATTGTCCTTGACTATTCTAAAGATACTTTTGTGTTGACTGTTATAAGTCATTATTAGCCTTGTCTCCTCCCCCGACCTGACTGTTGGAATTGTGGGTCGAACACTTCCTGAGCCCAGGAGTGTGGTTCTGTCTGTCTTGTTGGCCCTAACCATGGCACTATCAATGATTGCTGGTTTATAGCCTCTTTGCAAGAACCGTTCTCTACAGAGGGATTGTGCCATCCGGCAATCAAGTTCATTGCTGCAAATTCTTCGAATTCGCAGCATTTCCCCATAAGGGATGCTGCGAATCAAGTGTGCAGGATGTTGGCTCTCTGCATGCAGCAGTGTATTCCCTGCTGTAGGTTTGCGATGAAGTTTTGTTTGAAGTTTACCTGCCTCTACAAACACCTCAACATCTAAGAAAACTATAGATGACCTACTGAGAGTACTAGTAAATTGGATATTGAAGTTGTTGGTATTCAATATCTCTATGAACTGTACAGCCTCATCTTCGGTACCGTCCCATACTATAAGTAGGTCATCTATGTACCTTAACCAAAGTTTGACCTTAGTGTTCATGGTGGCAGCATGTTGTTTCATCAGGACCTGCTCCTCCCAGTACCCCATGTGGAGACAGGCGTAACTGGGTGAAAAGCAGGCCCCCATTGCCACACCCCAGGTCTGCAAAAAAAGTTGATTAGCAAATAAAAATATATTATTCTCAAGACATATTGTGATCATATCATAAACCATTTTAGAATGTTCTTGGAAACCAATGTCTCTCTTGTCGAGAAAATGTTGCGTGGCCTTTAAACCGTCAGTATGGACGATACTAGTATAAAGTGAGGTCACATCCATGGATATCATAACATAGCTCGGACTCCATGCAAAGTCATGTAATTTTCTCAACAGATCACTGGTGTCCAAGATAAAAGAGGGTAGGCCTCTCACAAAGTCCTGTAGAAAAAAATCGATGTATCTACTCATGTTCTCTAACAGGCTGTTGCGAGCAGATATAATAGGCCTGCCAGGGGGTTGGTGCTCATTTTTGTGTACCTTGGGGATGAAATAGATGACTGGCGTCATCGGAAAGTCCTTTTTAAGGAATTTATATTCATCCATAGAGATCAAGCCCTTGCTTCTCCAAGCAGATAACTTAAGGTAGATTGCATTTCTGGTTTGCATAGCGTCCTGCATAGAGATACGTCTATAGCAATCCCTGTCATTCAATTGTTTGTAGGCTTCCTCAAGGTACATCTTACGTGGCCACAATACCACGTTACCCCCTTTATCTGATTGTCTGATCACAAGATTCTTGTTGTCTCTCAACTTTTTGATTAAAGTATGATATTCTCTGTCTCTGTATGTGTGGCGTTTTAAAGAGTTAGCTGTTTTAATTTGTAGATCTTTCAACTGTGAGGTTACACGATCATGAAATATATCAACATTGTCCTTCAGCATCAACGGACAGAATTTAGATTTTGTTCTAAAATTGGTGGGGCAGGCGATAGGTAAAGGCTCACCCCCTAAGGCAGATTGACTTTCCGAGTTGAAACACAGTTCCTCCTGCTGTAGCTCCCGCCATTCTTGCGTAAGGGCTGCTCCTGTGACTGACTCTTCACCAATCTCATCAGATGCATTAGACGTGAGAGCATTTGCTACAGTCAGCTGAGAGGAATCACGGTTGGGTCTGCCCCGGGTAGCAAAGTATTTACGCAGTTTGAGTTTACGCACAAACTTGAAGATGTCAATCTTAGATGTTGCGTAGTCAAAGTTACCCTTGGGACTGTATGACAAACCCAACGATAAAAGGGAAGTTTCCTTACTGGTAAGAACTGTGTCGGATAAGTTGATAACTGCCTTGGAGTTGGTACCACTCTGTTCTGTCATTGGCGCTGAAGAGACCTGATAGGGTGCAGTTAATTCCACTGCTTCCTGTAGCGCTGTTTCTTGGGCTTGGCGGTTGGTTTTGCGGCGTTTGCTGCATTTGCGCCTCTCTGCGCGTTGCCTGTTGTTGCGCCACCGGCGGTTGCCTGCGCTGCTGATCTCAGGCTGGCTTTGCGATCTTGCTGCACTATTGCCATCTCCTGTGCCGGAGTCAATTTGCGAAACCCCGCCGTTTGCAAACGCCTAGTTTCAGTCTCAGATTCACTTTCATATTGTGAACTCTCTTCAGACGCTGAAGCCGATGATTCCTCGACTGTTCGTGTGTTGGAAGCTGAAGCAGTATTGGCACTGTTATTTGTTGTGGTGGGCCTTTTGGGATTGACAATGGGTTGCCGTTTAATTTTGTCATATTTTTTAGCAAAAGTAAAAATCTTCCCATTTTCATAATCCAATCTGTCGCGCTGGAATTTGTAGGCTTTGCGCTTCATAATGTTCTCTTCCTCTCGCTTGAGCCGTTTGTTCATGTCATCTCTCATTTTCGTTATTTCAACAGAGGAAGGTAATTTGTCAATTTCTGCATTGATCGCCTCAATTTTTTTTGCCATTTTCCTGAAAATTTCTGCCAATTCCGTCCATCAACGCCAAAGTTATTCAACATAGTATTTTCAGAAATCCCTTTTCAAAAAAAATCCTAACTATATATACCTACTGGCGACCACCAGTAGGTAATATATATATATATATATATATATATATATGTATATATATATATATATATATATATGTGTATATATATATATTTCCAAAAACAGTCCTCCGATCACAGGAGCCCCCAACCCTCCAGGGCGGCCTCGTAACAATGGGCACGGAGACGCCCATTCATTCACCTCAAAAAACAACAGCGAGACCCATTGCTGGAGTGAAAACATTTAATCACAGGTAAGGTAGCGCTTAGAATTCTCCATAATCCTTACGCGTTTCGACAGTGGTGCTGCCTTGGTCACAGGAGGAGAAACAAATAATGTCCCACACATGAGTGCGCACCTTTTAAAACTCGAAAAAATCACGTGACTGACATTTAGAAATACAGTTCCCACAATGCCTCGCACTTATAGTCGAAACTTTCAATACTGGAATCACAATGGTTCCTAGTTCACTTTTATTTGCACAGTTCGTTTCAGAAGTGCAGGCAACGTTTAAAGTGGCTTTTGGTTTTCAGTCAGGTGATCGTTGTAACCTTTGCAGATGCTCGGTGTTTCCGGTGACCTGTGACAATGCCTTGCTCCGGCACGATCAGTACAGGGAAATTCCCCGTTCTGAATCCCTACCTCGCTCACTGCAGCTTCACTGCATTAGCATTTCCTTGTTTTGGTATGCAGCGTAGAGTGGGTCATGCTCCAGATTGCAATTTCCAAAAACAGTCCTCCGATCACAGGAGCCCCCAACCCTACAGGGCGGCCTCGTAACAATGGGCACAGAGATGCCCATCCATTCACCTAAAAAAAAAACAGCGAGCCCCATTGCTGGAGTGAAAAGTGTTTAATCACAGGAAAGGTAGCGCTTAAATTCTCCATAATCCTTACGCTGATCAAAAAAAGCAAGAACAGGTGGTTTAACATTAAGCTGTGATGATCCTAGTGTTAAGCTCGTGATCAAGGACTATGAGTCTGAAACGCGTTGAGCTGCTGATCGATTGGAGAAATGCATGTGTCTGGTTGTGCGGCAAACACTAACCTTCAAAGGTTTATTCCCCCGTGTGGGTGTCCTCACATGGGGCAAACTTGAACTTTGATGGATGTTTTGCGGCCTTGACTGGTCGCGAGGACGAACCGCTGCTGCAAAAGCGGATCTTTGGCGTTCAGAAGGCTGGGCGCCGCTAAATAACGGAGGGTTCCACAGTGAGTGGCTTTATCGGCAACATCACCAGCCCATGTGTGTTACCCTACCCACTTGGGTTTTATGTGACATTGATAGGGGAAGATTGCAGCACTAAGGGAATTTCTTTGAATAATTGTATTTTCTCTTGACTTGGACATCAGGTTGTCTAGTTAGATTTGTACCTAGCAGTTTCTTCAACTTTACTGTTTTCCTAGCCACCAGTGCCTCTTCCTGCATTAACAACCCTACCTCTGTTCAGTAGATCGTTGTTTTTTTACAAAATGGAAACAATACAGCAGTCATATCATGTCCTTTTTTAACTTGATTAGGCAGAATAACTGATAGTGTCCTTCCTTGGTCATGGAAAAATCAGTCTGATGTCTGTGGTAGCATTACAGCACGTTTTGTTTCTGGTAAAATCAACACCAAATCTTATATAGGGTTTTTTTCAAAATAATTTTCTCTTACAGAACCTTTAATATTTTGCATTTAAGGGCAAAGTTCATCATGGCAAATGTTTTTTTTGTAGGAGAAAAGAAACATATGTTGTTCCCAAAACTATGCGACTCGGTCTGTTTTTAATGTGTATAAATAGTAAGTAATTAAGTATGTATATGTATGTATGTATTATTTCAATAACACAAACGTAGCCTAAATGCAGTAGAGCACTATATATGGTAAAAGTACAGGATAAACCAAACAAGTTACAGAAGAAGTAGCTGGTTTGTTGACTGTTAATGCATGGTAATATATTGCTTTAAAGGGGTGCATCTTCAGACTTTTGTGGATTGGAGCACCATTAAGATGGTCGCAATGGATACGTTGTTCAAGATCCTGGGTGTATAGTTTGAAAAGACCTGTGGTGACACTGGTTGCATGGATGGAAATAGACTGCTACCTTTTTTCACACTTCTTAATCTACAGTGTGATGGTGTCCTAGTTGCTGATGTATCAAGAAATTAATTGTTAATAGGATTTTCTAAAATCCAACAGATGTGCATAACTTAGATTTGTAAGAGTGATGGGCGCAGTGCCTGAGTGTAGAATGTGATGTGAAGGTTAACATTGGCTATCAGGAGAAGAAACCATTCTATTCATTATCTCTTGATGTCCAAATTAAAAACAGTGCAGATGCAGGTATGAAATAGTAACTGCATAACTCCAGAAACAAGGTCTACATGTTTCGACCATTGTGATTATGTGTAATCGTGGCCTTCCTCAGGACCTAGATGTAGTAATGCTCCTACGTATGTGAATAAGTGAAACTATTTTTTTTTCAAACAATAGGTTGAAACAAATGCAACCTTCAAACCTGATGTCTAGGTTCTTGGTGAATTACAGTGTGCAGGTGCCACCCGTAATTCACGAGAAAACAGCCTCTCCTCACCTGGCTACAGCTCAGGAAATGATGCCCACTCTATCCGTCCATACCCCGGACCCCAACAGAGCCCCATAAGGAGGTAACCTCTGCCTGCTTACACTATCACACATTTTAAAACTGCTGCAAAAAGTGTTGCTTGTATGTTTTATGTAAAAGCTTTCATGTTCACCTTTACAGCTGCTGTTGTTTTGCTTTTGATAAAATAACCAAAATGGGGTGGTAATGAAACAAAATGGTGCTGTAGGATTTGCAGATAAAATGTATCGATTAATTTTCCATGAAAAGGAAGCTATGTCCAGAATGCACCTGTATTTGCAATATACTCAATGTACATATACGTACATAAAACATACAAGCAACACTTTTTGCAGCAGTTTTGAAATGTGTGACAGTGTAAGCAGGCAGAGGTTACCTCCTTATGGGGCTCTGTTGGGGTCCGGGGTACGGACGGATAGAGTGGGCATCATTTCCTGAGCTGTAGCCAGGTGAGGAGAGGCTGTTTTAGATATCAGGTTTGAAGGTTGCATTTGTTTCAACCTATTGTTTGAAAAAAAATAGTATCACTTATTCACATACGTAAGAGCATTCCTACATCTAGGTCCTGAGGAAGGCCACGATTACACATAATCACAATGATCGAAACATGTAGACCTTGTTTCTGGACTTATGCAGTTACTATTTCATAACTGCATCTGCACTGTTTTTAATTTGGACATTAAGAGATAATGAATAGAACGGTTTCTTCTCTTGATAGCCAATGTTAACCTTCACATCACATTCTACACTCAGGCACTGCGCCCATCACTCTTACAAATCCAAGTTATGCACATCTGTTGGATTTAAAAAAATCCTATTAACAACTAATTTCTTTGAAAACATCCTTGAGCTCCTCCCTCTAAGTGAGGGTGTTGTAGCCTTTGACTGCACTAGGTTTTGCAACAAAGAGGAGATCCCAGATGATGAAGCATGTCACTTCGGTGAGTGAAAGGATTCTGTCCTTTTTAAAGCCTTGCCATTGATTACATTTAAAGGTCTCTCCTTGTGCCACTTGTTACCAGAGTTTTTTAGGCCCGCTAGACTCGTTGATATTTTGTTATGTTCAGATTTAAAATGTGTGTCAGTGTAAGCAGGGAGAGGTCCAGTAATGTTGATTTGAAGCTGAGTTAGGGTATGCTAAATACGGCTAAATGCACATTATCTCTAATTAATATGAATGATTTCTCAAGCATAGTGTGTTATATAAATTATATAATACAAAACATGGCAGATAGCAAGGGGATTTTTAAAGAAATGCTCAGTACCATCCAGACATTTTCCACCTCAGGAGAAACAGAATGTAAGCAAAAGTGTGCTCCAGTTAAGAATAAATATATCTTAAGAAAAAAGTTTAGCATTCTTTTTATTACAATTTTTATTTTTTTTTATATAGTGCAAACTTTGCCTAAAGGTGTCAGAGAGCTTTACAATAGAACCAGTTACATTAGATAAGGACTTCAGAGTACATGAATTACATAAAAGATACAAACAGCTAAACTCAAAATGTACATAAGAACAGTAGTAAGTTCATAAGTCTACTAGATACTAGTGGTTGGAGTTACAAATATGCAAGTTGCAAATTCACTCAAGTTTTCATTTTAAGGAAAGAAGGGATAGACAAATACATATATACATATTTACAGAGCATGATCTTCTCGCCATTGCTGGGGTTTTTGCAGTGTTCGTTCAGCCAGGCCTTCAGGGTGCAGGTGCACTCACCGGCAGTGTTCTTGGGCCTGGAGGGATCCCAAAGCTGGTGCTGGCCATAGAGGTAGAAGGCCGGGTGGTGATGGGCGAAGATGGTGTGCGGTAGTCTGCAGGTAGATCTTGCACTGCACGGGCAATCAAGTCAGGTTTTAGACATCCTGAACTGAGATGGGCCAAGCAGAGCGATCAGGGCTCCGAAAGTGCCCCAGTCCTCTGCCAGTCTAGACTGCATCAAGGGATAGTGGTTAGTGCCCTCTTCAATTGTTATACGGCATATGTGCACCCACTGCACTGTGGCAATCTCTCTGGGGAAGCTCCAGGGCCCTGCCCCACCCGCGGTAGATGTCATTGCGGCTCTCCGCAGCCGGGTCCCTCCGCGCCGCAACTTAGAGACTCACCTCAGGTCTCGGGCCGTGATGCAGGACCCCCAGGGCTTCCGACTGTGGAAGCAGATTTTCTCTGGAGCTCCATGTGACTTACTGGCCCGCAGCACTTGGAGCAGTGCAGGCCTGCGCCGCGATCTTGCCTTCTGCCTGTAAATGAACTCCAGACAATGAATGAATCCGATTTCAGACTGTGATGATTTGTGCTCCAATAAATGGCTGGGAACTTTACAATTCACAAGTATAATACTTTAAATCTGGACTAGAGTAAATATTCAATATTGGTATTGTAACTGGAAATCAGGAATGCATAAACTGCAGATTTGAATAAAACATGCCGTGCAGTGCTACATTAAATATAAATGGACAAAAAACAAGATAAATGAAACCATAAAAACCATCAGGATTTGGAACACAATGATAGATTTCATAAAATGTATATTGGACTTCGGAAAACTATTGTATTGTAATGCAATTTTTTTTTACATAGCAAGAAGCCTGTCCCTTGCAAGGCATAAATCACATTTCTGGGTGGTCTGGTTTCATTATTTATATACAGCTTCATACCAGAAAGAAGGATACTGAAGCACGCAATTTGTATAAACTGGTGCATATTTGAAAGGGTGGTTGTGTGGTTTGACCTTTATTGGACATGTTGGATGAAGAGTGTGAGGTATGATAGGAGAGTATGTGCTGCGGATGCAAGTCTCAACATCGGCTCAACATACTGTGAGTCCTGGCAAATCACTTAATCTGTCTGTGCCTAAAATAAATAAATAAATGTGACATTGTTTAATGCAACTGGTGCTCATGTAAATCATTCCAATACCTTTGGGTTGAGTTTGTGAGATATAAAACTGAACAAATTAAAGAATATAAAAAGAAAATGTAAAAAAATGAAAAATATGATGACGTAGTGGGCACATGTCACATGAGGTGCAGCTGTACATGTGTTGCAGAGGGTGTGAGAAAGAATCAGCTGCACTTGCATGCACTATAGATCGAATCCACTGTTGATGTACATCAGAAGGGTCCATTGTGGAATACTGCGCTCACCTACTATCAACCCAAGACCATCCATATTTTGGTAGGATTGTTAAATCACCAGTAGTATTACAAATGCGATAAAGCTTCCTCTGCCTTGCATTATAAGGATATTGCGTGTCACCAATGAGCTCCCAGACCATATTGAGGAGCAAAGATGAAGTACAAGTATAATATCCCACTTCCTGCAAACATCTTAAAACCTTTGGCCCAAATAATCAAAAATATTAATAAATGCAGCACAGCAACAAAAAGTGCCTGCACTGTGTTTTGCTTGACAAGACAGAGGAGAAAAGAGCCATATCTACAGAGATATGGGACTCTTCTCCTCTCTCCCTAGTGCCAACCCACATACATTTGCAAGGGTGTCTGCATGAGTCTTGCATATGTTTTGTACAGGAAGGGCAACTCTCCAGTACAAAATACTATGCTTAAACTAACTTTAAAACGTACATGCAAAGTGGGAAAGGTTAGGAGAAATACATGCATTTCTCCTTATTAATGCCCTGTTTCAAAATGGCATTATATTTGGCAGAAAACCCTGCCTATTATTGTTAGTAGATAAGGGTTACCATGAAAAAACAAGGGTGGTTGAATGAGAACTCACATACACAACTCATGCAATTTCCCCTTTGCAGTTCAGCACATATACAAAGTGGGAACAACACCTGCAACCCATGCAACCCACACCCCCCCCCCTGCACATTAATACAAATGCTAAGGGCTTCTTTGCGGTTCTTTGAGAGAACTTAAGTTTTGCGGTGGAAGTAAATTGTAACAACAATTTGTACAGGTTTGTGTCAAAATAGTTGGTTATCTGGGCCTTGGTGTCTTGCTCTTACATGTTCATTGCAGATAAGAAGTATTAACGCAGAATCTGTAGTTCCAAATAATGCACACCAAATGCACATACCAATTTTCAGAAAAATATAATGGAATGAGTTTAATGCAAGTCAGGTTAAAAATGCTGTTGATCAGATTGTGTACAAACTTGTCGGGATTCTAACTTTCTAGCAGTGACCTACAGTGTGGGTAAAAAACCTTGGCATGAATATATCTCTTCATTGATGTTCACCTTTTCATTTTAGAAAAATATATCAAAAGAAATACCCAGCTCCCATTTTAATTGGTAAACTGCCTTTCATCCTGGCTGCTGTCAGCAGGTATTCTGATGTCTGAATTCAACTGTAGTAACTTATTACAGTGGAGCAGCTATGTTGTTTCCTTATTATAGATGAATAGATGACTGGATTTGCCCCATCTCAAATGTTATAAAGAAATTAAGCACATGGCTTCATCCAGACATTGGAGGACTCAAAGTATTATGTGAAGTCTATCTAGAAGCATCATTGAGAAACAGAAGAACAACTAATTATAGGTGCTGTTGAAACATCACAAAAGTGATGTATAATGCTCACTCAGGAAAAACGAAGGAGTAACCAATTGGAGGGATTGTTAAACTACAAAGAAGTCTATCCAGTGTGACATAGAATCAACCACCAAAACAGTAGTGTATGGAGTTCATCCATGGTTGAGTTGGTAGGGGCTTGAAGAATGAGAGAATAGAGATGGAAGGGAACCAAACTCTGTCTCAAGTCCACACTTCTATCAGGCACAAGCAGGGAACACAGCACATACACCTTTATCTTTATTCCCATTAGTTGGATGCCTGAGATGGACACATTGATGGGAGAGATACGGTAAGGTAGCTGGGCAACATTTACCAGGGAGAGGAAGGAGGGCCTGGTATGCAGAAGGCTCAGCTACTGCCCCTGCAGGTCAATAGAGACACTAAGAGACCGGCCTTGAGGTGAAGCTAGTTAGCTTAAGGCAGGGAAGAAGCAAGGGGCTGCAGGGTATGAACATAGCCCAATAATTCTAACACAATGCTAGAAACATGGGAGGAGAAATAACACAAATCACAGGAGGAAACATTTAAAAATACCGTTGATGCACAATCACATCAAATGGATGCAGTTAAACTTTCTGAGTTTCTCGTACATAGGTTGGGTACCTAAGACCACTCGCACATAACCCCAAGAGTGCACAAGTCAAACGTAAACCCTGAGGCCTCTATGAGATTAGTGCCTCACATGGATAGAAGTTGTCTAATTGGAATAAGATAGCCTATCTATTTCATGCTTACTCTCAAATACCTTCTAACTGTCACCATTGACATCTTTAGCTAGACCACCTTAAAGCAAACAACACTTTACAATATGCAACTCATACATTGTTTGGAAAAGTGAATCTGAATATCCCAGAATACCAAAAAAGTGTTGGCTAAAAAGACACAACTGAATGAAGTCGGCCTCACATTTTTACGCCAGTTGGAGGTCCTGACCACTCCTGACTGAGCTGCAGACATTAGGCCATTGCATCAGGCCTATATATTTTCTGCTACTGGACATATATTAACTTTATCCCCAAGGAGAGAGACCTCCGAAGAACAACAGTGAGAATTGTAAAATGCCCTGCCTGTGTTCTTTCTTATGTTGTGTTAAGATCTAAGGGGTAAAGGAACAGTTTCCCTATCTCTTCGAACCAATAATAAAAAGAAGAGTGATAATAATAGAAATCTGTTATTTGTGTAACCCTCTGCAAAGGACACTTACTGTGCAATTATTATTATCAATTCATAATAGAAACTTAGGTCCAGACACACATAATTTGTAACATATATTTTTGTGGCAGCTAAATTATTTGGTAGGCCATTAGAGGAATTGTGGCTTACTGTCTGAAGATCACAATATATGTGATCTTGCTTTCAATTTTTTTTGTTTTAATGGCAGCCCTTTGTCTTGAAAGAAACAGTGCTTCATTTGAAATGTTGTATTTTAAAGTTACACTTAACCACTTGCCACTCCAAACCTTTGTTTTACATTCACAACAGGGAGAGTGTCTTAAAGTGACCACTTCACCTTTGTGAATAAGGTGCAACCACCTCTGAGGAGTGGGCAACCTAAGAATGTTTTATAACCCAAATTATGGTCGCAAACAATTGTTACATAGCATTTTTAAATGCATTTTAATAGGGATGCTGTACCTGCACCATCCAAATTTTGATTCGGTATGCATTTCTAAACCCATTGTGTGATTTACTAAGGTAGTGGTTGGCAATCTATTGTTTCTTTGATGGTTAACAAAGATAAGGTCCTTGTGCTCACTTACCAAACCAAAAACCTTCTGTAAGCCCTTTCAACACTATCCCAGAATGTACACACCCACTTTCACTGCATGTCCTGCTTTCAGCAGTCTTTACAATCTTATCAAAATGTAATTTCTTTTTAAACAATTCAATGATAAATATATTTTCCCATCCACTGAACCACTCTTATGTTGCTGTCATTGCTTGGGGCTATGCCCCCCCAAACAAATCTTACTGGCTACGGGCCTGCATACGGCATGGGGTGACTTGACAGGTTTGCAGTTATGGACAGTACATACACGGTGTGGTGTGAAGAACTCTGGTGTGGAGAGAGCAGACAAATGAGAGGATCCTGCTCAGAAATAGCAGGAACAAAATGCAGCTAACTGGAAAGTCATTGTTACTGATAGATAGATGTATGTTTCTCTCTCCTTATTATCACAGACATCACTTCAAATTGTCTTTATTCATCTAGAAATCATTGTTATCAGGTATTACATTCTAAATAGTTCAATGCAACGGACCAAGAATACAATAGCCATAATGAATTAGGATGTCACACAAAAGCATAGAAATAGAAGCAGTGTTTGTAATGACATAAAATGAAATGGTAACCTATTGCAAAATGAAGGGCACCTCTCAGAATGTAGTTGGAAGTGAAAGAAGGGGTGCATTATTGATGGGGACACTAGTTTGGTGGCTAAATGGTCCCAATCTGTGCCCGGGAAGCATGTGTTGTAATCCCAGCTTCCTTGCTATACTAAACTTGTGTGCTCCATTAAAAATAACGCAGTTTCAGTAGATCTCAGTTTAAATTCAGTCTATTACCATGTCTAATTGATCTATGAAGATGAGAAAGCAAATGATTGCTTGAGCCAAATGCCTGTTTTGGGTATGAAGCAGCAGATCAAAACCAAGCTTTTTCTATAAGAAGTGCCCAAAACTTTGATACAAATAAACAGGTCAATGGAGAAAAACATTTTCTTAGGTGGAGAAATAAATTACTTTTGTAGTATACTTTATTCACTGGTGGACTGTTCGTATGTGTGCCATTTTTAGATTTCAGTTGGTATATGTGTTAACTGTGCAGAGGGCTCTGGCTCCGCATGGTCCCGGTTTCTTAGAGCCAAAGAAAAACTTTTGGCTCGGGCTCATCTTCGGATTGGCTCTGCCTCCAAGTTTTGGCCTGCTCACTGTATGTGCTACAAGGAGGTTGAAGCAGTGCCAGCTTAATGCTTTTTGGACCTTAGACAAGACATAATTTGGTATCCCCTGTTCGTAACAACTTTTAAATATGATACCCATTTTCATTTAACTCATTCCCTCAGGATGCTGCACAATATTTAATTATACATGAAATTTTCAGAAGCATAGACACACAAAAACAGCTGATAGCTAAACCTGCTCTCCATCCGCCAGCCAGGTAAATCCCATTGTAAGAAAGAAAGTATAAGGATGGTTTGGTGGATGTATAGTAGACCATTGTTGATACAATCTGAGGGGCTCCCCCAGAAGTGCAGGGGTCGGATTTTTAACACCTTGGCGCTAGAACTTAGTCAATGCACCAATACAAGTTAGAAATCCAATTGGACAACAACCCACTGAACAATGTTGCACGAGAAGTGTTTACTGGTACCTATCAGTCCTACATGGTGAATTCAGACACACAGTAGAACTTCACACACTGTTTTGTCAATGAATAACAGACTCACAATAACACTCAGAAAAGAATATGCATTTTAAAATGTTTATTTTTAAATCCTAGCTTGAAATCTGAATGATAGTCACACAGAATACCAAACTGAATGCAACCAATCACTTAACGGTCAACAAGAACGACAGACGTATTTATAGCATTGTTATTGAATTCTTCACATCCTAACACCATTGGGCTATTTGTAAGCACTACACTATTTCTAGCTGAAGCACTAAATAGAAAGCCTTTGCTTAAGTTTCCAAACTGCATCATACTTGTGCTTAAGTTATGTAATAGAACTGTTTATACTGGCATTAGAGCCATTGCTCTGCAAACTCCAGGGATCGGCACAACACATGGGCATACGTAGGGACGGAGCGACACATGTGGTATCGGCGTATGCTGATGATATTATTCTGCACCTCGGAGACCTGGGGGGGAGACTGGACCCTGTCCCTGACATATTTGAAAGCTTCCGCTCCTTATCAGGGCTTACTATCAGCGAGCCAAAATCCTACGGGTTCTACTTCTCAGCAACGGAGGCGGAGGCCCAACTGCCCTTCGCACCACATACCTTCCAAGTGGCGGAGACAACCTTCTGCTACCTCGGGATACAGATTTACAGAGGCACGAGGGATATGCTGGATGGCAATCTAGGGAAAGCAATCACCGCGCTGAAATCCCAGGTGCTATTTTGGACAGCATTACCGCTTTCGGTGTCGGGCAGAGTGACCATATCTAAGATGGTGGTACTACCCCGTCTCTTTTACTATTTCACAAGCATGCCATTTATGATCCCCGCTTCCATGTTCAAAACGATGAATACCCTACTGACTGAGCTGGTATGGGGTTCTGGGAGGAGACGAATTAGTTTAGTCAAGCTACAACTTCCCACTGCGGCTGGCGGTATGGGGGTCCCGGACCTACAGGCATACAACTTTGCCTGCCAGCTGCAGTGGCTAGCCTATTGGATGGCCGGGAGGAACTTGCACGAAATCAACGTTTCCAAGGAGGACTGGAACAGGGGGAGTATACACTCCCTGTTGTTGCCAGGGGCGGAGATCCCCAGGTCAGCACCTCTTCTACTTCGACTTGCAATTGCATACTGGAAGAATGCGGTGAGATATACATCCCGCACGACCTCCTGTGCCCCCACAATTCCACTGCTAGGACTCCCGGTGGGACTGAGACCACTCTCGAATCAAATACTTAGGGAGTGGCGCGAGGCGGGTGTAATACAGACAGGGGACTTGTTTACAGACGGCAGGATCTTGTCATTTGAGGACTTTCGTAATACACACCACACATGGGAGGGTCGTTCCTACTACATGCCGGGGTGCGTAGATATATCACACAAGTGTGGGCACCGGACGGAAAAGAGCCGCCCACGAACCCACTGCTCACCATGCAGTACCTAATGGGGACGGGCAGTCAACTAACGAGATGGTTAACACACGGTATACGAGAGGGCAGGGCAATCTCGTTACAGAAACTACGGGACAAATGGGAATAGGACATAGGGAGGCCCGCCAGGGACAAGGAATGGGACAGAATACTTGCATTTCCGAAAAAGGTATCAAGAAACCCGAAATTCAAATTCATACAGCTTATGATACTGCATAGAGCATACCTGACACCGCACCGCATACATGCAAGTTCCCCACCGCAGCAGACACATGCCACCAGTGTGGTGCGGAAGACGCGAGACTGCTCCATATGTTATGGGAGTGCCCAAAACTGGGATACTACTGGACGACAGTACATAATGATTTGGACAGACAAGTCCCCTCCAAACCATACACTGCACTGGAATACACGTTATTGGGGCTGGGCCCTGTAGAACGGAAGAGGAGTGTAGGCACGCGTTTCACTGATCTGGCCCTGCTACTAGCGAAACGCACTTTAACGATGAAGTGAAAGTCGCCTAGGCCACCAGATCCGGAAATGTGGAGGGCGGAGGTAGTGAGATGGGGAAAGGCCGAAAGCATGATGTTACAACGGGAAGAGCGTAGAGGACTCAGGAAGAACTTCATATCACTAGACTGGAATGCATTAATGGGGTCGTTTGAGGCAGGAGAAGGTGATGCGTCCGACAACTCTGTTGTGGTGGGTTTATGCTACGGAGATATGCAAGCAGTTGGTGCTGCCCGCTCTTTAGTCGGGGCCTGCACATGTAGCAAATGTTGTATCTATCTCTGGGTGCACGGAACAGACACAACATACAAGGAGACTTAAGTATAATCCCCTATAAGGTTGTACAGATACATTGCAAGTAATGTGATCCCATGGAGTGGGCCAAGAAACGTGATTATTGTAATATGATCTACGCAAGTGCCTGGGGTGGGAGGGGATGGGAGGGTGGCGTTACATTGGGAACGGTTTGAAACATATAAAGTGAAAATGTCTAATTGATGTAAAGAAATGGTATTTGATTACTCACCTGACACGTGACATTTACGTATGCGATTACCATGACATGACAGTCTTTAATTATACTGCCAATAAAAGATTTTAAAAAAAAAAGTTATGTAATAGAACGTCAGCTATACTCTATCACAGCTTATTTGAGGCTGGAAAATAAACAGCAATAGGCTAAAGGCCACTTCTGCTCACTATCCCCATGCCACCTCCGACAGAGGCTGGTTGGTGCTGCAAACTGGCTTGACCTCTAGCATGATAGTGAGTTTCTATGGTGTCTGGTTTCTGATTTTATCTCACACATCCACAATTCTAACTCCCAACTAGGCTCCTTGATCGAAAGAGGAAATCATTTCTCAATTTCATTATTTGCCATTAGTCACTCGAGGTTCAAACATGAAGAACACCACATACACATTTTGTGCTCACAAATGGAAACACTACATCAAACAATGGATAACTACACCACTTTTACAAACATCTAGCCATCCTGCTAGAGCTGCTAGCAGGCTACCCAAAAGGAAACAGAACCCTTCCTGCTCTCCTATAGGACTGGCATCATAAGTCCTACTCCTCAAAGTAATTTAAAATAAGACCAGGTAGGCAATGGTTGGGAACAGATCTTTGTTGTAGCATGTGAGGCATAATGGGATGTTTAAATGGGTCCTCTGACTAGGACAACCTTGACCTTAACATTCTTATGGATATTCTTTTACCTATATGTTAACAGAGTCTGATTACAATGTTTACCTGCTACCTTACCGTCATGTAGCTCTAAATAGGATGCTACAAAGACAGGTGGATGAGCAAAAATCACACTTTATATGCAGGATGAGTGCAGCACAAACAATATCTTCATAATCTCAGTGATAATACTTGCACACTGTACACCAACATAGTGCATGCAGCATATGTGCACATTTCTAACGCAACTGTGATGGAGGCTCACACTTTGTACTTCTTATACACAGGTGCTGATTAATATGAAATATTCACAGTGATCACTTGGAAATATGTATAAGGATAGACACAGATATATTGAATGATGTGCTTGAATAATAATCTCTGTCTCTCTTGTACCAAAAGAGAATTACAAAGAAAGAGACTAAAGAGGTGGATATGGATCTAGGGATACAGACAATACTAATTTCCAGAATACATACCCACCTGTTTTTAACTCCACCATGGTGCCCTTTAAGAACAGCAGTAACCCTCAGGACACCGTAGACAATTTTAATCTAAGATCCCATCTAGTAACAAACAAGCTCCCTTGTCTACCAAAGTAGTGCATTTGTCCGAATACACAAGGTATATGGACAAGGACTTTATGATGAAGCATGCTAAAAGGAATCACAGTGGGTGAGAGTACTTTTAATACCATGGGTTGATCCCCTTGGGCAGGTATGGGGAGATAGACTAAGCACAGTTGGGATTCCCTCCTGTTTTTTTATGGTTAGATGTTTGGAGAAGTGAGCGGCCCTATATCACTTTTCACTTCTCACTCTCTCTCTTTCTTGGAATATAGCATCCTAGCAGAGGAACAGAACACCTCCACACACCTAATGCCTTTTTCCTGCCATGTAAGCAGTTTTCACACCTCATCAAGAGGGCTATTCATTTGCCAGGTGAGACTTGAACTAATTCAAATGTGCCTCTAAAGCCTTTAAGTAGGAAAAAGGTAAATTTCTAAAAACACATTTTCGATATTATCCATTAAAAATCCAAAACAGGATCATTTTGGTCTTAGGGAGGAGCATTATTATTGCTTCTTTGGTGGATTCAGGTAAGAAACCAATATTGCAATGACTCAGCATATAGGGCTTCTAGTCGGCGGTCCAAAGATCCAACAAAGGTAGCATATAATTCTGCTGGAAGGCAGTCTGGTGTTAGCCATATCTTTGATGGTAGTTCTAAATTCCTGGACTGATATTGGGCCACCCAGGTCTACTCGAGCCACCGGGTCTAGCTCCCGCAGGGGCACCTTTTCTAGAAAGGTCGCCAAGCCATCCAGGTCCATTGGTTCCCGTCACCCATATAAGGATTCATAATAATAGAGTGATGTAGTGTCTCTTCAACGGACCTGGGTGATGGGTGTTCCCCAGGACTCAGGCCTAATAAGCCATGCTAGTAACCTACCAGGTCTACCCTCTTCATCATGTGCCCTAGCTATGTAATTTTTTAAAGCGTGACAGTGTAGGTGCTCTATTCTTTCAATATAAAGTTTCCTGGCCTCCCTAAGTCCGGACCGTCAATGGTCATCTGGCCCCACATCATTGTCTAGCTCGTGCAACCTGGCATGCAGACAGGGAAGGGTGCTATTAAGCTACTTCCACACCCCCACTGACTAACCCATACAATGTCTTCTAACCATCACCTTAAGTTCCTCCCACGCAATCTACACTGATTGTGAGCAAAATAATTCATGATGATGGTAGCCAAAGTTTCCCTAAAGAATATATCTTCTAGGGATTGGGTATTGAGTCTCGCAGTGGGAATTTCCAGGCCGTCCGTGACTGGTCTCAACTTCATCAGGAGAGGGCTGTGGTCAGACACTATACATCCCAATATTCAGTTTGAGTTACCCAGTGACTAAGTCTGGTGGAACAAACATATTGAACCTAGTAGGTAACTGGTATATATGAGAATGGTCAGAGTAGTCGTGTTCCAACCAGTGCTGTACTCTTCAAATGTCAACCACCTCTCAGTGTACCATCCATTCCCTGAAGCCCTCTGCTGTTCTATATACAGGCACCATTGGGGGGGGTTGGAGGCTACATTACAATGTAAGCTACACAATTGAATGCTCCTACCACTAGTGGATTGTGGACAGCCATGGGGGGCTAGCTGGGTTGACAATGCTTGTAAAAATGCAATTTGATCTTGGTTAGGGGCATATATGCTTCCCAACATAAAATCTTGACCGAGCAAACTACCCTTTACCAGGTCATGGAGACCTTCTTTGTCGATCACCAAATGCGTTTGTACAAAAGGCGTCCCTGTCCTAATTCATATAAGTGCATCCTTGGTAAATGCTGAGTATGTGGTTGCACAAATCAGCACCTGCCATCTACACCTCAGGTCCTCTACTTTGCCGTCAGTGAGGTGCTTTTCTTGCAGCATGTCTATATGGACTCTCCACCTCTTCAAGTACCTATGAATGGTATAATTCTTAAAGGCCGATTCCATCCTCCTAACATTCCAAGACAAGAACATTACCGTGAACTTGGGGTCTACCATTTATGGAAACTTCAATTGATGAATCCATCCTCTTCCTTGCACCCACCATGCCCCACCGATTAAAATAGCAGGCATGACATCCCATGAGACATGAGTAAACAACCCCCAACTACAAACTCCCAAACCCAAGAACAGTCCAGCAATGGCCAACCACCCAAACCTATAAAGAAAAATATTGTAAATAGTATGCCACCTTCAGAGTTCTGGCAAGGGCTAAACTGAGTGAGGAAGGCCAAGGAAAACAAGAAACAGGGATACCATACACACCCAACTACCAGTAGAGACAAAGCATGTCCACACAAGGATCGTCATCTTCTCTGCCAGGACACTGTTGGCCTGCATGTTGGGATGGCAGCACATTTCTCCAGATACCCCATTGAGAGCACCAGGGTTCCCCAAACTCAAACAGCAGCTATGTTTTAGGGCAGGGTGACAATGGCCATACCCTCTATTCAAATGTCAACAGATCAATTCCTCTGCAGTCTGAGGAGTAACCTGGGGTAGGGCCCCACTATTAAGTATTGAGGCCTCAGAGACTGAAGCCATTGTCATTCTCCGACAGAGTCCCAGGTATGGCGTATGGGTCGTTGAAATTTCAGCCACGACGAGCAGTGTGGCCGCTCATTTCTGTTCTTGCCTGATATTGCAACAGTTTTTTTCAGAGATCAACCATGTGAGGTCCTCCTAAATCACTTTAGAGTCCTAGATCTAGCTTGGGATGCCCTAGCTCTGGTATTGGGGAGGGTCGTCCCCACTGTGTCCACTTCCAACCAGGCCCAGGCAGCATCAGATTCATCACAAAGGTGAGTTTTTCCATCTATAAAAATCTGTAGCTTTGCACAGAACATCATGGAATCTTGCAGTCGGCCTCTCGAAGAGCCTTCTTGACTTCCAAGAAGGAGGCACGCAGTACCTGAACCAGAGTCACGTATGTAAACTCTGCACAGGGATGTGTCACAGTTCAATGGTCGCTCCTTTCCAAAAGCCCCAAAGCGGACCTCAAGTTGAGGAGCCCCCTCAGGTCACATCTAAGCAACAAAAGACTTGAGGCCTTGTTCACAGCCCATGGATCCTGGCAATCTGTTTCCCATTCAGGGGATTTATGGCTCTCCAGAGCACCCACACTGCACAGCACACTCGCCGGCCCACCCCTAGGTGTCTCTTTTTCGCCTCTGTAGTCTCTGGGGCTCAGACACTCCATAGGGCCTCCCTCTGACTCACTGTGCATCAAATTTTCAGGCCTCAGTCCGGTCCACAAGTTCAGCTGGCTCAGGTGGGGCCCGCCTCCTCAGCACCGCTCTGCCTTCAGCTACCACCTCGGGCTGCCTCTAGGATCCTTCTCCTGCCTCTGCTGTCACCGGGCCCTTGTGCCCCAATCCGGGTCTCATCTCCGCGTCCCCTCCCTCCACAAGCACAGGGTTTACTCTGGGCTTCAAGGCCAGGCACCTCTCACAACCCTGGCGGTTTCCACCTCATGGAGCATCTCTGCTCTCCTGCTGTGAGCCGGGAGGACTCCACCTCAGTCCCATAAGATCACAATCCCAGCCATTGTGCCGAGAGACTGCAGCACCCTGGCATCACCACTGCTCGGGTCAGTCCCCCATTAAAGCTCCTGCACAGCATCAAACTAGCCACCATTATATCAAAGTCAGGCTGGCGGTTATCTGCAGCCCCGATGCCTACCATGGTGCAGCCATCAGGTGGCACAGTTCGCATGCTCTTCCAAGGTGCCTCCTTCGAAACTCCCACTGTCGTGGCTGACTCTCCTGCAGCCCAGGCCACGGATATCCATAGGAATAATGTTAGGCTGATGCGGAGCAGCAAGCTCACACGTCCACAAAGCTTGGCTCTCAAGCCATGCCCCCCATGGTCCTATTACCCTTATAGTGCCAACCAGTTTCTGCCCTACACTGATGGCCATACAACCTTCTGGGCATTCATCAAGGTAGCTCAGTTTACTAATACTCCCCTGGTGACATTTCTGTTATCAGAAGTTTCTGATTATTATAGCCTGCACACTAAATTATATGATGAACAGGCAGTTAATGCTTGCTGGTTCAAAGGTACCTGTAAATGAGAACATATAATCAAAGCAAAAAGGCCTCTGGTGCCTAAGTGGGTTCATGTGATACACAGAAACATAGCCTTGTATGTGTATCTACTCTTACTTCCGATCAATAGTTCCTGCAATCCATTTCATAGTGTAGGTGCCACATAAACTTTCAGGAGTTCATGTAAACAACATGCATAATGGATGCCACAGACACCTCCAAAACCAATCTACAAGCCCCAGTCACTAAAAGGGATATCCAGGCGCTCTTGACTGAATTTCACAAGGATATTCAGCTTGGCAAGAGGATGTTAACAGAACCATCACATACCTAGATCACACTTGCAAAGGGTGGAGTTCCGTATTAAAAAGTAGAACGTGACATAGTGGACCACTTCACATGTGCAGGATGAAGTAGCCCAGAGGCTGGCTACCATGGAAACTCAAACAGCCCAAAAAAGACAAACATGAGTAGTCCAAAAGCTTGCCTGCAGGGAAATACCAATTGTTTGGGAGCTCTATATACATTGTGTTGTGTCTAACAACATGAGGAGAACCTACTAGATTTTATAAAATATTGTAAGGCATGGCCTTTCACCAGAGAAAATCCTTGTGGAGAATGAGCTCCCCATGATTGCAGGACGCAATTTAGATGGTGGAACCAGGATCTAGAAAGAGCTCAAAATCCCTGATCCCTACCTACTGAAATTTCTACCTTAATATGAGTGAGCCTTAAAAACCATGGTGGTGCATGGGTCTGTGTTTTATCCCTGAATCATAATGGGTCAACATATTTCGGCCACTTAAATTGCCCCAACAGGAGTCCAAGGTTTTCTTCAGGTCCTAGATCCCAACTACTCTGTCTTCTATATATGCACAAAATCATTCATTGTTCAGCAAGCAGCCATTCAGTACTTGTTGGTGCAGTTCAATTGAGCAGAGATATCCAATTCTGAGATTATTGTTTGTCATGCATGTGGACAAAAAGCACAAATAATAATTGCACTTAAGCAGTACACATTATAGAGACACAACATAAATAGATAAATAAATAAGTACATATATAAATAAATACATACATAAATAAAACTGACAAATATAAGCATAGAAAGTACATGTTTCTAATCAATGGTTATGGAAACATTTTGTGGTATTTGTGGGAATACACACAGCAAAACACTGCAAATGCATCACTAGCTCAAGTGAGTGACTGTAGATAACTAACCCAGCTGGAGAAGAATCAGCTCAAAACTGTTCTGTAATAACTGGATATTTACACACCAAACCAGCCATTAGGGGCTTTATTGTGCTGAATGAGCCATAGAGTTTCCTTGACAACCTCGCATTCTGCCCAAGAGATTGACTAGTGCTTATCATCAGACCAGCTAAATGGATCTCAGATGCTATGCTAATACAAATTCAAATTAGCAATATAACCAGAATACAATGGTGCAGATCTACACATTCAAATGGAAATTGGAAGAGATGAATTGGGATATGACAAAGGGAATTATTAACACAACCCAAAATTAATAACATTCAGAAAGATAACCTCAGGTTTAGCCATGTGAATACTTTTTCTTATACCACAGATTAATACCATATCACTAATACAAGGGTTTCTCACAGACAGAGACAATTTGAAAAGAAGAGACAAACACCTCAAAACTGGTCATTACATTCAGATGAGAGGAGTGGCAGTAGCAGTAATGAAGGGGAATCAGGAAAATGTTTTCTAACTTTCATGATACCTCAACCAGGCTATCATTTTGTTTTTTGGACAAAGCAATATCAAAATTTCCCACCAAGATTTCCGTTCCCGGCACCAAAGACTTTTTTAGGATGGGGCAAATGATGTGGTAAGGGAAAAGAGCAAGAAAACACCAGAGTTTCGGACAGATGAACCACAGATTTTAATGAGGAGGAAGAGCAGAGACAAACAACTGAGCGCAAGCAAGACACCAACCTAGAGGTTATCCTCAGCTCCTCTACCCTGACCAAAAATGAAATTAAGGGGGCTTAATTACAAGCCCTTTGTGCCACCGCTGTGTCACTTTTAACTTGGGGAAAAGTGGCGCACCTGTGGCGCAAGGGGCTTGTAAATAAGTCCCACAGTTTTTAGTAGGGGACTGGATTTTCTGCCAACTCCAGAGCAGGGTAGATTAAGCCTCAGATGCGAACTGGTACAAGCATTTCACAAAACCTTTTTCAGGTGCAGCATTAATCAGGGACGATCTGCTGAGAATAGAAGACTTCATCCAAAGCCAACCTTCATACCCCTCCACAGTCCACACCTGCAGCAGTAGTGGCTTTTTGAACAGGCAGTTATCCGTGATGTGGAAAACATCAGCATGACACAGGGAAGAGTGTTCCATCATCTTTCTCATTCAGAGTAGATGGCACTCACTTCACTTGCTAATAATCCTAACTTTTTAGCGTACCTTGCTGCCTGACGGAGGAGCGTTTTGCACAAGCTGCCCAGCGGACCTGCTTTCACCCCCACGACTCGCCGGACCCGCTTCGCGGGTCCCGCAGCGCGTCGTCGCTTGGCTAAGGACTGCCCAGAGGAGCTAAGGAGGAACGCGGGGGTAGGTAAGAGAACCAGCGGGGCTGCGAGCTAAGCAGGGGACTCCAGCGACCAGGAGCCCCTGCGCGCCCAATTAGAACACCTGGGCTGCTCTCCCCGCTGGCCACGCCCCCCCGCCAACGGAGTCAAAAGCTGCTGCTGCCCCTGTGCTCGTGGGACACTTTTTAGCGTACCTTGCTGCCTGACGGAGGAGCGTTTTGCACAAGCTGCCCAGCGGACCTGCTTTCACCCCCACGACTCGCCGGACCCGCTTCGCGGGTCCCGCAGCGCGTCGTCGCTTGGCTAAGGACTGCCCAGAGGAGCTAAGGAGGAACGCGGGGGTAGGTAAGAGAACCAGCGGGGCTGCGAGCTAAGCAGGGGACTCCAGCGACCAGGAGCCCCTGCGCGCCCAACTAGCAACACCTGGGCTGCTCTCCCCGCTGGCCACGCCCCCCCCGCCTATCACATAGCTGCAGCCTCTTAAGGAGTGCAGGATCACCGCTTCGCGGGAGCGACCGGGAGCGACCGGGAGAAGCCCGGGACAAGGGCGGGACCATCTTAGGCCATCAGGGGCCAGAAGAGGCCGGGCCGGGCCACATCTCTTGGCTCCGGAAAGTGGACACGAAACTAACGGGAAAATGGCTTCAGGTACCCGTTCTAGCAAGATTAAGAAACCTGCGGGAGACGTTGTCACAGGTACTATGGACCAATTTATAACCCGAGCAGTTACATTAGTAGAAAAGGAGATAACCCTAGCTGAACAAAGATTATCATGGGATTCAGTGGGTACGCCCGACAAGCGTTCATCTTTAGGTGCTATTGCCCTGGCTCCTAGCCCCGTGCATGCTACTCCAACCTCATTGGTGATCATTGATTCCTTATTCATTGATGAGAGATTAAGTCGAATTAGGGCAAGTTTAGAAAGGGTGACCACTACCGCACCAAGCATAGTTCTTGACCCCACACTTCATATTTCATCTGCCACCACTGACCTCTCGCTGGGGGAACAATCTTTGGATTCCAACTCCGTAACCCTCATAGCCCCTAGTCCACCTAAATTGCCTAGCGAGGCTAGTGAGGCCCCAAACACACCATCTTTAGTTGTACACACTGTAGCTAGCACTCCCAGAGTAGTGGTTCAGCAAAATACACTTGTAGGGAAGGCAGTTTTAGGACCATTCCAACAAAAAAAGAGAAAGCGCCTTGCAAGCCCCAGCAGGGGGGGCTCCCAAAAACCACGCAGGAAAGCTATGAGGCACACCATGCCTAAAGGGGGTATCGGTACATATCAAGTCCCACAGCAAAAATCAATAACGAGCTTTATCAGAGCTTCCGCTGTGGAGGACACTCCTGGCCCGTTGGCCTCACTAGATACCAGCATTCTTCCTCAGGTTGAGCGCTTAATCAAGTCTGTGGTGCTGCCCCTTGTTGAAAAGATTGATAGCCTCACACGTAAACTAGCTACAGTTGAACAGTCAATGCTGGACAACTTTTATGCTGTGAAATCCTTAGTTAAATTTCACGCTAAGGCCCAGGTTGAAGAAAATGGAGGGTTAACAAGTGGTGCTGTCTCTATAGCTCCCCCTGTTTCTAGGGCCCATCCAGAGTCTTTACCTTGTCAAAAGACGCCTATTCCAGTTACGGTTTCTCAACCCAAGCATTCTAAGAGTGGAACCTTACATGGACAACCAACTCTAAACCCTGTGCCTAGTTTGGCCCGTGCAAGGAACAAATCTAGCACCCAAGCCCCTAAGGCTCTTAAGGTCAACCCTGTTTCAAACACCAAGTCCTTAGTCCCAACTGCCACGGCAGCAGAAAATATATCGACCACAACAAAGGGTGATACAACACCATCCCCTCCCACTCCTGCTAATAAGGTTGTATCCAACCCTCCAGCAAAAATTGTAGTAAAATCCCCTGTTAAGGATAGGGCAAAAAGGCAAACCCCTAATGCTAGCCTCCCCCCTGGTTGTAAGCCCTATGTGGTGATTTTAACGGGGGTTCCTGAGCTTGAAGAAGGTTCTAGTGAGTTATATTCTGACCTTAAACATAAAACGCTCTCCTGGCTCAAAGCAAATAGACCCCTCCCAGGGCACATTGATGGTAGAATAGCTTTTGTCCGACGTGTGGGTTGGATTGGTAATAGACGTAAAAACCTAATGGGGGACTGCGTGCTGATTAATTTTAATGATCCTAGAGCAGCAGGCATGATTTGTAGTCAGCAGTCGCAGCATAATTTCTGCGACATCCAAACCAGGGATTTGGGGTACTTCTATCACCCCCCTCCCCTAATGGGGTATAAGAAATTCTCGCAAGATGGGGGTAGAGGTGGATGGCTCCCACATAACCCAACCCTGGATGCCAGAGCAAGGGCGTGGACACCCACCCAAGCAGCCCCATTCCAGGGTTGGGGTTGGTGACTTGGTGATATAGTAGCATCTAACACCCCCCTGCTTAGGGTTAATACACCACACATAGCCGAGCGGGTAAACTTGTTTAATGTTCCTGTACCCCAACCCTCGCTTAACCCAATTGTGCCTTCCTTCTCAGGCGATTGGTCTGAGACTATTGAGTTAGTGGATGGAGCACAATCTCTGACTATACAGGGTAGGGTAGAAGGTTGTGTGGAATCTTTGCATCATTCAATCTTGAAAGTTATTAGCTGGAATGTGGCAGGCCTAAATAACAAATTGGATACCCCGGACTGGGTGGCGCTTATTGAGCCCCACTCAGTCTGTGCATTTCAAGAGACGTGGTGCGTGGAACCAAGGCACAGAGTGGGTTATGCCACTTTTTTTGTCCCGGCAGGCATCCCAGCATCGGGAAGAGGTCGCCCTTATGGAGGTCTCTTAATTTGGGTAAATATTTCCTTAGGATGGAGAGTATACCATCATCCCCAAAAATCCCCAGATTTGATGCGCTTGACTATAACATGCCCAGGGAAAGCCGAAAAACTGGAGATTATTAATATCTATACACGTGGGGCCTCTGGGAGAGCATTGTCACCAACTCTTTCTGCTTTAGAGATAACTCTAGGTGAGTGCAGTGGAGACTCGTTAATTATGGTCATGGGAGACTTCAATTGCACTTTTGAGCCTCTGTTGCCAGATGAATCTCTGGATTTGTATGATGAAGACTCAAGGAGAGGCGTCCCGTCATTAGACCTTCCAATAATAAATAGATGGACGCCCAGAATTATTCAGCTAAACTCCCTTACACTTGAGTATGGCCTGAGAGCAGCCAATGGGAGAACACGCTCAGACCTAGCAGGGGAACATACATACAATAGGGTTGGGCACTCATCCAGGATAGATTACATCCTTCTAAATTTCTCTTTTTGGGCCCACGTGATGGACATGATAGTTTTACCCTCCCTGGACAGTGACCATAATGCACTTTCTCTATCCCTAACACGCTGGTGGCGGGAGAGTCATTTAGTCAGTGGAGACCGTGATGCACCTGAGCCAATGCCTTTGGGAGGGGTGGTCCCCTCAAACTGCCTAAGACGACTAAAGTGGGATAAAGTGGCAATCGATGAAGAAAAACTTTCCTGCATTCGTGCTGTTGCCTCTGCGGCCTGTGCAATTTTGGAAAATGAGCCTGTCAGTCCAAACCATATTACAGCAATGTTTAGTGAGGTTTCGACGTCAATTGGGGGCCTATTTAAAGCTAAGATAAAAAGGGGAATTAATAACCCTGATAAGCGGCATGGGAATTTTGGCTGGTACTCAAAAGAGTGTCGTGCTAGAAAGAAAGCACTAATATTGGCTGTAAAAAGTGGAGATGCTACCCTAATAGCCACCGAACGCAAGAGTTACAAAGCAGAGCTAAAGTTGGCAAGGAGAGACTGGGAAGACGCATTTTGGCAGGAACTTCGTGTTGCCAGTGGTGGAAAAAATGCAAGAGGCTTTTGGGACCTAATACGCAAGAAAAACAGACCCCTAGACACTGTCATCACTTGTAACATAACTGAGGATCGATGGTATTTACATTTCTCAAAATTGTATACAGCTCCTGTAGCAGAGGTAATGGACTTCGCTCTACCTCAGATCTCTCGAGGTGATGGGAGTTTCGAGGAAAGCCTGTTTACTAGGAAAGAAACAGAAGGTGCAATAAAATCTCTTGTTCCGCGCAAAGCGGCTGGTCCCGATGGCCTTCCTGGTGACCTGCTTCGTATAGACTTGGGCAATTGGAGTATGTTAATTGCATCAGTTTTAAATGCTGCTATGGCGGGTGCACCCCTGCCCGCCTCATGGATGGCTGCGGAGGTGGTCCCTCTGCATAAGAAAGGCTCAAGAGAAGACCCAGCGAACTACAGGCCGATTAGCCTGATCGATTGTTCGCAGAAAGTAGCAGGCAAGGTCCTTTTAGCCAGAGTCCAGCAGTGGGCAGAGGAAAACAAGATTCTTTCAGATTTCCAGGCTGGGTTCCGAGCTGGCACGGGAACAATTGAACAAACATTAAGGCTACTTATGATTTATTGGAAGGTGGTCGTGATTGGGAAGGGTACCCTATATCTGGCCTTCATCGACCTCCGCACAGCCTTCGATTTGGTCCCTAGAAATAATTTATGGAAGGTTTTGTGTGACCTTGGCATGCCATCTTACCTGCTCCACCTGATTATGAGGTTCCACGAAAAAAACTATGCCCAAATTTGCTGGGGGCCGAATGGTGAAAAGACCTTAAGAATAGATGTGAACAGAGGTGTAAGACAGGGGTGCGTACTTGCACCAACACTCTTCTCGCTCTACGTGAATGGGGTGGTGGACTGTCTGACCAGGATACCAGCTGATGCACCCCGTCTGGCAGGTCGCTTAATTCCTACCCTGCTTTTTGCGGACGATACTTTACTTCTGTCAAAATCCCCGATGGGACTTCAGCAGCTTCTCTTTGGTTTTGATGCCTTTTGCAAGCAAAGAGGACTCTGTATTAACACAGACAAAACAAAGTATCTTATCCTGAATCCCCCGCAAAAACTTGGCCCCCCACCAACATTGGGGTCTGTTGCACTGGAAAGGACCAAGACGTTTGATTACTTGGGTATCCGGCTGGTGGACTCGATGAAATGGGACCATCATTTGACCAAAATGTTGCTAAGTTTGAAAAGAGTAACTGGGGCCCTGTTGAAAGAGCAAAGAGCAGCCTCTACGAAACCCATAGCAGCAGTAATGGATATTTACTCGGCCAGAGGAGTAAGTGCCGCTCTTTATGGGGCGGAACTCTTGGGAACGTCAAACATGAAAGATCTTACTCGAGCTGAGAACACCTTCTTGAGAAGTTTGATGTCCCTCGGTCCCTCTGTCCCAATCCTGCCGTTGCAATTAGACATGGGCTGTCGGGCGATTGAGGACCAAGCCAAGTTACGCCCTTTGCTTCTGTGGACCCGCATCTGGAGAGTCCCTGAGCTGTCAAGTTATGCGGATGGCCTGCGTGAGATCATTAAATCCACTGGCTGGACAAAAATAAAATGGTTAAGGGACATCAAAGCATTACTTGCCAATCTGGGCCTAGAAGAAGCATGGCATCAACAGACGGCTCCGCCCAAACTAATGTTAAAACAACTCTATTGGAAATGGGTGGCAAATAAAAGAAACTCTTCTGTAACGATTTGTAAATCGTCTAGAAATTTTATGGAGTTTAAAGATGTCCCCCTCAGAGAACTGTATTTGGACATTATTTCAGCCCCATGGGAAAGATCCTTGTATTTCAAATTTAGAATAGGTCTTCTTCCCTTAATGGAACTCACAAGCCATTGGAAAATTCCCTACCAGACTGCCCCGTGGTGCCCTTTCTGCCCACAGCGTTATGAATCTGTCCCTCATTTTTTATTCGAGTGTCCTGTCTATAAAGTTCCACGGACGAAATGGCTAAAACCCATGTGCCTTACACTGGGAACAAGACATTGTAATATGGCACTAAGGATACTACTTTCAGACACTCGTTCATTTTATGCATGCGCCACCTCGAAGTATCTTGGGTGGGCATGGCGGATTCGGTCAAAAAGACTTAGACAAATAGTTTAATCATGTTTTTATTTGCTGATTTCTATCATGCAAGGAGTCTTTTTTATATGTCTTATTCTTATTGTTTAAAATGAATTTTAATTGTATGTACGCTTTTTAAGATATTTTTTATGTCGAAATAAAGCCTTTTTTGACTTGACTTGAATAATCCTAACTTGATCATTAAACCAGCAGCCAAACGTTGTACCATTGTGGTAATGTCAAAGGAAATGTATCACACAGAATGTTTACATCTCCTATCTGACTACCAGCTATGAGGTTCTAGACAGTGGGCCTACCTTTAAACTTAAGACTACAATCCAATGTAGCACAGAGGAAGCACTGGCATTTGGCTGTATTATTAGATATGGGGCAGAATTTCTTGTGGTGAAAGAATCCCTTTTTGCACAATTTTATATCCTACCATTAAAACATAAATGCGTTTTCCCCCACAAGGTAGATGTAATAATTTTATATTGGAACCTTTATTACAGTTTTAAGACTGGCTCCTTAGGCCACTGGTCACAGGCAGGCCACCCAACCTACAGTACACCAAAGATGTTCTCTGTTTCCTAAAGGCCACCACAGTAAATGAGCCCAATGATCTGCTTATAACCATGGATATTGAGACCCTATGTACCAGTAGATCAAAGAAACAAATACTGGAGGAAGTAGAAGGTCTTCTAAAGAATTCCATATGAGAAATGATAACTCCAGTGCACTTTGTTATGGAATGTGCCCAGCTAGCCCTCACCCAGAACCTTTTGAGATAAGAAAATACTCTGCACCATCAGGTCCAGGGTACTCACAAGGGGAATACAATCGCCCAACCCTAGCATGCTTAAATGTATCAGATTTTGATTGAGAAACATTTTGAATGAAATCAATCCTTTCATGAATCATATAAAATATGACATGAGCACATCAATAATTTCTTGATTATCTGTCACAGTAATGAGGTTGAGGCATTAAGATTTGTAGAATGAGTCAATGGTTGTGATATTTTCCTGAGATTCAATCATGTCATTATTCACAGAAAGATAACCTTCTTGGACTTGGAAATTTCAATCCAAGACTGTCAGTTTGAGACTTTGTTGGAGTTGCGAGTTGCTCTTTCCCTTTAAGAGCGGCTCGCGATCTCCATGTCATTTCCATCTGCTTTGTGAGCGTGTCTTCACGCCCTGTTACCTTTTGAATATCCTTGTGTTATCATAAGTATGTTGTATTCTCGTGCATTGCTATCCTTTAAAGTTATGTCCTCGCAGCTGCGTGTTCGTTGTAACTGCCTTACAGTGCTGTGGGCAGTTGCAACAAGTACGCTGCTGGAGTCAGTTGTGGGCTTTATATTATGAACCTACTTTCTTGAATAAACACTTACTGATTAAGTGCTACGCTTCTGGTACCTCATTTCGACTTCCACATTTGGCGACGAGAGTCACTGCAGCCCACCGACCGACAAGATTTGAGAAAGCCGATTTTGGGATTTTACGGAGAGATATCCTTCGCCGGCTGATGACGCTCATCGCATTGCGATTGGCAGAGAGCTTTCCTCTAACTCCATCAAAACGCCACACAATTGGAAGTGAGCTGTAGTTCAACCCCCTCACGTGGTGACGATTTGATGTTAAACGCTACGAGGCTCCGGTTGGCTAATTTTCTGTTTTGGGCGTTATTAAGCTTCGGTAAAGGAAAGGCAGCAGTTGCCTAGCAACATTTCTACCGATCGCATTTCTCTTAGAAAACGCAAGGTTTTATTCTCAATTTCACTCGTTATGAAGATTTCATGGGTAAGATTTGCCTGCTCTTCGGTGACAGGCACACCATTTTAAATTTTACTTATTTATTATAAAATAAATCAGCAATTCAGGTTCTTCATTTTAACAAGTGACTTCATTACCAGTTCAGCAACCTATCATTATATTTTACAGAAGTACTTCCAGACTATTTTGAAAAAATTTCTTATTTAACAGTTTCATCTGCTTATTTCATTATATTTTTCAAAAGCTATTTACAAGGAGAACTTATTACAATTACATACTCTTTTTGTTCTCAAAAATTAAAAATCATAATTTTTCATGGCCTCTAATAATCAACTTCTTAAGTTAGTTGACTTTCTGCCATCACCAGGCAAACCTGCAATCCCATGCAAACATTGGCTTAATTAATTTCAAAATTACCTTGTGGCCAATGACGCTATTGAGTATGATCCAAAGAGGAAATTCGCTCTGTTGTATGGTCATCTGGGTTTTGAAGGTCAGAAAGTCTTCAACAATTTGCCACAAATCCCTGCTCCTGCAGGTGCTGAAGAAGGTTGGAATGTATATTCGGAGGGTCTAGCTAGGCTCTCCAGGAAGTTTACGGAAGTACCCAGTATTCTTTTGGAACTCTTTAATTTTATGAAGAGGAAGCAGAATGTGGATGAGTCTATAGAAGACTATATTTCAGTTTTAAGACATTTAGCTTCTACATGTGAATTTGGGGCTGTGTTAGACACCTGTCTTAGAGATCAATTCGTATACCATTGTGCTTCAAAGAAAATTCAAGAGAGATTATTAGGTTGTGCAAACCCGACATTGTCTGAAACTATTGATATAACTAGGGGCATTGAAAGGTCTATTACTTCTTCTAAGGTTATTACTAATGATGTTTCCTCCTCAAGCTCGTCAGTAGCAATGGTATCTAATGAGGATTTTCAAGTTTCAGCCATTGATACCAGAACCAGATTTAATAGAGTACCTTTCAAGAAACCTAAAAATGTTTGTTTCAGGTGCGGATCTCGCAGTCATTTGGGAAACAATCCAAATTGCCCGGCTTCATTCAAAAAATGTACTAAATGTGGTAAATTAGGCCATTTTATGTCTGTTTGTAAATCTCAGAAAAACACTGTTAGAGTCAGTTCTATTGAAGCTACACCTCATACATGTTCACAAGATTTTGAGAAAATGTTTTTAGCTCTATCAGATGACAATGTGGACGAAGTGTCTGTCAAAGGACCTTATTGCCAAGCTATGATTTCTAATGTTCTTATTGATGTGATGGCTGATTCAGGCGCACCCATCACAATAATTCCTGACTAGTTATTTATGGAACATTGGAAAGATAGACATTTATCTCAACCTGATGTACATCCCAAAGCATTTGGGGACCATGACATTGATATGTCTGGTTATTTTATTGACATCCTTTCATGCTTGGGCAGGAAAATTACTACAAAAATGTATGTAGCTGTCAAGGGAAAGAACATAATTGGCTGGAAAGATTTAGCCAGATTAGGCATTGCACTTTTTCCTGGCTCTGATAATCCTATTAGGCTTGTAGAACAGTCAATCAATTTTATTGAGAGTGATTTAGAAACTAATGTTAGCAATGTAGTTAACAAATTTAGTGGGATTTTCTCTGATAAAATTGGTAACATAAAAAGTTTGATCATTTAATCAAACTTAAAAAGAATGCTTCTCCTGTTGTACACAAAGTGAGATCTATTCCCCTCAGTGCAAGGCAAGATCTCAAAGCTATGCTTGACAAACTTTGTAAGGAGGGTGTTATTACACCTACGGACTCATCAGAATGGGTAAGTCCAATTGTTATTGTTAAGAAGAATAA
Organism: Lissotriton helveticus; assembly: GCF_964261635.1. Classification (NCBI taxonomy): domain Eukaryota; kingdom Metazoa; phylum Chordata; class Amphibia; order Caudata; family Salamandridae; genus Lissotriton; species Lissotriton helveticus. The sequence goes on along the minus strand of NC_136063.1, from coordinate 857,024,976 downwards.
CGAAATTCGTCTCTGTGTGGACCTTCGCACTCTCAACAAGAACATAATAATTGATCGCCACCCCTTACCCAAAGTGCAATTTGATCTTTTAATCAGCATTATAGATGCCAAGGTCGATAAGATTATCAAACTCCTTGTGGCAAAATTAGACCTGATCTCAACTCAACTCAACTGCGAGTATTATTCTCGTTTCATCCAAGGATATTCTTTAATTGTTCAGCCTTTGAGAGAATTGTTGCGCAAGGGGAAGGTTTTCATTTGGTCTGATGAGGTTCAGAGAGCTTTCTCTGAAATCAAAGTATTGATTACTTCTGCACCCATTCTGTCTCCTTTTACTCCGGGGCAACCTTATTGTGTGTCTGTTGATGCCAGTCAATTAGGGATAGGTGCAGTCTTATCTCAGCATTTTGATTACAAGGAACATACCATTGCATATGCTTCACGGTCTTTACTCTCTTCAGAAAAGAATTAGAGTACTATAGAGAAGGAGGCGTTGGGTTGCACTTGGGCAGTGGAGAAATTTAAGACTTTTCTTTGGGGGACTCATTTTTCATTTTTACTGATCACAAGCCTCTCATTTTTATGTTAAATGGTAATGGTACTGGAAAGGCTTCGGCTAGGCTTGTCAGGATTCTCAATAAGTTACATGAGTATAATTTTGACATCAAGTACTTACCTGGTGGTAAAAATGGTAGGGCAGATTGCCTGTCAAGGATGCCTATTGAGGGGGCATCATCCACTGTGGAAGATGATGTAGAGTGTGTGGTAGCACTTATTGATGACATGTTACATGAAGATTCCCCATTGTCTAAAGACTCATGGATTTCTGAACTTGCTGAAGATGCTCTGCTGCAAAGTGTTATGTCTTATGTCAGATCTGGTTGGCCCCATGAGAGAAATATCTCTTCTAATGTGAAACCCTTTGCTCAGGTCTCCAATGAGCTATCTATTGTCTCTGGGTTTTTATTTTGCCATGATTCATTGGTCCCTCCGTCTAAGCTGAGATTTTTGTTGTTCAAAAAGAGCCATGAGGGACATATGGGGGTGTCTGCGACCATTAGGAATTTGAAGCAATTTTATTGGTGGCCAGGTTTGGATTCTCAGGTGAGGTTGTGGATCTCTGATTGTAGTACTTGCTTTATCTCTGACAAGCATTGGAGAACTTTTGAACCACATATCAATATGGTTCCACTTCCTGATTCTGCTTGGGAAAAGGTCGCTTTGGATTTTGCGGGACCATTTGAACTTCTTCCTGCAAGTATGAGACATATGTTGGTTTTGATCGATTATTTTTCGAAATGGGTATATTTTCGTTTTGTTTCAGTTCCAGATAGTACTGCTGTTATCAAATTTCTGAAGTTCGTTTTTGATGTTGAGGGCCCTCCTAAACTTATTGTCACAGACAATGGCACTCAATTCAGATCCCATCACATGTTGAGTTTTGTTCAGAATTTACAGATCAAGCATCTTACTGTTGACCTTTATTCTCCTTCATCAAATGGTCTGGTCGAACGCATTATTAGATTTTTAAAGGAAGGAGTTCAAACTGCTTTATCTGCTGGTTATCAGGTGGAAGATTTTTTGAGGCAAAAGCTTTGGGCTTACCATAACACTCCCCACAGCACTACAGGGGTTTCTCCATTTAAAATGCTGCGTCACAGGTCAGCCATTTCTAACCTCTGTCCTCATTGGGTGAATGATTTGACTAACAGCAGTGTTCCTTTTGTAGATGATTTGGTCAAAATTAAGGAGCTTGTTAGATCTAAACATGAGGCTGCTTCTTTACATCATCAGTTTACCAAAAACACTAAGGATATTTTGTTGTCTGTTGGGGATTGGGTTTTAATTAAAAAACCTACAAGAGTTAGGAAGGGAGAGTCTAAATTTACATTACCAGTCAAGGTCATACAGGTTTCTAAAAATGCTGTTTTGTTAAAAGGAAGGGGATGGTGGAATAGAAGATGTTTGGTCAAAATTTCTAATGATCAAGCTTCCAAGATCATCTCTTCCAAAAGAAAGGGTCTTCATGATTATGATTCAGATGAGTCAAGTTCCGGTATGGATTTCTGTGTTAATATGTCATCCTCATCTAATGTTAACAGGAATAATGTTTCTACTAATGTTGATGGTGATTTTGTTTCATCTACTGGTTCTTCGACTAATGTTGTTCCTCCTGTGGTATTACGAACGTCTTCTACAAGTTGTGTTCCTCCACTAGCGGTGCGAACTTCAGCTGTTGTTTCTTCTCCATCTTTAGGTCCACAAAGGTCACACCGCAATGTTTCTGTTCCTCAGAAATTTTATGACTTTTATCTGATGTAAAATTGCATCTATGTAATAGACTTTTCATTTTGTTATTTATTACTTTTTCTTTGTTTTATAATAAAGGGGATGTGTTATAGTTGCGAGTTGCTCTTTCCCTTTAAGAGCGGCTCGCGATCTCCATGTCATTTCCATCTGCTTTGTGAGCGTGTCTTCATGCCCTGTTACCTTTTGAATATCCTTGTGTTATCATAAGTATGTTGTATTCTCGTGCATTGTTATCCTTTAAAATTATGTCCTCGCAGCTGCGTGTTCGTTGTAACTGCCTTACAGTGCTGTGGGCAGTTGCAACAAGGACGCTGCTGGAGTCGGTTGTGGGCTTTATATTATGAACCTACTTTCTTGAATAAACACTTACTGATTAAGTGCTACGCTTCTGGTACCTCATTTCGACTTCCACAGACTTGTGCTTTGAAAAACCTATTGACAAAAATAGCGAACTATTTCGACAGCATACAGCCATTATTGAAAAAGTAATTATAAATTATCATGCCAGTTTGGAACAACACCAACAGTGTTGGGTATGCTGTCTAAATATGCACATGAATGGGCTTAATGATGACATTCTTTCTTTGCAGGCGACACCTGGACGATAAGGTCATAATAAAATGCAACTCAGGAGTGCATCCCCCTCTAGCCCTCTTCGTTGTGTCCCCTTGTTAACCTTTTCTGTACCAATGAGATAATGATTACGTCCTTCACCGCGGTGGACGTGTGCAGCAGACGTAACCGTTACATCCTCTGCGCACGTCCAGGAAATCCCTCTGCGGTACATAGCAGCGGGATTTCATATTTTTTTCAGCCTAAGGAGGAGGAGAAGTGCTCTATAGGCATATAGTTCACTACAACTCCCATGGCCCATTGTGAACAGCCCAACCAGTCATGAGGGGGAGTGAGTGACTATAATAGAGTGCCTAAATGTAGGTTGACATGCATAATTTTATTCACCTGTGAAGTCGGTGTTGTTCTCGAGGGGAGCTGACGAATTGAGGATTTACGGCTCCCAGATTTGGTAGCATTTATATGTTTTCCAGTAAAAGGAACTGTGGATTTGGCAGCATTTCTATATTTTCCAGTAAAAGAACCTGTGGATTATGGTAGCTAAAGGAGGTCTGCCTTTTCTGTTGTTCTCAAGTTTCCTGTTGAAGTACCAGGGGAGGATTTCTCTCGTTGTTCTTCCAAACACACTAGCTGGTATGTTTTCATTTTCTGAAGCACAAGGAGAACTTGATTTATTTGAATTTGTTTCTTCTTCATGGAAGTCTCATGGCCTTTTGCTCTCTACAAGGCTGTTGCTAGGATCAGCTGTTCAGTTGTAATTCTTATCCTGTTTGGCAAAGTGGCTTCTGACATTATACAGATAAGTGTCTGTTTGATTTTTTTAGTAAAAGAATGTTGTGTTGCCGAATCACAGGGTGTTTTTTTCACTTCCTGATTTTTCCCTTAACCCCCCAAATACAAGACTGGTTCTTCTATTTTTGTAAGGGGAGTTTTTTCCTGGTGACATTCAAACTAGGGAGATATATGTACACTTTGCAATTAACATTTTCTCGTGTGAGTAACTATCATTTACCTAAAGGATTTTTGCTTTTTGCAGATTTTAGTCCATTGGTTGCATATTTCACATCACAGAGAAGAAAGGATTTTCCGAAACTAATGTTTGGTGACATTCTTTTGTTCTTTGATGAGAATATTCATCATTGAGAAACATGCATGGGATTTACAGTGTGTGCATGGTATGTATGAATTTCTATTTAACACTTAGCCTGCCTTACAATAGTACCACAAAGGTTTTGAATGAGGATTTTTAATTATACTTGTGATTTGTTCGCATTGCAGCATTTTTGTGCATATCAAGGAAGAATACATGAGACTAAATGTGGTGGATTAGGAACGTCATTGGTTCCATAAGGCAGCACCCCACATGATAGGTATTTTTAATAACAAAACTATATATATAAGTCATCATTTGATAGCATTGGGAGTGGATACCTTAATTATCTTCAACTTTTCTTTACAGATCTCCTTCCTTGCAGTTCATTTCTCCACTACCCTTTCCCTCACTCAACATTCCAAGCGTATGTGCCTTTATGGTATGAGGAATTGGGGGTATTGAGGGGTGGACCCAATCTAAGAATTGTTCTGATCCAGAGGAGCTCATATGCTTACATAGTGAGAAGTTGACATGGATAGCACTAGGTTTGCTAGGTTTCCATGGGTGCTGCTGAGCTGGGGTCCAAAATGAAAGGGAACAAAAATAATACAACAAGTGTTATTATCATTTTTCCAGGCCAGGGGCACCTTTACCTGCGTGGATGGGTCTAGGAGCTCCTACCAAGACTAAGGGCCCCTTGGTTCCATACTCCGCCCTGCCACACCACTAAAGGCCCGGGACAAGGTTCCATCAGGCCTGGGGAGGCCTCTCTTGCTTTGCCTGCACAATAAGGGGCCTGCTGGCCCGGGTCAAAACTCTGTCAGGGCCCTCCTCATAGCCCCCTGCCTGAGACCCAGCTGGGGCTCTGAGCACCTAGGAGCAGGGTCCCCTGATCCTGGCCATTTGTTTTTGCACCTTCAGTTCCCTCTGTTACTCTGTACACACAGATTACAAGAAAGAGGGGTATATTATCTCTAGATTTGATTACAAGGGAGAGGGTACCTCAGACCCCTTTAGGGCCAGCGATTCTGAGCAGGGTGAAGTAGGGTCCCAAGCCTGTTTGCCGGGGCCGCCAGGGGCCTGGGACTGTTTTTGCCTCCCAGTTCTGCCTTATGGGCCTTTCCTCCAAGTGTGCCTTCCCCAACAGCATGTAAGAGTAACAGGAGGGGACCCATAGACCAGGTTGGGATGGGTATATAATGTAAAAAGAAACAATTCCCAACAGGTATTATTTAAGAGACAGTTCTCAAAATGTATGCAATAAGCATTACTAGTAATAACCAACAAGGAGTCACTTGCGTTCTTTTGAAAATGGTATTATTCACCAATAGTAAACAAGTAAGAAGGAAATATTTTCGGGGTCATACAGTTCAACAGCACTGTACAGAAGGAATCATGTGACAACCCAGTGGCACTTGGTACGTGGTGATATATACAATAAGTAACTGTGAAAGTGCAAGTGCTAAAGTGAGCAGCGTGATCGGCGCATAGTGACAAATAATAAAACAGTGGTGGCTCCAAAGTAGAATCAAGTTGTAATCACTTAAAACATGATTTGAAACAATTTAACAGGAGCACCAAGCTTGATATGCATCTTAAGATTATGCTGTAAGGTCGACGGCGTTTCGATCCCTCTGAGTTGGGATCATCATCAGGACGGGGTTGTCGATGTGGGCAGTGCTGTGGGGGGGAAAGAAAAGGGGAATTGAGAGGGGCGCAGCCGGTGGGCGCAGGGGACGGCGGGGGGACAAGGGGCGGGCCGGTGCAGGAGTAGCGCTACTTAGTGACTAACAGGCTGGAGGTGGTATTAAGGTGAATGGAGGATAGCCATGGAGGATGGCTAGAAAGTATCTGCGCGATTGCAATGAAGGCGTGGGTACAATTGCCATCATCCAAGGAGGTATCCTGGTGATGATAATGGTATTGGCCAGAGAGGAGGAGGAGTGCTGAATATGTCAATACTGTGACTAAAGACTTGCCAGGGATGGTGTACTGGTGTCGCTAGGTACAGAGGCGGTAAATGGGTGAGAGTGCTGGGTGAATTACGCGAGGGCAGATGCTTAGGATATTGAAAACTTACAGCGTCAGCCCGGTGGGGAACTCGTGGGCTTGGCGGCTGTATGGCGGAGGCTCAGGAATGGTTTTCTGCGAGGGAGTAAGGAGTTATATATTATTGATATAAAATATATTATTGATATATAATAGTAGCGTGGGAACAAATCGTCTGAGTGCGCTCGAATGAAAAATTCCATGAACCACCCTTATTTTCCTACCAAAAAGGCAAAAACATCTCCAACCATCTGGTCCACGCAATCACCTGGCCCGCCCCAGAAGCCAAAAAGCACACCATAACAGCCGCGTGGGGCCTCAGCCCAGTGACCGGACACTTCAAATGTCAGTCCTGCAGTGTCTGCGAGTTAACGATCGAAACTAAAGAGTTCATTTACAATGGACAAACACATCCCCTCACTCACCATTCCAATTGCAAAACTCAAAATGTCATCTATGCCATTAGGTGCCCCTGCAACCTCATTTACATCGGTCAAACCACCCAAATGGTGAAACAACGGATAATCCAACATAAGAGCAGAATTAACTGTAAAGTCCTTACTGCTCCCTTGGTCACACACTTCTTAGAAATGTCTCTTGTTGATACAGATCTCAGATGGATGGTTATCGAAAAACCCACATTGCCTCTCAGGGGGGGTAACATGGCCGCTCTTCTAGGAAGAGCAGAATGCAAATGGATCTCACGCGTTGACTCGGTCAATCATGGGCTGAACACTCTTGATGAGTGGACCAGTACCATTACAGTCTAATGCCAGCCTTCTGAAAATGCCCACATATATAACCTGATGTACTTAACCGTCCGGTTTTAGACCAGATGCCCAGCTAGGCACTTACCTATGTGCCCTTCACCAGTGTATGTTACCAATCCACCCCTTTTACTTGATGTAAAATAATCCACCGGTTTCATACCATACACCTAGCTGGACACCAATCTCATGTAAATCAGCCTTTTAACCGTATGCCACAACAACTGACCATAAGCGAATGTATATTCACCCTGCATTAATCATGATGCTGTCACTAATACTGAATTGATCACTCATATATGTATTTATTGCCTCAGACACCCCTGCTGTATTATAACGTTTGTCATGCAATTTGTACTCTCTTACGGCCTTGAGGAGAATAATGTTGTTGATAAATGGCCCTGTAAGGTTGAGGATGCCGCGCGCAGTTTCAGCCCGCCAACCGCGCCACCGAGCGTTGCCTTTCCTGTTTGGTATGGTTGCCACGCAACCAGCCAGGCACGCCCCGATCCCCAGCCCGCCAACCGTGCCGCCGAGCGTTGCATTTCCCGTTTGGTATGGTTGCCACGCAACCAGCCAGGCACGCCCCGGTCCCGCCCCTCCTATCGCACCACGCCCCGCACCTCACGCTCACTCGGCTCTCATATCTGCCGATCGAGGACAGCGGGCCCCTGATAGCTCCGGCATTCATTGCCCGATTGAAGTCACAGAACAGAGCCCTCATCGCCAGGTGCTGCCCTGACTCACACAGGTATGCCAGAGCCTCGCCCACAACGGGCGATCTCTCCACGACTCAGATTGCTTCTATCTCCCGCCATTACCGGTCCTTGACCCTCGCTACTTTTTAATCTTTCCACAGGGGCCCCACCCTACCCTCGCTGCCCTGATCCGACCTTGTGGACAACGAGGTAATTTATTCATTATTACTATATCTTGGCCGCACTCAGACGATTTGTTCCCACGCTACTATTATATATCAATAATATATTTTATATCAATAATATATAACTCCTTACTCCCTCGCAGAAAACCATTCCTGAGCCTCCGCCATACAGCCGCCAAGCCCACGAGTTCCCCACCGGGCTGACGCTGTAAGTTTTCAATATCCTAAGCATCTGCCCTCGCGTAATTCACCCAGCACTCTCACCCATTTACCGCCTCTGTACCTAGCGACACCAGTACACCATCCCTGGCAAGTCTTTAGTCACAGTATTGACATATTCAGCACTCCTCCTCCTCTCTGGCCAATACCATTATCATCACCAGGATACCTCCTTGGATGATGGCAATTGTACCCACGCCTTCATTGCAATCGCGCAGATACTTTCTAGCCATCCTCCATGGCTATCCTCCATTCACCTTAATACCACCTCCAGCCTGTTAGTCACTAAGTAGCGCTACTCCTGCACCGGCCCGCCCCTTGTCCCCCCGCCGTCCCCTGCGCCCACCGGCTGCGCCCCTCTCAATTCCCCTTTTCTTTCCCCCCCCACAGCACTGCCCACATCGACAACCCCGTCCTGATGATGATCCCAACTCAGAGGGATCGAAACGCCGTCGACCTTACAGCATAATCTTAAGACGCATATCAAGCTTGGTGCTCCTGTTAAATTGTTTCAAATCATGTTTTAAGTGATTACAACTTGATTCTACTTTGGAGCCACCACTGTTTTATTATTTGTCACTATGCGCCGATCACGCTGCTCACTTTAGCACTTGCACTTTCACAGTTACTTATTGTATATATCACCACGTACCAAGTGCCACTGGGTTGTCACATGATTCCTTCTGTACAGTGCTGTTGAACTGTATGACCCCGAAAATATTTCCTTCTTACTTGTTTACTATTGGTGAATAATACCATTTTCAAAAGAACGCAAGTGACTCCTTGTTGGTTATTACTAGTAATGCTTATTGCATACATTTTGAGAACTGTCTCTTAAATAATACCTGTTGGGAATTGTTTCTTTTTACATTCCCCAAAAGCAGGCAGGGACATGAAGTAGACATCCCAGCTGCGCTGGAAGTCCGATGAAGGCTCAGTTGCTTCCTTAAGCTCAGACAGGGCTCTAGGAGGCTGAGCACATTTGTGCTGTGGTTCCCTCTGTCCCTCGGTGTGCATGGAATACGAGTAAGGGTCATAGCCCTCCTATGGATTATTAGGGACAGGGTACTCCAGACCCTCTTGTGGTCCAGCTGTTCTCAGTCGAGTGCTACCAGGGCCCCCAGGGGCCCAGGACAATGCCTGCCTCACAGAGCTGCCCAAGGGTCCTTTCAACTGAGCCTGCCTAACTGGAGAGCGGACAGGGACATGAAGCTGCCATCCCAGCTACCCTGGAAGTCTCAATAAGTGACCATTAGATTCCTTAAGCACAGGCAGGGCTCTAGGAGTTTGGGTGTACTTGTGCTGGTGGCCTCCTCTTATGATAAAGGCAGGTAGCCATACTCCGGATTACTAGGGACCAGGTACTCCGGACCCCCTTGGGGTCTGGTGGTTCTCAGCCAGTAACTAGCTGGCCCAAGACCAGCCCACATCCGTCCTGGGCTCCGTCTTTGGGCCTCCTGCTTGCCAGAGCACCTGGGATAGGGTTCAGCAGGCAAGGGGAAGCTTTTCCTGCTGAGCTGGGTCTAAGAGCTTCGACCGAAGACCCGGCGGGCCCCAGGCTGAGCATGCCTCATCCTGGGCTCCATCCTCTGGCCCACAGCATGGCAAAGATCCCGGGATGCGGTTCTGTGGGCCCTGGGAGCCCTGCACTCCGTGTCTGGGTCCAGAAGCTCCAAACGGGCCCAGCGCCCTGCCGGGCGCAATCCTGGGGCCTGCCCCACAGCGAAGGTCCCAGGCCGAGGTCCACCGGCCTCGGGGAGGCCTCTCCCTGCTTTGCTGTGTGGTAATGTGCCTTCGGGTCCGAGGTCGGGGCAGCCTCATCCTGCTTCACTGCATGTTAATGTCCCTTCAAGCCCCCGGGCCGCAGAACCCCATCTCCTCCAAGGACAAGTGGACGCCATGTTTGTTAGGGCACCGTGCAACCAGATGGCAGTCCTTTGAGCTGGCCACCTGGTCACACGTAATGCTTTCCAATGGCGCGAACAGATGACCGAGCTACCCTGGAAGTCCCTATGAGAGCTCAATTGCTTCCCTGAGCCCAGTCAGGGCTCCAGGAGGCTGCTGGCGCTTGCATCTTCAGTGTGCATGGATAACAAGAAAGTGGGTTTGCCTTCCTCTGGATTACCAGGGACAGGGTATTCCGATCCCCCTTGGGGTTCTCAGCCAGTGACCAGGTAGCCCAGGATCAGCCCATCTCCATCCTGAATGCCTGAGCACCCAGGACAGGAATCTGTTGGGCACTGGGTTGGGCACTCCCACCCTGGGTTCTGTCCTCCAGCCTGCCGCACTGACAAGGTCCCGGGTCGAGGGTCCACCAGGCCCGTAGAAGCCTCCGTAAACAAAAAGCGCCTTACCTCATTCAAAACATCCAACCTTCATAGACCACAACGGATGTTCTGATACATCATCTAGAACATCTGGACGTGTTAACTAGCACTAATCTTGTAGGTCAAGGATGTCGTTATGAACAATAGAAACAGGTTCCCTGCTCCCACCCAAAAAAATTGTGTGAGGACAGAGAGAGTGCCTCACGGACGTAACACCGGAGGGGGTTCCTGGTTTAATAATATCCAGTGTACCCACTTCTCATCATCGGTCACTCTCTCTGTGTGCAGTGTGTGAAAATAACCAGGTGACAACAGTAAAATATGTAAGTAGTCATAATAGTGATAAAGAAATAAATCTAGTACCAGGGTGCATACAAAGATGTACAAGTGCACCACTCACCCCAAAAAAAGTGTAAAAAGTGTAACCCAAAATGGTTAAAATTACAATGGTCAGGGTTGCTGGCTCTCTTACTTTATTCTGGTGCTGCAAGCCTTTCCAAATTTAAAATTGGTTATTCATATACCAAAAAAGTTCAAAGTGCCGACATGTTTCATTGCTCTTATTGCAGCAATTTCATCAGGGCAAACTGGGGTTCTTGGTTTGTGGTCATCACACTCATATGTATATAAAACCTTTTGATTGCAACGTCTGAACGTACCGGCAACCACATATCGGATCCTGTGTCCTCCGATCACGTATCCTTCAGTAGCTTGGTATGGTTACTCAAGCTAATTGAGCCGCGTCCCTCAGGCGCTTCCCTCCGGCGCTGGAGACCGTCGGCAGCGCCGGAGGGACGCGGCTCAATTAGCTTGAGTAACCATACCAAGCTACTGAAGGATACGTGATAGGAGGACACGGGATCCGATATATGGTTGCCGGTACATTCAGACGTGGCAATCAAAAGGTTTTATATACATATGAGTGTGATGACCACGAACCAAGAACCCCAGTTTGCCCTGATGAAATTGCTGAAATAAGAGCAATGAAACATGTCTGCACTTTGAACATTTTTGATATATGAATAACCAATTTTAAATTTGGAAAGGCTTGCAGCACAAGAATAAAGTAAGAGAGCCAGCAACCCAGACCATTGTAATTTTAACCATTTTGGGTTACACTTTTTACACTTTTTTTGGGGTGAGTGGTGCACTTGTACATCTTTGTATGCACCCTGGTACTAGATTTATTTCTTTATCACTATTATGACTACTTACATATTTTATTGTTGTCACCTGGTTATTTTCACACACTGCACACAGAGAGAGTGACCGATGATGAGAAGTGGGTACACTGGATATTATTAAACTATGAACCCCCTCGGGTGTTACGTCCGTGAGGCACTCTCTCTGTCCTCACACAATTTTTTTGGGTGGGCGCAGGGAACCTGTATCTATTGTTCATAACGACATCCTTGACCTACGAGATTAGTGCTAGTTAACACGTCCAGATGTTCTAGATGATGTATCAGAACATCCGTTGTGGTCTATGAAGGTTGGATGTTTTGAATGAGGTAAGGCGCTTTTTGTTTACAGTGGCTTGAGTGGGGGGCGGACTTACCTTGTATCCCCCTTTACTCCTATTGATTAATTTGGCAGTAGAAGCCTCCCTCTGCTTTGCCTGTGTGTTAAGGTGCATTCGGGTCTTGGGTCGGAGTTCAGGCCCGGCCCTCCTTGTAGTCCCATGCCTGAGGCCCAGGTGGGGCTCTGATCCCCCGGGCCACAGGGCCCTCATCCCCTTGGGTTCTGATGGTTCTCAGCCAGTGACCAGCTGGCTCAGGACAGGCCCACCTCCATCCCTGAATGCCAGAGTACCCTGGACAGGGTTCTGTGGGCTTGAGGAGGCTTCCCCTGCTGAACCAGGTTCAGGAGCTCCTGGACTTCCTCCTCTGGCCCATTGTGTGGCAAAGCATAGGTACTGGATGAGTGATTGGATGAGTGTATGTGTAGTGCCAAGATGATTGCATGAGTGTATATATGGGGCCTGGGTGATTGCATAAGTGCATGGGTAGTGACTGGGTGATAGGATGAGTGAATGTGTAGTGCCAAGATGATAGGATAAGTGTATGTGTAGTGCCAGGGTGATTGGATAACTGCATGAGTAGTGCATTTGTTATTGGATGAGTGCCAAAATACTGCCTGGGTGACTGAATAAGTGTAGGGTTACTGACTGGGTGATTGGATCTGTGCATAGTTACTGTGTGGATGATTGGTTTAGTATATGGGTACTACCTTAGTCATTCAATGAGTGCAAGTGTAGTTTCTGGATGATTGGATGAGCATATGAATAGTGACACAGTGAATCCATCACTATATTTGGGATTTGATACATAGAATATGTCTCGATCTGGAACCACTGTGAAAAAATATAAACAAAAGAGAAACATATTAGGATTTAATTTTAACATTAAGCAAGCAAAACTATATACAATATTTTTTTCTTCAGTTTATTAAAGCATAGAAAAATATTATAATATTTTTACTGTTTTAGTCTTTTATACTTCTTCACTTTTTAACAGTGGTCTGTATGAAGCATCATCAAACATTGGGAAAAAAATGATCGATCAATTGTAAAAAAAAAAACTAATGTGCACAGTACATCATTAGAAATATATGATACTGTGGCTTCAACTTACTACAAGTTTCTTTTAGTGGTATGGTGATTGGTTACTATCTTAATGAAAACAACTATATGCTAAAACTGTTTCTAATATTTTAATATCTGGTACAAAATATCAAAAAATTATGAAGCAGTCTTCATTTTTGGATATTCTTTTGTAAACATCATACCTGGTAGGCCAAATGATGTCTAAAGTATTTTGGCCCATATATGAAAAACATAACACACTGTAGTACGTAGCAGTTGTTGTTGCAGAAACAAAAGAGGTCATTTTTTTAGTGGTGAAGAGACTTTTTATATACAACTTAAGGCTGCAGGTATTATAGTATACCCATTTAGTTTTTTCCTTTATTAACCCCTTCCATGCTCATGACAGAACGGTTCCGTCATGAGCGTCGGTTGAGCTGTGCTCATGACGGAACCGTTCCGTCATGAGCCCATAGGCTCAATAGAACCTTCAGCACAGCACGAAAATTCGCGCCGCGCTGAAGGGGTTAACAGAATGTAGTAATCGAAAATGTTATAAATTCCTTTCCAACAGTTAAAAGGAGTCTTTCATTTCTGATAGGTAACCGTAGAGAATACCTTAATAGGCTGAATAATGTCTCAGAAACACATAATCCATATACACGTCAACACAGCACTGGATTTTGTTACCCGAAATAGTCCTTAAAACTTCAGTTCTAGAAATAGAAGATATGTGTTTGGAAATATTTTAGGTAGTCTTGCTTTGAGTCTCATTTGTATGTAATTGCACTCTGTCCATCCTCTTTCACATCATACATTTATTGTGTAGTGTCCAAGTGTTATATTAACTACTTCATGAAGTATGATTTCTATAGTTCTGAAAGTTGTTTTTGGAATGGAAATGTTTCCAGCTGTGAAGTTTGTTATTTCAGTTTCTAATTTAGTACCATCCACTCTGCAATGTTGTAGCATCCCTATGATATATTGTCCATATCTTTGTAGTAACAACGTAGGACTTAGTTCTGATCTGTAGTCTGGAAGGATCATATCTTGATGGGCGTTTTTTGATACATTTTCAAAGGCCACAGCCTTACAAGCTGGTAACGTCAAGTAGAGGAATTGTTACAAATTGATTTAAGTACTAGCGGTGAACTCACAATCTGCACAGTCATAGTTCCAATCATAACTTAAAATAAATAATTCATTGATATTCAAATATTCTTCCTCTAATACTGCTAGCATTACCATAAAGAATTATTGAGTATTCTGCTGAAGATTTTGAGAAAAAACTACTGATCCAGTAGTCTCATCTGTAAGTTTTGTTATTGCAAAAGCAGAATGTTTAACACTTATGTCACTTCTTAGTTCTTCAAGTAAACTACATAGTTATGGAGATATTGTTTTATCTACTTTTTCTTTAATAGAATTGATAAAATGAGGCAAATGATACAGTCCATTTAACACTACATTTGCATAACAATTCACTCCAGCTTTGATTTTTTACACTTTTGACACATGATTGATTTTTCAAACACAGGATACTGGCCTAAATGAGGAGCATATTGACTTCTTAACCAATTATATACCCTTAGACAGCTCACGTCAGCACTTTCTTTCTTCTCATCTAAATCAATTAGAAATAAACCAGATAATTTGCAACAAAGCTACAAATTACATTCCTTCTTTGAATATACTGCTACCAATATTAATAAGTGCTGTATCTACACTTAAACCTTGTGATTTGTGGATTGTTACTGCATACGCTAAAGACACTGGAAACTGCTCACTGGCCATACAAATATTTTACAAGCCGGAAACGTTCAACGCATCTACAACCCAAAACATTGCATACAGTCTTATACGTAGCTGTCTTATACACACTCTCAACACAAAGGCTCTTCTCACAGCCATCCAAGAGCCCAACATGTTGTCCATTTTCTCATTAAATAATTAAAATAAAATTATAATAATTTGCGATGACGCTGTGTTGATCGCGAACACGTTGTGAAATCCCAAAATAAAGGCAAACATTTAACGACCACCACCACATTCAAAAATTATAACTTAAACAATTAATTTAGCTATTACAATACACACATTTCTAACCTAAAGAACATGTTTGTACACATACACTTGTTGTAACTTTTTAATAACTGTGTTTGAACCTTCCTTCAAGTCTTCACGATTACGCCAAGTGTCGCGATGACTTCAGTCACGGCAATGATCTCGCCTTTTTTAAGAGGTGTAAAACACATATAACAACACACGAAAACACTGGGAGACGGATAAGGTGCTGGCTATAAAAGAAGGTGTCCCTTTAAAGGACGGATTCCCTCACCCACCAGAGGTGGCATGCTTCATCATTGGGAGTACTCCTAGCATCATGAAGCCTAGTCATAATGTCGGCTACAACCCCCTTGCTGCGAGGGAGGAGCTCAGGGATGTTTTTATATGGGAGGGGTATTACTAAAACCCAATTTGAGCTGACGGATCTATGAGAGGTGCAGTGCTGGAAGTGGAGTGGTGTAAAAATAGCTACAGGGTTTGCCTCTTCATTTTATTCTGGCCACCTTGTGCTAGGATTAAAAACAAGAAATATGATAGAAGACATTAAATCATGCCTTATTGTGCTCAGACCGACATAGTTCAGCCAGTGACCTGTAAAGTGTTGTGGCTTTCTTCAGGATCTCAAAATAGCTATTGCTGTGAAAGTGATGTTGTTTAAAGTGTGAAGAAAAAGATACAAAACCAGTGATCCATGGAGAGGTAGATGATTTGATTCACTGGTAATACCTGTAGGTGGACACAAAAAGACAAATCAAGTGGTATATGAATTAGTAATGAATTACAGCACACCAGCCAATGTGTTTAGTCGGAAAATTAACCAGCAAAAGAATGTGTTAAGCTGAAGTAAAGAGATTAGCCAACAGATCACAGCCCGAAGGCCCTGTCCTATATGAAGTGGGTAATTATTAAGAAAATAATATGACACAGTGAGTGGTCATCATCTAAAAGAGGCACTTACCTGCGACTGAGAGGTATCGTGCCCCAACAGTCCTTATCATCAAAGCTTAAGGTACAAGCGCGTCTCCATCCTGTACATACAAGGTTGTGAGGTTAAAGGAGCAAGAAACATACAAGAAGTTGCCAATTTCAAGCAGCACACATGAAAACAGCAGAGACCAAATCAACTAAAATGTATAATTAAAAGATAATGTTAGAGGCCAGAAAGGCTAAACTAACTTATTGGCTAGTTGCTCAGGGCAGAGAAACTTTCAGGGAAAAACCGGGACAGAGCAAGTATACGTAGGTGTGTCAAGACACTCTTACGAGTGCAATGAAGGTGTCTTGAAACAGAGTTGAGAACCACGAAGTAAAAGAGGTGCTCGGAGTTTACAATAATTGGAGTGTCACTGTATCGTAACAAACAGTACATGCACACTCAAATGTTTTAGATCCTGTTGCTCAGTTGCACCTAGTATCTACCCAGTAATGGAGGTGATGGAGGTGATCTCAATAGTTAAGTCTGAACCATGCTATTGAAATGTAGCGTGTATCGTACGCCGTCACGACTGAGTTCGTATGGCTCAATAATGTACAAACTCAATGTGAAGGACAAACGAGCCATATTCATAGAGTGTGGCTGTCAATTGTAGTTATTGCCCCAAATGTCTGACCCGTGCAAAAGGGGCTAATAGTTATCCTCAGTCCCTCCCATAATAGCCATGGTTACGATGTAACGGCTGACAGGGAAACCTTAAACAAACGTTCGAAATACGCGCGCAGTACAGCTGAGTCGAGCTACTTTTACCTTTGGGTTTGGGGCTGGACATCCATGCGCGCCATGCCGGGGACAGGTGAGTTGCACTGAGAGTGAAAGCCTGTTTGTCATAAGAATATGACCTGCCACTGGACTACTTCCAGGTGAGGGCTCACTGGCTGGTGGGAGCGGTAATCTTCCTGTGACCGATGGTGTCATTCGAGTGGTTCTGCGGAATAAAGTGATACAGGATCATGCAGGGCAGATTAAAAGTGCGTATAGCTGAATGGGCACAATCTCTCTTGCGAGTCGTGACGTTTGACTATCGATCAGAAAGAGTGCATGCCTATCATATTACTCACTTGTGCTCAACACTAGATTGAAACATGAATCTGAGAGAGTGGTTGTGTCTCATGGTGTATACTGGTAGGCATGTTACATCGGGGACAGCCAGGGTATATCTTTGTTCAGCCCCTCTTCTGCTGTGCTCAGCCTGAATACCTATCTTTGTTTGATTCTTAATAAGGTTTTAGTCTTGTTCTATGTCGTAGATGATAGATTGAGCTGGTCAAGAACTGTCCAGTGTAGGACCTCTACGCATTGATTCTGGTCCAAGAAATTTTTGACAGTTTAGCTGCTTGCTTCCTGCATCTAATAGTGCTTTTGTGTTCCAATATTCAGATTCTGACCTTGCGATTAGTCAGGCCTACGTACCTCAGGCTGCAGGGGCACGTGACTAAATATATCAGCCCCTCGCTGTTGCAGTCACTATGATGTTGTAACTGCCAGGGATGGCTTGTTCTGATGTCAATGGTCTTGGCAACTGCAGTCTGTGTGCATACTCCACATGAGCTGCATGGAAAGTGTCCTAGTACTGGTGGGAGAACCCAGAGGGTGTTTTGCTTGGTGAGTGTTTGATGGACACGGTCTAGTGTGGACTAGACTGTCTTTAGGTTACGACTTCTTTTGAAAGCAAAGAGGGGCTTCTGTTGAGACTGTTTTCCTTTATTGAGGGTATGCCAGTTCCTGTGTATCACTTTCTTAACCCGATTGGACAAAGAACAAAAGGTGTTCACACAGACCAGTCTCTCCATAGGTTCTCTGTTTGGTTGAATGTCGAGGAGGGCATCCCGGTTATCATTCTTCGCCATTTGGCGGATCTCTTAACCAAGGAAGGAGAATAATGTCTTTCCATCAAGTTGCATGGTAAATTGGTAGCATGTTCTTTATACTTTCCTAAGCTGGTGCAGTTGCATCTGAGCCTGAGGAAGAGGCTGAATGGTGAATTTTCCCGTAGTGCCTTAGGGTGATAACTGTCATATTGTAAGAATGCGTTACGGGCCATAGGCTTCTGGTAGAGTTCAGTTTCAAGGCGGCCAGCACATGGGAAAATCAGAAGTTCAAGGAATGGTAGACGTTATTTACTGTGCTCACAGGTAAAACCTAAAAATGCATTCTGGAAGTTGAGCCAGATATGAAATTGTACGAGGGAGGAGGCATCACCACACAATATCAACAGTAATCACTGATATACCACTTACAGTGGACGATATGCGATTGGTAAGGATTACGTTCAGACAAGATCTTCTCAATCTCGAATTCATGCATGTAAACATTAGCCAGGCTCCCCATCGAAATCCCTGATATTTGTAAATATATGTGCTCCTCAAATTGAAAGAAATTTTCATTCATGGCTAAAGTCGCACAATCCATGATGGACACATTCATCATGGATTGTGCGATATTAGCCATGAAAGAAAATTTCTTTCAGTATGAGGAGCACCTATAAATCATATTTTTATAGCGAGTTTGTACAAAAACAATCTTTTAAACCCATTTTCCATGTTCAGGAGTATTCTGAGTATGGCAAAGACGTCAGTAACCGCGACGATTGACCCTTTTTTATAAAGTGTAAAACACATGTATGCACACATTTTACAGAATTTTAGACACTATGGGGTTATTACTGCATTGTTTAAAATCCTATTTTTCAAGGTATTTTGTATAAAATTCATAATTAAAATTGATCTTGTTTTTTTACTGTGACGCTGGGCGTCACAAACACCTCAATACCCACGATGGTACACTAGGCGCGACATCACGAATATCACCTGTGAATAATAATAAATATTTTCGACACATAACTTGTGTCACTAATGACCCCATTTGTCATACATGGGGTCAGAGTACCCCTTATATCACATTCAAAAATTATTTTTAGCCCTTGGAACTGTCTCTTATTCATAAAACGGCAGCCACAAATTTTTGATCAGGTTGCATCGAGCCAATCACAACATTCCCGTTGACACGCTTTCGTGATTAACTGTGAACTTGTCGCAATTTACCAGCGATATCACTATACTCTTCAGATTTAATTTCTCAAAACTACTTAATGGATTTACATGAAATAACAAAAAGCACAATCTACATTTCTACCAAATTTGATGTAATTGTATCCAGAGGTTTGGGCTGTAGGTTTGACAACACATTCCTATGGGAATTAAAATGACAAACGCATCCTTATTTCATGCCCCTATTTCTCAGTCTCCACTACACAGATCACCCCCAAACTTTCCATGACTTTCTGTGATCAGGATTTTCATTGGCTCCATGTCATAAAACAAATCAAAAACAAAGCACTCTGCAGAGCCTAAAAGGCTTCCCAAACTTTTGGTCCTGCCTTCTTCAGACGAAAGCTAGTCTGGTATCTTCCCGGCAGAACTCTTTGATCCTCCAGCGCAAAGATCCTGACAGTCCACAGATTCAAAAAATATAACTAGGGATGTCAAAGTTCCATCCTGGATGCTACTAAAACCTGGAATGCGTTACCACTTTCCATTGGTTCCTCCTCGAGTTTGCCCAGGTTTGGTACTGGGAAGCCTTAGGGTAACTGCACGCTTTATAAAAACCCAAAAACAGTAACAGCAGTAAAAAACCCGGGGGGTATGGTTTGACGAGCGTCTTTCCTTTTCGATTCACATCAACAAGTTGGCTGGATGTTGTTTTGGCTTACTTAAAACCCTCAGAAGATTTTTCCTTCTCCTTCCTCTAGCAGCGAGGAAAACTGTTACCTGCGCATTGATCCTGTCTAGGCTGGATTATGCCAATGCCCTTTATGCTGGTGTTCCTGGGTACCTGTTGAAAAAACTGCAGGTGGTTCAAAACACAGCAGTCAGACTTTTGTTGGGCATTCCGGCTGGAAACAGTGTCCGACAGCAGTTACGCTCTCTTCATTGGCTCCCTGTAAGGGAGCAAGTGAAATTTAAATCCTTGACTTTGGCCCACCGCGCCCTGTATGATTGTGGTCCTCTCCCTAACTACAGATGCGCTTTTCATTTTATGTCCCTGCACGCTCTTTGCGGTCCTCGTCCCTCTGCTATGCTATGATCCTTCGTTTTAAGTTTCAGAGACTTGGGGGCAGCTCCTTCACAGTGAGGATGGCGGCAGCCTGGAATGCTCTTCCCCTCGCTTTACGGACTATCCAGGATCCTGTTGTGTTCAGGAGGAAGCTGAAACATATCTTTTCTCCTGTTAGTAGTTCACCTTCCATTCCTCCCCACTAGGCTCCGCGCCGGGATACGCATGAGTAGCTGTGCGCGTTACAAATTTATGTAACATAACATAACATGACAGTGAGAGAAAAATACTGCTCTGGGCTGATCTATGATGTGACTGAGCAAATCCCACAGCGATGGCTGATTGGGCATGACCTGAATCCCATATTATGGGCCTAATTCCCAAAGGTAAACCTATACATTTGTGAAAGTTTACTATTTTTTTAGTATTCACAAACTACAGGTTTAATTTTACTAAGAGCAATTTTATGACTGTGGGGACTCAGCAGTAGCAGCGGAGAACTCTGCACATAAAAAGATAGGTCAGTCGTATATTTTTATGTGCCGAGTTCTCCAAGCAACTGCGCAACTCTGCAAGTTTGCCTTTGAGAAATGGGACCGTAGTTTGTGAATACCCAAAACATTGTAAACATACACCATAGTGTACGTTTACCTTTGTGAAACAGGCCCTTTGTGTATTGCACAAATGATGTATTGCAGACATCTAAACCTATCGCACATGACCTCAAAGAATCTGCTCTTAGCTTAATACATGTTTCTTAGCTTTGATATGTCCATAAGGTCACAGGCTACATGGGCTGACATGCTACAGAAAATAAAATGTACTGTTTTAAAAAAGAGTCATACTATGGAATACAACTCTAAATCTGAAATACATACAATTTTTGTATTGAGCAGGTCATTCATGAAGGTCCTCTTCTAATACTCACTGAAAGTTCGCCGGAAAAACTTCATATAATAGCACTTATTACAACTTCTGGACTAAAGATCAGAGAATGAATTGAGTTCGACGGCTTCCTGTATTTATCAAGTCGTTTTTCAAGTGTTGACAGCTGTTTTTCCTTGTTAATCTACTTTCCTTGTTGTAAAAGCAAGCATATTTTTGTTTGCATTTGTACTGGATAGACTTTGAAACTGATTGTTTCACGTGTGCTCCCATTAAAAATTGAATTTGAAAAATAGAATTTATAAAACCCTAAGGTGTATTCAAATAGGAGGCACACAAACTGTGATATCGTTCAATCCATTTTCCATTCCTCCTCTTTGGCATCCAGCCAGTCACATATCCACTTTTTTTGTTCCACTTCTACATATTTTGTTCCACTTCAAAATATTTTGTTCCACTTCAACACCTGCGAAAAGCTAGTTATTCATCTCCCGATGAATGCCTAATTCTCTTGTTCAAATGGAAAACATTCAAGTCCTAATGAACCACATGATTTGAAGAAATAAAACATTTTTTCATGCGGATCTACTGATACCTTTCCAAAATGGCCACAATTGCTGTCCTTGTTAACATTAATTTCTAGTTTCCTCTGTACGGACTGTATACCTGCTTTGAACTACAGCGGATATACGATCAGGCTTTTTTTCTCTTAATCCCTGCAGTATTAAAGAAAGTTCTTTCAGTCTCGTAAAATATATATTCTGTAATAAAGATAATAAAACGCACACGGGGCACAGTATTATACTGCCATTGATGGGTGGCATTGCGCCAGTAGAGCACTTAGTAAAGTTTTTAATTTGGCGCCCTTTGTGTGCTTAAATCATTCAGTTCTATGTCTAAAACGGCTTGCATTTTTCCATTACATTCATTTACAGCGGGAGAACACATTTTTATACTGAGCCCTATTCTGATTCATATATTCGGTATTGATAAATGCAAATTAGGGGAGAAAAAACCCTGTTGTGTATGAGGGATGAAAGTGCAGAACAACTGCAATCATTCATTAGCCTGAGTGAGGAGTCATGATTTGGGTTTCAAGGACGCGCAGTGGTGTTTGTGACCTTGAAAAATCATTGGAAAACGGTATTTTATAGAAACGTTGACAAAAAGACTCTTTATCGACCGTTTATTTAAGAGGTACTCTAAGGAATTACAAAAAAAGAAACGAACTCAAATGAATGTACATGACAGCACCTGAAAATGTTGTTATCCCAATAAAGCACACCAACGTACCGTGAGCATATTGTTATACGTGTAAAATGAAACCATTCATAACATAACATCTACAGTGATGCAATATTGAAAGATTGATCCTTTTTTCTGCAGTCATTTTGTAGGTATACATTGGCTCCTGCTTGAATGAGTCTGCGTGAGTTGTGAGTTTATTTGGGCCTTGTCACTAATACCATCCTATAACGAAACCTTTATATGTGGTGAAATAATTAATGACATGACTCTAGAACTGTCTCTTGAAACTTTTTATGGGGCCCTCCCTTGAGAAAAAAAATGTGGCAGGGCCCCTTAAGTTGACATAACCTCCTAAAATGATTAATGCCCAAAACACAGTGGGCCTCATTTATGAAGGCCTTGCGCCACTAGTACGTCACTTTTTCCCATTTTAAAAGTGAAGCACGGCTGGCACACGACCTTCCTAAATAAGGCCCAGTGTATTCGAAAATAAGGGATTTTTTTTTAGGGCTGTCCTCAAGGACACTAGTTGGCCTATAGATAAGGCAAAGAGGGAAATTCCTCAGTTAGATTGACGATGGGGTAGGGGGGAGGGAGGGGGAAGCCAATCGGCCAGCAGATGCCATAACCACATGAAAAATAAATCACAAATAATGAGGGAAAATTTCAGAGACACAATTCAAAACACAAGGTGTATGTATTTGCACAAATTTTTAATTCACAGTATAAAAAAATTAATATATAATGTCAGTTTAAAAAACATAAAAATGTACTTTGAAATGTACATGGGTACAAAGCAATAATTTAAAAACACAAGAACACAAGTTGTCGACGCAGCGTTTCGGTATCTAGGATTTGACCTTCATCAGGACAGGGTTTCTAAAAGAAGAAACATCTTATTTAGAAATGGATCTATTACATTTTGATCAGCATTTTGTTCACATCTTCACATCATTGAAAGAAGGACCCACGTTATCTAGCATGATTGACTGACAAGTACAGTGTCAAGATTTTCATTTAACAAAGATGGGCACATTTCCGCCTCTTTTATTAAGCATGTGGTATGGACTTGAGAAAGGGGGGGGGGAACAAATTGGCTAGGGTTTATACAATTTACGCAAGCCCAGGGACTGGAGTGGGGGTAGCCCATCTCTACAAGGATCTTACGGCCAGTTTTTTTAGTTACTGGAGCACGTGAGGGATTGTTAATTTCCTGCCGCTACAAAACCCATTATGATGGAATTGTACAAGTACCTTAAAAAGGAGAAGACGAGATCCTCTCTGTTGGGTTCTATGTTTGTGTTGTGACATCCAACCTTGTGGTGGCACGTTCCTTTGGATGATATGGTAATTCTAAAAGTTTTTTTAGAGAATATTTATATTATTCATATCAAGTCGTCATGGGGATTGTTGCTTAGACATGAATACGCTATGCAGAATTACCTTAACAATTAGTATTCGTGGTGTATTCTTTAGTCTTAACACCGATAAGATGGTTCAAATACGAACTCTGTGGAGGCTGCCTTCATCAATTGGTAAGTCTCTATGAGGGTCCTGTAATGTGGAAAAACAGTATATCCACGAATACTAATTGTTAAGGTAATTCTGCATAGCGTATTCATGTCTAAGCAACAATCCCCATGACGACTTGATATGAATAATATAAATATTCTCTAAAAAAACTTTTAGAATTACCATATCATCCAAAGGAACGTGCCACCACAAGGTTGGATGTCACAACACAAACATAGAACCCAACAGAGAGGATCTCGTCTTCTCCTTTTTAAGGTACTTGTACAATTCCATCATAATGGGTTTTGTAGCGGCAGGAAATTAACAATCCCTCACGTGCTCCAGTAACTAAAAAAACTGGCCGTAAGATCCTTGTAGAGATGGGCTACCCCCACTCCAGTCCCTGGGCTTGCGTAAATTGTATAAACCCTAGCCAATTTGTTCCCCCCCCCCCTTTCTCAAGTCCATACCACATGCTTAATAAAAGAGGCGGAAATGTGCCCATCTTTGTTAAATGAAAATCTTGACACTGTACTTGTCAGTCAATCATGCTAGATAACGTGGGTCCTTCTTTCAATGATGTGAAGATGTGAACAAAATGCTGATCAAAATGTAATAGATCCATTTCTAAATAAGATGTTTCTTCTTTTAGAAACCCTGTCCTGATGAAGGTCAAATCCTAGATACCGAAACGCTGCGTCGACAACTTGTGTTCTTGTGTTTTTAAATTATTGCTTTGTACCCATGTACATTTCAAAGTACATTTTTATGTTTTTTAAACTGACATTATATATTAATTTTTTTATACTGTGAATTAAAAATTTTTGCAAATACATACACCTTGTGTTTTGAATTGTGTCTCTGAAATTTTCCCTCATTATTTGTGATTTATTTTTCATGTGGTTATGGCATCTGCTGGCCGATTGGCTTCCCCCTCCCTCCCCCCTACCCCATCGTCAATCTAACTGAGGAATTTCCCTCTTTGCCTTATCTATAGGCCAACTAGGGACTACTTGTTCGTTGTAACAATTGTTTTTCTCCTCGTCCCCTAACGGATTGTGAGGAGACCTCCCTTTTCATTTTCTTGTCCTCAAGGACAGGCACATGCCCGTACCCTTACTCTGTAGGCACTAATGGTAATGTGGGACCAACAGTGTATATTTTAAAGGTTGCGGCAGTGACGTTTTGCTTGCAAACACTGTATAGGCTCAGCAGAAGAAGATCACCAGCCCTGTCATGCGTCACTCACCTGAACAACTGCTCTGTTCCCTTTGGGTGATGACTGGACCTGATCTCTTCTAAGTGCTGACTTCAGTGGACTGGGACGTCAGGAACAGGAAGATATAGGCCGGGAACAGCAGAAAGCCAGAGACTCTCTGGAGCCACCGAAAACCATGGAAAACTGAGAGGCACATAACCAGTCAACCTTAAATTAGGTCATATTCCATCTGAGGAGTCAAATCCAGGCGCCACCCGGACTCTGCACCTGATGGCCACAAGCGCATCATTGCCGCAGAATGCAGCGCCTTCTGTCTCTCTTGCATAACCTGCTCTAGATTGGGGTGGCATGTAGCTGTGGCAGGGGACGCCTTCTCTTCCTATGCTTCCCACTATGAATGACAGCTTGTTGAGAAGACCCTTCACTCCCTATCACCAGCACCTGGTGACCCATAGTTTCCAACCAGGTCAGACCTGTTCAGCAATATCAAAAAATAGCGTGTTACCATCTGAGACCACTCGCATCCTTGACAGGAAGAGGAGGGAGTATTTGATGCCCAACTCTCAGAGGGATCACTAACAACTTGAAACTAGCCCCTCTGCCTCTGCACCCCGTGGAGTAGTCAGTGAAAAAAAGTACTGTGGCATTATAAACTTTCACCTCCCCCAGCTTGCATACCTCCCTCAGGACAGCGTCTTGATCCCTGTAGGAGGCAGAAGAGAAAGTGTCTAGGATCTGTCCCAGGCAGCGGACAGCACGTCGGCACTCGATGGGCCTGCAGCACAACAAAGAAAGAGGATAGTGCACCAGCTAGCAGTAGGTCATGCAACCATGTCTCAGTATATTCCACTGCATCAGCTCCTTTTGCTCCTACAGGCAGACCCACCACACACACGTTGTTCTGCCGGGAGCGGTCCTCCACATCCTCCACTCTTCTTTCTAGTGATTTCACATGTGCCATTAGCTGCTGTTTCTCCAACGCTGCATTCTGGGTAATAGGTTGGACTTCAGCCAGTTCTTGCACAGTGTCGTGTATCTTGTCCGTCAGCTTGCAATGATATGCGTCCTCCAAGGTGAAGTCAACTGTGATTTTGTTGATTCTGCCCTCAAGAGAAATGCACGTTTTTTTGAAGGAGGTACCTATTTTCTCCACATCTGCGAGTACAGAGTCTAGTTTGGAGTCCAGGTTGTACGCTGTCACCTGCCCCGGCAGCCAGAGACGCCCAGATGCTTGATCCACCACAAGAAGGAGCAGTCATTTGTTGATGCCGTCCCCATGTGCAGGGAGCCCATCGTTATGCCAGAAGCCCAGGCACTGTGTATGAGATGCCGTGTAGTGCAGCCAGCCTCCAGTCAGGTGTATGCTAGCCAAGAATCTTCGTTCAGGTGGTACAGGGGGAAATCAATCAATTGGTCAATCAGGGACTTATATAGCGCGGCTACTCCCCAGTGAGGCTCTCAAGGTGCTGGGGAGGGGGGCTGCTTGTTGGATTGGGTGGATGATCATTCAAAGAGCCAGGTCTTGAGGTCCTTCCTGAATTGGGTCAGCAACACAGATTGACTGAGTTGCAGGGTGTTTTAGGTCTTTACAGTGAGGTAGGAGAATGGCCTTCCTTCTGTTCTGGTCTTGTGGATCCTGGGGATAGAGGCAAGGGTGAGTTGAAAGGATCAGAGTTGGCTGGCGGGTACATGGAATGTGAGGCGGTGGCTCCAGTATGCTGGTCCTTCGTCGTGTAGAGATTTGTATGCATGAGTGAGGAGTTTGAAAATTACTCTCTTTTTGACTGGGAGCCAGCGGAGTTGTCGGAGGCGTTGTGTGATGCGGCTGCAGCGGGGGATTTTGAGGACCAGTCTGGCTGCAGCATTTTGGACGTTCTGTAGTTTCTTGAGCTGTTTTTGGGTGATGCCGGTAAAGAGTGTGTTGTGATAGTTGAGCCTGCTGGTGGGGAGTGCGTTGGTGACCGTCTTTCTGGATTCAAGGGGATCCATCTGAATGTCTTTTGAAGCAGGCGGAGTGCGTGGAAGCAGGCTGGGGAAACTTTGTTGATTTGGTGGTTCATAGAGAGTGATTAGTCCAGTATAATGCTGAGGTTGCATGCATAGTCCATCCGGGTGAGGTGAAATCCCAGACCTGCTGGCCACCGGGAGTCATCCCAGGCTGAAGTTGTGGGTCCTAGGATGAGTGCCTCAGTCTTGTCCGAATTGAGCTTGAAGCAGCTGTCTTTCTTCCAGGTAGCAATAGCCTTCATTCTGGTGGTTGTGGGTTCATTGGTAAGGCCCTAAGTACTTTATAGATATTTTCAAGCCTTACACCCCAGGACGCTCTTTGCGCTCTAGCGACCAACTTTTACTTAAAGTACCCAGAATTAAGAAGGCCAGGCAAGGTGGACGTGCACTGGCCCACACTGGACCTGTCTTATGGAACTCACTGCCGCTCGAACTAAGGTCAATCACCAACCACATGATGTTTAGGAAAAACCTCAAGACCCTTCTGTTCCCCAGCTACTAACTGCCCTCCCATCTTTGGACACAGTTTCTTACTCTCTCAATACTCGCAGTTATAGCGCGGAGATACCCCTTCGGGGGTCTAGTCTGGCGCTTTATAAGCATATAAAATAAAAATAAATAAAAATAAGGGAGAAGATCAGCAGGGTATCGTTGGTGTAGGAGATGATGATGAGTCTCTGGCTTCTGATGATGAATGCAAGATGGGCCATGTAGACGTTGAAGAAGATGGGGCTCTGGGAGGAACACTGGGGTGCTCCACAGCTGACTTTCGTGGGTTCTGAGAGGAACTGCAGTAGTCTGACTCACTGGGTCTGGCCAGTGAGGAAGGAGTGGATCCAGTCCAAAGCCTTGTCGCCAATGCCAGTGTCATAGAGTCTTGTGATTGGGGTGCAGAGGGAGACAGCGTTGAAGGAGGCGAAGAGGTCTAGTAGGATGAGGGCTGCAGTCTCACCTCGGTCGAGGAGGAAACAGATGTTATCTGTGGCAGCGCGGAGTGCAGTCTCTGTGCTGTGGTCACTTCGGAAGCCGGATTGGGATGTTTCCAAGATGTGGTTCACTTTGATGAACTTTAGGAGTTGGGCATTGATGGCCTTCACTAAGACCTTGTCTGGGAAGGGGAGGAGTGAGATCGGTCTGAAGGGTCTGAGGATGGCTTCTTCAGCAGAGGGTTGATCCTGGCATGTCTACAGTTGTAGGGGAAGGTGCTGGTTTTAATGGAGCAGTTGATGGTGAAGTAAAGCTGGGGGGTGATGGCGGCCCCTGCTCTGTGGAAGATGTGGTACCTGAATGGATGCCCTTCATGGTCTTGAGTGTCCTCTGTTGTGAGTTGGTACCAGCAGAGCATGGTCTGTTGGGGTGCAGCTTGGTTGTGTATGATGGTGGTGGGCATGGTGGGCGAATCTGGGGTGTCGTAGCTGTTGTAGATCTTCCAAATCTTGTGGTGGAAAAAGGTGCCAAGTATGTTGCAAAGGTCTTGGGAGAGGGGGACGTCTGTGGTCTCGCTGTTGGACCTGCCAAACTCCTTGACGATGCCGAAGAATTTCTTGCTGTTGTGTGCGTTGATGTTGATTCTGTCTTGGGGGGCCATTTTCTTAGTGGTTTTCAGGAGGAGGTGGTGTGCGCTGACAGCAGATTTGAAGGTTGCATGAGTTTCCAGGGTTTTGTTGTGCCTCCTTCTTTTCTCGAGACATTTGCAGGTTTGTCTGGACTCGTGGAGAGTAAACCAGCTGGCCTTCTTGGAGGGGCCTCACCCTCCACAAAATACGGGTAGCGGCACCTCCTCCAGCCTGTAATTCAGAGTGACGCGGCCTGCCATTGGCAATTTTGTCTGTCCACTCCAGTGTAGTGGTGGCACATGTTATGCAATGCACAACTCCCCACGTCGGTGTGCAGGAGCACCTCTACCGATCTCAGCTCCATGGGGCACCTAGTGTTCTTCTAACACAGGTCAGCAATGTGTCCCCATGAGACCTGCCAGACTTCACAACCCGGTAAGGGCGATTGCGAATTCATCAATGTATACCACCGAGGCCCACAGTCTCCGGTCCGATGAGTCCCACCTCCACCATCAGACCACAGTAAGTCTACAGCACAAGAACCTCTTACTCCAGGGCTCAGACACAGGCCCAGCGAGCCCTCCAGTCCACAGAGGCTGTCAGCGCTTTAGGCATCAGCCACCATGGTGTTGTAAGGATGGTGCAATGAAAAGTGCAGCATCACTGTTTTTCCCCAACATCTACATGGCCCCTCTCCGCCATCGTCCGACAGCACCGACTCAGCATAGTATCCTATGCCAACGACACCCAGCTCATCCTCTCTCTCACAAAGGACCCCATCACCACCAGACTAAACTTCCAGGAATGAATGAAAGACGTTGCATCCTGGAGGAGTAACAGCTGCCTGAAGCTCAACTCAGAGAAGACAGAGGTCCTCTTCCTCGGATCCACCCTCTTCAGCCCCCCCACACCCATGGACCATGCCCGTAACCACAGCATCATACTCAACTCCTCCCTCTCTATAACTCGACAGGTCAAGGCCATCACCTCCACCTGCTTCAACACCCTTCGCATCCTCCGAAAGACCTTCAAATGGATCCACCCCCCGAATCAAGGAAGAGCGCCACTCACACACTCATAACCAGCCAACTGAAGTATGGAAACACCCTCTACACTGGGATCAACAATTCTCTACTCGGCAAACTCCAGACCATAAAGAACACCGCAGCCAGACTCGTCCTCGGCATCCCTCGACACAAGCATATCACCCAGCACCTGCACATCCTCCACTGGCTCCCTGTCGTGAAAAGAGTAGCCATCAAGATACTGACCCACCCTACAAATGCCTCCACAACACCAGACCCCAATACCTCAACAACGGACTCTTCTTCCACCTACCCAAAAGGAACCCGACCTCGCCGAACCACCACGCATCTGCAGAGCAAGAACGGGCGGAAGAACCTTCTCCTAAATCTCGGCCAAGACTTGGAACGAACTACGGATCAACATCAGGCATGGCCCCACCCTGCACATCTTCAGTTAGACCCTCAAGACCAGGCTCTTTGACTGACGGGAGCTGCCTCCACCCACCCAGCACCTTGAGACCCTCATGAGTGAGAAACACACTTATGAATTCCCTGATTGATTGATTGATTTATTGATGCACCACTTTTCATAAATAGGGACCAGATTCTGCCTTTCTTCTTCCCATGGGACTCTGGCTGGGCAACCAGGCAGCTGGGGGGTTTGAAGGTTTGTTAACCTGTTCTGAACTTGGTCCTGGCTCCACCATTCTGCATTCCGGTGTTTTTAATATTTATTTATCTTAGAGATGTATTTGTCAGCTCTTTTTGCCTCTAGAGGCTGAAAAGTGGTATTGTGCTGGAGAACATGCGTGTTTTTGCCTCTAATTGGCCCTCTTTTACTTTTTTTGCGCTAGCGGCAAGATTTTTTCGTTGTGACGCTATAGTTAGCAGCAATTTCTGCCGCCGCTAGCTGATCCTAACGCCATGTAACGATGGATTATAAATACGTGGCAAATATGGCGATGGATTTCAGCGATAGACAGCAGTAAAGAAAGTGCTGTAAGCATCGTTAAAACAATTATTATAAATATAACCCCTAGTGCTTAGACTATTCTGCCTGTGCCCACTCTGTAAAAAAACCCTACAGGGCATCTGCCTTCGCATAGAACACCTCACACTGCCCTCAGAGGAACCTTGTGACCGTTAGCAACCCCCAAATTACCCATACATAACTCTCTGAAGACCTTAGTAAAGAAAGAAATAAACCATGGATAGCGAGGATGGGGTGCATAGAATTGACTGGGTTTGAGAGAGGAGGGTTAAATGGAATATAGGACTGAGGGGGTAAGCCGTTAGGGGATAGAGGAGAGTGATTATTGTTGCAAGTGAAGAGGAAAGTAATCATGAGAGGACTTTGGGAAAGGTAAGCCTAAGGGGTTGAGAGTTGGTTGGGAATAGGTACAAGGTTTTGCATAGAAGTAATGATTACAAAAGAGGGATGAAGGCACGGAGGGGCATATTTACAAGCAAGTGGCACAGTGCGGGTTAGCTCTAAAATGGCAAATTCAGAGATCCATCAATTTAGAATCTAGAAATTAAGGGATATGCTGTATTTACAATATTATGATGCATTTCTCCATGTGCTGGCACTAAAATAAGTTGGTTAGCACCAACACAGGCACACTTGCACCGTAGTGCGAGGGTCCCTGCCTTGAGGGAATGATTGTTTATGTGCAGGAAAGTGTCCCTTCCTGCACATAAACAATCCAGAATGGCCATTTGTAACTCCTATGTGTGCTGAATTGTGCAGCACACATAGAAGTTGTAAATCGTAATTTTTTTTTATGATTGTTTATGTGCAGGAAGGACAAAATCACCTGCAAATAAACAATCATTCATGGCTATTTGCTGTCTTTATGTGTGCTGCACAATGCAGCACACATAAAAACAGCAAAAATGAGGAGAAAGGTTGCTTTTCTCCTTGTTTCGCTATGTTAAGACCAGGTTTTTCCTGGTCCTAATTTTGGTGCTGTCTCGTATGTATGCCAGCCTTGTAAATAAGGGGCAGCTTCAAAATCAATGGGTGTTGTGGCAGAATGCCCACAACAACACCCATTGCCCACCCCTTTCACGCTATAGTGTGAAAGAGTGCCTGTAAAGAAGGTGAAGCCCCTATCGCCACAGGAATGGTAATAAAAATGATGTTCCTGTGGCGATAGCGGCTTGTAAATATGCCCCAGAGTGTGTCAAGAAGTGAATGGGTGGAGTGAGGGAGTAGTAGGATCAACAAAGTTGCACAAGATGAGGGATTCAGTCAGATGTAGCTCAAGAAGATGATAGACAAACTAAGCATCGTATTAGAGAGAAGAAAGGTGCCTGTTCTTCCCCTACGCAGTCCTCCATGTGAAACAGTACTAATATTACTCATACAATTTATGCACAAACATATGAGGTAGATATTTCATTAAAATGCAAATTCAATAAATAACAGCTATATTTGCATTGATGAATGCAATTTAGAAATGAAATGACAGTTTAAATGTGCGAATTACACAAAGCAGACAAAGTTATTGGTATAAGCCTCAGAAAAGTTTAAGTACAAGGTTTGCTTTCAACTAGAAATGTACTGACATGCTGAAATGTGCACAGTTGAGAAAAGCTTGACCTTATTCTGACCTCTTTAGAAATATTTGTCAAATCTGCACAATGTTCATATTAAATAAATGTCCAACGCTTTGCTAAAAGAAGCACTTTATTGCGAGAAAAAGACATCCTATTTTCTTATACAGCACACCTAATGATTTGACTAGAATAGTTGTTCATTTTAAAGACATGATTTATTGTTCGTACTAAAGAAATGCATTGGTAAACAATACATTGTAAGCTGGTGTTTCTTCTTTAACATAAGTTCATTGTTAACAGAATGATATCCAGAACATTAGAAGGTTAGAATGGGATTGCTGCTTGTGGGGAAGCTTTCTAAATCGATCACTGCTGCTTCTGGTTTCCAAATGCCACACTTATTACTGTTCCCCACCAACTCAAGTTGCCCAAGTAAATATGGAGTCATTCCCTAAGAGTACTCAAAACCACAAGGTATGCACCAACCTATAGATTACAAGACAAAGTGAAGAATGACTAACATAGATTTCCAGTTTATGAGTAATAACAACGTGATGGTTTTCTTATAATTACTTCACTGGGAGCGAGTGATAAAAGCATTATTTTACACAATGTAAAGAGGAGGGAATCTCAGGACCAGCTTACTCAGACAGACAGACAGCTCATTTAAAGATATATTTGGAAAACAGGAAAACCCATTTTGAAAAAAGAGCAACCAAAGATGTGTGTAAAATATGAAAATACTGGAAAAAGAGACAATGATGTTGGTTGAAAGCATAAGAAAACAGATAGTGACTAGCAATAACGATTTGGCAGGCAGTCCTTAACACCAAAAGATTAGTTGCAAGTAAAAAAGAATAACTGATTCAAGTTCAGAAGGAAACCTGTAGAAACACATTAAAAGAAAAAGTGAAAGGGTGATGGAATTAGGAAAAAAGAGGTAATGATGAAAGTCGTTAATGACAGTATATCATACAGATAGTGAAAAGAATGCAAGTCCAACATGAAAATATAGGAACACCGGAAAATGACTGTGCTAAAGAGAAGCATAGTTAGGCCTGGGAGTTGTTTTCAATTATGCCAGAGTCATTGGAGTAATTCCAACACCTGCTTGCACTACCAGAATTTACCTTGGTTGAAACGTACACTAGAATACTGGAAGAGACATGCATTGAAGAGTGGTGCAAAGCAGCATTCTTTGTTATTAAGATTCATTTTTTAAACATTGTAACTTCCTGGTTATTGGATTCACATGGGCAGAAGGCTATTGCGCTGTGGATAATGACCTATGAGGCAAGGAACCTAAACAACTTTGGGTTATTGAGTGGAAGCTCACTCAATAGTTTCAGCTAAGTAACATGAAACAAACTTAAGCATCCTTCATGTCAATTGCCAAAAGGATGTATCAAC
The DNA here is from genome assembly GCF_964261635.1 of Lissotriton helveticus. Lineage (NCBI taxonomy): Eukaryota > Metazoa > Chordata > Amphibia > Caudata > Salamandridae > Lissotriton > Lissotriton helveticus. Next base: position 856,991,630 of record NC_136063.1, on the reverse strand, counting down.
TATAGGCAGCTGTCATAGATTTTTAATCTTTGATTTTACACTTCATAACAGATTAGACCAGTTTTAAAATAGATTTACACCATTACCCGTTTCACATCAAACTAATGTGCAAACATTATACATCTAGTACTTGAACTTAACTCTCACCACTTTAGGTTAGTCTCTTGTTGCCATTACAATGATCGTACCAACTTATACATCCCTGACTAAACAAAAGGATTCACAGAGAATTTCCAGAAAAAATAGCTATTTTTACGCAAGCTAAGCTCCAGTACATGAGCAAGCCCTTATTGTTTCCGGATGAGAAATTACCCAGTGCTTTTCTGATTTCAAAAGTGGCTTGAGATGCATCATAGCCTGTCCTCCCAATTTAAACTAATTGGTAAATTAAGTGCCAAACAGGAATACATTAGGTATTTGGAAACAATTGGTTAGTTACTGAGGTGTAATGGCAAGAAGAACTGAGGTTTGGAATCTTCTGCAGTCGACTGCTGCCCACATCATGTTTGGTTAATAAGCAACCCAGTACACATTTTTAAAAGTGAAACACACACAAAATATCATACCTCGAAATTGATACAAGTCTGCGAGTGCCTACACTAAAAAATCAGGACACAGAGGTGTTCATGAAAATTGTAAATATCCAAAATCCATTAATGAAAGGAGAGAAAGACCAAGTTCTGTTTTTTGTTGTGGTAAGATGGTAAATTTGTAAAGCAGTGACAAATGGACCCACATAAAGTCAAAGACTGACCTTCAGTCAATTATTTGGTTCAGCACTAAAAGAAGGATTGATTTAGAATGTGTGCTAGCAAGATCCTAATCCCTTTGCGAATATGTTGAATACCTCAATGGCTCATCTAGCAAAATTTGCCTTGAAAGAAAAAACCATCCTGCAGAAATTAAAATGCTGGTAGAGTATTCTGTGATAATAGTGACACAAATATAACATGAAGTTCATCATTATTTACAGTCTCACTCATCAAAAAAGGTAACATATTCTAATGGAATCGATGCTGTGCCGTGTAGTTATAGTTATTTTTTAAGTTATCTCACTCTCTCTCCATAATACAAGAATAGATTGGGTTGAGCAGAGCAATCGAGTGTAGCTATTGTTCACAACAATTCCATACTTCTTGTTTTGAATGTCTAAAAGGTCGATACACCTTGATCAGAACCTAGTCACTCATCTCCAACCACATAAACTCTGACCACTCTTGTAGTAATATACTAAGTAAATACCATTGAAAACCTAGAGACAGTCATATCAAAGTCCAAATCCAATTATTGGCTATTAGAGGCCGATGGGTGTGAATTAATGATAAACGAAAAATAAGAAACCACATTGGAGGAAATCAAAACACAGAACCCCAATTCTAAGGAAATACACTTTTGAGAAAATACAAACAAACTGGAAATTAAAGGAAACATTAAAATTCCCAAATTATAGTAAATGTTGGTAGAGTGTAGGACTGGGTAATTTTTAGGGTGATGAGGGATTTTTAGGGCTCAGGAATAACAGGAGTTCAGGTACAGAAAGGGATTTTTAGGTTTCAGAGATATGTGGAGTATAAGGGTGTTGAAGAGCTTTAGGGTTCATGGATGGTAGGAGTCTAGGGCTGGTGATGTTTTTTAAGGTAATATATTAATATGGGTAGCAGCTGGGGTGGTGAAGAGTTCAGGGTGGGGTGAAGTTTAGGGAAGGGAGAGCTCCAACTCCCAGCAGCATCCAGCTTGGACACACCTGCTTCACGCTCATAAGCGCATCGCTGCCCTGTGGAATCTGTAGACGCCATCGCAAGACCTGTGTTGACAGGGGGATTCTGTGCCTGAAGGGAGGACTCCAACTCCTTGCAGCCTCCAGCTTGGACACACCCCATTCGTGCTCAAAAGCAAATCACTTCCCCATGGCGCGCGACGTGCCTGGGCAAAGCCCAGACCAGGTACGGGCCCATCCACGCCCGCCAAAGCCCAGAGGAGGCTTGGCTGGGCAACCCCACGAAGGTTTGGTGTCTGGCGCCTACAATCCATACAAATATGGGAAAAAGGAAAACAAATAGGCAGATGCAGGCAGGGAGATTATCACAACACTTGATTCAATCCTGGTAAGAGTGGCTAATGTGCTGACCAAAGAGATAGAATTGACAAAATGTAGACTGTCGCTCGGTGAACTCAACAGTGGGGGTACTATTAATGAAAGCTCCTTGACTCTTCCGGTCACATTTTCCCTGATCCACCAAGTACCCAGTCTGATCAAAACAGTATTATTATGTCCCCAAAGGAACCTCCAGTGAAAAGGAAGAGAGTATGGGTTAGACAACCAAAAATTTAAAAAACAAATCAGGCAACCACGGGCACTGATCAGGTACATATTCAGGGCCCCTTAAACGAAAACACACACAAAAATTACACCAGATTAAAACAGCTTGTACCAAATGCAATCCAGCCTCTGGTAAAATGTTGAACACTCAATCAAGTTACTACTGGAGAAGGGTGAATTACGCCAGAAGTCTGGTACGGTCACTAAGTAAAAAAAAAAGCCCCAATCTCCTTTAATTATACTTCAAATTTAGCTACCACAAATCAGATGATCAAATGAATGATCATAGAGATCTAAGAGGGAATAAGAATTCCCAGAGTATTTAAATATGTGTGCAATCTGTCTCCCAGAATAGAGATGAGGTAGTTCCTTCGTGAAATCTATGCAATAGTGAGAGACCTGGTCTTACAAGTACTTATACAGCATCCGTCCCCTCTAATATGAAGGTCAATTTGGGTTAAACAAGGTTCCATGGGAAAAAGGAAAATATGGTGCACCTAAGGGATAGGACGGGCCAGTCAATCAGCCAGGACGGGAAGGGGTGGGAAATAGACATCAGACCGTCACCCTCCCACCAGAAGCTAGCTAGCTTGTTTGTCCTTATTTTGGTGAATGTCCCTGAATTAAGGAAGTCACAACATGAGACAGCTGAACAACTCATTGGTAAAGCACTTCACTGGTTGACAAACTTCGGAAAAGTGGGTATGTTTATTCATAGGCATATCATAGGCATATCATCATGGCCAGGAGAATTTCCTGGATTGGATGGTCACAGATATCCATATCCATATCTGGGGATTGCATTGTAGTACGCTTTACCACTCAAGAACTGGTTCGAGACCTATAAAGACACTTTCCTGTTGCACCAGCAGCAGGAATGCAGATATATGCCCTACCACTAGTCTTTTTTTTTTTACAAAGATGTTTATAAGACCCAGATGTGGTAGGAGAAAATCTGATATGTCCCCAGAGAAAAGCTTGCAGCTCTCATGAAGTATTCAGTATTAACAGATTTGCACAGCTTGAAGGTCTAGATGAATGTGATTGACTCATTAGCCATGCTAACGTAAGACCTAGTGAGAAAAAAAGACAAGGTTTCCAGGGAATCCGAGAAAGGCAAGGAGGAGAAAAACATAATAAAGCTAATTTCTTGGATTATTTCAGGGTTTTTCTGCAAGAGAGATGATCAAGAATGGCAAATTGAGATAAATAGATATGATATTGTGTGCCTCCAGGAAACGTGGGCGCTGGCACCCATATCCATGGATGGCTATAGAGCATATCAAACTTTGGCAGTTCCATCAAGAGCAGGTAGAGCAAAAGGTGGCATAGTGACATTAGTGGCAAACACGTTTAGAATACAAAAGTTTTTTAATGATTCTATATATTTTAATTACTTTTTAGTCGAGGGCCTGGAAGATTGGGATCCATTGATAATTAATTTGTACAACAAATTTGAGAGGATGATGGAGACTGTGGCAATGGAACTGAAAAAGGAGATGATAGAAATTACCTCCCAGCACCCAAAAATAGTAAGAACTATTTGGATGAGTGATCTTAATATTAGTCCTTGTCATTTACTGGACAATACTGTTAGTGGAGTAACAGACAGTCTTGGGTACCTGGTCTTAAATTTTAAACATAGTACCTGTGGCAAGGTCTTGAACAAGATGTTAGTGATATGGTACATGGGGATTGAAAATGATGTTCATGTGGTAGCATGGTAGCAGGAGGTATGGAAAAGACGTATGAATCTCCGGATGATGGATCTGCACTTGATTTTATTATTGCTTCTGAACCTCTATTAGAAAGAATTAGCATTACAAGGGTTGATTTCATGGTCTCTAGTGCTCTCTTGGCTTATGGCTAGAGATGGGAGCTTAAGTATGATATGTAGACAGTTTTGGTACCAAAATCTGTCCTTGTTAGAAATAATGGTTATATATTGAAATGGGACAGGGGGAGGGACAATCCCTTCTTCATACTCTGACTGCTAACAGCTACAGAGAGTTTATGACCTACTTAGACAATAGTATCCCTCCAGAGCTGGTGATAATAGCATTTGAAGTATTCCTGAATGGGGTCAGATCCCAATTAATGTGGTCATTTAACCCCTTCGGTGCTGATGACGAGCTGAGCTCGTCATCAGTTGCGCCGCTCGCACGCTGATGACGAGCTGAGCTCGTCATGTAACGCGGCTTTTTGAAAAAAGCAGCGTAGCGCGAAAATCACCGCAGCGCGCATGCGGTTAGGAGCAGTTATAAGGTTAAGCATCCATGGTTTGACCGCAACTGCTTTAAATGTGCTAATAGCCTACATATTGCCTTATGAGCAGTACAGAGGGACCAATGTCTGATAAGAGCCCTATGAGCAAGTTATAAAAAAGCAAGATGGGCTGGACTTAGGAATTTAAAGACTAATGCTTGGGAGGATTTGAGATTGGCATTAATGAGAAAGATAGCCCGGAATTCTGAATTCATAGGATCAGGATTCCTTAGTACCTATCAACCTATCCTCGGAGTTATTCCTATCTTTATACACTCCGTATTTCGAAGCATTTTCGGGTGTCTACCTATGATCCTGCTCGTTGTAGCTGGAATCCTGATTATCGTCTACCTGTTGCGCAATGGATGGACCATCCGCCAGCGAGATTGTAAAAGCTCTCCTGGAGAGATATTACCGTGAGTGCATGATACAGCATCTGGGCGCACCTCACCTACGAGAACTAAGGGGCATATTATCAAGCAATAGCGATAATTATCGCTATTGCTTGGTTAGAGACAACATTTTACACCTGAGCTGCGGCGATTTTTATCGCAGATAAACCTTGGTATTACCAAGGTTTATCGCAAATCCGATAAAAAACGGCCGCAATGCATGAATATCGCTGAAAAGTCAGCGATATTCATGCATTACCGAGCTAATGCTCTTAGCCATGTTATCCACCTCCCATTGGATAACATGGCTAAGAACTGCTCAGGGCAGGTGTTAGCTTTTGGTGATATTCGCGCCTAGCGCGAATATCTCCAAAAGTTGGTAATAGGAGATAGCGATGTTAGCGACTGTTTCCAGTCGCTAACATCTTGGCTCGCCCACTTTGCATGTCATTAGTGATAAATATCAATGACATGCAAAGTGGGGCCCAAGATGGTCGCTATCTCCTACTAGCTGTTGCTAACTGGTGTTAGCGACAGCTAGGTAATAGGGAGATAATTTTATCTCCGCTTTCTTGGCTTTTAAAGCCAAAAAAGCGGAGATAAACCCCCTTGATAATATGCCCCTTAGTGCTTCTTGGTTCTTATCGGTCAGACCAGTCTTCAAAGACTGCATTGTACCTGTTTTCCGATGCCTGTTTCGAGGAGAAGAATGCAAGTTGGACATCTGTTTGACACCTCTAATGGAGACGCCAGCGAACTTAGACTCCATGCTCGAACCACTGCGGTCCCATGCTCAACTCTGCCCTCAGCGTATTCCCATCTTGACATATGCATTCCCCGAGGATCTGCAGGGGCCCTTTTCAACGGAGTTGAATTTCAGCTCCAGCATTGGCACAGAGGTATCGACTACAGCACTGGCTGCCTCTCCAACAGCTGTTGGCAGCACAGAATTTCATCTGTGCACTCTTGAAGTGCTGTGCAATGTACTACAATGTTTATCCCCTGCGGCAGCAGGCAGCGATAATGTTATGTCTCCCAGCCAGGACATTTGATCTAAATCTGGCTCACCATGTGCTGGGAACAAATTCAGAACTTTTTCTTTCCCCTTTTTCATTAAAATGACTATTTTCAAATTGACACTTTCAGAAAGCATGGCCTTCTAAGTACGCTTGCAGTAATTCAACTTGAGTGATCGAACTCATTTTAAACTGTGATTTGCGGAACTTTACTACGAAAGTCAAAATTTGACAAAGAACATTTTTTCCTTGCTTTTTAAACTGTTTTGAAATCATTATAAATGTGTATCACAAATTGTGGATTATTATTGTTGAGTATTAGGTGGAGTGGGTGTTATATTTTATATTGGTACTCTAATATAGGTCTAGAGAACATCGTACTCTTTCCCTACTTCATCTCCCCTTCATTTCATATGAACGAGCCTTATAAGGACATAACTCCTAATAAGGACATAGTGCATTATAAGGACTGACCCCTTTTATGGACTTAACCTTTTACCTAGTTCCATTCAGAGAGTGGAGTTTTCCCAATCGATATTGCTAAGATGTCATTCTTAGCACATATGAATAATTTATGAGAATACTCTCCAGGGGGTATACTTCACCTTTCCTATCTACGCACAAGATTTAATCCCCAACATCATCCTCATACTAAACAATAGCTAACATACACACATGGACTGTATAAATACAGCACCTCTTGCTATCAGTAAAGAGAAGGAACCGAGACTTCAAGGCCGACAGACTGACCAGAGACGCTGAGGCTCCAACATGCAATCGCTTCAACTGACAGTGCTCTGACTATCCCTTGTGGGGTGTCCAACTCAATTCCAGGACGAAGTCCCTCACTCTCACTATTTCAGATAATGAGGTTCGACTAAATCCTAGCCGGATTCTTGGTTCTTAGGCTCTTAGGCTTAGGCTCTTTCGCACCAACTCACATGCTGTGTACACTTAGGTACATCTAGACAGGCATCCTAGGAGTACTCACTATATTTTATAAATGCATTTTATATTCATGTATATGTTCATGACTATTGCAAAATGGTAGAACTGCATTATTCATTTTTATTCACTGTACTGCTGATCTCTGCTACTGTATAACAGTTGTAGTAGCGCATATATTTTACATGAGAAGAACAACGGTTCAATAAATTCTTATTGTAAACACGCCCAACTGTTTCTTCTGTGTATCTCTCTGAGAGAAAACGAGCAAGCACAAGTGACTGGGTGAAAAGTAGTATATTGTTTCCACGTGTCTGAGGAATCAGGGTTTGTTGTGTTCTGAGGTTGCCATAAACGAATCTCTCTGATAAAAGGAGATTCTAGTGGCAATGTGCCCTAGCTAATGCAAAAATAGGCTAGCATACTCGGCAGGGGTGTACAGGGTCAGTCTGCCACCAGACCCACAGTATGTGTTATCCAAAAACAGTGCAGGTCCTGCATGCAGGGTACTGTAGGAACTACACTTCAGAGTCATCCATTTCAGTTTGCAATACTGAAAAGGGGTTAGAGGTAGGCACTGCGGTGGACTTAGGATGCAGAGTAGAAGTAGAAGATGAAGCAGTGGCTCGACCAGATTTGATTCTCCCCATAGACATGTATACTCCAACAACAAAGTGCGGCTGTGTGAGGAAATGCAGGGAAATGCACACAACACAATGTTGTTAGATAGAAATAATGCAGCCAGCGGAAATTCCATAAGCCTTATGTGCTAATATTAGCTGTTTCAGTGAAGTAGTGCAACCAGTTGAGATTTAGTAATCTTAATGTGAGAGTGTTGGCTGTTTCAATGAATTTCAGGCAGTTTACATGTTAAATATATGAAACACTCGACATTAGATGAAGGCTATACTGCGAGAATGCATAGTAGCAGACTCGTAGTACATCCTTGCATGTTTTGTCCTTCAAGAAATTACTGTTCGAGAGGAGCCGGTGCCGTGAGAAATCGCTCTGAATGAAACAAAATGGCGGCTGCAATCCAGTCACAGAACAAGCTGTAGGTTCACAAGAAAAAGTGGAAAAATGAAGTCTTACCACGATTGGTAAAGGCATGGTTAGATACAGGAATAATTCCACAGGAAAGTCCTGGGGTTGGAGCAAGTATCAGAAAGCTTCCACCAGTCAAAAAATCCACATTCCTTGGAATGCGACGCAGAGCGGCGTCAACCAGCCACCATCTTCAACGGCGTCAGACCACGCCACCTATATACGAGATTTATGGCTAGTCTAGAACTATGTGTGAATGTGTCCAAATCCTTTGTTTTAATACAGGAATGCGTCCATAGAAACATTTTAACTTCCATATAGGGGAGAGAAAGATGGAAGTAGTAGACACGTTCAATTATTTGGGGGTACTATTTGACAAGAATTTATCCTAGAAGAAATATTGTACTAAACAGAAAGAGCCTCTTGGAAATTGGCATTACAGCCGTTAAAAAGCTCACAAAAAACTGAATTATAAACAGAGCCTAGAAATGTTAAATATGTACTGCACGAAAGCAAGGGTAAATACAATTTATGCAGCAGCAATATGGGGAACGATAGATTTAAGCCCACTTCAGTGTGTGGAGGAGGACTTTTGTAAGAACATCCTGTCCTACCTCAATCTTGTGCAAACTTTTTTGCACACAAGGAGTTGCACTTACCATACCTTGAGAAATAAATTAGATTAGCCCCTCTAATATAATGGCTATCAATATGGTAAAGAGAGTGTGTACCCCTAACTCAGGCAATCTGTTCAACACTGGACCATGCCCAGAGGATCCCATGGATAAAGTATGTGAAGGATCCTTTCTCTGCCTTGGGACTTTGTGCTTTATTTGAAACTCCGAGCTTATGTGCTAATTTCCCTAAAACAAAACAAAAAAATACCTTTTTAGCAAAAGCCGTAGGGGACAGATGGGAAAGGAATAAAACAAAACCTACAGTACTGGCTGATAGCTTGCTCCCGCCAGTCATAGACATACTAAAATCGTATTTGTCATTGATACAGGACCCTCAGCACCGGTATATATTGATTAGATTTCATTTTAATTATATTCCTTTAATGTTTGGTTTCCCAGCTAATATTGAAGGACCTGATGCCATGTTCCTGTAACGGGAGATCAGCACAGTCAACTTTACATATGTTATTCTTCTGTACATTTTATGGTCGTCAAAGGAAAACCTTTTTAGTCCCTGTGCTTCGCAGACACAAACGTTTCCAATATAGACATGCACTGTACTTTGTTCAACAGCTGTCAGATCCCTTTGTATGTTATCCTGTAGCATCCTTTTTATGGGCGGTGGCAAAGCAAATCGCAAAGTTTATCGCCTTAGATGTTCTAATACTTGTGTTAATTTGATTGTCATTTTAAACATATGGATGTAAAATTAACTTTTTTTAAACAAACTATGTTTTTTAGAGTGATTTTAATGGAATAACATATTTTAATTCATTATTGTTATGACTTGTTATGCACTTAAATAATGCAAAAGAAAGTAAATAAAAAGAAAGGAAGAGTATGAATAATTATATAGCCATATAGCCTAATCAAATAGTGTAAAGTGGGCATTACTAGGTGTAGTTTGCCTTGTAAGTTTGAGAACGTCCACAAATCTGACCCTTTCCCACTCTAGAAATGGCAAAAAATATTACTACAGGTACAGGTGGGTGTAATTCACGTTCCATGATGGGAAAGGGAATCAGATTTTATGGGTGTCTAGAGCTTTCTCATTGGGAACAAAATCACTAAACTCCTGTGTGCTTAAACGTATACTATGGTGTGCACTATTTCCAATACAGAAAAGCACTAACTGTAAATGGTCAATGCATATGTGCAACAGGACCTTCGAATTACATTTTTAGTCAGAGTGTGAGCGATATCCAATAGGAATAGGTATGTTAGAGTATTCAAAGATAGTGCAAATGGGGTGTATATGAATCTGTTCTTCTATGGAAAGTGCAAATTAGCATCTTAATGAGGGAAATATTCGAAAGTCTTGTCACAATCTTCAACTTTCAACAAAGAAGTGAGTTGGCAAGAAGGTCACACTTTTTGATCTTTGCTTTCTGTCTAAAATGTTCTATTTTGGGGCATTCTTGAATAATGCTCTTGATTATTGCCCTGCCCACTGAACAGCCTCTAATAACAGAGACACAAATATTTGCTGAATTTGTTAACTGCATAGCCTGTTACTCCCCAGGCACAATGCTACTTGGGGTCTGATTGTAGCAATGCTTTGCACTTCCATAATTGCTGGATAAGACCATTTGGTTGCTGTTCAGCTTTAGAGATTTCTTGAGGGTAATGAAAACCTGTTCAAAATGTGTCTATATTTTCCTTATTCTCCCCGATATTAATCAGAGAAGCAACTGAAAGGTGAAATTCTGTTCCACAGAATTTTTTCTTTAAATCAGTACATCAGATTATGGCCCACATGCATCAAGCATTTTTGCAGTCGCAGACGGTGCGATTCCTTAAAATCGGCCGTTTGCGAATGCAAAAGTGCTTGTTGGGATGCATCATGCCATTTTAGAAGTCACATCTTTTTTACGATTTCTAAAATTGCATTAGCATTTAAGAAATCGCAATTGTGCGATTTCTTAAATGCTATGCATCATTATAGAAAAATATGCTTTTTTTAAAATTGGAAGTGCAAATTACCACGAAGTTCAACTTCGTGGTAAATTGCGAAATTGATTAAATATGCACAAAAATGCATTTTTTAAACTGTAAAGTTACACACACACATGTCCTTAGGACATGTGTGTATGTAACTTATGCTAAAAGTACATTTCAGGGGTGCATGGGGGGGTCCTTTGGACCCCCCCCTGCACCCATGAAATTTTCTAAGTGCCACTCGCAATTTCCATTGACTCCTATGGGCCTTTTGGCCCATAGGAATCAATGGAAATTGCGAAAATTAAGTTAAGAAATCGGTATTTCTTTGGGATTCGGTAAAAAATGCGATTTTTACCGAATCCCACAAGAATACCGAAAATATTGATGCATATCATTTTGCATTTCTTAATTTGCGATTCCTTATTTTTCGCAAATTAAGAAATGCAAAAAGACACAATGATGCATGTGGGCCAAAGTGCCTTTTGAACTTAGATTAGGGTGGGAAACGTTCAGCTTTTATAGACCACAACATTCATCCAAAGAGTAGCACGATACTGAAGAAATTAGCAACCCAGAGCATTAGCTATAACTCATGCTTTGGTCTGTGTACTAGATAAACTTGCATGCCCCAGCTCTTGCGAATCACTGGTTTTGGTGGTTCAGTCTTTTCATATCTGCCAGGAAATGTACCTAATTCCTGTTGTGCACATTTGACTTTAGCTCTGGACATCTGATAATGGTAGTTGAGGCCTTCTGGTCATACTGAGTCTCCGCTAGGAAAGAAATGTATCCTCTAAAGAACCCATGGGTATTTGTTGGGAGGGAGACTCTTCATTTGAGATGGCTAGCCAGAAGAGACCCACTTCTATTGTTGCCACCATATTATCAAGCATTGCGTTTAAGGAGACTATCATACGCCTTTTCAGCTGTATAAATATTAAGTTGGACTCTGTCCTCTACCAACACCTCCAATTCAGCTTTATTGTTGGCATCTTTTGCAAGCTGTTTGAGTTATTCAACCATTTTTCTTTCATGAATGATTCCATTGGTCCCTTTATGGAAGCCATCATATACCTAATTCCTGAGAAATATTGAGATTAAACTCATTGCAAAAACTACAGATGTATCTCTTTAATATATACTGACTGTATGATTTTTACAAAGGCCTTCGCTCTTGGATTACTTCCCCTGAAGCCAGACTTAATTGGTCCTGAGCAATCAGGTTTTATTCTCAACAGGAATTTAGCAGACTATTCTGGCAGCTTCATGAATACCATTATTTAGAGCCCAAAACTGAAGGATTATCTAGCAGAAAAAGTATTTGATAGAGTTAACTTGCAATTTCTTATAAAAGTGGTGTAATGGCATGGCGTGAATTTAACATTTTTAAAGCTTACATCAGTACTATATTCTCCACCTTGCTCCTCTGTTGTTGTTAATGACAACCCATTCCGGTACTTCTCCCTCAGCAGGGAAACTAGACAATCTTGTAACCATTCCTTCACTAATTAAAACATCTGGATGATTTCTCAGGGTTCAGATATAAGGACATTCACATTAAATTTACTGCATGTGCTGACATCAACCATTTTGTCTGTGTCATACCACATCGGCCTAATCCTGAATTTCTTAATGAACTTAAACTATATTCTGGTATTTCAGGCTATAAATTAAATATAGGTAAGTCCAAAGTAATGCAGTTAAATAAATATTGTCTCAAGCAATCATTTGTGGAGGGGGGCTTATCTCGGAACTCAACTAAAATTTAAAGCTTGGGTATATGAAATTGCAACAATATTAGGGAAAGGAATTTAGATGACCTGCTTATTAAGTTCCACTATTCATCCCAGAAACTGCCCCTATGATACTTCTCATGGTGGGGCCATTAGGCAATATTAAAATGATACTCCTACCTATCATCAATTTTGTTCTCAATATGCTTCCTGTCAAAAGTTCTTAGGGTTTTTTTAGATTTTTTGACAAAATATTTCCAAATTTTTATTGAATGATAAAACCCCTAGAATCTCTTTTTTAGAAAGTGAAACTTTCCAAGGTCTCTGGTGGTGGTAATTTTACTGATTTCACTATATATAATAAGGCTTTTGGCATTAAGCAGATGCAGTTTTACTGTCACACCCTATAATTACCACTCCCAAGATATTGCTCAATGTGCAATGTGCTATGGTATCCCCTTTTTTGCATAATCACATTCATTTTATGCCTAACCCCCCTAACTTCCTGCTTCTGATAAACATATATCATTCTTGTCCCTTATTAAAGCCATACTTAATTGCTCGCCTATCTCCCATCAATCATCTTGTCAATTGCACTATTGGCATAATAAATGGATTATGAAAACAGGAAGAATCTACAATGGAAGGCATGGATAGATAAAGGTATGCTCGTTATCTCTCAATATTTACACCTTGGCCCCATTATTCCATTCAACATGCTTTCTACCTTATATAACCTTCCTTGAACAATGCTTGACCAATACAATGGCCTCGATTCAGAAAGAGCCTCCGCACTCAGGGGGGAGGCTCCGCATTTTTGGCAGGATCTCCCCAATGGAAAATTGCAGTCTGGAGATCCAGCCAAGAGAGCAGAGATCCTGCCACGAATGCAGAACCTCCCAACAGTGGTTCTAATTCACAAACAAACACTGCAATTGCAGTGGAACCCTCGCAGTTGTGGCGGGTGTCCCACACTCACGGTGGGACCTCCGCAATGAAAAACTGCTGTACGGAGGTCCCACCATGAGTGGGGAACCCCTACTGCAACTGCGGAGGCCATTTGTGAATTAAGCCCCAAGTGCAGAGGCTCTTTGTGTATCAGGGCCGATGAGTTACCAACCATACTACAAACTACTCTTTCTCAACTCTCCTCTGCTACTTCTTCCAAAGGTTCACTTGTTTATTCAGTTTTTTCAAACAAATATTTCATAGTTGCTGTGATTTTTAAACTGATCAGATGGCCCACTCTCAATAGAGCTAAACCCAATACTGAAGTTTTGTGGGAATCTGATTTACAAAGTGTATGGCCTATCTCATTGTGGGATAACATTTGGGAGAAAATACATCTACCGCCTGGACTGCTTGTTTAACATCAACTTTATATTTCTTCTACACTTGATTAATTGAAACTGCTGTCTGTCTCATCAAAGCTAAGCTTACTAAAAAAGACAATTGCTGGTGATGTAATTCACATTGAGAAACATATGTACATATGTTATTATTTTGTCCACTTATCCCTAAATTATGGACTCAAGTGTTGGACAAGATTAAATGGTGTTACTCATGTATCTATACGTTTTTTGTTGGTATGATTGTTTCTAGGTGGCACACATAGGACCTGATTATGATGATGGTAGGTTTAAAGTCCAACCGCCGTATTATGGTGATGGTGGTCAGAGTTTAAACTGGTGGGGGAATCTGACACAGTTCCAACAGGCTTAAGGAGCCCATCGGAAAGCACTTATAATCCCTTAAGGATGACGTATCCGCCGGTAGGATTATGATGCAGTGTCTGACAGCCAAACCGTGGAGCCCTTTCTGACATGGATTGACTGTTGGAAACTGACTTTGGGGGCCTCTAGCAGGCCCCCCTTCCCTCCTGGCATTCTAAATTTTGACCTGGGGGGTACCTACTTTGCCCCCCTACCGTGAGGTGCCTGCCACACGGTGCAGGGATGTTCACAAACTTTAATTTTTCAATGGGAGTTGTGCTGCGGGCAGTTTTGGCCCACCGCACATGCATCGATTAAACAATAGAAGTTTGCAACCACACCATGGGGCTGATTAGGATGGCGGACTTCCCGCATCCTCCGGGCCGGCGGAAGCCACCGCCGGCCCGGAGGATGCGGGAAATCCGCCGCGGATGCCTAAAAGACCCACCGCCAAATTAGGATGGTGGTGGGTCTCAAACTCCGTCCGCTGCTTTTCCACCGCAGTCGCCTTCCGACCGTGGCGGAAAAGCCCTAACATGGCTGGCGGTGTCTGTCAGACACCGCCAGGCATAGGATAGCGGAAAACATATGCTTTTCCACGGCGGCTTTTCTGCCGTGGAAAAGCATACGGACATTGCCTTCGGGGGCCCGTTGCGGGCCCCCTTGGTGACGGGGGGTGGGGGGTGCACATGGGGGGTACCTATGGTACCCCCCTGCATTTGCGTGGACAAAGCAGCGGGCACCACGCGGCGCCTGCTGCTTTGTGCACGCAAATGCCGTGCATGCTTTTTTTAACATTGCGGCGGGTGCAGCTTGAAGCTGCACCCGCCGCAATGTTAAAGATTGAGGATGTGACCGCCACCCTGGCGGTCACATCCTAATCTGCACGGAGGGACCTCCGCAGCCCCTGCGGACGGTCCCTCCTACTCTATGGTGGCAGACGGACTCAGGCCCGTCCGCCATCATAATCGGCCCCATTGTTTGGTCACAACCTAATGGGTTTGTCGGAACCACTGAACTATGGTCAGGTGTCGCTTTGGGTATGCCTTTGGTAGCAGGTGATGTGCAGGCATCATCACTCTTTGGCAGTCCCTGATCAGACTTTGACCAGGCAAAAGGAAAAGGCAGAAAAGTGTAAAAGAGGGATGAGAAGAAACCTATGAAATTAGGTAGAAAGTGGGACAGCATGGATAATAAAGAAAACAAAAAGATTAGATAAAAAGATTGGAAATGGAGAGTAATGGAATAAAGAATAAATCATTCTGCAGTAGGCTCCTAATAAAAAAACTTCAGGTTCTCACACTTATTTTTCTTAAAAATGAGCTCTGTCTTAAAGGTAGACAACCTGACTAAGGAAAATGTTCATGAAATCTAAATGGTTCATAAATATTGGAAGCTGACACTAGATTTGTGGGCATCAAATAAACCAGAAGGTTTCCCAAAAGAACCAGTAATATTGGAACGTCAGTTTCAGGTAAATGAAAATCCCATTTTTCATCATGGTTATCTGTGCATCTGATTTTGATCGTTAAAATCAACATAATCATTTTCTTATGCTTTTTGAGGTAATGTTGGAAATGCATTTTATAATGATGAGAAGCTGCTTACTTAAACCTCCCATCTGCTTTTGCCGTTGTCTTTCAAAATGTGAAGCTCCCCACCAAGCACCAATGATAAAAATCACACATATTAGCTTTAAACTAACTGGAGAAAGATGCAATCATCTATGAGCTGTAATGTGGAAAGATCTTGAGTATTGCAAGTCGTTAGATAATTTGTCATAACTGGTGACAGATACAGTAGAAATCTTTAAACCTGGCGTCTAAAATACATATCTGACATTGATTATGGCACTTCATGTACGACAGATGTGAAGGCAATGCCATTGAGACAAGTGAGCTGATGTTATCTGCATGTTGTTTTTTGAACTGTTATTGCTGCTATCACACATTTTTACAAATTTAGATTTTGGCATTTGCTGACATTTTGAGACACACTATGATAACACTCTACAGTTAATTTTGAAAACATTTCTCCTTTTTACTTCGTTTACAAACATACCCATGTCTATATGATATATATGTAATAACCATACTAAATTACACAGTTAAAAACTTTTCCGTAAACCAAAAACTAAAGGCCAAATGTGGGTACAGGGTTGTGTCAGTGGGATCACTTCCAGTGAAAAATCTTTAAGAAAGGCTGGGGGAATATACGTTTTGTGTGTTGGCTACTACCACTTGGCAGGTGGATCTCTGATCTACACTTCCCTATCAGATTGCTGATCCAGCTGCCAATCAAATAACTTCCAGACATCTCTGTGGAAGGAAAATCCAGTAGCTTCTCCCACTTGAAAGCTAGCACCATGTATAAAAATGGGACCTACATACCCACTCTACAGTACACTCCTGGCTCTGTGCATACTACAGAAGCAGGACTGCTCTGTTCCAGAGGACTGCCTTGCTGCTTGAGGGCTGTCCTTCTGTCTGAGAGGGTAGACTGATCCTGCACGCTTTCCCAGGCTACCTGTGTGACCCAAGAGCTAGATAGATGGTTTACTATACTGAGGTACAGGGGCACAGCAAGCTCAAGAGGCCTCTCTGCAACTGCCCAGCTGACCTGCTGCACTGGACCTCCTTGGACAAAAGCAAAAGAACCTGCCCAAGCATTGCTGACCTCTGCAAGAGTGAGTCCCTGAACCCCAAGAGCGCCATCCCAGGTCCTGTGCCCTTGGTCAGCATCATAGTGAACCCCTCTGGTCACAAAAGAGTAGTTCTGAAGTTTTGGGCAGATATATATAGTGACCTTGCTGCACATGCAAACCATTCATGTACAGCTCTGATGAACCTGACTCTTCGTGCTACCATTACCTCCAGCGATTACTGGCAATACGAGATCTGCACTTTGCACTACAAGACTGACAGACTGCGGTGAGTGCCAGCATGAAGTCCCAGCAACCACCACCGGCGATGCCTGAAAACATCTTAGTGCTACAGCACAACCATCCATGTTCCTCGAGGACCCCTCCACTGTGAACTGGACCCTTCATGGCTAACTTTGACATGGTAACTCTTTCAGCTGGACTAACGTGGTCCCTGTAATTGGCATGCACTCCATAACAGTCATCCTGAACTTATGACTTTCACCCGATCTTCCACGACTAGATAACCGTTTGTGGCACTCTGAGCTTTCGGGTGCTATACTTACCTAAAAACTCCAGTTAAGCTGATTGGGTTTTTGTTGTTTTGGTCTCATTTTATTTATTTACATTTCTCTATTGTTTTAAATTGGTTTGAGATCTTTCTTGTGTGTTGTGTTTTCACTTTATTACAGTTTGATGCTTCATAAAAGCCTGACTGCTTTTGTAGCAAGCTACTAGAGGGTTGCATATGTTAATTTAGTGATTTGGTGGTTTATCCTGACAAGGATTGGGGCTATTTCTTGAGAAGGGCTCACACCGCTTTCACCAACAACCCAATTTCTCAGATGTATTTTTTAATTATAAAATATTTGAATTAAGTATTTTACATTTTAAAAAATGATGTGCAACTACATTTTTTAAAGTAAATAAATGAATTCTAAATAATAAAGTGTAGGTTACCTTTTCAAATCATACACAATATGTGCATTAGTATCCCCCCATTTATAAATTCACAGTCTACAAACTGGACTTTCCAATTGACAAATTAGATTTTCTGGTGAACAGGAACAATTCTCCAAAGTGCATTTGCCTTTGATTCGAACTAAGCATTAATAATTACAATCTAGGTGTGAACGCTGTTGTACAAATCGTGTATTTCCCCCGCACCATAGGCATTTTTTGTTGTTTGCTTACTACACTGTGTCTTATCTGTGTTTCATCGCGTTTAATTACATTTAGTGATTCCAAAGCTGATTGTAAAACAACTTGCTAAGAATTGCAGCTCATAAGCTATTGATTTCTGACCAGTTAAGGTGGTTTAGGGTTTGTGTGCCGAGGGTAAGTAGTTTATTGCAGATTTTAAGAATTGGTGCCTAGTAACTCATATGCAGACTCACTAACACACATTCAAGCCAGAGCAGTGACTGAAATATATGGGGCAAAAGATAAATAAATATGTAAATGTATTAGCCACTAGTGTATATTACAATTTAGCTTTTGTACCTTGAAATATTTCCACATCATAAGTTAAAGTGGGGAGCAATTTAATATTCAAAACTTTTATTACCAACAGTGTCTTTAAAGCAAACCCCAAGGATCTTGCTCTGGCAATTACTAGAGAAAAATGTTCACTGAAACTTGGTTATCAAATAAAATAACAAGAAACTTGCATGTCGAAGTTGTTTCGATTTTCTTATCGAAAAAACACCTACCCAATTTCTTGATGGTTTTTTACAGAAGATAATCTCGCTGACCTGCCTCTGGTTGTGAAGACGGCCAAAGAGGACATTCCACAATATACACCCACCTAAAACCAATTCTAGCCCTGCCCAGAGCTTATGCCACCAATGACACCAATGTGCGGGGGGACTGCGTTCCTGGATACCCAGGCCCCTACGTGATATAATAGAGTGAACCCATATCCTAGAGGTATGCAAAATGGTACAATAAAGCTGTGCATTGAAATTGACTATATATAGATTAAAAAACGGGCTCCAGAGCATGTAATGCATATGTTTTTGACGAAGTAGGTTTGCCCTCACCCAGCTTAACAGTCGACAAAGTTTTAGAATAAAGGAATAAAATAGCACATAGCACATTAGATGGAATGCTCCATTGATGAAATGTGGACCAGAAACGTTCTGAGACTTTGGCAAATAAGCAACAACACAGAAGCCAATACTGCAAATTCGAACTTAAGCAAGGATTTGCTCTGCACAAAGAACCAAACTAAGTGAGAGTGTGGACAAGTTTGTCGAGAATAAATGTTATTTATTATTCACCAATATAAACGTATTTGTTGGTTAGGGTTCACCAAACAATTGATAGCAATTTATCAAAAAGACAGACACTACAAAATACGAATTGCATAAAAATCAGATTTACATAAACAAGTGTACATTAGTGAAGAATTAACAAGCGAACCTAGTCGATCAACTTTCACATTCGAAACTCACTCTCTCTCACAAACCATACATACGTGAAGGAATATTTACAATTTCAGAAATGTCACAAAATAAATTTTCAAAAACACCACAGGGATCTGTTTAGTCAGTTCAGAATATTTTATCTAATCAAGAAAAGTTATCTGATAAATAGCATCCTTATGGTGTGCATAGGTGGTCTACGCGTTTCGAACGCCAAATGAGTGCGGGGGTTCTCATCAGGACCTCATAACTGTGGGGGAAGAAATGAGATCGGGGTCACTATTAGTGAAACAATATTAAGAAAGACAAGCTGCCACCTCTCAGGAAAGCCTCTTACCTATGGTATGAGTGTACACCAATTGAAATATGAAAAAGGGGGGGAACCGGACGATGACCAACTGTGAAAAAAGTTAACAAAAAACGCCAAGTCAGCCCCTATGTCAATCTCAGTTCTATTTACAATTCAAGGGTACAAATGAAAAAACCAGGATGCACTTACATTTATTTAGGCGTGGTCTTTGCACTGATTCTAAAAAGAAGAAGGAACCAGTCAGCTTCTTGTCGTCATGGTTTTGTATTATGTATGCCCCATTGCGGGACTGGGGAGGGGAAGGAACTTACTTGGTGAAGCTCTGTGCGGGGACGGACTTTTGTGAGGCTCGGATCATTCACGAGTCTGGAAAAGGAGAACACGGGTGTAAGGGGTTTAATTCACGGGGCGCTTAACGGAGTGAAATAGCCTTGTGCAGCGCCGCGATTACCTTGCGTGCAAGGGCGTCCAGAATCCTCCAGTGTCTGGTTTGTCTCGGCGATCAGTGGCTCGAGTGGCTGTATCCCTGCCGTGGCGAACACATTATAGAACGCCACCTCTCTTCCTGGTCGCGGCATTTCTGGGAAATGTAGTTCCAGTTAGCAGTGTGTCTGGGGATTGTAGTATTAGCTAGCTGGTTCGTTTCCACGGTTGTCTCGGGGCTAGATTCATTGCATGGAGGATGCAAGTGTTGAAGAATTGGTCTAAGTAAGCCGGTGCAGTTCAGACATTTCATTCAGGCCTTCATTGCTTCCCGCTGAAGCAGTTTTCCATCGAGATCGCCGCCTCTTTGATCTTTCTCCACCTTTAATATCACTGTCCATTTTAAGTCGGATTCCTTATGATCAAAAGTTTGCCAGTGACTCACCAATGGTGCGGTTAGAATCTTCAGTCTTATACGCGATTTGTGCTGAATTATGCGAGTTTTAACTTCCTGATTAGTTTTTCCTATATAAAGGAGGTCACATGGGCATTTGATCCCGTAAATCACATTTCGTGATTTGCAGTTGGTGAAAGCATTGTGTCTCCAATGGATGTTTTTGTATTCAAAGACGGATCCTTCTTCGGTGGAGGAACAGCATACACAGTTTCCACACTTCCTGTGACCTACTACTGGAGGTAGACCAACATAAGATCTCAATGATATCGCTTTTGTCTGTGGCATGGCTGCCCGAACTAAACGAGCAAGAAAAATTATTTCAACTTTGATGGAGAATTCTACTACCAAATAAACGGGGTGGCAATGGGTTGCCCTTTCGCTCCGGAGCTCGCCGTACTGTTTATGGCATCATATGAGGAGACTTTCATCTATAAAAATAACCCCTACCTCAAATATATCAAACATTGCAGTAGATATATAGATGATGTTTTTTTTGTGTGGACAGGGCAGGAAGATCAACTAAAAGCATTCCATCTATGGCTCAATCATCGCACACAAGAGATCCAATTCAGTTTGAATTTTTCAAAATACAAGATGCCCTTTTTAGATGTAGAGGTATATCCAGCGGACGGAGGACTGGTAACCACCTTATATAAAAAGGAGACGGACCGCAATAAATCCCTCCATTATAGAAGTAACCATCCGAGGAGCATGAAAGACAACTTGCCTTATCGGCAATATCTACGGATTCGCCGCAACTGCCATTTTAAAGATGAATTATTTGAGAATGCAACCAAATTGACAAACAACTTGCTGGAACGGGGGTGCCCCAAAAAATTGTTGAAGAGATCGCTCAAACGAGCATGGTGGACGCCACGAGAAAGCCTGTTAGAACAAAAAACTAAAAAGAAAACAGACAGAATAGTGTTTGTCTCAAACTACTGCCCCAATTCGAATTTACTTAAAAAAGTTGTAGCCAGCAATTGGCATTTGATCAAGAACTTACACACAACACTCAATGTGAAGCCATTATTTGCCTTCCGAATAAATCGGCCGGTAGGTAATCGTTTAGTTTGGGCAGCCATGCCACAGACAAAAGCGATATCATTGAGATCTTATGTTGGTCTACCTCCAGTAGTAGGTCGCAGGAAGTGTGGAAACTGTGTATGCTGTTCCTCCACCGAAGAAGGATCCGTCTTTGAATACAAAAACATCCATTGGAGACACAAGGCTTTCACCAACTGCAAATCACGAAATGTGATTTATGGGATCAAGTGCCCATGTGACCTCCTTTATATAGGAAAAACTAATCAGGAAGTTAAAACTCGCATAATTCAGCACAAATCGCGTAAAAGACTGAAGATTCTAACCGCACCATTGGTGAGTCACTGGCAAACTATTGATCATAAGGAATCCGACTTGAAATGGACAGTGATATTAAAGGTGGAGAAAGATCAAAGAGGCGGCGATCTCGATAGAAAACTACTTCAGCGGGAAGCAATGCTTATCCTGAAATTCAACTCAGCAATTGAAGGCCTGAATGAAATGTCTGAACTGCACCGGCTTACTTAGACCAATTCTTCAACACTTGCATCCTCAATGCCATGAATCTAGCCCCGAGACAACCGTGGAAACGAACCAGCTAGCTAATACTACAATCCCCAGACACACTGCTAGCTGGAACTACATTTCCCAGAAATGCCGCGACCAGGAAGAGAGGTGGCGTTCTATAATGTGTTCACCACGGCAGGGATACAGCCACTCAAGCCACTGATCGCCGAGACAAACCAGACACAGGAGGATTCTGGACGCCCTTGCACGCAAGGTAATCGCGGCGCTGCACAAGGCTATTTCACTCCGTTAAGCACCCCGTGAATTAAACCCCTTGCACCCGTGTTCTCCTTTTCCAGACTCGTGAACGATCCGAGCCTCACGAAAGTCCATCCCCGCACGTAGCTTCACCAAGTAAGTTCCTTCCCCTCCCCAGTCCCGCAATGGGGCATACATAATACAAAACCATGACGACAAGAAGCTGACTGTTTCCTTCTTCTTTTTAGAATCAGTGCAAAGACCACACCTAAATAAATGTAAGTGCATCCTGGTTTTTTCATTTGTACCCTTGAATTGTAAATAGAACTGAGATTGACATAGGGGCTGACTTGGCGTTTTTTGTTAACTTTTTTCACAGTTGGCCATCGTCCGGTTCCCCCCCCTTTTTCATATTTCAATTGGTGTACACTCATACCATAGGTAAGAGGCTTTCCTGAGAGGTGGCATCGTGTCTTTCTTAATATTGTTTCACTAATAGTGACCCCGATCTAATTTCTTCCCCCACAGTTATGAGGTCCTGATGAGAACCCCCACACTCATTTGGGCTTCGAAACGCGTAGACCACCTATGCACACCACAAGGATGCTATTTATCAGATAGCTTTTCTAGATTAGATAAAATATTCTGAACTGACTAAACAGATCCCTGTGGTGTTTTTGAAAATTTATTTTGTGACATTTCTGAAATTGTAAATATTCCTTCACGTATGTATGGTTTGTGAGAGAGAGTGAGTTTCGAATGTGAAAGTTGATCGACTAGGTTCGCTTGTTAATTCTTCACTAATGTACACTTGTTTATGTAAATGTCATTTTTATGCAATTCGTATAATATATCCAAAAATGGGAAACAACTCCACATAAAGTGCCTAGGAACATAAATATGTCAAATTTCCATCAGTGAGCTGTTATATTGACATCGGTCCTACACGCATAAACCTCCTACATTCCAAAAACCGATTTGTAATGTCTATCTGGTGAGCTTGACAATGGTGAAAATAGTCTATAGAATGAAACCAGGATGCACGAGGAAGTGTGGACAAGAGGGAACCTATATTCACACTGTTGGAAATGGCCCTTTTTGCAGGGTTATCTCCAAACTTTTCGCTTCTTCCTCCTTTATTTTTCCAGACCTGTGGTTGTTGGCTATAGGACCCTGGGCACTTTACCACAGCTGATCAGTGCTAAACTGCATATGCTCTCCCTGTAAATTGTTATTGTAATTGGTTATCCATGATTGGCTTATTTGTTTTACCAGTATGTCACTGCGTGTGCCAGGGCTAGTGATTCAAATGTTACTAGTGGGCCTGCAGCACTGATTGTACCACCCACAGGAGGAGCCCTAAGATGGTGTCTCGGGCCTGCCACCGCAGTGCCTGTGGGCAGTTGCTAACTGCCATGTTGTCATGGCAGTGTACACACTTGCCAGGCCTGACCCTTCCCTTTTCTTACACATTGGACACCCCTATGGTAAGCATTCACCGCCGCTGGCTCGGAGGCAGGGAAACGTCACTATTGAGATGCGCTGAGATTGGTTCCAGCGCCGAAGCTTTCCCAGCAATCAAGGGGCTCGTCCAGGCAGAGCCGCATCACGTCGTTGGAAGCGCGAGACATCCCCTAGCACCTGGGGCTGCCTCACTCCTGTGCACGGAAGCCAAGCTTCTTCGGAAGCCAGAGGAACGCCGGTGCTGCAGAGAGCTGCCCCGCCAGAGATCAGCATTAGGCGCCCAGCCCTCTCCGCTCTACAAACCAAGGTAATCGGCCACATTAGTGGAACCAGCCGGATCAGGGGGAAATTGTGCAGAAGTATAGGCTGCTGGTGATCGGCGCACAAACAAAAGAACGTTACTATAGTGAACTGTTTTCTCACCACAAGAGCATTGCTACAGTAAACTTTTACATTCCAAAGAGCATTTCTAAAGAGATTCCTAGTGTATGTGATTTTTATGTCGTTTTGTCCTGCCTAATCTATATAAAGTGATTTATATTTTTATAAATAACTTGTGTAGTGTCCATTTGTGGTGTTCACTATATTACTGTGAGTGTTGGTACAAATACTTTACACATTGCCTTGGGGATAAGCCTGTCTGCTCGCGCCAAGCTACCAAGTGGGTGAGCAGAGGTTAGCAACAGTGTGTTTCCCCTTTACCCTGACAAGAAGCAAGGGTCCCTATTTGGACAAAGGTACTTACCTCTGCCAACTATAGACCCCCAGATCTAACACACACACTCTGGGAATGTACATATATACAGGGCTATCGGTCCGAGATTACGTCATGTATGGCAGAAGTGATGGGTTGTGGTATTGACTATAATATTAAGTTGTGCCTTCTGAACATATTGGGCCCCACCGATTTAAGCACCATAGGTAAACTATGGGTGACTCTTTGTAGGGTTATTGCAAAGAGGAACATAGCGAGATGGTGGAGGGCACAGCATCCGCCATCCATTATGGAGTGGGAGAGAGACCTGGACTGGTGCATGTTAACAGAAAGGAAGGTGTATGAATCCAGATGATGTCTGAGTAAATGGACGCATATTTGGGAGAAGTGGAATACTCATGGGGGGAAACATGTGAGCCCCCGAGGCAGCGGTGTGGAGATGACCCATTGTAGACCGCCATGAGGTCCTGCTGTGTGAAATGATTGGGAGATGTAATCAGGCAATGTATCTATTTATTAAAGCTAACATGCGGTGCTCCCTGGATTGTCATTGTAAGAAAATGTCCAAGATGTGTAACTTGTTATCAATAAAAAGAATTTTTAAAATGAAGATTTGCAATGTCCATTGATGCTCAAGATTTATTAGAACTTTACTAACGAAGGAAAAATTCTGCTTCATCACAAACTCAGTAGAGTCATTGAAAACCAGCAACCTAATGCAATGTCATACCTTATCTTGACAGTAGAGCACTTATATTACTGTCAATATTTACTTTTGGCCCCAGTGCACCTTTCAGTAGGCTTCTTGTCAAAAGATGCTGGTTTGGCACCACAGTATTATTAGCCATAGTTGATATACTGTGAATTAACTCAACTGCCTGAAGTGGAATCAAAGCATCCTGGTATTGATGTTCAAAATCTCTTGCTATACTAAACCCACATTTTTAAAATAAACATTTTCTTGACAAAACTAGCTGTGTGAAGTCTGCAGAGAGCCAAGTGACCTAGATTGATTAATTTGTTTGTGAGGGGTGTGCCGCTTGAAATTGAATTGAAATATATTTGTTGTAGTCAAATACGATAGTTGTTTGTAGGTTGACAAATATTTTAGGCTGTTCCTATAGTTCAGAAAATCAAAGGTTGCTTTGTTCTATATTCAGGGTGAAACAGAAGTGTATTTCTATGTGCACCTTACCATTAATGATTTCTGTAGCTGAGTGATCATAAATACTGTAGTAAAGTCATCATGTTTGCCCTGTCCACCTACATTGTTTGACTGATACTGGTGGTTATTGACTCTGAAAGTGCCCTGGGCTCTTCTAACCATTCCCAGGGCCAGTGCTCTGTACTCAAAAAGTATATGAGAATTGTTATAATTCTAATTGGCCAAGACAACCTACATGTGCATCCCTAATATATGGTAGGGCATGTAGGTTTGAGACCCCAGTAGACTTTTTATTTATTAACATTTTATGTTACATAACAGTACAACATACAATGACATCAATCTCAAATACAGCATCATACCTGATATCAACAATTCTGCATATTATACAATAGGTCATTACAGTACACATCCATAATGCCATATGCATCAGTGACAGGAGTTATATTGCTAATCATCCTCTAGGATCATCAGTAAATATACAGTGAACTGACTCCAGATATCTTTCGGTTGTGATGCTTGCGGTAATTCTGCTGCGTACTATTCTAATTGATCCCTGCAATATGCCATGTCCTTTAACCAGTGCTTAATTTTGGGTGTCCCCCTCTTTCCCTAATTTATCGTCACTCTTCTCTTCAACAGTAATAGAGCTATTTTGACCAGTTTACGGTTGGTTGGTTGCAGGTGTTTCACAAGTCCCAATATACATATCTGGGGAGTTTCCGCCACTGGTTCAATTTCCATATCCAATATTATGCTCATTACCTGTCTCCAGACCATCATATTGGCTCACAAATTCATGCTAAATGTATAAAGGCAGCCTCTGCGGCCCTACATCGCACACATCCAACATCCACCCACAGCCAGAATTTGCATAAATTGACAGGAGTATAATACATTTGCTGCAGGTATTTGAAATGTAGAATCCTGAGTGAACACTTTGCTGTAAGTCTACCAGTCAAGCTACAAAAGAAACGCCAGTCTTCCTGGCTAATAGGTGTATCTAGCACGCAGGGGCCAGATGTATGACACGATTTTGAATGCGCAAACGGGTTTGGGCCATGTACTAACACTATTTTGCGAGTCACAAAAAATTGCAAATTGCAAAATATTGTTTAGCGACTCAGTGTTCCAAGGGCATCCCTTCCTAATTCACAGACCTCTGTATGATAATTTAGCAACCGCAATTGCGGTCACAAAACAGTCATAATTTACCATCCTCTTCGTGAGGGTGGGAATAAAGTCGCAAATGGGAAGATGTCCCCAGGGGACCCCTACCCCTTTGCAAATGCAGGGGGCATTATTTTTTAGGGGCAGGCAGTGGTCTCAGGGACCATTACCTGCCCTTAAAAAATGAAACAAAAACGTTTCATTTTTTTAAAAATGCATCCCGCTTTCCTTTAAGGAAAACGGGCTATTTTTTTTTTAAACTGCTTTATTTAAAAGCAGTCCCAGACATATAGGTCTGCTGAGCCCAGCAGGCCATTATACCAAGGAGGGCCTGCCATTTTTAATGGGGTCGCAAAGTGTAAGTGCCTCATTAATATTCATGAGGCATGAAATTTGCGACCCCATTGAGAATCGCAAACAGTGTCTCAGACACTGTTGTATATGCGGAATTGTAACTGGCAATCTAGGGCAAATTGCGAGTCGCAATTCCCAATGGTCGTGCATCTGGCCCATAGTTCTATGCATTTAGTAGTTTCATTGGAGCCTGTCGTTTATCACATTGAGATGCAGTGTATAATTTAGTGACTAGTTTCCTACGTGTGGTGCTAATGATCAATACATAGAGTGCCCCTAGTGTTTAAGGTGGGTTCAGTAATTCTGGGTATGAGCTTTGCACGGCCGACCTGAGTCTGTGGTAAGTAAAAGTGAATAGTGGAGCCACTTGTCTATCACGTTTTAGTTCATCTAATGGTATAAACATCCCCTCTGAGTAAACATCCCCAAAGGTTTGCAAACCATCTTCTTTTAGCATAGTCAAGGCGCCAGATTCTTGTTTGAGCGAAATGGCTAAGTGATGCAAATGAGGCATCACTGCTGCATAGATAGGTTGTGGCGAGGCACGCCTACTGATTACTTTCCATACCCAAGTGGTACAGCGTACTGCGTCAAGTTCCTTGTAGGCTATCTCCATATCCGCATGCGATATCATTGCCTGTACTGGTAGGGGGTATACTTTGTTGCTCTTGATCGCTACAAGTGGTGTGTATTTTGGTGTAACTTGCCAGTAATGTGCAAAATGGGCGTGCCCGCTTAAGTAATAAATGTGCACATCCGGGGCCCCAAATCCACCCTGGCTGTATGAAAGTATAAGAACATCCAATCCAACTCTAAGCTGTTTCCCATCCCATGCTATGTGAGCAGGCAAGGGTGTATTAATTTAAAAAGATCTGTGTCATCAATATAGGGATGATCAGAAAAAGGTATAAGAATCTTGGCAGTATTATCATTTTCATGATGGCTGTTCTGTTAGTCATCGTTAAGGGTATTCAGGGTCATCACTGCACTTGATCTTCCAATTTCGAGGCTGCTCTGCCATAATTATAGCGTACTACTAGTTCTGGATCCCAGTGTACCCATGCCCCCAGATATTTGACCAGATCAATGCACTACTCCAGGGGGTACTCCAGCACATGCAGTTTCGTGGTGTGCATTAGAGGGAAAATAGTTGATTTAGACCAATTGATTCCGAAACCTAATAGCCACTCAAATCTTATATATTTTCTTCTGAGCAGAGCCAGGTGTGTCAAAGGGTCTCTAATGTAAAGCACCATATCGTCTGTATATAATGAAATGACCAACGGTCATTGGCAGAATTGTAGTGCAGCTTTGGTGTGACGTTGGCGGATTACACTCGCCAGAGGTTCCAATGCCAAAGTAAAAAGGATTCGCAACAATAGGCAACCTTGCCTTGTCCCTCTGTGTATGTGAATTGTTACAGACGTGTGTCCATTGAATCTCACCACCACCACTGGAGCTGTAAGTAACAGCTGCATCTAGCGCACAAATATCTGGGACATCACCTTTACCATAACATCACAAACATGTATGTCCATTGGACGGAATCGAATACTTTGGCGGCATCCAGTAAAACAGCAGCTACCAAGGCAGAGGGGTCCAGTTGATGAAGGATTGTAATTTGTGGGTTGTGTATTGTGTGGGCATCAAACAGACTTGTGTAGCAGGACCATGTGACAGAGCAGAGGACTCAGCCGGGTGGCCAGTATTTTAGCTAACATTTGTACGTAGATGTTAATGTGGTTCAATGGACAATATGATTTGCACCTCTCAGGTGGCTCGTCAGGTTTCAAAAGTTTATATTAGACTTCTTGATACATTGCATGTAAGTGTGGTGCTACGTACTCAGCAAATTCCTTGCAGAATTTTCTTACCATTCCATTTACATCAGTGGCTTTGCAATTAGGAAGTGTTCGTATGGCATCCGTCATCTCCTCAACCCTTATATGTTGGAAAAGATATTCCCTTTGATTTGATTTGATTAGTGCATTTGTAAAGCGCACAAATGCCCAGGGGCGTCTTGACACTACAAACAGGTGGCTAAAGTAAGGTTGCTGGAGGGGTGTACAAATCGTGTTAACTGGGAAAGAGCCATGTTTTCAGTATCTTTATGAAAGATAGAAGCATCGGACTGCTCTTTATGGTTATCAGAAGTAGGTTCCATGTCATGACTATCCCCAACATGAAGCTACTTCTACTCCAGCGTGCTTTCTTGAACCTGGGTGTTTGCAGAAGTTTGCTGTGAGTGGATCTTAGACTTCTAGACAGAACATACCATTTCAAATGAGTCCTCAGAAATTGAAACTCTGCTCCATGTAGTGCTTTAAAGGCTAGGCATTGGGATTTAAACTTAATCCTCTTGTCCTCCGCAAGCCAGTGGAGGGATCTTAAACTGTGGGGGACTGCCTTGAACCTGGGGATATCCAATACTTATCTGGCAGCAGCATTTTGAAGACGCTGCAACCTTTGTAGATACTGAGATTGGATTCCCATGTACAGGGCATTGCCGGAGTCCAACCAGGACAGGGATAATTCTGTAACCAGTGTTTTTAGGGCATCAGATGGGATGAATGGATGGATTTTCCAGATCATTTTAGGATGAACCAAATGGTTGAGGAGTGTTAGAATAGAAATATTCATGATCGTATACTGCTTTATGTAAGTTTGCATTTGTAGCATCATATTCTATTTCGAAGCCATCTTGTTTCGTTTATGCACTGATAGATTTTGCTCAACTAATGAACAGACTGTTCTTATTACCACATACCTTTTTTTCTGGATAGAGGCCCTCTCCCACTCGTCTGGTGGCGGGAGCAAGATGAAACTACATTGAGCAGTAATTAGGAGGTGTGAAATATGAGAATTAAAACTTTTTTTTGTATTTCATTGTCCAGCTGCATCTGCCTGGAAAATTCCACTGTCGGCGTGTTTTAGCCCAGTTACGAAGTGCACATAATGTATCTTTATGCTTGTTGATTTCAGTCCTCTGCAGCACTCCTAGCGACTCGGCAGACTGGGGTCTGCTCTGGGTGTATATGAATAAACAGTTATTGGTTTGGATTCTCTACTGTCTGACCGACTCTTCATTTAGTATGGAAGGCTGAAAGGTGGTCATTAGTTACCCAAGTGACCCTAATCGGGCCATATCCTTCAGGAGAGAGGACTGATCTGACTACTGAATGTCAGTTTGTCATCAAAGTTGAATCCTAAATGTTTGACTTTAGGCACTAGGGCTGTGCAGTCACCCAGACTGGCGGGCCACCATCTAGGTGACCAGAAAGATGAATCAGAGCCCAGCAGCAAGACTTCAGTCTTTCTGCCATTCAATTTTAGGCAGTTGGACTGCATCCACAGGTTAACCTGTGTCATGCAGCAGTTGAAACGGTCACCTGTCTCATCCACATTGTTTGAGACTGACACCACCAACTAGGTGTCGTCAGTGTAAGAGACCACTGAGAATCCAAACTGCCTGATGATTGAAGCGAGAGGGGCCACATATACATTGAAGACTGTGGCGCTCAACGACGAGCCCTGTGGCACACCACAAGGAAGTTTAAAAGGCTCGGACAAAAAGGCTCCAAATTCTACTGAAAAGGTCCTATCAGCAAGAAAAGATGACAATAGCATGAGCGGCATCTCTGATCCCCAGCTCAGATAGCCTACTGGCTACTTTGTGGTAGTGTCAAAAACCACAGGTAGATTTCACAAAATCGAGGCGGCCTTGCTCCCCATATCTAGTATTGACTCATATCTAGTATTACCCTTAGTTCCTCTGCAGCCATGACCAGAGCTGTCTCAGTTACATGCCCCACTCGGAACCCATACTTGGAGGGATCTAGGAGGTTCCTGGAGGTAATAAATGCAGTAAGCTGTGCATTTAGTATGTTCTCCAGCACAATGACTAGAAATGGTAGTCTGGAGATGGGTCGATAACTGCTCGGATCATTAGGGTAAAAATTCATTTTTTTTAAGAGTGGAAGGATTGAGGCTATTTTCCAGATGTCTGGGAAAATGCCCAACTGAATTATCCCGTTAAAAACTACCCATAATTCTCTTCATATTTCTGGAATCAGGTGTAGTAATTTGGGAGGATGGGGTCCGCTGGGGCCCGTGATTTAGATGTTTTTACCATTTGAATGATCTGTTCTAATGTAGGGGGGGAAGAGAAAGACAAATTGGTAGAAATAGAATTTTTAAATGCTGTATTGTTCTTTTGGAAGGAGTCAGCACTGTCCTTAAAGGATTCATACACACTCTCAAATTTATCATTGAACGATTGTCCCAGAATGTTGCAGAATTCAGCACTGCTTTCCATCCAAGGTATATCTCGTAGTTTTGCTCCTTTTTTACTGTTGAAAAGAGCTCCTTGCTAGAAATACTTCCTTGAAGGAATTTTGATGAAAAGTATTAACTTTCTTCTTCTAAAATCAGATACTTATAGTCCTGCAGAGATTGTTCATACTTAGTTTTTTCTATGAGGTCATAGTTTGCTCTCCACTTTCTTTCAGCCCTTTGACCTAGGGAGAGCCATGCGAGTGCCACATCATCCAAGTACTCTGCTATTTTAGCTTCCCCCTTGGTGTGTAATTGCGCATAAAAGTCTACAACGGTCACTAAAATAGCCGGCGTGTTGTGACACACTGTGTCACGACACACTGTTTTGCTTCTGTCTAACACTCTTACAACATGCTCTGTCACCAATGGGTTCTTCAGTTTGTTGGGTAGCCTTTGGCTAAGTCATCCCTCCTACCATCCTACATTTTCCTCAAAATACTCACTGATTGCCACCTGCACCCCTACTATGAATACTGTGTCAAATAATAAGGTAGCTTGTAGTCTCCATTGGAATAGTCAGCACAATCTTATAATCTCCTTGTTAAATACTGAATTGTCCTCGCCCAGACATTCACTTATCTAGCCACTAGCCAGAAGTCCGGCCTAGACCATGACCCATATACTGAGGAAGTAAAAGGGCCCTCCCTTCTCCTCTGGTTTCGTAGTCTCCACAAATCAATGAGGCCTGAGTTCTGCATTCCCTCCCTGATTACTATTGTCATCTTTCTCTGAATGCACCATTTCAAAGACTATGTTTACCCCCTTTTAATCAATAGGAGTACTCTTCTAGATTATGATTACTAGGAGGATGCCACTCTGACA
Source organism: Lissotriton helveticus (assembly GCF_964261635.1). Lineage (NCBI taxonomy): Eukaryota > Metazoa > Chordata > Amphibia > Caudata > Salamandridae > Lissotriton > Lissotriton helveticus. Next base: position 856,959,494 of record NC_136063.1, on the reverse strand, counting down.
TTAGCCCATCTGTGTCGTATGGCTTGCTCCGTAGCCTACATGAGATGTGTTTGCTGTTTCAAGGCTATTTGCACATGATTCCTGTCTACATAGGCAAGAAACTGGCATGTTTTTGGGGGGTTATTGAGATCTCTGATGTTCCATGTAAATAAGGCGATGTGACCGGCTCTCTCATCTTTTGTGTTGATGTTTGTCTGATAAGCTGTAGTCATACCTAATTCTATATGTTAGTGCATCAGCAGGACGACATTTATCATATTGACATACCATTTTGGCATAGTTGGTAAACAACATAAACCAGCCACCAGACATTTAGGCATCTCAATCATGCCAAAGCCATCCCTGTCATAAATAAACAACCAAACCATGACATATTCAAAACAGTCATGCATAGTTGTGCATTAACAAACAACATTTCGAATAAACATTAAAGGTACCCCCATGAAGGGCTGCTAAAGACCACAATCCCGTCATGGTGATGGAGGTTTGCCCAGAGTAGTGGTTTAGTTTTAGAAGATCGTTAAAGCAAATTGAGCAGAATATTTGAGCATCTACTATCAAGTCCCATAATTCCTCCTGCCCCACCACAATTCACCACTTGTCATAGTGAGCAAAGAGAGCTCAGGGTGCTAAGCATGCAAAATATGTGCGACAAACGTGGCTCCAGACATCCATAAAAAAGTAATTCTAGTTTGAAAGGGCATCGCAACTGTTCCAGTGTCCAGTGCTCACTGGAAAAGCCATGTCTTTGCCTGTTTGCTCATCCTTCCAACAGGTTCCTGCCACATCTATACAAGCTTTAGCCAAAGTAATTTTCAGACCCTGGATCTTGTTATCTCTGGTTAGGGCTTACTATTATTTTCACAAAGTCCATTGCTGTTTTCGGCATATTGAATATGTTCTGCATGTCTCTGACTAATCTTTATACGAGCCAGGCACAACATGGCATACGGCACATTCATTGCCTGTAGATTCTTGACTTGGAGAAATTCCCTAGGGGCTGCTTGACTGACAGTGAAATCTGGGGAGAACGCCACCACTTCATTCCCTTGGTATTGTGTGGTTTGCTTGTCACATGCCAGTGAGAGCACTCTGTCACAGTAGTTTAGTAGCCTTTCAACTACTGGGCATGGCAGCTCACCCAGGGATGGTCAGGCCAGCAGTGTTCCATTGGAATATATGACGTAATCCCGCATACCATCAGTCCGCATACCATCAGTCCGCAAAAAAAATCCCGCATATACTATTAGGCCGCAAATTAAAATAACGAAAACTTTTAGAACGAATATGCCTTTAGCACGCATGCCTTTACAACGTAAAGGCATGCATGTTAAAGGTATACTCGTTGTAAAAGTTGTAAAGGTAAGTAAAAGTACACTACCCTACCCAACACTACCCTACACTCCAATGTAATACCCAGCACGACCCCCCAACACTACCATAAAGCACTTTACTACCCTACACAAACACTACAACAGTACCTTAATACACTACCCCCAGCATGACCCTACACAAACACTACAATACTACACTAAACCACTACACCCCCTAAACCCTAAAACACTACCCCGAGCATGACCCTACACTACAACACTACCCAAACCCTAAACCACTACACCCCAGCATGACCCTACACTACACAAACACTACAACACTACCCTAAACCCTAAACCACTACACCCCTGCATGACCCTACACTACACAAACACCACAACACTACCCTAAACCCTAAAACGCTACCCCTGCATGACCCTACACTACAACACTACCCCAAACCCTAAAACACTACACCCCAGCATGACCCTACACTATGCAAACACTACAACACAACCCTAAACCCTAAAACACTACCCCCAGCATGACCCTACACTACGCAAACACTACAACACTACCCTAAACCCTAAAACACTACCCCCAGCATGACCCTACACTACGCAAACACTACAACACTACCCTAAACCCTAAAACACTACCACCAGCATGACCCTACACTACGCAAACACTACAACACTACCCTAAACCCTAAAACACTACCCCCAGCATGACCCTACACTACGCAAACACTACAACACTACCCTAAACCCTAAAACACTACCCCCAGCATGACCCTACACTACTCAAACACTACAACACTACCCTAAACCCTAAAACACTACCCCCAGCATGACCTTACACTACAACACTACAACACTACCCTAAACCCTAAAACACTACCCCCAGCATGACCCTACAGTACGCAAACACTACAACACTACCCTACCCCCTAAAACACTACCCCAACCCCTATTACACTTTCCCCTGCACGACCCTACACTAAACAACCACCACAACTCAACACTACACTAACACAACACTACACTACACAATCACTACCCCAGCACGACCCCCACCCTTACAAATTAACCCAAACCCACTTACCTCTCTCATCGTCGTGGTTTACAACGCAAATGCATTTACCATACATGCCTTTACAACGTAATTCGTTGTAAAGGCATGCGTGATAAAAGCACATGCGTTGTAAAAAAATGCGGGATGATGGTATGCGGGATGAATGACATTGCGGATTAATAGTATGCGGGATGATGGTATGCGGGAAAATAAATGCGGGATAAAGGTTGATTACCGTTCCATTGGCTATCTTAAGATTAAAACTGTAGCAAAGCTCTCCGTCCGAACAATCCTTTCAGCATGGGTTCCACGTTGTGTTCCATCCTGCCTGTGTTGGTGAACTCCGGTATTCCTTTAATACGTGTATTATTATGGCTAAATCAGGCCTCCAAGTCCTGCTTTTTCACCTGGATCACCACCATCACTTTTTCCCTAGTTAGGCATTTTGTAGTAACCAACTGAAGCCCATCCTCCGCAATAAAAATACATTGTTCTGTTTCCCCTATACGCGCATCCCTGCTTATCTAGTTTGGATGCCATGTGGTGTACGCATAAAGCAAGTGAGTCAATCTTGCAGTCTATTGCCTTTAGACTTTGCTGCATGTCTAGCAGGGTTCTTTCAAGGGTTATGTTGGCCTGGAATGGCACCTCTAGCTCCCAGTCAGACAGTGCATTTTGCTGGGGCTTGGTTGACCCTCTGGCTTTGAATGTAAGTTTTGTCCTCTGCCTGTCTGTCTTGGCAATTGTTGCCTGTCTCAGTGTGCTCAATAGAGATCTATGGAGCCCATGGTGGGGTCCGCTCACATAGTACGCTGGACACATGTTAGTCCTATTACACAGGGCCAAGCCAGCAAACTGATTAGCCTGTGCCTGTGCCCACAACTGCAGTTTATATCAGCAAACCACAGTGTACGCATGGCGAACAGGACACAATCCTATGGATTCAAGTTCCTTGTTAGGTTCGGCTTCTCTCTCTCAGTTTCTATGGCTCTTTTGGGTCACAATCAGGTCCCATTGATAAACCCCCTGTCCCGTTCAAATGCACCAGCGGTCGGGGTCAAAGCAAATTCCTGTATATGTCTCCAATTTTCTTTGGACTAGTGGGCTTCCCATAGTACCAGCAGAGAAAGCCTTTGAGCTGCGTCTACTTCAACAGGCCTGTACTGATGGGCCTGTGCATATGACTCAAGCACTGCAGTAGTCTCTTGCCTTTCTGTGCTCAGATATTGACATGTTAGATCACCTCCGGATCCCTATGTTCAGTGTGTCATGCATTATCATTCAGGCATTAGGAACCATAACGAGTTGTAATTCACCTCTGTGGGAAAGATTCTCAACCACTTGGCCAGTAAATGATCTTGCATCGGGCCCCAAGGGTTCTAAACATATTGCTGCTAGGTGTGCGCTGTCCTCAGGCCAGTATCTCAGATCTTGCCTTCACATTCAAAACTTCATTTAAAATGTAATGTTCATAAAAACCAGTAGGGCTAACAATAACAGGTGAAGCTTGCCAAAGCATTATGCCCATGGGGAGTCACAGACTGTGGACACCTCACAGAGTTTTTTTGCAGCACGCTCCATACATCTTACTAGGGCATGGTTAAGTTTAGTGTTCCTAGGATCAAAGCAGGCCAGAACTGCTGCTCTACAGCTTCTGATCATTTGTATATTCCAATGATGCTTGAGTAGGCACTGTCTCTCTGTCAGCAGTTTTGGGCACAGACAAATGATGTGTGTTATGTCTTCTTTGTGAATCCCACAAAGTCGGCATAGATCTCGTCCGTGCTCTCTTTTCCATTTTGGCCAGTGAACCAATAGGTTGATAACACCCAGTCTCAGTTTTAAAAAACTTAGTTTCGTTCGTGCACTGAAATAAATGGTTAGGTACGGCTGTGGGATTAACGAGGCGTAGGTTTGAAGGGTCATCCACCCATGGCTTCTTTTTGCAAGGGTAGCTTTGTCTTCCACTTTTGAAAGTTGTTTGGTACTTGTTTTCGCTAGCCTTTTGAATTCCTTCTGACTAGCGTGCAGGTTCCAGAGGTCATTTAGACATAGGGTTGTTAGTCCTTTTGACCAGTAGTCGTGTCCTGCTCGCCATGAAATATTGTCAATGCTGGCCCACAGATGGTGCCCTAGACTTCCTTCCTTTGTTGACCTCAGATTATGGCAGCACACAAGAAAGTACATGGCTCTGGCGAGTGATTGATTGCAGATGCCTAGTTCCAGCCTAATTTGTGCCGGTGATGTATGGGTTGGTAATTTGAACACTGATCTATAGATCTTTGTAATGATTATGTCCAGTTGGCCGGTGTCCAATCCTTTTAGAGCTTCACTACCGTAGGTTAGGGTAGGAATGATTTTTGCCTGAGCAACGTGTATTGTAGGTGCGAGTGTTGGGCCTTGTAGTTTCTTTTGAATTAGTCCAATTGCAAAAGCAAGTGCCGCACCCTTCCTTTTTTGTTCTTCTAGGTGGGATTTATATTTGTCATTATTGTTAAAAATAACTCCAAGGTACCTCTGGCAATTTGATTCGATGATGCTTTCCTTGTTCAAAGTCCAAGACAGTTTCTTAGCTTTCCGTGGATGAACTGCTAGGATTTTCGTCTTCCTGTTGTTAATGCGCAGCTCGTCCTTATTTGAGTAATCGGAGGTAGCGTCCAGGAGCCTTTGCATTCCGATCTCAGTTTTGCTTAGAAGAACCACGTCATCAGCATATAGTAGGTTTGTCAATGGCAGAGCGGATAGTTTGGGAGCGTGGGAATTGACCTTATTGAGGACTTCAGGAAGGTCGGCTAGAAATAGATTAAAAAGTGCCGGGGCCAGACACAACCCTGTTTTAGGCCTTTTTTCGACGGAATTAGGCGGGATAATCTAGAGCCATCCCCGATCTTAATCCTGACCCATGTGTCATGGTGTAGGAGTTGTATGGCTCTTAGGAGGTGAGCTGGAATATTAAATCTGGATAAATTCTGCCAGAGCTTACCTCTGTTAACGTTGTCGAAGGCCACTTGGAAGTCAATTAATCCCATATATTATGTGGGCAAGAACAGAACTTTGCTTGGTCGATCAGGCAGGAGAGGGTCATAAGATTGACTGAGATGCCGGTGTTTGTAGTAAAGCCTGTTTGATTCAGAGGAATTATACAATTGTCATCCGCCCAGGCCCTTAGTGGGTTGAGCAACACTCCCGCAAAATACTTTGCTTCATTGTCGATGAGTGCGATGAGGCGATAATTCCATGGGGATTTTTTGACCCCTCCTTTGAAGATCGGTGCGAGGATTGATCCACGCCAGGAGGGCTGTATGATGTTGTTTTGCAGGCTTGAATTAAATAGGGTGCTTAGTTTCGCAGCCCAAAAGGATGCGTCTTCCTTGAACAGAGCTAGAGGAATTCCACCTGGACCAGGAGCCCCGTCCTTCCGTCCCTTTTTTATCATTTTTTCTATTTCAGCCTTCTGGACTGTTATAGGATTGTCGCTGCCTTGGATCCAAAGACACTCTGTTGTTTTGTTTTTTTTATTATATTTTATTTTTTTTCCATGTTGCACACACTTTGTACAATATACATTTTTCAGCATTAAAACTTCATGCTTCATAACTAAATAAACACATTTTTACAAGATATACAAGCTTTTCGTTACACATTTCCACAAACAGTGTTTATAAAGTTCTTATTTAACCACGATTAAACCTTAAACCCTTCTTGGGACTACCTACGGTCCAATTCCTTCCTTCCAAATACTTATGGATTGCCATATTCTTAGGCCTAATGTCCTTCCCCTTTTTCCTTTTCGTGCATAGATATTCTTCTCCATATTATACGCATTCAAGAGATTAGCCAGCCAGGTTTGCAGTGCCGGTGGGTTTGTGTCAAGCCAAGCCCTTGCTAAGGTCAATCTATATACTGCCATTGCCACAAACAGAAATTCCTGATGTGTGTCAGCCCCTTCCCAACCCAGACCTAAAATTATTCTAGCTGGGCTGAGATTAATTTGAATCCCCAGGGATCTATCTAGAAAACCCTCGATGTCCCTTATTAGCGTATGTAGTTGAGGGCATGTAGCAAAAATGTGAATACTATCTGCTTCACTAGCATTGCATCGGGGACAGTATATACCCCTGCTCCCTCCCCATTTGGCTATCTTGGCAGGGGTATGATATAATGAATACAGAGTTTTATAGTGTTGTGACTGCATGGAGGATGAGCACAGTATAGTACGGCCCAGGTCCAATGATTTTTTAAACCACCCTGCGTCCACGCTAAGTTTTTCCGCCCATTTATTGCCCACCTTTCGTAAGTCATCAGTTTTCCCTTTAACCAAACAAGCATAAAAAGACCTAATGGTGCGATCCCCCAAGAGTCTAATTTTTTCCAGTATCTCATTCCTGCCTACTCCCACAGACCCCCCTGCTTTATCATTAAAAAAACTCCTGACCTGGAGATACTTGAAAAAATCTCTGTTATTAATACCATATATAGTTCTTAAATCTGCAAACTGTACGATCCCCTCTGTATCAAATAAGTCCCCGATCTGGATAATCCCACTGTTTGCCCATTCTAACATTGCTTCATCTGCAAAGATTGCTTGGGGAAACGACCTGTTTCTAAAGAGTCTGGTGTATCTATTATAATTCCCAATTTTGCTTCTTTTCAAAAAGGCAGTCCATATCTTAACAGCAGTTGAGACTGTCTTGAACCTTGTTCTTTTAAAGTAGCCATAATCAATACAGTTTAAAAAGCAGTTTCCCGCATCTGTGCCTAGGACCGTAGCATACACTTTCGTAGACAGGTTATTAACTCTTTCATCCAGGCCATTTCCTCCTATTAACCCTTGCATGTACTGTAGGGCAGCTGCCGTATAGTATAACCTGAAGTCCGGTGCACCCCACCCCCCCCCTTTCTCTTGGGAGCGTCATATATTTATATGCCCTACGCGTCTTTCCATGGGCCCAGATAAATCTGTTGCATAATGTCTCTAATGTATTAAACCAACTATTCTCAAAGAATAAAGGAATCGATCTAAAAAAATAAAGAAATTTGGGGAGAATCAGCATCTTAATGACGTTAGTGCAACCCATCAATGAGAGGTGTAAGTTATTCATCCTTGTTAGATCTATTTTTACTCTTGTCATCAGAGGAGCCATGTTTATCTCTACCACCCTATCCAGATTTGCTGATATAGCCACCCCCAAGTACATGGCTGAACCAACTACCCTAGCGTCATTACACCCTGAATATCTATTTTCAACAATCTGTGTCTTGGGATTGTTCAATTTATATCCCGAGATTTGACCGAAGCGTTCCGCCACTGCCTCAATTTCCCTAATGGCAGTGGAGGGGTTGAGTGTCAAAATAGCGACGTCATCCGCATATGCAAGAGTTTTTATTCCACAGCCATTAATATTCATCGGGACAATCTGTGGATTCTGTTCCAACCTGCGCAGATAGGGATCCAGGTATAACGCAAACAACAGGGGGGATGACGGACAACCCTGTCTAGTCCCTCTACATATCTTGACTGCTGCCGAGTATCCCCTATTGACCCTAATCTTAGCCATTGGATTGATATACAAGGTCTGAATGGCCTTGATGAAGCCCTCCCCGATTCCATTCCGCCTCATGGCCGACCATAGGTATCCCCAGGAGACCCTATCAAATGCCTTCTCTGCATCTAGAAACAGTGCTGCCATAGGGTCTCCTAGGGTACCTGCTGCATCAAACATGGTAATAACCTGCCTAACATGCTGTGTGGTTCCTTTACCTGGGATGAACCCATGCTGGGAAGGACTGACTAAACCCTCAACCACCCCTGCTAATCTTTTAGCTAATATCTTTGAGTAAACCTTGACGTCAGCATTCAACAGGGTATTTGGGCGGTATGAACCTGGTTCGGTTAATGGTTTACCTTTTTTTGGTATTACGATTATATTGGCTGTACCCCAGGACTCAGGGACGGATTCACCCTTTTGTGCCATTGCCATGATGTTAAACATGTCCCCTATAATCGCTGTTTGAAATATTTTAAAGAATTCCACCGGGATCTGGTCCGGCCCTGCTGCCTTCCCAGAGGGCAAACTGCCAAGAGCAGTAAGTAGTTCCTCTACCCGGAGTCCAGCATCTAACTCTTCCTTTTCCATTATAGAGAGTACCGAGGGAGGCACCTCGCTCAGATATGTTTCTACCTCTTCCGTACTTGCTGTTATGTCTGAGGAGTAGAGATCTGTGTAAAACTGTTTAAAAACCTCCCTTACCTGTCCTAACTCTGTTACCAAATTTCCTTGTGTATCAGCTATTTCTTTAACGTCTGCTGCTGCAACTCTCTGCCTGGTCCGCACGGCTAAGATATGTCCCACCCTTTCACTAAGCTCGTGTGCGTTCTCCCTGTTCGCCATATATTTCTCAGCCATTTTTTGAGTAACTCCTTCCAGGGCATCTGCTCTCAGCGATATTAGTTTAAGTATATTTTGTTCTATCGCAACCTGTTGTTGTATAGCTACTACTAGTTCTTCTTCAGCCTTTAATAGATTTAGCCGTATTTCTTCTAACTTCTGTTTCTCTTTTTTTTGTGCTGACAATACAAAGCTTAACGTCTCCCCTCTAACAGCAGCCTTAAACCCGTCCCAAACTATCCCTGGGGGTGCTGTCCCTCTATTCATATCCCAGAAATCCTTGATCCATTTTGTCATATACTCCCTATATACGTTATCTTGCAGCAGCGACCTTTCAAAAGTCCATTCCACCTCTTTTTTATTAAAGTTCCCTAATTTTATTGTCAAAACCAATGGGCTATGATCGGATATAATTCGGGGTTGTTTTTCAATTTTTGATTCGCCAATTAATCTATTTGAAATTAAAAAGTAATCAAGTCTGACCAGCACCTGGTGAGGTGATGAAAAGAAAGTGCTACCATCTAAGTTTGAATGCCATTTTATCCAAGGATCTTCCAAAGAGTTGTGGGTCGCCATATCAGACAGTGCCCTATACACCTTCCTTTTCCTGCCTCGATATTGTGAGCCTAACTGCAAAAATGAACTAGTTGGGTCATGCAGATTGAAATCGCCACAGCATACAATTGGCTCAGGCCATTGTGCTAATTCCCCATCCAGATAATGAAATACATCTGGGTCGTCCTCTGTAGATCCGTATACTGTAACTAAGGTGAATGTCTCCCCCTTAAAGGCTATATCGGTCAACACCCACCTACCCCATTGATCTTCTTTCTTCCTCCTTATAATTGTGTCCCTACTCCTGCCCAGCACAGTCACCCCTCTAGTTTTGGTCCCTTGATTTGATTTTGCCATAACTTCAAACCCTAATTGGCCCAACAAGTGTACGTTGCTGCCCTCTATATGGGTCTCTTGCAAACAAACCAAATCAACATGCAGTGTTCTAAGTAGTGCTGCTACCTTAAACCTCTTTTTTTGCTCATTGAGCCCACACACATTTATCGAGGCTATTCTACATGCCATATAGCTTTAGTACTATTAACCATATGCTGATATTTGTCTGTTTTATCTTTGCTTTGCTGTATATCTTGTGTTCTTTTCCCTACCCAAGCTTGTAATGCCAATAACAAAACACCATACCCTTGTGCAACATTTCTGCCCTTTCCCCTACGATCCCCTCCCACCCCTGCTATCCCACCCTTCCTCACACCCCGTGCCCTACCCTCTCTATTCTCCCCCCACCCACCTCCCCCCTCCCCAATGAGACATCCTGGGTACAACATTCCCAGGTGTGGTTGTCAGTTAGGGCAGTACGTGTCAGACGTGCCCCGTGGCCCGGAATCAAACATATCTATTCCCTACATTTCTATAGTACGTAAATAGAAACCTCTGCTTTACAAAATAATTAGAGCCTCTGCTTTACAAAATAATTAGAGCCTCTGCCTTACAATATAAGTTCTGGTCAATATCTACTTATTTTGCTGTCATATGTGAATTATGTCCCGAGTTTGATTTGTTGTTTTTTGTTTATTCATTCCCAAAAAACTTTCAGGACTACTGCTATTTGCCAGCTTTTTGATTAGTATTCCCCCCGATTTCATTCAGGTAGGATTCTGCTTGCACTTCACTGGTAAAGGTTTTAGTTGTGCCTTTATAGATTATTTTTAATCTTGCTGGGTTTTGAAGAAATATCTTTGCTCCCTTTTGTTCGAAAGGAGTGATCAGCTGCCTCATCCTCCAACGGCGTTCTACAGTCGCATGGGCAAAATCTGGGCGCACGAAGAAGGAAAAGTCGTTGAATTCCTTTTTCCTTGTGGGCCTCGCGATATCATAAATGGCTTCTCTTAGCCTAAAATTACCTATGTTGACCAGCATGGCTCTAGGATACTGTGCTGGGTTCTGACTACGTTTTGGAAGTGCCAGGGGGAAGCGATTTGCCCGTTGAAGTTCAATATTCATATCCCAGCTTTCAAGCTCCGGAAAGGCTGTCTTTACCAGGTTGATCATATACCCCCTTGGGTCATCTCCTTCAACTCCTTCGGGAATACCAAGGAAACAAAGATTGTTCCTCCTGCCTCTGTTCTCTAAATCTTCGACTTTTTGCATCAGATCCCTGATAACTCCTTCGTGTTCTGTCCCTTGCTTCTGGAGTTTACTGAAGTCAGTCTCTAAGTTTTCAGTGCGAGACTCTACAGAGGCCATTCTATTCGAAATTTCTGAACATGTTTGGTCCACTTTTTCAATGGCTCCTCGCAGTTCCTGGATAGCAGCATGATTCCTGTTACTATCATTCTTAACATCTCTATGAAAATGCTTAATTGAATTTAGAACTTCACTTAAAGAGGGCTCCCTCATATTTTGTACATCGCAACCCTCCTCATTTGGCAATCGACTACTTTTCAGTAGCTCTTGCCAATGTTGGCTATGTAATTGTTGTGCTCTTGATTCCCTTGCGCGGCCACTCCTATGTTTGCCATATTTGTCATGCTCCGTATTGCCTCCGGGATCTGTGGTTTCTTCGCCGGTTGAAAGGCGGGGCCTTCTATTTCTTGTTCTTCTTTTTCCCCGTTCCTCTTTTTTACCCCCTTTAAGAATAGTATCTTGGGTTAATGCCTGAGGTGCACCCATTACTGTAATGTTCGAAGCCTCCAAGATTGTTGTCGATAGTTTGTATATTGTATTCCTCTCTCCAACATCGGGACCCTCTCCTTCCTCTTCTTTCTCTTCTTTCTCTTCCTCCTCATTTGAGCTGCTTGTTGCACTAGAGATAGATACTCCAGTCTCATAAATATCTGAGCCAGAATCTCCACTTAAATTTTCAGATTCTAAAGGTAGCTCATTTGGGGAGGATGTCTGTGCTTCCGATGGGAGACGTTTGGTCCTTGGGGTTTGGTTTAGTGGTGGGGGCAAGGATTCTCTCCTTTCGTTCATTGTTTCTTTCATTAATTCAGTGCCAACTTCCGCAGTTTTTGCGGTGCTGTGTGTATTAATAATAGAATCCATGCTGTGCCTTCGTGCTTCCTGGTGGTAATTCTGATGTTCATTCTGATTCCTATTATCTTCAGGAATCGCCAGGTTGTGATATTGTTTTTTACTTATTTTACTTGTTGTCTCTTGATTTTCTTTAGGGATTGGGCTAAATATATTTGATATCCTCAGCTGGGAATCTGACTGCTGCCCAGTGCCCTTAGCAGATGCCTTTAGGTTCTTTATCGTCTGCAATCTCCTTGCTTTCTTTTCCAACAGGTTCTCACTGTCTTTATCCAGCTCATCATCATCTTCATCCCCCTTGTTCTTTTCCTGGTGTTTACTTTTCGCTTTCCCTTTCTCCTTTGCCTTGTCGGATTCTCTTTCCGCCTTCTGCTCTGTTTTTTTCCCTTTAGTTTTGTTGGATTCCTTGACCGCCGTTCTTTCAGTACTACTCCTGTCGCTCTTCTCCCCACTCAGATTGCACTCTTTGGCTTTAGTTGCTCTTGTTTCAGGCCTTCGATTAGGTCCCTTTGTTGTCTTAGGGGGTTTATTTATAGTTTGTTCCTCTATAGCATCCCCTGTAATTTCTTGTCCATCCCGAATATCCCGAAGACCTTGATATTTCTCTTGGATCCGACCTAGATCTTTATCCTGGTCTTTATCCTGTTCCATATCTGCTGGACAATTGTGTAGGTGATCAACTATTTTTCTGATCACACCGGGCATAGCCGGTTCTACTCCCGTTTCTGTTGCCATTTTATTTGGGTCACTCTCTACAGGCCGAGGATGAGCCAGCTGCAGATATATACCTACTCTAACGTGTATTTTCAGAACCCACCGCTTCGCCTTCTTAGCTGCAGGGAGCGAAGTTTTGACACTCGATTTTAAATTTGAAGTGCAGGCAGTGTAGGTAGTGTAGGTAGTGCTGTCAATGCCGTCAATGCCGGCTGTACGAAGATTTTTAGTAGCCTTGAGAGCTTTGAAGATATTGTAGGCTTCTCTGCTTTTTGTAATTGTTGAATCGGTAGCCAGACTGATATCCAGACTGCCTTGTCCCCAGTCCCCACTCTCCTCTCCTCTGCTGCCAGCTCTCTCTAAGTAGGCGCTGTTGAGATTCTGAGGGATCGTCACCGTTGTTGCAGCCCCTTGCTCAGCAATTATTGGTGCATATGTAGCCCCCTCCAGCGTGGACACCCTTCCTTTTTTATTCCTAGTTCAGCAGTTCAACAGTTCAGCAGTTCAACATTTTCAACAGTACCATAACTACCACCTATTATCATTTTTTTTTTTGTCAGTATTCAGGCAATATTTCTGAGAATACTCAGATAGTAATCTGGAAGTATTTCTGATAGTATTCTAGTACTACTCTGGTGCTATTCTGGTATAGTTCGGCAGCTAACAATTGTCAGCACTGTCAATAACAGTCATATGCATATGCAATAGCGTTAGTACAAAAAGACAGTTTTTTTTTTTGCTGTTGTGAACAAGCGCCCAATACCTGCCGGTTGGCTTCCTACCCTCTGTCAGCGCTTCGATCGGTCAGCAGGTTACACAAGCCGTTTAGCCGTTAGCAAGCCGCTCTGGACAGCTGCCAAGAATGCCGTCATCACCAAAGGCCAGAGGCTGGGAGCTAGGGAGACCAGGAGAGACCAACAGAAACAGAAGGCCACGAGACCGCGTTATCCTACCAGCCGCTGCCGCCTGCCGCCTGCCTTTTCTCACGGAGCGCAGCCGATGGGTCTGACAGACTTTTGGGGGAGCGGCAGAAAGCAGCAGATGCAGACGCCGTTTTCAAATCCGAGGCACAGATTTCCAGGCACAGATTCCAGCTCCAGCGTCTTTTCCAGGTTAGTGACCTCTGATAGCTGATAGCTACCGCCGCCGCCGCTGATAGTTGCTGCCGCCGATGCTAACCACTAGTACCTGCAGCTGACAGCCGCTGCCACAGAAACGAATCACCGCTATGTTAATTTTTCCATCCACTGCAATAATCCTCCAGAAAACCTCCAATAATCCTCCAGTTTGTGGTAGAATGATGATGCAAAAGCGATGCTCAGATGCTCAGAGCCACTCAGACCTCCAGGCCGCCGACTGCAGGCTACGAGATGCTCCTATCGTTCACGAGGGGTTTCACCTTGATCGCCCCAAATAACAGTTTAGCAGTTTAATGACCATTCTTCAGATGGATTGCAGAGATTTCCACCCCCTCTCTGAGCACACCAAGTCCGGGCTCACGGAGCGACTTCTGACTAGTCTGCTCACACTGACGCCATCTTGTCTCAGCCCTGTTGTTAGTGCCATTTTATTATCGACTTTGGGCCATTCCTTCGTTGTGGAGTTTACAGTGTTCAGAACAAATGCCCGGTCGCCCTCTTTTTGTGCCGTTTTGTCCGCGGAGGGGAGACTTTGGTGGGGAATATTTGCTTCCCGATCGTTGAAGTGGGAGTGGAGGAAGTTGACCCACTCTATCTCCAGTATGCTCGAGGAGGCAACTTTAGATGCGCTCCCGGATACGCTATTGATTGTACGCCAAAACCTGGCGGAATTGTTTGTTTTAATGTCATTCTGCAGTTTGGCCCAGAACGAGTTCCATTGGCTAATGCGTAGCTTGTGTTTCGCTTTCTTAAGACGGCTGCGGGCCTCTCTCAATTTTATTATTTTTATAGGGTCTGTTGGATCAGTTTTTAAGGCCCGCCATGACCGATTCATTGATCTTGTTTCTGATTGTATCTCTGATTTTGAGCGAGGCGTCTGCTTTTGACCAGTTTGGATTGTTACTTTATTGGTTTCGCGTGTCTGTCGATGAGTTCAGTTGCAAATGTTGACCAGTTGGTGATTGTATTATCCGGGCTCCTATTATGGCGCTCGATTATTTGTTTGGCCTCTGTTGATACTTGTTGAAAATTCTTGAAGGAGCATTTTATTCGTTTGAGGTTGATTGTAAAGCTTTCGGATGGCAAAGCCCTTTATTCTTCGTGTCGCGTGAGGCAGGTCCTCAGCATAATTTCTTGGGGACAGTGGTCACTTTCTGTTCTGTTTCCAAGACAATAACCTGCTATTTGATGGAGCATTGAAAGGCTAACAAAAGTGTAGTCAATTAATGAATTGCCTTTTTTCGATAGATAGGAAAAACGAGGAGGCTTGTCTGAGGAAAAACGACCGTTTAAGGCTCTAAGGCCAGATTTTCAAGGTTGCCTTGTAGGGAAACTTCCATGTGGGTCGTTCTTGTGCCATCCAGGACGGACCTGCGGTGGTATCACCCAGATGCTGTCGTGTGATTTAGTGACCTCATTTATTTGAAAGTCTGACATTAACCACATATTAAAGTCACCAGTAAGTAAGATTTCTGAATCTAGGGGACCTGTTTGCACTCTCACTACTGACGCTGTGGCTTCTTCTACAAAGGATTTCCTTGATGCTGTATTTGGACAGACGTAGACGTTCATTAAGATTAGCCTCCAACTTTGACCTTGACCTTTACTCGAAGTATGAGAAATTCCCACCCACTGAAGACAGTGTGATGAGCCCGAAAGGTCCCAAGAGGTGACTGCATTTTTTGTTGATATATAGACTGCAAGGCCGCCGCGCCCTCTTCACTATGCCTCACTCAGTTGCATGCTTACCTGCCCATTTCTGCGGTAGTGCTGCATTTTACCAGCTGGTAAGCCAACATTCAGAGGCAACAGTTACATAGCCAGTGAGCCATGGATTTACTATGTCATGCCATCCCTCAGTTAGTTGTGCATGCAGCCAAGCATTTCCTTGCTGGGCTCCGCCACAAACAGTGATCCCAGTGGGGCTATAAGCCAGAGTTGCTGCCGTCTGTCTCAGTCAGCTGTCCTGGTCAGGCCACACTGCTGATCACATACTTCCCCTTCAGGTCCTCTATATCTCTCGCCACTCCGTCAGCTTCAGTGTCAGTCGATCGTCCACTTACAGACCTCAGGTGTATAGCGCAGTACCTCAGTGTGATCACTCTCGACTGTGCCTCACTGACAAGGCTGCCCACTTCTTCGCTTTCAGGGCATGGTCGCTATTTTCCCTGACCAAGACAGCTCCATGTGGGCCATGGTACCCAGAGATTTACAAGCCACCTCTGCACCAGCAGCACTGCATTGCAGCTGAAATGACCAACAGACAATTGGGGACTCCAATCCCTCCATATCAGCTTCAGATGGTGGTCTAGAATCAGGATATTTGATGTATTTTCAGCCCCAGCTGGCTGAGCTGCACTGCAGTGCGGCCATATTGCCGTGGGCTCTCTAGAGCCCCCCAATACCAGTAGACTTAATGCACTTAAGTGTGCACTGCAGTGTATGATGTAGTTTTAAAACCAGACAGACCTTGCAAGCTGGTTTTAAAATTAAACTATGTCCAAATTTGACTTTGGGGTTAAAAGTACTTCCAAAGTTCAAAACTACCTTTTTATTACATACAAGTTACCCCTAAGGTCTTCCCTAGGTGCCCCAAGGGCAGGCTGCATTGATTAAAAGCAGGGACAATGTATAAGATGTGTCAGTCATGCTACGGCCAGAGGAGCCAATCACCAACTCAACACATTAAGGAAAATCAAACCATTCCTACTGCCTGAGGACATGAAACTAACTCTCCAATCTCTATTTGTCTCCCGTTTACACTATGAAATTGAGACCCTGGCTGGACTATCCAAAGCTAAATTGGCACCCTTAAGGGCTACTTTGAACTCTGCTTCCAAACTCATCACGGGATCAAGAAAACGTGATCACATCACACCAAATCTAATCAAACTCAACTGGCTCTCTCTCGATGCAAGGATCAGGTACAAGATAGCCTCCATAACGCACAAGGCACTACATCCCAACACTACCTCTTACTTGAAAAAACCTTCAATTTTCAGGCATGAATCTAGCTCTTAGAAATTCCAATACTCTACTGCTGAATGCACAAAAGTTATGAAAGAAGAAAACCTACAACCTTGCTTTCTCTGGTCTGGCTCCAAGAATATGGAATGATCTCCCTCCCGAAATCAGCTCTAACCCCTCGACAGCCGCATTCACAAAAGAAGTCAGGGTTACTCTTGAATAGCCAAATGCAACAATAAACCAATAACCTCCTAAAGTTACTCTTACTCCTTGTGTACAACTCTGGCCTATAGCACCACTAAGCATGTGTTGCATGCGTTACCTATTATTTGGTGTATCATTTTCTTTTATACCTGCTTAATGTCTTTGATTTAAAGTACATCGCTCCCTTCTTCAATAAAATAAATAAATAATTCCCAGGTAGGGAAAAACAGCCAAAGTTGCCATTTCCCATTGTGGTGCTGCTAGCTCCAGAGGCCAACATGGGTCAACATGGGTAGGCTTTGCTAAACTTTAAAAGTATAAAAATAATAGATACAATACATCTAACAACTTGCCACAGTTGGATTTATTATAGCTATTACAGGAAAGTAGTTCTAGAACTTACAAGTCTGAATATCCCTAAAACAGCCCTGTATCAGCATTTTCTGATTGGCCACCCTTTGACAGCCTGAACCAAGCTGCTCCTAAGTAGGTGTGAAGAGGTTTAGGGCTGAAACAATAGAGCTATTTTGTGGGTGGAGATTTGCTTCCTGGTTAAGCCAGGGACATGAAGGGGGCTGGAGATATAAGCTAGACTTTAAAGGCACGAGAACAGATGTCACCGGACCCAAAACAGACCACTTGCAACATACACTGAGAAGACTATTCCAGCTCACCAGTTACCACTGGATTCTCCTGGACTGACCAGGTGCATTGTGGGTGATTGAGCCCTAGACCCCAAGAGGCAATCCAGAGTTTCGAACCAGTGGCTGGTGCTGTTGGACACTCTTCAACACAAAGTAAGCAACCCAGAAGAAATTCAGAATGTTTTGAAACTTTTAGCAAAGTTTTGTTAAAAAGTCCAGATGAAGACTGGCTTGATGACGAGAGGCAAGCCAGCAACTCAGTACCACAACTCATCTGATTGCGATGGGTTTTCCCCCTGAAAGCTCTGGAGCTTCTTGCCAAAGGCAAATACTTCCAAGGCCTCACCAAGACATCATGCTGCAACAGGACACCAACATCAAAGCCAACTCTGGGTCTGAGGAACTAGAGGGCTCATGGTCAAGAAACAAAGCTCCAAACAAGTGGCTGCGTTCTAAGTGGTGCCATCGCAGTCAGCCTAAAATGTTGACCTTGTCTCTGTCCAGCAAGACCAAATAGCCATGAGTGGCACTTTAAGCTGTTTGGCACTAGAAAGCACGTTTTTTTATTTGTTGTTTTGATTTCATTTCAAAGATAACATTCTCTATTTTAATAAAGTGGTGTTGGAATTTTTTTTTTAACTTTTTTACTGTTTCGGTCATATTAAATGCTTTACACACCTGACTTCTAAGTAAAGCATGACTGCTCGTCTGCCAAACTCCCAAAGGTTAAGCAAGGATTAATTTATTGAGATTTTACTGCACCTTCCTAGTATAATTAGTAGATGAAGGTACCGACCTCCACCTACTAATAATCCACTTTCCTACACCTCCCTTCAATTGATGCTCCACTTGTTACATTTGCTTCAAGATTTTTTTTTAATGATTCGAGGTTTTACCAGTGTAATGTTGTACACAGTCAGTTAATGAAAGAGTTTTTGAGGAATTATTTCGAAAAACTGACATAGATTCATCACACCGTCTTCCATAAGGATGACTCATTTGATTTCTTGGAACTTGCACATCTGATTTATCATTGAATAACTAAGAATCATTACTGAATTGTGAGTTCATTTGAATTTATGCACATATTCAAGTTGATGGAGAGGTTCTGCGTGTCACTTTTCTGTGTATAATACTGTCTGAGTGGTGGTTCGATCATTTTATTTATTTACTCTGTTCATTCTCAATTATTTTCCAAGTTTTGTGATAAATATAGAGAATAATTTATTAGCATGCTCTGCCAAAAGAATTATTATTTTTATTATGAGATGTTTTTCCTCTAGTTAATATATAGGTAATAATTTTGAGTCATCTGTAAAACATCTCTTTTTTTTATTTTCATCGATAGCAGGATTTGTTGAAGGTGGTGATCATACATCTGGAATTTCTTCCACATTCGATGGACTATGTAGTTGCATCATGAGTTCTAGTTGTTATTTTACATTTTTTTTTAGATCAGGTTTCCACATTCCCTTGTCCTTTTTATAGTCACAATTTTTTTGTACTTTGGTGAATGAAGAGTCTATTACTGTTGGTAGAGAAAAAACTTTTTGAAAGGTTTGGGGGCACGTGCAGATTTTGAAGTCTAATTCATGGTTTTTATAATATATAGAATTTTGCAATTTGTCTATTTTTGTGTATATTTTGGATAGAAACAATGTGGAATAAATTGACGTGCATGTCCATTTTTTTCATTGAAATGTTAGGGCCTTAACTTTTGCTTTAAGTGTATTTGTAGCATGTTCCATTAGTGTCTTATTTCCTTTTCTTGTCTTGTTTATTTATTTCTAGAGTATTCACATTACTTATATTAACTATGTTAAACAATGTTTTGCTTTTGGAGCATTCTTCTATGTTTTTATATGATCTCTCAAGAATATGGGCTGCCACATTTTCCTAAAAGGAATGCTCTTAAAAGACTATTGGCAACATTACATTTGATGTTATATTATTTACCTGTTATATGACCTTATGCCAGGCATCCTTAAGTATGTATTTACTGAATCTGAATTTGTTGGGTTCGGATTTCTTCATTTATAGATTTGTCAATGTTCTTCATTGGAGAGGGTCAATTTTTTTACTGCCTGCCTGTCAAGAAATTACTCGGCTCATTTACATTTAACACTGTAGTTGGATTTTTTTTTAAATACTATGGTCCCAAAAAAACGGAGTTGAGTTCATTTGAAGTGCCTTAGTTCTTTTCCTGAAGAAAGAGTCACACGTCTTAAGTACATTTCCCCTACCATACTTTTTCTTTTTGAGGTTAAATTTCGAATCTGTAATGCTGGGCTAGACAGGGAACCAAAGAAAGTATTTGCAAAAATTATGAAACCAGATCTGCTCCCTTACTCCTCGATCTCTCTTTATGCCCCTGCTGTAATTACCTGGGGTATCAGGGGAAAGTGTCAAGGCAACAGCAGCAGCCCCCTTCCCTACAAATCAGATTCCAAAGCCTTCAGCTCACCAGGCAAAATGCACAGTGGATTAATTAGGGTCCAGACCACCTGCTATGTTAGTTAAGCATCTAGATTGCATTTTACATATAAAATATGCACTTTTCACTGCTCTTTTCAAATTTATCAAGAAAATTGAAAATTAGTTGCAAATAAAAATAAGGAAACATTTGGGGGCCGATTCCGATTTCGGCCGGAAGGGCTCCGAACCATATTCGGAGCCCTTCCGACCTAATCGGTCAGTGGTGGCCGGATTCCTTTCCGACCGAGCCATTACGATGGGCTCGGTCGGAAAGGAATCCGACTCGGCTTTCCGGATTGCGGACAACAGGCTCGGAGAGCCTGTCCGCAGTCCAGAAATCCCTCAGTACTCCCCTGGTCGCCTCTTTACGACCGAGGGAGTACAATGGCAGCTTTTCACTGCCTTTTCGTGCCGGTCTGTCCGGCACGAAAAGGCAGTCGGAAGCTGTCCCTGGGGGCCCCCAGCAGGGCCCCCATGGGTGTGAGGCCGCTGGATGGCCGTTGATCCCTGCACCCGGTGGCAGGCACCTTGAGGTGCCGGACACATAGTGCAGGGATGAACTGCACCCCTGCTTCCAGCAATGCAGGCATGCATTCTGCTCGGAATGAATGCTTGTATTGAAAAGTATACGAATGCGACCGAACCCTGTTCGGTCGCATCGTTCTAGCAGGACTGTAACCGACGACAGCAGGTCGGTCGGTTGCAGCTCATGGCTGATGTCGGACGGACTCAGGTCCGTCCGATATCGGAATAGGCCCCTTGGTGTTAATTGCTTTTGTTAAGGTGCCACATCTGGTCCTAAATTTACACATTCTGCATGTACCAAATTGGACTGCAAATGCCTTGGTACAAGTTCAAGGTTGAGTTTGCTGTTATATTAATTAATCAATCAATCAATCATTTGTAAAGCGCGCTACCTACCAGTGAGGATCTCAAGGCGCTGAGGGGGGGAGGTGCTGCTACTGGTCGAAGAGCCAGGTCTTGAAGAGCCTTCTGAAGGGGAGCAGGTCTTGGGTCTGCCGCAGATGGGTGGGGAGGGTGTTCCAGGTCTTGGCGGCGAGGAAGGAGAAGGATCTGCCGCCGGAGGTTGTTCGTTGGATAAGCGGGATGGCAACAAGGGCGAGGCTGGCGGAGCGGAGCTGGCGGGCGGGGGTGTAGAAGTTGAGTCTGTCATTCAGGTAGGCCGGTGTTGTGGAGCGCTTTGTGAGCCTGGGTGAGAGTTTGGAGGTGATCCTCTTGTTGACGGAGAGCCAGTGTAGGTCTCTTAGGTGGGAGGTGATGTGGCTGCGGCAGGGGAATGTTGAGGATCAGTCAGGCGGAGCCGTTTTGGATGCGTTGTAGTCGTCGCAGGTGTTTGGCCGGGATACCAGCGTAGAGTGCGTTGCCGTAGTCCAGCCTGCTGCTGACGAGGGCTTGTGGTCACTGTTATTCTTGTTTCGGTCGGCCTTCATTTGTAGATCCGGCGGAGCGTGCATAGGGTGTTGTAGCAGGAGGAGGAGATGGTGTTGACCTGCTTTGACATGGCGAGGGAGGAGTCGAGGATGAATCTCAGGTTGCGTGCGTGGTCTGTGGGAGTTGGAGCTGCTCTCATTGTGGTCGGCCACCAGGAGTTGTCCCATGCGAAGGGGGTGGGGCCTAGGATGAGGACCTCTGTGTTGTCCGAGTTCAGTTTCAGATGGCTGTTCCTCATCCAGTCGGTGACGGCCTTCATTCCCTCGTGGAGGTTGGTTTTTGGGGGTGTGCGGGTCCTTGGTGAGGCAGAGGATGAGCTGGGTGTCCTCGGCGTAGGAGATGATGTTCAAGTTGTGCTGTGGGCCACTTGTGCGAGGGGGCCATGTAGACGTAGAACCGGGTCGGGCTGAGGGATGAGCCCTGGGGTACGCCGCAGATGAGTTTGGTGGGTTCGCAACGGCGGAAGACGGACTCTCTGGGTTCTGCCGGAGAGGAAGGATGTGGTCCAGTCCAGGGTCTTCTTCTGGTTTCGAGCTTCTTGGAGGTGTGTTCTTGGTGTGCAGTGGCATACCGTGTCAAAAGCGGCTGACAGGTCCAGGAGGATGAGGGCTGAAGTTTCGCCGTTGTCTAGCTGGCGCCTGATGTCGTCTGTGGTGGCGATGAGGGCAGTCTCGGTGCTGTGGTTGCGTCTCAATCCGGACTGGGATGGGTCTGGGATGTTGTTGTCCTCGAGATGGCGGGTCAGTTGCATGTTGGCGATTTTCTCGATGACCTTTGCCGGGAAGGGGAGCAGGGAGATGGGCCGGAAGTTCTGGAGGTCTTTGGGGTCCGCCTTGGGCTTCTTGAGGTGGGCGTTCATTTCGGCGTGCTTCCAGCTTTCCGGGATTGTTGCTGTGTCGAAGGAGATGTTGATGATTTTTCGCAGTTGGGGTGCGATGGCTGCGTCAGCTTTGTTGAAAACGTGGTGTAAGATGGGGTCTGACTGAGATCCTGAGTGGATGGAGTTCTTAATGAAACAGAAAGTGGCTAAACTGCAGAAAGATATCCTACGCTTCTCTAAAGAGAAGGTTTATCCGTATCTTAAAGATGACTATGTCCCCCCTGGGACAGGATACCTCTCTGATTCTAGTGCCACCTCCTCACGGCGCGGCTCCAACAGTGATAGCAATTCGAGTGGCGACGACTGGCAACCGGAGCCCCGCAGGGGAAAAAGAGGGGGCAGACGTGGGCAACCATTTAACCCACACCCTCCCTTTCAGGGGCCTCCGGTGTGGCAATTTCCACAATTCAAACACCCTATGATGCCATTTGTACCTCAGTACCCCCCTCAATTTGCCCCCCACAGCAGCAATCAGCAGCCTTTTTTAAACAGAGGTTGGGGCAGAGGGCGCGGGCGAAGGCGAGGGAACAGACTAGACAAGAGGGTGCAGTGGGAAGACCCACAGGCTCAAGGGATGGAAACCAGGAGCAAGACAGGACGAAAGTAAGTCTGGTAGTGAATCTTTCTTTACGCCAACTTACTGATTGCGAAGAAAATGTGTTGCAAAAAGGGCTCAGATTCGTCCCTACCCCTAAAATAGACAAGTTCCAACAGAACTGCGAAATTCAGAAATTCTTGAGAAAGATCAGATTGAGAGCCTTTTTCGAGGGGAGACCATTCGAGACCCCCAATGATTCAGGCCTCCATAATCCATCTAACTTCACGCCACACAGTGGGATGGTTCTCAATGAGATCTTGACTTATGAGCAAGCTGTACTCAAGGACATTGGTTCATCGGGACCGAGTAAGAGACATCAGAATCTTTCTCACTCAGAAATGCAGGTGGTGGATTCCCTAGCAAACGATGGGACCATCACAATTAAACAGGCCGACAAGGGCGGAGCCACAGTCATAATGGACACCACCGATTATGACACAGAATGTCTAAGGCAACTCGGGGACAGGCGCTACTACACCCCGATTCCAGCAAATCCTACTGACCGCCTGAAGACAACCATCTCAGGATTGGTTGAATCGGCCCTCTGCCAGGAATGGATCTCGAAAAAGGAGGCTGAGTTCCTTGTGAAAAAAGAACCCAGGGTGCCCTATTTTTACACCCTCCCCAAAATTCACAAGGGGACCACCCCAGTACCAGGACGTCCGATCGTCTCGGGCATCAACTCTGTACTGGAGCCCCTCTCACAATTTTGCGACCATTTCTTACAACCTTTGGTAAAAAGAACCCCTTCCTATATCCAAGACACCACTGATGTCCTCCGTCTCCTGGACAGCATACAGGAAGACATTCAAATTGATTTCCTCATCACCCTAGACGTGGAGGCCCTCTACACGAACATCCCTCAGAGGGCCACACTAGGTGTGATTGAGAGAGTTCTGAGTGCCGAAGAATGGACCTCCGCCACACCTCCTTCCTTTATTATGGAGTGTGCGAGTCTCGCTCTCACTGAAAATTTCTTCGAATTCAAAGGGCAGTATTACCAACAAACCCAGGGGACCTCCATGGGCAGTACTTTCGCCCCTCCGGTGGCCTGCCTTTACATGGCTGACTTTGAGAACAACCACATCAATGGACCAGTGAACCCCTACCATTCCAACATTAAACTTTGGAGGAGGTTCATTGATGACATCCTCATACTCTGGTCAGGGACTGAAGATCTCTACAAGGAGTTCTTCAACTGGCTTAACACACTAAACAACTACCTTAGCTTTACCATCAGCGCCTCCACATCCAATATAGCATTCTTGGATCTTACCATCAGGCTGGAGGGTGGTAAGCTAGATACCACAATGTATCGTAAACCAACGGACCGCAACAGCTTGCTACTGTTTACAAGTCACCACCCCAGGGCTTTGAGATTGAATCTTCCTTTTGGGCAGTTCCTGTGCGTGAGGCGCAATTGCACAAACTTGATTGATTACAAGACTGAGTCTTCCATTCCATCCCGCAATCTGAGGGACAGGGGATACCCCACAAGGGAAATCAACAAAGCACGGAAACGGGCACGAAATAACCATAGAGGGGCCTTGCTGGAACACAATACCTCTTCCCCCGAAAATAATGATCTTTTGACCTGCGTGACCACCTTTTCTCCAGCCTCAAATGAAATCAAAAAGATTATCAAGAAACACTGGCAGATCTTGAACACAGGTGAACTTGACTTGGCTACCCCCAGATTTGCCTTCAAAAGATCAAGGAATATAAAAGACATCCTGGTCCATACCACGCCTAAGCAGACTGTAACCCAAAAACAGACTACACTCTGGCAATTACCTCAGGTACAGGGACATTACCCGTGTGGTTCCTGTAGCGCATTCCCTTTTACTAACATATCAAAAACCATCCAACTGACAGATTCCTTCTTGTGGGAGCTTCGGGGCCACACTAATTGCAATACATCAAATTGCATTTACTTACTCAGATGCCCATGTGATTTACAATATGTGGGCATGACCACTCGCCCAATTAAGATCCGCATTTCGGAACACAGAAGCAACTTTCGTTGCAAGAAAACGAATACAAAGATGTGTCGACATTACTCAGAGCAAAAACACACGGCTGATTCCCTAAGATGGCTAGTCTTTGAGACCCCAAGTAACAAATCCAAACAGAATCTGTTTCAAAAAGAACAGAGGTGGATACACCGTCTGTCATCTGATAGACGGGGGCTTAATGAGGACAATCCATGGAGTGCACTTTGATGATACCCCTTATCGAAGGATCCAATGCTGTTTTAATCATGTCAAGGCAATACCAACATCAATGTGTCCACATTGTATCACACCCCTCTCTAAGATGGCCGCAACTGTCACGGTATGACCCATGTGACATGAGGAGTTGTATTACTGTCCACAATGATCTCATCTCCTTCACAAACTGATAGGACTATTGTTAAAACACGTTGACCGAGCGCTCTGTATTAGTCCAAGTAATGTTCTAACATTTGTAAAGGCGACTGAAAATAGTTATCCACTAACATAGGGGTTCCTTAGTCCTGTTTAAAATGGCCGCCACAGTCACGGTCGATGTCATGTGACATGCGGGACTCAACTACTCACAGAACTGGCCACGCCCCCAACTCTAGTTAACCCGGCTACACACCACGACACACCACTATCCGGACCCGGTGGATATGGGTAGGCAGAACGGGCGCTGACTTAGGCAGTCTCAAGTAAGTGCAATTCCCTTAAGCTCCCTAGCGCTAGACCAGCAAACACGAGGGCACGCTCTTCATCTGGCTCCCCTCTTTCCGTTCTCCCTGTGCCCTCTCCTCCGCCCCCTTTTGTTAATGCGCCATGCTTTTACCCCCGATGAGTAACTAACACTCACGCCCCGTTTACCAGACCAGTTAGCGGTAACCAACCGGGAGGCACATAGATTTAATGTTGCCTCAAAATTATATATATTTTTTCCTTTGATTGACCCGCTCTCTCTCTGAGCTGCATATACGAGGGTACGCCGATGGTTAGGAACGGGCGATTAGATTGGGGCTAATGGCTGACGGTGGAGCTCTTACTCACTGGGGACCCCTATTCGCGAGAGGCCAAATCACCCTCTGCGCTAATATGTGTAGTGCAACATTGTCTGAGAGCGAACGTCA
Source organism: Lissotriton helveticus (assembly GCF_964261635.1). Lineage (NCBI taxonomy): Eukaryota > Metazoa > Chordata > Amphibia > Caudata > Salamandridae > Lissotriton > Lissotriton helveticus. The sequence goes on along the minus strand of NC_136063.1, from coordinate 856,933,475 downwards.
CATATTAAGCCTCGGCTCTACAGATCAATTACTATCGATATGCTGAACTCATACCGCTCAACCACCAGATACCAGATTCTTACACATCAGAAACAAACAGGGAAGTGTCCCAACCACGCCATGAACTGTTCTGCTGTAACTAAGTGATTTTGATTTTCCTTAGCCTTAAACCCCTATGGTTGCCTCCTGATGTCAGATCTACCGGGTACTGTTGACACCTACGCACCTTGACTCTTAGGTGAGTAACACTTTACCCACGCCATAAACTGAACTTGGAGTTCTGAATAAGCTGCTGCTGTTAACATGTATATAGATGCTATGTATATATGTTTTTAATGGTTTTAATGTGTGATTCCAAAGTGTTCAGATACACTCATACTAGTCACTAATCACCACTAGTATGTCACTTTATGCACATTAGCACTGTATGCTCACAGGTCACGTAAGGGTCACCTGTTGTCACTAAATCTGTGGTAACGATTTCTTTTGTCTCCCCCTAGGCAAGAGGAGCACCATACAGGTAGTACAACTGATGATATAACAAACAGATACTTTATTAGGTCATGTTTTTTGTGATAGTAGTTAAAAATAGGTCCTGAAGAATCGCAGCCATTGTGCCCAGGCGAGAAACATGTTGACCATACGTATTTCACTATAGCCCTGTATCGCGACGTGGAATCCTAAATTTCCTGCGATTACAGAAGCTTTCTCTTGTTTTTACTTGTGGTAAGGGACCACCAGAATAAATTGATCTCCGGTACCTTTTGCCACATTTTAACCTCACTCACACTATCCTCCTTCTCCTGGCCCCTCACCCACACTTCACCCATAGGCAGTTGGATAAAAGATCTCCGCCAATGAGCCCCTCTTTGAGGTGAGCCCGTTGGACATTGCACCGCCTGTCCAACGAGGAGCACTGCCGATGATGAAGCATGACACCCGCAAGGGTGTGTGAGGCCTTTAAATCCAACAAAGTGGATACCCAGGTTAGTCCTCCACTGAGCACTATTCCTACCCCCCTCGTGACCGTCCTCTCTCCCCCCCGTCTTCTTGTTTCCAGGGGAACAGCCTAGTCGCTTTTGTTAGTTGGATGGAGTTCATGACCTTGCGTGTCTCTTAGTCGTTGACGTGGGACCAGAAGGTCAGCTGGTTGGTGCAGGTGGTGTTCGGGGTGTGGTCTGTTGCAGTCAGGGTGGATGCAGAGTTGAAGCTGCCGTGGATGTCGGCGATCTTGCGGTGGAAGAAGGTGGCCAGTGAGTTGCACAGATCTTGCGAGGGTGTGATGTCATTGGTGTTGGCGCTGGGGTTGGAGAGTTCCTTCACTATGTTGAAAAGTTCTTTGCTGTCATGTGCGTTGTTGTCCAGTCGGGTTTTGAAGGACGATCTTTTGGCTGTTCTGATGAGGTGGTGATGTTTGCGGGTGGCGTCCTTGTGGGCTGCGCGGCTGACTAGTGCGCGGTCGTGGAGCCATTTCTTCTCCAGCTTCCGGCATGTTCGTTTGGAGTTATGGAGTTCTTTGGTGAACCAGGCGGCTTTCTTGCTGGGGTGGTTGATGAAGGGTTTCTTGATCGGGGCGAGGGTGTTGGCGCAGTCGTCGATCCACTGTCTGAAGTTTCTGGCAGCGGTGTCTGTGTCGGAGGGGTCGGCGGGTGGGTTCTGGGCAAGGGTGGCGGTCAGCTGGTCTTTGGGGACTTTGCTCCAGCAGCGGCGAGGCAGCTGTTGGGCGCGGTGGTGCGTTGTTGGTTTCTTGAAGGTGAAGTGGATGCATTGGTGGTCAGTCCAGTGGAGTTCGGTTGTGTGGTTGAAGGTGACGTTGGTGCTTGTGGAGAAGACTGGGTCAAGCATGTGTCCGGCGGCGTGGGTGGGTTCGGTGACGAGTTGTCTGAGGCCGAGGTTGGCGAGGTTGTCGATCAGGGTGGTGGAGTTGGCGTCGTTGTTGTTTTCGAGGTGGAAGTTCAGGTCCCCGAGAAGGATTACGTCCATGGAGGCGAGTGCGTGGGTGCTGGCGAGGTCAGCGACGGAGTCGCTGAAGGGGTCCCGGGGTCCAGGAGGTCTGTAGATGAGTGTTCCTCTGAGGGTGGTGTTGGGGTTGCTGTGGATCTGGAAGTGAAGGTGTTCTGCGGAGTTGAGGGAGTTGTCTGTGAGAGTGACGACCTGGAGGGTGGACTTGTGGACGATGGCTATTCCTCCTCCCATCCCGTTGGTGCGGTCTCTGCGGGAGATCTTGTAGCCGTCCGGGATGGCTATGGCGATGTCAGGTGCCGAGGAGTCGTTCCACCAGGTCTCGGTCAGGAAGGCAACATCCGGGGTGGAGGTGTCAAGTAGGTCCCAGAGCTTGACGGCATGTTTGCGTGCGGAGCGGGTGTTGAGGAGTATGCAGCGTAGGTGGTTGGGTCCTATTCATGGAGGTTTGGTGGTTCTGTCGCATGTGAAGGTGCAGGTGTGGCAGGAGAAGGGTCCATAGGTGTGTTTTGGGGTAGCCTGGAAGCAGCTGTGGCTTCGGCCTGTGTTGAGAGCTTGGAGGGTGTTAGCATCGTATCGGAGTCTGGCGTCGTGGCGGGTGCAAGGGCCAGGGGTTCTGGCGCTGGGTGCGGTACAGGCGCGGACGGGCGCAGACGGGCTTGCCTATTACAGTTTCATTGCATAAATACTTGGGGACCCAATCACAAACTGCATTCAGTATTATGCCATTAGTAGTAGAAGAGTGCTACAAACTTATTTTAACATGCTATTCACAAAGCTACACGCTGAAGTTCCACTTTTGCTTCCCCTATCCTTTTCTGTGTAGAGAGAACCATCTTACTATGTGTTTTCCAGATATGCGAGTATAGGTTTTATTAATACATGTGGGAGACATAGATAAGAGTGGCTGTAAAACAGGGGGTACATATTAGTAAAGGGGAAGGTTTAGAGAGAAGTAAAATGGAGTTTAGATAAGTTTAGCATGGGGTTTAGAGAGGGGCATGTACACACTCACAAAAGAGGAAACCCAAATCTATTGAAAAACTGCACATCTAAAGTTACTACAGCTAACAATGACCAAAAACAATAGTATATGTACTCCAGATTAGAGTTGTGGTAAGTCAAGAAACACACATGCCCAAACACTGGTACTGCAAAACCATGCAACAAAATATAATTGAGGTAATGAGCTTAAAATAAAACACCAAAGATAACCGTGTTAATTTAAACTAAATTATTAAAAATAGTTATAAATATAAATTTAATTTAATGTTAAGAAATATCTAAAACGGATTCATATTTCTTTACTTTATCATATGATGATAAGTATTTGTAATAAAAAATGTAGGGCCTCATTACAATGTCAGTTGGATCGCTACCGACAAACAGTCATGTGCGGTCCTACTGACATTTGGTGCTGCAGTCCGATAGGCACATAATGATGCATGGCGGTCAGAGGCAGCAGGCGGAGGGACTGACCGACGCTTCCGATGGGTCAGAATGAAATAGCCTACAATAGGGTGGTGCCTGCTCAGGCACTGCCATAGGGATGAATGACGATGTCACTTTCAGACAGCATTTCAATGGCGGTCCGAAGAGCCTCCCTATATGTTTTTGGTTTGATTTTTCTTCACGTACAATAGCCACTCTGTAATTATAATTAGGATTCCCACAGACTTTTTCTTGCTAATAAGTTTGCCCCTGTTTGACAGATCGCCACAAATGTGCAGAACTATAGCTTTTTGTCCGATAATGGAAAGTTCTGCAGTGATTTTTTTAAGGGGTGTAAAGAAAAAAGGGATTCCAAAAACAGGTTTTTCCACCAATGCATTTTCCATAGACTTTTCTGTGCTCACCGTAGCCCAAAAAATGGCTGCACACATTTAAAAAAAAATTTGCAGTAACATTGAATATGGTTGTAGATGATCCTTTTTGATATTTTAAGTGAAATAGTTCAGTAGTTCTTAAGTTATAAGGCACAACTTTAGTGATGTTACTCTCTGATTTGCTCTGATACTGTAGTGGCCAAACGCCATCAATTCTGCATTGATTGCTATGATTATGTTCAATAGTTTCTTAAAAAGCCTCTTATGTGTATGTATTTGTGTCTCTACATGCCCGCTCTACACCTAGATCCAACATTCACATACAAATGAAATACAATCCAACTGGGCCCCGGGGACAGGTCCTTCCTGTTTCTTTTGACTGCAAATGTATTTCTTGAAATATTACAGGGCTGATGTTTCATGATCCGGGCTGGACGCTCTTTATAAGATTGTTTGACGTGATATGCTTACAGGAAAAGTGAGCTACTGTTAACAGGATTTTCCTGGAAGGTTTTAAGACCTTCTTTGTACCAACTACCCCATCGATCGTGGGCAGAGCTAAGGGGGTTTCGTTAGCTTTATCTCTCTGGCTGTTTGCAGTAGTTTTGCAGTGGTGCCCACAGAGCTCTCCACCCTGCAGGCCTTGTTGTTACCAGGTGGGATGAATAAGTTGCTGGTCCTGAATTTTTATACTGCTGACACCCCTTTTGCCAAAGTTTGAAATATATCCAGGTTGGGTTATTTTCTTAGAAATTTCTTCATGAGCAAACAGAGCTATACTAACTTTTGATTGCAGGAGGTTTTAACATTCATATGTGTGGGGATCTGAGACGTGAAGGGAATAAAGATATGGGTTGTGCTCCATTTTCTGGCTTGCACATGGAACACACACCACAGGGTATTATAGTCAGAGTCATTGCAAATGAGTTTGATCTAACTTTAGCCGTGAACAAGATGTCCCCAGACAAGAAGGATATCCACCCCACTTTTACTGGGAGATGGTGTGATTCATTCATTGATTTTATTTTTGTCTATACTCCATTTTTTGCACACATGATGGACTTTTCCATCCGGGCGAGTGTGTTTAGTGACCACAATCTAGTGTGTAAGGCAACTTGCTGGCCCCAGGTTGTACAACATAACAAGGTGGAAACCAGGCGGTCCTTGACAATGTTGGATGGTGGGAGTAGACTAAAGTGGGTACAGATTTCCCCAGATCAGTTTTACGAGTCCTTTTTCTCTCAGTGTCATAAGGAGTTTGCAACTTGTATGGATCAGCTACCCAAGCCTGTAGAGATGTTAGAGGGCTTTAGTGTCATATCAGGCACTATAGCTAGTTTATTAAAGGCCTTGGAGGTGCAGCGACCCCCGCTTGGCACCAAGATGGTTTGATCCTGAATGCTCACATGCCTTCAGGAACCTGAAGGTAGCCCTTGGTACCAAGCCAAGAGATCCCTCTACTGTTAAGGCTTGTCATAGACAATACAAGGCTGCCCTGGCTAACCCTAAGACCGCCCTAAAGAATGAGGCATGGCAGCTCAAATTTCTGGAGAATCATAAATAATAATTTTCCGGCAGGTGACAATGTCAACCCATTGGACTCCCTTGTAACTGAAGACGAATGGGTATGGCATTTTGAGGACATGTTTTTGTCCTCTCCAATCCCGACGGAAGAACTGTGCTCAGGTGAGGGTATACCTGATGTAGTCTTTACTACGGAGGAAGTAAGAGACAGTATAGCAGGGTTGACAAAAAACAAGGTTCCAGGCCTTGACGGGATACTCCCTGACCTTTACATTTCAAACATGGGCATCTGGGTACCGACCCTTACCTCAAATATTAATGCTGCAGCTGTGTCAGGATGTCTGGCTACCTGGGCAAAAGCCACAACCGTGCCATTCTTCAAAAAGGTTGACCATGACAGTACTCATTGTTATAGGCCTATCTCCCTAATTGATTCATTGGTAAAGGTGGTGAGGCGCCATATACTCAATACGCTCTCCAGATGGGAAGACTACAATAACATTCTGTCAGATGCCCAATATGTTTTCTGCCTCGGACGATCCATGGTTGACCAGAATTTCAATCTGTATATGGTACTAAACAAGTATTGTTGTGTAGTTCCTATAAATCTATATAGGATCTCAGTGTTTAGACAACATAAACTGTGGGATTGGGTCCAGACTGATTCCAGACACCCCCACCTGATATGTTCTCCTGTATACCAGCTAGCTCACAGTGTCACTGTAAACTCCTCTTACCAAGGAGAGAAAAGTTCCTAGCAATTATTGAACATGACAAATCTGTCCCATCAGGGATCATGGAAACAGTACAGTACTTTTCGCACAGTCAGTCATGTTCACTTTGGTCTCGGAGAGATACACAGAATAAATGGTGAGAACGTTTTAATTAAGTATTTATTGAACCAGCGTCATTCTAGTGTAAAATAGGTGTGCTGAGACAACCATATTACAGACTCAGATATAAACGATTATAAGCACCAACAGAGTAAATGGATGGTAGATTCCTACCATAGTGATAAAACAATGAAGTATATGCAAGCACGTAAATACATGATTTTGATAATGCGTACTCCTATGATGCAACCCTAATTGGATGTACCTAAGTGTACCTAGCATGTATGTAGGTGTAGAGCCTAGAATCCTCCTAGGATGAGGCCAACCCCATTACCTGAAGTGAGAGACTATGGGACCCCGCCTTGGTCTCAAGATGGACACCCTGCGAGAGATGTCAGACCACTGCGAGGTGGAGTGTCTATGTGCAGGAACCTCAGCGTCTCGCCTCAGTGTGTCAGCATGGGCGTCTTTCTCCTCTGCCTGCCCTGCCAAAGATATGGTGCATATATACCCAAAAGGTATCCTCAGGGGATTCTACCTTGCTGTATCATGTGGGCCGAGGATGACAGAAGGGATGATCCTTATAAATAGTTATTATGCAGAAGATGGTACTTGTGCTGTGATTCTGAGAATCCTCATGCATATTTAATGAGGCTTGTTTCGAGGGGAAACCACACAACATTTATGCAGCGCTTAACTGGGTAAAAGGTCAATACCAAAACCTGGTATGTGGTGCAATGGTACGGTAAATGTAGGTGAAAGATTAGGTTACTACTCAAGCCTATATTTGGGTACCCTAAGAATCATAACAGTATACCGTGGCGTGCCTCAGTACCATCCATCCAGCCTTCATGGACCTGTCTTCAGCATTCAATCGTGTTAATAGATCAAAGCTCTAGAAGACCATGTTGTCCCTAGGTGTCAGCCCAGAACCCGTCCTCAATATGAGGGACCTTCACAGAGATACCAAGGCGGTGGTTTGGTATTCTAAAGATCTTGGTGTTACCTACCAGTTTTCAATTCAGATAGGGGTCAGACAGGGGTGTATCCTGGCCCCTTTCCTTTTGAATCTGTATATTAATAATTTGGAGCAGACTCTTTTGAAGTTGAAAACAGATTGCTCCCAGGTGGGTCGTCAAAGCCTTCCTGTACTATTGTACGCATAAAACCCCGGGAGATTGCAATCCTTGTTGAATTCATTTGTCCACTTCATGGAGGACCTGGATTTGCTGGTCAACAACAACAAATCCTTTGTAATTCAAGTAGGTTCTCATCTTAGCAAATCTTATTCATTTGTGGTGGGATCCATGCCTGCCCCTAAGACTAATGACTGCTCATATCTGGAGGTAGTGTTTGATGCTGCCGTAAATTGTTGCTCTCAGTAGAAAGAAAGGGGATCTCGTATGGCTAATGCTGCTGTATTCAATGTATTGATTGGGCAACGGACCCATAGGGGCTCTCTTTCAGATTTACAAGGCCGAGTGTATCACCAAGGTGGCCAATGGCAGAACATTTTGAGGTTATACAGATCACAAGGAACTCCAAATTGTTAAAAACATCTTTATAAATTGATTATTATGTTTACATCAGACCATCCCCTCCCTTGTAGTCCAAAAAGTATTGAGGATGGTTTTTCTCTCTGACTTCTTGTCTTACCATCCCATATCACTGTGGTTGAATTTGTGGCTTAGGAAGGGAATTGCCCTAAGTAAGGACATTTTAAATGACTGACACTCTCTGGATCATTGTTATTGTATTCCCTAGTGCAAGTACTCCAGAGATTGCCTTATGGGCTTGGGAAGGGTTGACCTATTTACCAACCCAGAAAAAATGTGTAGAAGAGACCAGTGTTGGGCGAAAGCAATCGTCTTTAAAAAACGGGAGCTATACAGGGAAGTGACGTTGAGGAACCCCAGTGTGAAAAGGCATTCTTAAATGAAAACTGCACCTTCAACCAAGACTTACCTTTTATGGCTTAAAAGTAGCCACAATCGATTTTCTACGGACCAGGTCTCGCTTGGACCTTTTTCATCATCTTCTAGCCCATCCGTGTGGGGCAGAGGGGCAAGAGCCTTTCTCCCTGTGGCTGCAACAGTAAGTCTCCACAGGACATGACACTTTGTTTAATGTTTTGCAGTTTTTATAAGGTGTCAAGAGAGTCCTACCTTATTGCCATTTAAAAAAAGACTAATGTTAGGCAGGTCAGACTGACTCTTATTTCTTACAAATGCCATTCAGCAATTCAGTACTAGATGTTCTCAGCCTTTTAAGTTCTGTGGTAAGGCACAGATCTAGTTGTGATTAATCCATGTGGGTTATCCGTGGCCATCTAGGATTGTTGTGACCTTTATTCATGACTGTGTTATTTTGTGTCATAGCTCGCTTCAGTGTGCTCATAACCTAGGGGTCAGGGTCTGATAAATTGTTCTATTAAATGTCTTTTAAACAATGCCCATCAAGTGGTTAAAACTTAACCCATTCTTATCTTGACACCTATGGTCATAGCCCATCCATCACTTTTGTAAATTAGGAGGTGGGGTTTGATGAACTGTACTGTTTTAAGTTCCTTATATGATGTACACCAAGTGGTTTTCACTTAACTTATTCCCGTCCTAACCCCTTTGGTTTTGTTGTAAATAATGTACAACATTTTCAAATGCATTTTGATAACTGTAAGAGAAACACAGGAAGCTGGGATAGCATAGCGGATCTCTAGGCAAGGTTTTTTCCCTCCTCCCTTTTTAGATCAAAATGCAAAACTAATTTGAGGATGACAAAGAGAGGGGTATGCTGATAAAATTTGATATCACCTTTTTATGAACCAATTTTATAATGTATTGGAACATATACTGTTGTTTATTTACTATAATGTAATGTTCTCTTTTTATTGTATTTGATGGTCTATTTTGTTACATTAATTAAAGTTACTATGATAATGATTGTTGGACTTGGCCCTTTTTGCAGGGTAATCCCTGAACTTTTTTCCGTCCTCCTATATTGTTTCTGACCTGTTGTTGGCTATTTTATGACTCTGGGCACTGCTGATCAGTGCTAAAGTGCATATGCTCTCCCTACTGTAAATGAATGTATTAATTGGTGATTCCATGATTAGCTAATTGGTTTACTTGTCAGACCCTAGTCTAGTGCACTGAGCATGCCCAGGGCATGTAAATCCAAATGCCACTAGTGGGCTTGCAGCACTGGTTGTGCCACCCACAAAACGTGTCTAAGGTCTGTCATTGCAGAGCCTGCGTGCAGTCTGGTACTGTCATGCTGACTGGGCAAGTGCACCCTCTTGCCAGTCCCTAAACCTTCCCTTGACTTCATATTAGTCACCCCTAGGGTAGGCCCAAGGGCAGGGTGCATTTTAAGTATAAGGTAGGACAAGCCCTGATGTGTGTGGCATGTCCTAATAGTGAATTACAGCCATTTTCGTTTTTCACTATTGCAATGCTACCTGTTCTCCATAGGCAAGAATGGGCTGTTAGAATTGTTACACTTTATAATCCTAACAGGCTCAGAGAACATGGTAGAAATTCGAGTTTAGTATGCCTGGACTCAGAATAATAAAGTACATCTTTTACTGAAGTTTGTAATATTCTGTGTTTGCAAATACCACTTTTAGAAAGTAGGTATTTGCTTGCCTAACCATTTAAGCCTGCCTCTGCTAGGTTGTGTATTCCTTGTCTGGAGTTTGAGTGGCAGGGCTGGGTGATTCCAGGAGACAGAATGAGTCAGCCCAGTGGTGAATAGAGAGATCTGCATCTAGATGGGAGGGAGAAGTTGCACATGGGACCTGAATAGGACTGTGCCCGCCTCCCACAGTGCTGTCTCCACCCCCTGTGGTGCGTCTGATGTCTCTGCCCTCCACACTGAAAGAAGAGAAGGAAGACTGTCAACAAAGTAGACCCTCATGCATTCTAGTAGAAGCACTTCCCGGATGGTGAAATGATACATCAACTAGCCTATAGCTTGGGGTGAGAGAATGATACTCTTTTGGGTGTTCCCAAAGCCCACTTTATCTACAGTTTTAGGAACTGCTAAAATATACCTTGCAGACAGCTGCATTATCAAGCTATAGTAGTGGAGGCTAGCCAAACAGCACTTAATATTTCACCCGTATCTATGATCTTTCTCAAGGTTCAGTACAGTCTAGCTGTAGGTTTTGCTGTAAAAGAGAAGTACGTTATGTGAAGGTCAAAACAGAAGACATTCAAGAAAAGGTTTATGTTAGGACTGATTCTAATATTTTGGTCACATAAAATTCACAGGAAATATATAACTGTAAAAACATTCACTGTATGTTTAAGACTATTCGAAAGATATCCCCTCTAAATCTGAACGTATATATCTCACAGTCCTGTGAAGTGAAGAGAAGGATTTTGAATTTTACACCACTTTTTTACACACCACGCACAGTTACATGGTGCACACAATTGTCTGCTTTTCAACTGCATGCAAGGGAATCAACATGCATATTTATCAATTGTGTCGTTTTTGACTTGCTGGGCTTATTGTTGGGGCACATTCTTTGTGAATATAAGACTTTCTGTCCATGTCTCTCGAAAAATATCTATTTTTTGTGCAATGTGTCTAGTTTCTTGGCCTCGCAATAAGTATATTCCATTTTTACACTGTCATGTATTAGGATCATAAAATCTAACAGCACAATAGCCAAAGTGAGCTGAAAATCAAATAAAGAATTAAACCATTGAAAGCTAAAAATGGAACATATCTAAACAATACCTGTGCTACCACTTATATGGAGGTAATGCCGGTCATATGTGAGGAAATTAATTGCCAACAAAATATGTATCAGTATATGTATCGGATCAAAACAAGGAGTTCTGATTCAAACATGCAATTCCCCTTTGTTTCTCTCTGAGACAAACACGCCCACATGCAAGCGGCCTACACAAACAAGGAAGCAGCTGGAATACTAGCCGTGGTCTCCTTTCTCCCGGTTTGCATATGTGAGAGTACACCCTGTACTACCATGCCAGTGCATTTCATATGTGTTATATATTCTACATTCTTTGCATACCTACAACAAGGGCACATTTTGTGATAGTAGTGCTAATCATATATCTAAATTTTGGACATTTAGGAATAGTGTCATGGGGTTTCACATTCATTTATGGAACACTTGTTCTGAATAAGGCCCTAGCATTAGGTTTAGGCTTATAAGAATCTTGCACTGCATTATAGATTATAATGGCACTGACCTCCATTCATGAGTTAGCACACAGGGGTGGTCACTATAACGGACTGTCCGTTATAGTGACCATCTGCTACCACTGCGGTCAGGAGACTGCCCAACAAGCAGGCAGCAGTCTGACCACCACATTACAATGCAACCAACAGGCTGAGGGTCGCAAAGTGCTGCTTTACATGGTGGCTTGTGCTGCAGTCCAGAAAAAAGGATGCAACACAAGCTGCTGTGCAAAGGAGCACTTCCTGCACATCCGGTACATGGAGGTGAGTGGGGGTCCTACATGTGCCCCCTGGGCCACATTACAGTGGCCCATGACTAATGGCAGCCCTGGGCCCCCTGTTAGGGGACCCACAAAGTCATTTTCCAACAGCCTTTTCATGGCGGTCTTTCCAACATGAAAAGGCTGTTGGAAAAGGCTATTGTATTTCCAATGGGAGTGCCTGCCTCGGTATCGCCTCCATTCCGGATTGCGATTCCGACCACCGCCCCGTCGGATGATCTTGTTTTATGCAGCAGTCTTCTCCCTGACCCTTTAGGGTCTGACTGCCTGCATTCAAATGCAGGGGTTAGAATGACAAATCACAAAATATCATTGTCCATAGGGGAATCATTAAATAACATTTATCATTCTGAATATTGTCACAATAGTGATCCTTAATGGTATATGGTCAAAATATCGATTCCAAAATTTAGACTAACACAAATATCGACTCCAAAATATAGAATGGACAAAATATCGAATGGACAGAATATAGACATCAAAGATATCGTTTTTAAGGTAAGTAATGTAATATCGATTTTAAAAATATAGAAAGTCAAAATATCGAAGTACATATCATATGTTATTAAAAATTATCTAATTTTTAATAATATTGAATTTTTTTAAGTGTTTTGTATGTTAGTACATGTGTGAAAAGTGTATATTTTTTTGTAATTTATTTGAAGTAATTAATTTTATGTTATTTAATTTTTGCGTAATTTAATTCTGTAGCGGGTTGTGGGTTTATAGGGGAATAGGGTGGGAAGTAATTTAATTATAATTAATTAAATATGTTAATTAATTTATTGGTATTTAGTTAGAATACATTGTTAGTTATTTTTTAATTGGTAATTAATTAATTCCTAATTGATAATTAATTTTTATTAATTGATAATTATGTGAATAATATTAATGTATTTTCTGTAGTGGGTTGTGGGTTTAAAGGGGAATTGGGTGGGAAGAAATGGAATTATAATTAATTAAATATGTACATTTATTTATTGGTATTTTTTTTAATAAATTGGTAATTAATTTTTAATTGGTAATTAATTAATTCTTAATTGACAATTAATTTGTATTAATTGATTAATTGATAATTATGTGAACAATATTAATTTATTTTCACTAGAGTGGGAATAGTAAAATTTACCCCTACACTATCCAACGCTTCCCTTACTGTTGCACTCACTGGAGTGGGAATAGTAATTTTTACTCCTACGCTATCCAACGCTTTCCCTACTGTTGCACTCTCTGGAGTGGAAATAGAAATTGTTACCCCTACGCTATCCAACGCCTTCCCTACTGTTGCTCTCTCTGGAATGGGAATAGTAATTTTTAGTCCTACGCTATCCAACGCTTTCCCTACGGTTGCACTCTCTGGAGTGGGAATAGTAATTTTTGCCCCTACGCTCTCCAACGCGTTCCCTACTGTTGCACTCACTGGAGTGGGAATAGTAATTTTTACCCATACGCTATCCAACGCTTTCCCTACTGTTGCACTCTCTGGAGTGGGAATAGTAATTTTTACCCCTACGCTACCCAACGCTTTGCCTACTGTTGCACTCTCTGGAGTGGGAATAGTAATTTTTACCCCTACGCTATCCAACGCTTTCCCTACTGTTGCACTGTCTGGAGTGGTAATAGTAATTTTTACCCCTATGCTATCCAACGCTTTCCCTACTGTTGCACTCTTTGGAGTAGGAATAGTAATTTTACCCCTACGCTATCCAACGCTTTCCCTACTGTTGCACTTCCAGGAGTGGGAATAGTAATTTTTATACTCCCGCTATCCTACGGTAATAATATTGTGTATTGTTTATTAATATTATGTTAATATATATATATATGTTTTAACATATATGATTGTATGCTTTTTTGTTATAAGGTAAATTAATTATTTAATCATTTTAAGGTAATTTAAGTATTTCTGAGTATATTTCAGCTATTTATTTTTAATATTTTTTTAATTTTACATTATTTTTAAGAAATTCGATATTTTTACAAAGTATATATTTTTAAACGATATTTTGGGTTCGATATTTTGGTACTTACCTGTTTGTAGATAGGAATTCGATATTTTGTCTGTCGATATTTTGGCATCTATATTTTGGGTAGTCTATATTTTGTCCCTCGATATTTAGTCAGCGATCCATATACAGGGAAAACTTTAATAAACACAAAATTTGTACCAATGGTTATTTAATTCCAAAAGTTTTTCCCAAATGTAAATTACAAAACTGGCAACAGATATACTACTGATATTTCACATTCATTTGACTGTAGTGTCTTGAACACCTTTTGCTTACAAATCATGTGGGAAACAAAACACCATACTGAGAGAGGTCAAACAAAACATTGCATTTAGTTTATGTTCTGCGTAATCAGTGTATCTATATAAGCAAAACGATGTTCTTTCGTCGACGTTTCGGTCCCACGTCGGTCTACAAGCTCCCCGAGACCATCATCAGGACGGTAATTGTTGCACATCCAAATTTTGTCACCACATCCAAATCTAATATAATAGAAAATATACATACTCAACAACCCTGTATTTAAAAAAATGTATCAGCTGCTCCACACTCAAGACAACAATAGTGGTCCATAAACCTAGTGTAATCCCAGTGAAGGCCTAAAACATGCCACCTCTCATATGTGTACCAAAGATCCTCATAATTACCCATAAAAACACCAGTGTCAACGTTTTGTCTATATAGCAAGCTAACAATTAATAACATTTGAGAATGTGGTATTAAGTGAAATAGAAGAGGTTTTCCAAGAGAGAAAATATATAAGATTTAGCTTCTCTAAGGAGGAACAAGGTATCCTAAGAACTCTTTCTAGCCGTGAGGATCTAGTTGTGAAGCCGGCAGATAAGGGTTGTGGATAATTGTACAGGATAGGACTTGAGCAATCCCGCACACTATTTGAAGCTCCCAGGAGACCCTACTGCTAGAATTCGAAAAGAGATCTTGGGTCTTACCACGCAAGGATTAGATGGATTATGCTTAAGTAAAAAAATAATTTGAATATCTGAATAAAAAGGACTATATGATTCCGGCATTTTATACTCTACCAAAAATCCACAAAGATAGTCAACACCCACCGGGGAGACCTATAGTGGTGGTGTGCCATTCTGTGTTATTTATTTATTTACAAAATGGTTACAAATAAATTAACTTCAACTTCGGCACCTGCTGTAACCCTGTAAGTGCTTCCTGAGCGGCGCCTCCAGAGTTGTTGCCTACTTGCAACTATTCTCTGACCCTGCTCTGACCCTCGAAGCAGGGTCAGAGAATAGTTAGAAGTATGGCACAATGCTCCAGGCTGTCACACAAATTAAAACACAACAGAAAGCACTTACAGATAAGGAAGCAGGTGTCGGACTTGAAGCTCAAATTCAGTAACACATTAACCAGCCCCTGGTTGAGGCTGGGCAGGTGTGCTTTCTACCCATAATCTACAGTGCTGAACCAGAGGGTGCTGTGATGAACCAGAAGGTGCAGTTGTGAACCAGAGGGTGCTGTGATGAACCAGAGGGTGGAAGTGGTGAACCAGAGGGTGGCAGTGGTGAACCAGAGGGTGTTGTGATGAACCAGAGGGTGTTGTGATGAACCAGAGGGTGACAATGATGAACCAGAGGGTGGCAGTGGTGAACCAGAGGGTGGCAGTGATGAACCAGAGGGTGGCAGTGATGAACCAGAGGGTGACAGTGATGAACCAGAGGGTGGCAGTGGTGAACCAGAGGGTGGCAGTGGTGAACCAGAGGGTGACATTGATAAACCAGAGGGTGACAGTGATGAACCAGAGGGTGTCAGTGATGAACCAGAGGGTGGCAATGGTGAACCAGAGGGTGCTGTGATGAACCAGAGGGTGGCAGTGATGAACCAGAGGGTGGCAGTGATGAACCAGAGGGTGACAGTGATGAACCAACCAGAGGGTGGCAGTGGTGAACCAGAGGGTGCTGTGATGAACCAGAGGGTGGCAGTGATGAACCAGAGGGTGACAGTGATGAACCAGAGGGTGACAGTGGTGAACCAGAGGGAGGCAGTGGTGAACCAGAGGGTGGCAGTGATGAACCAGAGGGTGGCAGTTGTGAACCAGAGGGTGGCAGTGATGGACCAGAGGGTGGCGCTGCTAAACTGCCCAAGAGCCCTGTGGGTGTGAGCCCCTGCACTTCTGATCTGCCTAGGGGTTGTGAGCCCACGCGCTACTGAACTGCCCCGGGGCCCAGTGGGTATGAGCCTCCGTGCTGCTGAACTGCCCCTGAGCCCTCTCAGTGTGAAAATCATTTGTGCTCAATTGCCTGGGAGCCCTCTGGGTGTGATCACACATTGTGCTAAATCTCCCCCTGCCCCCAGTACATATATACCCGTACCGCACAGCACCATTATGCTCTTGCACCATGAAATCTGGTGCCTGGATGCTCCTGATCCATGTAGGTGGTACCACTGTCTGGTGCAGTCAAAATGTAAAGTCATAACTTGCTACACAGCACCAATAAACACGTGTCCCCCCTGGCACCAGTATGCGCATGTACCAGGCGAGGAGCACCCGCATGCCACTGCACCCTACTGCCCAGCGCCAGCATATGCTTCTACGGGACAGTTTAGTATGAGATGGGACATTGTCCAGCAGCAGCAGCTGCATGCGCCTGAACCCACTGAGCAGGATCAGAATGGCTTTGTACCAACACGCGCAGCAGAGCTATGTTGGACATCTGAAGGATTCTGGGGTCCTGTGCCAAACATATTTTTGCATCCATGAGTTTCCCGAGTGCCATCCCCATGTAGCTCCTGTGACCAGGAGGCTGCTTTCTCCTCATCTTCTGCTCCGCTCGGTCTCTGACCCTTTATAAACAAGAATCATGTGAACTCGCATAGAAACCCCACCCGTTTGGCCCCATCCACCACACACTAGCGGTATGAAACGTCTTCCCGCCCGTCCCCACTATAATGGCCAGCTCACTCAAGGGACCTCGGCGCCTTTTGGCGCGCTGGCAAAGTTACAGGCACGCATGGTCACATATTTGTGCAAATGGGGAAAAAAATCCGCGAGTTCGCGGGAGAATTCGCAAACTCGCGGACTTTCTTTGGAATTTTGCACGAATTTGCGGACCGCGAATTTGCAAATTTCGCCCATACTTATATGTTAGCTTTATTACTAAATGTAAAAGCTCATGTAGATACGAGGTTTGATAGGTATGCTAAGCCGGTCACGTTTTGAATTTATAGTACATTTTTCTATCTTACAAGTATAGTGATAGACGAGCATCATGCTCATTGTGGTGACTAATAAAGTTCTGGATTTTTTACATGTCTATGAGGTTTTGGATCAACTACTTACTCATATTTTGAGTTCGAGAGGCTATTATTCATTTTTAGTTATTCTACCATTGGGTCTATATTTATTTTGAAGTAGTATTAAATAACATTTTTCTATTCTTCGAAGAATATGGTCATCGGGTGTTTTCAGACATGCAAAGTTGGCTGCGACACTAGGAACACAGTGACGTCATCACGTTGTTCCTTTTTGTTTGTGCCGGGAATCACGCTCCGTACTCGGTCGATTGAGTCGGGCGTGTGAGGACCACGTTTTGCTGGTTCTGCTTTAAAGTAAGTTCCACGCTTTCACGTTAATTTATTTCTAGCGGTTCTCGCGTTTTCAT
Source organism: Lissotriton helveticus (assembly GCF_964261635.1). Classification (NCBI taxonomy): domain Eukaryota; kingdom Metazoa; phylum Chordata; class Amphibia; order Caudata; family Salamandridae; genus Lissotriton; species Lissotriton helveticus. Next base: position 856,916,191 of record NC_136063.1, on the reverse strand, counting down.
ACTGGCCTTACTAATACTCAGCCTCATGTGTCATTTTTAGGCAAATACACGCTGTACTAAAAGTTACAGGACTTGTGACTATGAAGCTATGTACTGGCACTTTTGTGGTGATTGAAGCATTGTTACAAGTGTGTCACGTGGACACTGGGCTAACTGTACATGTTATTTTGCTTCGTTTTTTAGGTTAATATATGTCTTATTCATTTGAAGACATGTAAGTATTGGACATGACAAGTGTTTATATATAAAGGTTAAGAAACAAGAGTTCTCCCAATATAATTTGAGGTCCAGAGGGGGGAAAAAAAGAGCAACAGCAAAAAAGGTACCTCTGACAGACCTATATATATCTATACAGTGATAATCTTCACAATCATTTTCAAAAAGGATGCTGAATATATGGAAAAGACATTATATTTATTCAAAAAATATTTTTTATTATTTTTTTCTCTTTTTGTTCAATCATTCTATTCTATTCATAATAAATATTTAACACATTCTTTACATATACAAAGAAAGTCACATGTTCAATTTGGTCAATCTGAGCAATATTTGATTAAACATATGAAAAAGAAACCCAAGCTACATATCTTATCCTCATTACATTCATTCCTTCATTCATACTACTACTCTCATTTCATACTATAAAAAGACAAAAGTAAACATAATTACCAAAAGACATATGACAAGACAGTGAAATTGTTTTTGGCAGACCCCTATGGCTTTACTGCAAGAGAGAGGTCCTATGGTTATTCACTTTTCCATTTTATGAACACATTATTGCTTCTCTCTGTTTGCAAGTGTCAAATTGTTTTTTTTAATAAGGGTTTTTTTTGGGTGCGTACGGCCTACGTACGTTTCGGTAATTGTTGTTATTTGGTTCACCTTCTTCAGGGCCAGTGACAGAAAAAACAAAAATACATATACACACATCAAAAATTCTAAAAACAGGGGGTTCTTGAGTTTCTGCATGGTAGAAAACATTTTATATTACATATTAGTTTTATTAATTTTGGTGCATCCTTAAGTCCAACAACATTTTACGAAATTAATTATCAATTAAGTTACTGGGTGTGCTATAGTTATCAAAAGACAGGTAAATACTTGTCTTAGGGACCTATACTGAAAGTGAGCTCAAGGATGATAATTGAGGAATACCCAAAGTGTACCAATATTAGTTTTAAACTTACTATGGGCCTGTATAATACAAAACACAGGATAAAAAGAGTTTTATAAAGGAAAGAGAAATGTGATAGAAGTCGACCCATCACCAAATGTGCTCGGAAATTAGTTGTGCAAACAATGCTATATCTAGATAGCTATTCTGAAAATAATTTGGCTAATACAAAAAGGAAATACCTTTTATTGAGAGCGATGGAGAGATCTCCCGAACTATTTTATTGGATGAGAGACTTAGTTTCACTTTGGCCTTATGGTCTCTGCATCTGGAAGAACATTATCAATCATGAATTATTTTGATAACTGCAGCTAAAGGTCTCTGTGTAGATATATATAAGAAGAGGTACCTGTGAAAGAGGTAAGTACTGTTTATATTCGGTATATCCGTTGTGTTGCCAGTTGTCTATTCTTCAAAGGGATTTATTGCAAATGATTCTCCCTGAGGATATATCGTAATGTATGTAAGATTACACTGTGGGATAGTAGAAATCACACTAAGTAGAAGTTAACATGCTTGTATGATTACCTGCTTTTAGACTCCTTTTAACAGAGAAAACTCTCAGGGATAGATTGTACTGCTGTGTCCTGCTATATAGATGGCAGATAACGGCATATCACTGCTGCATCTAGGGAAAATGGACAAAGATCCAAACCTTGTTTTAACATCTTATGGCGGTCTATGAATTTCGTTGTCGAATCAGACTAGAAAGGTTGTTGTATGCTATATTCGAGGGGCGCATTGCAGTTATTACAATAACTTAGCAGTGTGTATTCTCGAAGCGATTTACTAATTGTTTTATTAGAAAGATCAGCGTGCGTGCATTATGGAATAAAATAAAGACACGCGTAGCTACTGTTGCCCTTAGTCCTTCGATATAGTTGCAAGATCCTGCTTTATATCCCTGTTCGCCTATGTTAGACGGTGGCGGTAGGGAGACTTATACCACGCGAAAATAGATAGAGATAAGTTTAAGCGTAAATATTCTAAGGACGAACTAACGCATGAAAAAATGTTTCTATAACATGCGTTTTTCACTAATTTTTTGTAGATGATTACTTTAGCGTTTTTACGAGCAGGCGGCATAACGAGTCTCAGCCCTGTGAGTTCTTACCTATAATCGTCAATGATCGTGCATCTAGTGGGGGTTCTCCTTTTGGCGTAATGCTTCAAAGTGAGCTCCTACTACCGCTCGGTATATATAAGCTGGTTGGGCCACGGGAAAGCCCGCTGTATCACAGGTGGTGAGGATTAAGCTACATGAGTAGGTGAATTAAGCAAAATAGTTGTAGGACTAACCTGTTTCTCGCTTGTCGAGTACGATCTAAAGATAGGACTACCGATTCTGTAGCTAGTCGGGATGTAATAGATATAGAGGTAGGACTAACTGTTGTTTCATGAAACTGCACAAGTGCTTTATTTAGATATGCCAACTGAAAGTTATTTTAAAACAAAAAGAAATGTTTTTTTCCAAGTGTGAATTGTAATAGCATAGAGGTTCAGACAATGCCTCGAGTGTTCTACAAATACTTGCTCATAGATGGATGTCAATCTAAAAAAAATGTCATCTTAGAAATTTTTAGTATGTAATGAGTCTCATAAAAAGAAAAAGGTTTTGATATACCAAATGGTGCCAGTTTCCCTGGTGTCAGGTAGCCCTAGGTTGTCACATCCATGATATTTCCTCATTATGGCCATGCCGTACAGTGTCCAAATTGTAAATCCAAAAAGTTTCACGCTTCTTCCTTATGTTAGTTATATCTTTGCCAGGAATAGCGTGGATTCGCTCTAAGATGAGCCATCGCATGTCTCTTTCCGTATGGCCATATTGTATGTAGTGTGGTACCATAGGGGCACTCATCTTCCCTGTTCCTACAGCTGATTTGTGTTCTGAGAATCTGGTTCTCAGTTCTCTAGCTGTTTCTCCAACATAGCCAATGTTGCAAGGGCACATAATAAGATAGACTATATTGGATGTTTTACAATTGGTCATTTCGTTTAGCTGTCCAGTTTTTTTGCCATACGTCCAGGTATCTCCCGGAATGATTTGGTCCCACGCATGGCAGTTGCCACATCTGTGGTTGCCTGTGGGGAGTGGTTTTCCATCTATGGTCAGTTGTCGAGTGGTCACTGGATCTTTTCCTCTACTGTGGACTAGTTTGTCTCTCAGGTTAGGATTCCTCCTGAAAGCTACTGTGGGTTTACTGAGTTCTGTGGTGTGCTCATTAGTGTTTGGGATTTTCCAATTTTTGTTTATTATGTGTCTGATTTTATTGTTCAGAGTTGAGTGATTGAGGACACATACTAATTTTTGAATGGTGGTTCTTGTAGTTGGTTGGAGTAAGGCATCTCTATTGTAATATTTGGCTCGTTTCATTGAATCTTGAACCAATCTCTTAGGATAGCCTCGTAGCAACAATCGGTCTGAGAGTTTGGTGGCATGCGTCATAAAGTCCTTTATATTGGTACAGTTTCTTCTTATTCGAAGGAACTCCCCAAAGGGGATGGAAACTTTTTGACATGCTGGGTGGTAACTGCCATGTTCTAAGATGGTATTTTTTGCCATAGGATTTCTATATAGACTAACTGTCAATTCTCCTTCTGTGTTCTGAATCCAAATATCAAGGAATTCTACTCTTTCAGATGAAAAATTGCATGTGAACTTCAGATTCTGGTCTGCCAAGTTTAGCCATTCTATAAATTCCTTTAACATTTCTTCTGACCCTGTCCAGATGAAAAAAACATCATCTATAAATCTATGCCACCTACTGATGTTTTCATAAAATGTCACACAGTACTTAGTTACGTGTGACATCGAATCTCTATATACCAACATTCCCCAGGACCTAGCCATGGATGCGGTGGCAGCGCTCCTGGCTAGGACACCGGGCCAAAGACCTGATAGTTTCATCTTGGAATGTTTAAACATTGTCCTCCATAATAACTTCTTTGAGTTCAATCAGGAACTCTTTCAACAAATTAAAGGAGTTAGCATGGGGGCATCTTGTGCCCCCAGCATTGCAAACATCTATATGGGGGAATTCGAAATAAAGAACATCTTCAATGAACTTGCCCCATTTTATGAAAACATCAGTAGGTGGCTTAGATTTATAGATGATGTTTTTTTCATCTGGACAGGGTCAGAAGAAATGTTAAAGGAATTTATAGAATGGCTAAACTTGGCAGACCAGAATCTGAAGTTCACATGCAATTTTTCATCTGAAAGAGTAGAATTCCTTGATATTTGGATTCAGGACACAGAAGGAGAATTGACAGTTAGTCTATATAGAAAACCTACGGCAAAAAATACCATCTTAGAACATGGCTGTTACCACCCAGCATGTCAAAAAGATTCCATCCCCTTTGGGGAGTTCCTTCGAATAAGAACAAACTGTACCAATATAAAGACCGATTGTTGCTACGAGGCTATCCTAAGAGATTGGTTCGAGATTCAATGAAACGAGCCAAATATTACAATAGAGATGCCTTACTCCAACCAACTACAAGAACCACCAGTCAAAAATTAGTATGTGTCCTCAATCACTCAAATCTGAACAATAAAATCAGACACATAATAAACAAAAATTGGAAAATCCTAAACACTAATGAGCACACCACAGAACTCAGTAAACCCACAGTAGCTTTCAGGAGGAATCCTAACCTGAGAGACAAACTAGTCCACAGTAGAGGAGAAGATCCAGTGACCACTCCACAACTAACCATAGATGGAAAACCACTCCCCAAAGGCGACCACAGATGTGGCAACTGCCATGCGTGTGACCAAATCATTCCGGAAGATACCTGGACGTATGGCAAAAAAACTGGACAGCTAAAAGAAATTACCAATTGTAAAACATCCAATATAGTCTATCTTATTATGTGCCCTTGCAACATTGGCTGTGTGGGAGAAACAGCTAGAGAACTGAGAACAGATTCTCAGAACACAAATCAGCTGTAAGAACAGGGAAGATGAGTGCCCCTATGGTACCACACTACATACAATATGGCCATACGGAAAGAGACATGCCATGGCTCATCTTAGAGCGAATCCACGCTAATCCTGGCAAAGATATAACTAACATAAGGAAGAAGCGTGAAACTTTTTGGATTTACAATTTGGACACTGTACGGCATGGCCATAATGAGGAAATATCATGGATGTGACAACCTAGGGCTACCTGACACCAGGGAAACTGGCACCATTTGGTATATCAAAACCTTTTTCTTTTTATGAGACTCATTACATACTAAAAATTTCTAAGATGACATTTTTTTTAGATTGACATCCATCTATGAGCAAGTATTTGTAGAACACTCGAGGCATTGTCTGAACCTCTATGCTATTACAATTCACACTTGGAAAAAAAATTTCATTTTGTTTTAAAATAACTTTCAGTTGTCATATCTAAATAAAGCACTCGTGGAGTTTCATGAAACAACAGTTAGTCCTACCTCTATATCTATTACATCCCGACTAGCTACAGAATCGGTAGTCCTATCTTTAGATCGTACTCGACAAGCGAGAAACAGGTTAGTCCAACAACTATTTTGCTTAATTCACCTACTCATGTAGCTTAATCCTCACCACCTGTAATACGGCGGGCTTTCCCTTGGCCCAACCAGTTTATATATACCGAGCGGTAGTAGGAGCTCACTTTGAAGCACTACGCCAACAGGAGAACCCCCACTAGATGCACGAACATTGATGATTATAGGTAAGAACTCACGGCGCTGTGACTCGTTATGCTGCCTGCTCGTAAAAACGCTACAGTAATCATCTAATAAAAATTAGTGAAAAACGCATGTTATAGAAACATTTTTTCATGCGTTAGTTCGTCCTTAGAATATTTACGCTTAAACTTAACCCTATCTATTTTCGCGTGGTATAAGTCTCCCTACCGCCACCGTCTAACATAGGCGAACAGGGATATAAAGCAGGATCTTGCAACTATATCGAAGGACTAAGGGCAACAGTAGCTACGCGTGTCTTTATTTTATTCCATAATGCACGCACGCTGATCTTTCTAATAAAACAATTAGTACATCGCTACGAGAATACACACTGCTAAGTTATTGTAATAACTGCAATGCGCCCCTCGAATATAGCATACAACAACCTTTCTAGTCTGATTCGACAACGAAATTCATAGACCGCCATAAGATGTTAAAACAAGGTTTGGATCTTTGTCCATTTTCCCTAGATGCAGCAGTGATATGCTGTTATCTGCCATCTATATAGCAGGACACAGAAGTACAATATATCCCTGAGAGTTTTCTCTGTTAAAAGGATTCTAAAAACAGGTAATCATACAAGCATGTTAACTTCTACTTAGTGTGATTTCTACTATCCCACAGTGTAATCTTACATACATTAGGATATATCCTCAGGGAGAATCATTTGCAATAAATCCCTTTGAAGAATAGACAACTGGCAACACAACGGATATACCGAATATAAGCAGTACTTACCTCTTTCACAGGTACCTCTTCATATATATATCTACACAGAGACCTTTAGCTGCAGTTATCAAAATAATTCATGATTGATAATGTTCTTCTAGATGCAGAGACCATAAGGCCAAAGTGAAACTAAGTCTCTCATCTAATAAAATAGTTGGGGAGATCTCTCCATCGCTCTCAATAAAAGGTATTTCCTTTTTGTATTAGCCAAATTATTTTCAGAATAGCTATCTAGATATAGCTTTGTTTGCACAACTAATTTCCGAGCACATTTGGTGATGGGTCGACTTCTATCACATTTCTCTTTCCTTTATAAAACTCTTTTTATCCTGTGTTTCGTATTATACAGGCCCATAATAAGTTTAAAACTAATATTGGCACACTTTGGGTATTCCTCAACTATCATCCTTGAGCTCACTTTCAGTATAGGTCCTTAAGACAAGTCTTTACCTGTCTTTTGATAACTATAGCACACCCAGTAACTTAATTGGTAAATAATTTCGTAAAATGTTGTTGGACTTAAGGATGCACCAAAATGAATAAAAGTAATATGTAATATAAAATGTTTTCTACCTTGCAGAAACTCAAGAACCCCCTGTTTTTAGATTTTTGATGTGTGTATATGTATTTTTGTTTTTTCTGTCACTGGCCCTGAAGAAGGTGAACCAAATAACAACAATTACCGAAACGTACGTAGGCCGTACGCACCCAAAAAACCCCCTTATTAAAAAAAACTATTTGACGCTTGCGAACAGAGAGAAGCAATAATGTGTTTATAAAATGGAAAAGTGAATAACCATAGGACCTCTCTCTTGTAGTAAAGCCATAGGGGTCTGCCAAAAACAATTTCACTGTCTTGTCATATGTCTTTTGGTAATTATGTTTACTTTTGTCTTTTTATAGTATGAAATGAGAGTAGTAGTATGAATGAAGGAATGAATGTAATGAGGATAAGATATGTAGCTTGGGTTTCTTTTTCATATGTTTAATCAAATATTGCTCAGATTGACCAAATTGAACATGTGACTTTCTTTGTATATGTAAAGAATTTGTTAAATATTTATTATGAATAGAATAGAATGATTGAACAAAAAGAGAAAAAAATAATAAAAAATATTTTTTGAATAAATATAATGTCTTTTCCATATATTCAGCATCCTTTTTGAAAATGCTTGTGAAGATTATCACTGTATAAATATATATAGGTCTGTCAGAGATACCTTTTTTGCTGAAGTGTTTATATATATTCACGTTTTGAACCTTGGATAGAGTGGGCCTTAATGAGTGCTAATACATGGATTCTTTCATGTTTTATCAAACGTATTAAATTGAGGAGTCTCGAAGGGTAGTCACTTTTGTGACATTCTTTAGAAATATTGTGACAAAGTGAGTAGGTTCTTTTGTTAGCTTGCTATATAGACAAAACGTTGACACTGGTGTTTTTATGGGTGATTATGAGGATCTTTGGTACACATATGAGAGGTGGCATGTTTTAGGCCTTCACTGGGATTACACTAGGTTTATGGACCACTATTGCTGTCTTGAGTGTGGAGCAGTTGATACCTTTTTGTAAATACAGGGTTGTTGAGTATGTATATTTTGTATTATATTAGATTTGGATGTGGTGACAAAATTTGGATGTGCAACAATTACCGTCCTGATGATGGTTTCTGGGATCTTGTAGACCGATGTGGGACCAGAACGTCAACGAAAGAACATTGTTTTGCTTATATAGATGCACTGATTACGCATAACATAAACTAAATGCAATGTTTTGTTTGACCTCGCTCAGTATGATGTTTTGTTTTCCATATGATTTGTAAGCAAAAGGTGTTCAAGATACTACAGTCAAATGAATGTGAAATGTCAGTAGTATATCTGTTGCCAGTTTTGTAATTTACATTTGAGAAAAACTTTAAGAATTAAATAACCATTGGTACAAATTGTGTGTTTCTTAAAGTTTTCCCTGTATAGATATATTAATAATCACTATTGTGACAATATTCAGAATGATAAATGTTATTTAATTATTCCCCTATGGACAATGATATTTTGTGATTGAACATACCCAGTCCTTAAGGGACTATCGGGTTGCCCTATCCTATTCTAGGGGTTGGAATGACGGCGGGGTTGGTGTACTGTCCACCCAGCATCTTAACCAGGACCATAATTTGCATCCTGTTTAATATGACTACCTTAATTACAGAATATTCCATTTTGTAAACTCAGTGCAGGTGCCATTGGAGACATCTCATTGGAGACATCATATCTGGCAGAAAGGATTGTTATGAGTTGTGCTTGCAACTCTAGCAGAGTATGTGACGTAAATGTTGCCCAGGTAATTAGAAGAATGAACTACAAAAAGCTAGTTTTGTAGTTTTACATAGCACACACTTGGTCCAGGTGCAGTAGAGCACTTTTCATGGGTACTAAATTGCATTACATAAAGTCAAATTCACCTTTGTGTGTTTTAGGCATGGGGAGATTAAGTGATTTGTACAGAATGACAGGATATTCAGCCGATCCTGAGATTCAGAATCTGGTTCCCCACTTCCAGAATGCTAATGCTCTGGTCGTTCGGCCACATCTCTTCTACTTTCAGGAAAAAGTTTACCTGTTTGTGCGTTGATAAATAATTAATTCTTCTTACATATTAATTAACGTTCTGTCTCACTATCACTCATGGATGCACTTATGCATATCTGTGGCCACACAATAAAGAGGACCATGGCTTTAATTTGCACATGTACTAAAAGAAAGAGCTAACACTTCTATCTGAGGGCTAGCAACACACAAACGGAGCAGTGCTGCATTTGCCTTTTCTTAACTGGCCGTTGGATCGCTGGTTCCCTCTGACTTCTCTCACAGTATCTGCCCTTAAGTGTGCTAAGTGTTCACAACCAGTAGGATGGAACACAATAGATGCACCTTCCAGAGCCTTTTTGCACATATGCTCTATTTATCAAGATAGAACTTGCGCATGGGCAAAGAAAATCCACTATTTATAAGGCGTTTTGCCGGCATAGATATCAGGGAACGTTATCTCTCTCAGATCTATTATTTTACAGTAATGATGCTGTGTACATTTGCTTCTCAATGGCCCCTGAAGCCCTTTGACATTAAAGAAGGTATCAATCTGCCACTCACAAGATATCAGCATGAGGCACAATAGGTCATCTCCAGTGTAACCATGTTTTTAGGCTATTGCTTGGAAACTTATGGCATGATCCATATTTTAAAGATATGCCATTTTAAGGCCCACAGTTTGTGAGAATATGGATGGTATTGTAATCACTACGCCCTCTGCTCCACCCCATAATTTAGCTTTTTCTCCTATTTTAGGGGCTGCAGCTTAGGCCCCTAATATTTTGTCTCGACTGTTAGCACTTCTTTCACAAAAGTGTCAGTTGCCTTTTTGAAGTCTTTATCTTCCAACCTAGGGCCCAATTATGAGTTTTAGTGGTGCGGGTGGTATGCCACTGCTGCACCCGCATGCAACCGAGGCACAAGGCCTGCCTGCCAGATTACAACTTAAATGTGATCTGGCGGGTGGGTGGTGTAGTGGAATCATGGTGGTGCCTCTTTGAACGTTGGCAGTGCCTTTTAAAAAGGCAACACAATGGGACTGCACAACATGGCTCCTGCATGGCATGGACTCGAAAGTCCATGCCGAGCAGAAACTGGTGTGCATGCACACAGGGGAGTGTACATGTTATGCCCACCTGTCGGCATCCACATGCGTTTCCTCTGCGCCATGGTGTACATGGAGGAGGAACCTCTATGATACTTCTGGCAGAGAGGAAACGTGTAATATGCTTGGCGGGATCGTGGAAGACCAGCCAAGTGTATTACGGCCCCTGACCACCGCAGCACCTCTAGCGATTCCCTGGTGGCAGCAGTGGTCCCAGGGCGGTCTTACTGCTCAACTTGTAACGGGGAGGTCGGACCGTGAGTGTGGCCATGGCTGAGTAGCCACTACCGCGCCTTCATAAGTCTGCCAGTCCATGGACCTCCAGACTCATTACTGGGGCTTTAGTGATTTGTCTTGAAAGTTGAAATAGAATGTGGCATCCATCAGTGTTTTGATTTAATGCACTCAAGAGATGCCTGTTTGACTCCAAGAACATCCAAAGTTTACTGTCCTTTCTGAAATATGAATTCTAGATGATAAGAGTGTGGGAAATGTGGGTAATTTGTTTTTGCGAAATTATGTAAAATTCATATAAATGTAGCAAAATTATGCAAAATAGAAAATTAGCATTTGGTACTGTATTTTAGTGTGAAATCATCTATTTTTGGATCGAGGATGCATTACACACAAACAATTTTGCAAGGTCACAAGCAGGGAAAATGTTCTGGGAGTTTCTATGGTTCTTGTGCATTAAATGTTTGCCACGTATGGTGCATGGGTACGTGACGTTAAGCAAAAGTGTAATTTGCTAAATTACATGTAGCGAGTGTTATATGAAATAACAAATATTAGATTATGCCAGTGTAACGAAAATTTCAACCAAACCTAATAAATCGCTGATTTTGTTTTTTCCAGCTACGCAATATCCGTTGAAGTACTTTGGTGCCAGAGAATATTTTTTTTGGGTTTTGTATGTTTACTCAGCATGAATGATATCAAATATTAAACCTTGATTGTGCTATTCACCCCAATGTCTATCTGGAAAACACAGTCTGAGTTTTCGATCAGTTTTTAGATCCAATATTACATGACGGCATAATTACGCTCCCTATTCACCTGATATGCGTTTGTCTTCATTTGTCATGTTCTCTTCATTATCATCACTCCTAAATGCAATGCTGCATTACTTCTAATGAGAAAAACATAGGTCAGCTAATATGTTTCCTTTGTTTAAAGGGTCTTTATTTACATGCAATGTGGTCATTCTCTGTAAGTGTGACCCTATTTAGGTATATTCAGAGGACAGGATCTGAAGGTATACCAGCGAAGAGGGTGGTGAATACACATCCTTTTAGAGTCCCTTGGCAAATACATATTATAGACGAAGCTGCAGATTATTACACAACCACCATTGGTAATACATACTATGTGGAATCCCATATATTGCTTCCATAATGTCAAGTGGGCATGCCCTCATTTGCATGAAGATGTTTTCTTTTGAAATCGGTGAATGCCTTAGAATTTGCAGCCATGCTATGTTATCAACATCAGTATAGTAACAAAGAGCACGTCTTTTGGAAGACAGAATCAACCACATAGGGAGAACCGGCTCTAGGGTGGTGAGACTCATGCAGCAACACCTGCCACTGAGCTACGGAGGGGGGTTTATGTTTGGAAATAACGTATGGGTTTATAAGCCAACACCTCACATGGATCCAAGCTGGATGAGATCACCCTAGCCATCAAACAATTCAAGGCAGATGTTCAAAACATTTTACTCCTCGCCTCTGAATGGGTGAGAAATGGGCGACTAAGCAATTCTTTGGATTCAAACATTCATAATCATGCCTTTCCCACATACCACTACACCTGGCCTCTATCACGTCATCCATTTTCAATGCGCTCTTCAAACCTCACCCCCTCACTTCAAATGGAAAACCTTAACCTCCCAAATGACCCCACCCTACCCATTAGACTAAAGGATACTCTGACTGACAAGGATATTCTCTTGCTCCTATAACCCAACATACACCGACAATACACTCAATAAGTGTCGAGTCCAGACATTTCAAGCAGACCCGCACAGAGAACCCAGGACTAATCCCAGAGCCTTAAATAAAAAAAACTCACACTAGCTACCACCTCACATAAAACTCCTGCCAACCCAAGCTTGAAGACTAAAACACGCAGCAGATGTTGCTGCCCTCATTCTCGACCAGTACCCGGATCTCATAATGCTGACCGAAACCTGGCTAAATGTCTCCTCTGCTCCTATCCTTGGCCTTCTAGTCCCTCCTAGTTATGACATCATTAGGCTAGATACCCCTAGAAGCAGGGCTGGACTGGGAACCAAAACCAGCCCTGGCAAAGTTCTTGGCTCCCCCCCGGGGGTTTGGGGTGCCGCCGAGCTCTTTGCCAGGGACTTTTTTCGTCCGATTTTGTTACGGGCCGATTTTACGCAAAGGGCCCAAAACCGGCCTCACCCATGCGGCGCACAGGGGGATTGCCTGGTGCCCGGTACGGCCAGTCCGGCACTGCCTAGCAGGCAAGGGGGAGGTAGGGCCTGCATATACCGTAGCAATCTTGAGATTAAACAACTTAATTCTGCTGGTTTAGCAGTGTGTGACTACCTATGCGGTGAGGTTGCTTGTAATGTCAGGCAAGTCTGCAAACTCCACCTGTTCTACCATCCCCCAAGAGACAACCTTTTGTTCATCTAACATATTATGGAAATTATCTCAACTAACACAAATCATCACAGCACTCAGATCTTCCTTGGAAATATTATCCTCCACTGGAATGACATGAATGACCCTTCCTTAAATACTCTCAAAACGTATCTGAGGGAGTTCAATCTAATCCAGATATGTGACAACCCTATGCACGTCAAGGGAGCAACCTTAGTTGGCAATCCGAAATCCATGCAACTTGATTCTATCGTCCCTTCCAACTGGACAGACCACCACTGAATCACCTTCACCATCACAGAACCTATGCGTACCAGTAACATTCAACCAAATAAAGCCAAACATTGGTAAAGAACACTGCAAAACATTAACCTGGATGATTTGACAACCCGCAGTAATATTATTTTACTCCACCCCGAGGTTATGTCCGATGTCCACGACCTCACTGAAAACTACAACCAGTTCATGACAAGCATTCTAGATATGATCGCTCCTTTACAGTTAAACAGAATACCTTCCAAAGTTTCCAAACCCTGGTACAACAGTAGTCTAAACGTTGAATGAAGGAACCTGAGACAAGCGGAGAGATTTTGGAGATCCTTGCCGTCCCTTGATCATCTCAAACATCTGAGATAATTAAGGAACATCCATAACAAATGCATAAGAATCTGCAAAGCCAACATTTTCACAAATCAACTGAACCTAGCTAAAAATTGAACCAGAAAACTGTCCGAAATTGTTAAACTCCAATCGAACAGCAAACTCAATCTCCCCCCGATCGGACCATAGCCATTGCCGAATTGTGAAGATTTTTCCACTTTCTTCATCAGAAAGACAACTAAGCTGGAATTTGACCTTTGGACTGCATTGGAGCTCCTGTCAATTTCACCACCTATCAGCTCCCATCCTCCCCAATCTTTGGTACTGTTGCCTACTCCAAGTTATACCCCCAAGAACAACGCATCTTGGAGCTCATTCAAAATCTTGGATTATAACACCATTCTAAAACTCTCACAACACTGAAACCATCTAACCACATCAGTGACCCTCGACCATTGAATTTCTTCAAGGGGATCAAACTATCCCTACTACTACTGTGGGCCAAGATTGTCAATGCCTCACTGAATCAAGGCTCTAACCCAGATTGTCTTAAGGTGGTACAGGTTACCCCTGTTCATAAAAAACCGACAGCAGATCACACCGACCTAAACGATTTCTGCCCAATCTCCAACACTCCGACCCTGCCAAGCTCGTGGAGAAATCTGTCCACGTTCAGCTTTGTAATCATATAAAACATTTCCGACTTCTTGACCAATTCAAATCTGGCTTCCGTCACGGTCATAGTACAGAATCTGCTATCACCCATATTGTTGATGATGTGCTCAAAATACTGGATGAGAACGATTCCTGCCTTCTGATCCTCTTTGACCTATCGTCAGCTTTCAATACAGTTAAACATGACTGCTTACTCAACCTACTGGAACATAGGATGGGGCTCTCAGGGACTGTCCTTAAATTAGTTCACATCTTTTCTCCACAATAGAACTTAAAGATTCAAGGTTAATCAGTCTCTTTGTAGTCCCTCCTTAGTTAATCTAGGGGTTCCACATGGGTTCATACTCTCTCCAACTCTCTTCAACCTGTTCTTGGAGCCTCTAACTGAAATCTTGAAACTATCCAATGTCCATTTTCATATGTATTCTGATGACACCCGACTGTACCTGAAAGTCTCCTCCCCAGATGGTATCAGGTCCCTCAACACCACTCTACTGAAAGCCCAAAACTGGTTGACTCTAAATAATCTTAACTAAATGCTCTGAAAGCGGAATTCCTTCTACTCGCCCCACCCAATCAATCATCTGCCATCAGTGAATGGATGAATCTGCTAACAGAATCCCACTTGTGGGACACCCCCGCGCCGCACGGCCACCAGCTGCTGCGTGTGCCCCCAGTGCCTGCCTCTGCCTCAGCGCCGGCCTCGCTGCCGCCCTGAGCGCTCTCCTTTGGTTTTCGCCCGTTTTTGTCAGTAATTTGTGCTTGTTTCTTCCTGTGCCCAAGATCGTGTGCTTACTGTTTTTTCCCCCGTTTTTGACTTGAATTGTTGCCTGTTTTTTGTATGTGCCGTTTTCTCGTCGTGTTTTGAACTCCTCTGTACATTGTGCCTGTCTCCTTCCTGCTTCCCCGCCTACCTCGCCGCCCTCCGCTCCCGCTTCCTGCCACCGCCATTAGCCCCGCCCCTTTTCTCTTCTGTTTCCCTCCCCGCTCCCGCCTCCCAGCTGCTCCGCCCACCCGCGCACTTGGCCTTAAATGGCGACCGTGCGACGCAGGTGAGTGTGACCCACTTGTGGGACACCCCCGCGCCGCACGGCCACCAGCTGCTGCGTGTGCCCCCAGTGCCTGCCTCTGCCTCAGCGCCGGCCTCGCTGCCGCCCTGAGCGCTCTCCTTTGGTTTTCGCCCGTTTTTGTCAGTAATTTGTGCTTGTTTCTTCCTGTGCCCAAGATCGTGTGCTTACTGTTTTTTCCCCCGTTTTTGACTTGAATTGTTGCCTGTTTTTTGTATGTGCCGTTTTCTCGTCGTGTTTTGAACTCCTCTGTACATTGTGCCTGTCTCCTTCCTGCTTCCCCGCCTACCTCGCCGCCCTCCTCTCCCGCTTCCCGCCACCGCCATTAGCCCCGCCCCTTTTCTCTTCTGTTTCCCTCCCCGCTCCCGCCTCCCAGCTGCTCCGCCCACCCGCGCACTTCGCCTTAAATGGCGACCGTGCGAACGCGCAGCGGTCACGCGCAGCGGGTGCGCCGATTGTGCGCCGAAGGCGCGCCAAAGGTAAGCCCGTCTGCGCCCGTCCGCGCCTGGACCGCGCCCAGTGCCAGGACCCCTGGCCCCCGAAGAGCCCGACCGACCCGCCTGACGTACTCCGCCGCCACCCTCACCGCTCTCAACACCGGCCGACTCCCAGAATGCCATCAAGCCACTCCACGACGTACCCACGGACCTTTCAGCTGCCACGCCTGCAAGTTCTCCTGCATCCGGACCAGCCTCGCACCAGCACCCGCCAAGTCGAACACCAGCAGCACCCACCTCAAGTGCATCCTGCTCAACACCCGCTCCGTCCACAGACACGCCATCGAACTCTGGAACCTCCTAGACGCCACAGCCCCTGACGTTGCCTTCCTCACGGAGACCTGGATGAACGCCTCCTCAGCGCCCGACATCGCCATCGCCATCCCAGAGGGCTACAAGATCGTCCGGAGGGACCGAAACGCCAACCAGATGGGAGGAGGCATCGCCATCATCCACAGGAACACCATCCGTCTCACGACCAGCACCGACAACACCCTGACCAGCGCCGAACACCTGCATTTCCAGATCCACACCAACCCGAACACCACCCTCAGAGGCACCCTGATCTACCGACCCCCTGGACCGCGCACGCAATTCAGCGAGGACATCGCCGACTTCATCAGCCCGCATGCCCTCCCCTCCGCTGACTACATCCTCCTGGGAGACCTCAACTTCCATCTGGAGAACAACAACGACCGCAACACCAGCACCCTGCTCGACAACCTCGCCAACCTGGGACTCAAGCAACTGGTGTCCACCCCCACCCACCTCGCCGGACACACACTCGACGCAGTCTTCTCCTCCAGCACAGACATCGACTTCAGCCACGCCACAGAACTTCAATGGACGGACCACAGCTGCGTCCACTTCACCTTCAAGAGAACGACGACCCACCACCACCAACAACAGGCCGCCCGCAGAAGCTGGAACAAGATCACAGCAGACCAGCTCGCCACCTCCCTGAGCCAGCACCCTCCTGCCAGCTCAGCAGACCCCAGCCAGGCCGCCGACAACCTCACGAAGTGGATCAGCAACTGCGCGGACGAACTCGCCCCACTGAGGACCCCGCCCAGCAGACCCGGCAGCAAGAAGGCCCCTTGGTTCACCGACGAACTCAAGAGCTCCAAGAAGAACTGCCGAGCCCTCGAGAAAGTCTGGAGAAGGGATCCGACACCGGACAACAGGACCTCCTTCAAGCTTGCCACCCGGAAACACCACCAGCTGATCCGCGCCGCCAAGAAAACAGCATTCAAGGACAGGCTGGACAACAACGCACACAACAGCAAGGAACTCTTCAACATCGTGAAAGAGCTCTCCAACCCCAGCGCAGGAAACAACGACATCACCCCATCGCAAGACCTCTGCAACTCCCTCGCCTCATACTTCCACAACAAGATCGCGGACATACACAACAGCTTCAACAACCAACCAACGCACACCATGACCGAACAACCACCCCCCACTACCACCCTCCACGCCTGGACCCCGATCAGCACCGAAGACACCATCCTCACGATGAACTCCATCCACTCCGGATCTCCGACCGACCCCTGCCCTCACCACGTCTTCAACAAGGCCGACGCTGTCATCGCACCCCACCTGCGAGACATCATCAACACATCCTTCGACACCACCATCTTCCCTGAGAGCTGGAAACACGCCAAACTCAGCGCTCTACTCAAGAAACCAACAGCGGACCCCACCGACCTCAAGAACTACCGCCCCATCTCGCTCCTCCCGTTTCCAGCCAAAGTCATCGAGAAGACCGTCAACAAGCAGATGGCCGCCTTCCTCGAGACGAACGGATCCCTCGACCCCTCACAGTCCGGCTTCCGAGCCAACCACAGCACCGAGACCGCCCTCATCGCCGCCACCGATGACATCCGAGCCCTGATGGACAATGGAGAAACAGCGGCCCTCATCCTCCTAGACCTCTCCGCGGCATTCAACACGGTCTGCCACCGCACCCTAGTACGGCGCCTCAGCAACATCGGAATCCAGGACAAGGCGCTGGAATGGATCATCTCCTTCCTCGACGGAAGAACACAGAGAGTCCGCCTACCACCGTACAAGTCAGAGGCCTCCGAAGTCATCTGCGGCGTCCCTCAAGGATCATCTCTGAGCCCCACCCTCTTCAACGTCTACATGAGCCCCCTCGCGGCCATCGTACGCAAACACAACCTCAGCATAATCTCCTACGCCGACGACACCCAGCTGATCCTCTCCCTGACCAATGACCCCGCCGCCGCCAGAGCCAACCTGCACGAAGGGATGAAGGAGGTAGCCGAGTGGATGACGACCAGCCGCCTAAAACTGAACTCGGACAAGACGGAGGTCCTCATCCTGGGACCCTCACCCTCCGCCTGGGACGACTCCTGGTGGCCTCCCGCCCTGGGCTCCGCACCCAAACCAACAGACCATGCACGCAACCTGGGCTTCATCCTGGACTCCTCCCTCTCCATGACCAGGCAAGTCAACAACGTCTCCTCGGCGTGCTTCAACACCCTACGCATGCTACGGAAGATCTTCTGGTGGATCCCCACCGAGACCAGGAGGACCGTCACCCAGGCCCTCGTCACCAGCCGACTGGACTACGGCAACGCCCTCTACGCCGGTACCACCGCCAAGCTCCAGAAGAGACTCCAGCGGATCCAGAACGCCTCAGCCAGACTCATCCTCGACATCCCACGAACCAGTCACATCTCCGGACATCTCAGAGACCTTCACTGGCTCCCCGTCAGCAAAAGGATCACCTTCCGCCTCCTCACCCACGCACACAAAGCCCTACACGACCAAGGCCCGAGCTACCTCAACAGCCGAGTCAACTTCTACGCTCCCAAACGCCACCTCCGATCAGCCAACCACGCCCTCGCCGCCGTCCCCCGCATCCGAAGAGCGACTACAGGAGGAAGGTCCTTCTCCTACCTGGCTGCCAAGACCTGGAACTCCCTCCCGACCGACCTGCGCCTGACCCAAGACCACCTCTCCTTCAGGAGGAAGCTGAAGACCTGGCTGTTCGAGCAGTAGCGGCACCCCCCCCCCCCCAGCGCCTTGAGACCCTACGGGTATGTAGCGCGCTTTACAAGTGTCATTGATTGATTGATTGATTGAACAGCTCTTAACTGCATATCACACATAATGGACTCCACAAGTTCATTGGGCATAATGCTAGACAAGAGCTTGAACATGCAGAAGCACATTACTGCCCTCACCAAGTGAGCAAACTTCCAAATGCGCATCCTATGGAAAATAAAACCTTTTCTCCCTCCAGTGACTTCAAAACCACAGTTCAAACTTTTGGGATCTCCAAGTTGGACAACAGAAGCGCAACCCTCTGTGGCCTCCCGAGATCGAAAATGGCTCCACTAAGGGCCTCTTTTAACTCTGCTGTTAGACTCATCACTGGCTCAAAAAGATACCAAGATATAACCCTGTAGCTATCATCCCAGAATTGGCTCCCTTATGATGCAAGGATACAGCTAAACATTGCTTGCTTTACCCATAAAGCCTTACATTACAACATCCAGCTATACCTCGCACAAAAATGTGTACTATCTGGTGGCTCCAGATCCTTCAGAAGTGCCAGCACCCTCCTGCTGAAATCGCAGACATTTCCTAAAAGGAAACCTTGTGATCGAGCTTTCTCAAGTAGCGCCCCGAGAATTTGCAACTCCCTGCCTCCGAAAATCAGGATGACCCCCTCAATGATAACTTTCAAAAAGGAAGTTAAAACACTATTGCTGAACAATTTCCTGCCCTAGAACCCCATGCCCAGTAAGCACTCAAAGACTCATCTCCTCAACTTTATTTCCTGTCTTTTTCCATTGTATTTGATTGGGGTTTTCAGAGAGTTACCTCTGTCTGCACATTTCGGACTCATTTTGTTATTAGTAACTCCCAGCTCCTCCTCTGTGACTTTGTATTCTGCTTAGTTTATTCTTGTTTCTTTCTTCTCCATGTCTGCTCTGACTCATGTCTCTCACCCTAGTATTTGCTTAGACTGTTTATGATTATTTATGCTATGCCGGCATAGAGTCTTTCTCCCCTTGTACTTTTGACCACCCTGTTGTCTGATTTTCTAGGGCTCCTCTCTAAAGCTCATAGGTAAAGCGCTCTGATACCCTCATGGGTTTTGTTCCCGCTATATAAAACATTCAAAATAAATAAATAAAAATAAACACCTGTGTGTCCGACAGTTTTCAGGTAATAATAAAAATGTCACAATAATGCTGGTGATTCATGTTTCTGCTGGAGAGAGAAGGAGCTTTGCCTAGTGGCAATTCTGAATCATTGAAAAGTACTTCAGAGGGTTAATGTGCCTGCTGAAATGAATGTGTACAATGCAGGTTCACAAAACTGTATTTTATGTGTATAGCTCATTGGGTTACTGCATTTGTCACAGATATCCTTTTGTTACTTGCAGTTCATATGTTATGATCCTAATAAATCACAGGGACCTATGTCATATCATCAAAGAGCTGCATGCAAACTCCATGGTTTTATTTTGGATTTTCCCAGTCTTTCATTACCCTAATGTTGCTGAAAAGGGTACATTCAGGTAGAAATACATTCTTTTTAGTAAAACCAAGCCTCACCACAGTGGTATGTTTTATTTCCAGAGTTTGTGTTTCTCCAGACCAAACACTCATAAAATGTACTGCCTACTTGTATGGATGATGTGATTCCTACACCTCGAAATCCTCATTGCCTTATGGACCATTTGCTATATACTGATTTGCACTAATATAAATCACGGTCTATGTATAAAGTGTGTGATACCCTACACTGGTATGAGTAGTGCTATAACATAAATGAAATGCATGTGGGATAGGGACTGTGGAGAGATGAGAGGCCCTGTTGGAGGGTAATAGTGAGGGAATTTACAAATAAGGAGGTAATTATGGGGGAGGGCAAAAGAAGATTGTTGCACTAGGTGTCACTAGTGCTAAATCTGGCCCTGACACCGGTGATGAAGTCATGCTCTGCATCAACCTATGGGGAGGTCCGTTCCTAATCTCTAAAATAAATGTTGGTCGACCAGCAGTGAAAGAGAAAAAACCCTTAAACTGTAACTGTCTTTCACTGCTGTGCATTCCCCAGCTCAGGTGCAAATTCTAAGAATTCACACTTGAGGTTTGTAAAGCACATTTACATTGTAGTTGCAAGCCCAATGCAGCTGTACACTGCTGAATCAAAGACTGGACCCTCGTGCTCATTTCCAAAATAGTGCACCAGGGGTCTTAGTACATAAAGTGCCCCAGGGGTGCATTGGACCATAAAATAATTTTAGTATGACGAAAGTGCCCCACAAACACTTGTGCACATATCTTCAGGGGTGTTCCCTCATTTGCATGGGGATGTGGTCTTATGCAAATGAGGTAAACAATTTGTTAAGCACCCATGATATGTTATCTATGGATGTTCAGAGGCAAAGAGGCCATCAGATGATAGACTGAATGTTCAAAACCTACAAGTAGCACACAATCACTGTACCCAACTCCCTAAGGGCTACCCCTGCAAGGAAGATGTGACCCTATGCAAATAAAGGAAACAATTTGTCTGTGCACCCATACTGCGTTATTGATGCCAGCACAGAGACAAAGAAGCCTTCAGAGGGTGCATTAAATGTGGCCACACAGAAGTGGCACACAGTCAGTGCTCCCCCTCCAAGAGTGCTACGTCTGCAAGGAATGTGAGGATGGATTCCCCCAGAAATCCCACGCAGATGGATGTAGCCACTCACTGCACCCACCTGCAGGGGATCACTGCCCCCTTTTGAAGTTCAGTTCAGGTGACGCCTCCACTGTGAAAAATTAAGCACCACTTCAAACATCCACTCCACCTTTCACATAGGAGCTGCCCTCAGGGCAGGTGAGAGTTTGAGTCTGGCCAGATGGCATCACATTAACTGCAATAGGGTGCATTGTCTGCTTTATCTTGGTGCACATACTTAATGGTGCACCACTGCACAAACAGTAAAAGGATGCCCTTTACACTTTGCAGCCCTAGGTATATTGTCGGAAGTTAAGCTTGTTGTTTTCTCAACATGTTTCTCATAACAGTCTGATTACTTTTTTTAACACTTAGTTCCTCAATTTAATGAGTATCTTATGGCATCTTTCTGCATGGCGCTATCATGCTGATCGTTCTGGTAAACTTAAGGCTTTCTTTTGCTCTGCTTCTTGCATTGCTAGTGTTATCATAAGTTTATGATTTGGCTACCCAACAATTTCAAGCACTGGAATTTGTTTTTTTTTTTAGTCCTCATTACGCAACAGGTTAAAGTTAGGAGATTCTCAGGGTCCTTTCTCTTTGTCAAACCTTTCCCTGTTAGTTTGTGTGTCCAGGGCCACCTCCTTCTGGTTTTTCAGAGAAAAGGAGCCCCTTACTTCCACACACTTTTAAGAAGAAGGATTCTTTTTCCAGTTGGGGCGTGAGCTAGCCATTATGGCTACTCTTTTAAGCCACACTATGTAAAGTTATCCGAAGTACACCCTCAGTGCTGTTTAATTTCAAATATGTCGGTGATCCTTTTTCTTGTTTTGGCGTGCATGCACCCGTGAGACGTGCGCCGTTCCGTTTCGCACCAAAGTATTATACTATCAAAAGAGGAGACCTGCTTCTTCTGCAGGTCAGCGGGTTGGACAGCCGTATACACATATTGTATCCAAAAAATGATTCAATTTAATCCAAACTGATCAATTTTAATCCGTATTTATTTCTCTTTTTTCCACTTTCCTTATCATTAGTCCATTCTTTATAATCACGTCAAAAGCAGAAATATTATCGCAGTATTTGGATGTAAGTAATTCAATGTATTGCCCATCCAGGCCTATACTTGAACATTTTGCTGAATTCGTTTCCACTTTAAAATATGCTCTTCAAACTCAATGCATTTCGGTTCTTTAAAAACCTTCTTCAGGAGTGTCTGTAAATTTTATAGAAATATACACATTAAGTTTCATTTACATCCCTCATCTGGTGTCACATAATCCCCCCACTTCGTTGTGCCCATTGTATTAAACATTCTATGTCGCCCAAGTTTGTTAAACCCCTGTGTCCACCCACGCTGTGAATACCTTCCCTAGTCAGAACCAAATAACAAAACCCCCAAACATTCTCATGCTGAAACTTATACAGTAATTAAAACACACCTGTTCCCTTTACAAACATGCTACTTCTCTATCCTATCATCAGTTCACCACCTAGTTCAACCCCTTGCATACCTGATTTTTGCATCGCAGCGTTTTAACCTCCTCTAACGTCCTCATAATCGCTACTAATGAGCATGCAGTTCGTCCCAGATTCAAATTGTTGTAATCCTCCCCACCTCTGCTGTCATAGGTGCAAAACTACCCATGTGTCCTATTCCACCTCCCATTCTCACTCTGTGGTTCCTTTGCCTTCACCAAACTCAGTTACCCACAATCCTGTCTTAATCGTGTACAAACGCCCAAATCCATCTCCCCTGGCAAATAGTGCATTATTATTATTAACATAAAGTCCCCAACAACTCAAAATCTAAATGTCTCAAAATCTATTTATGCTTTAGATTTTGAGTTGTTGGGGTAACTGAGATTGGTGAAGGCAAAGGAACCACAGAGTGAGAATGGGAGGTGGAATAGGACAGTGTTTTAATTACTGTATAAGTTTCAGCATGAGAATGTTTGGGGGTTTTGTTATTTGGTTCTGACTAGGGAAGGTATTCACAGCGTGGGTGGACACAGGGGTTTAACATAAACTTGGGCGACATAGAATGTTTAATACAATGGGCACAACGAAGTGGGGGGATTATGTGACACCAGATGAGGGATGTAAATGAAACTTAATGTGTATATTTCTATAAAATTTACAGACACTCCTGAAGAAGGTTTTTAAAGAACCGAAATGCATTGAGTTAGAAGAGCATGTTTTAAAGTGGAAACGAATTCAGCAAAATGTTCAAGTATAGGCCTGGATGGGCAATACATTTAATTACTTACATCCAAATACTGCGATAATATTTCTGCTTTTGACGTGATTATAAAGAATGGACTAATGATAAGAAAAGTGGAAAAAAGAGAAATAAATACAGATTAAAATGGATCAGTTTGGATTAAATTGCATCATTTTTTGGATACAATATGTGTATACGGCTGTGCAACCCGCTGACCTGAGGAAGAAGCAGGTCTCCTCTTTTGATAGTATGATACTCTTTTACGCCTTCATCTGATTTGTTGCATTTAGCAAGCCCAGACAAGTGTATGCTGAGACTTAATCAATACCCAACTAATAAACTAAGTTAAACCTTGTGGAACTCTTCTCATATCTCCCAGAATTTATATTTCTTAGAAAATGGGTTCCTTTTTCTATCCAAATTATGAACCTTTAAAACTGAACCTAGCCATTCTCTGTGGGTCGGTGGGGTTGGATTTATCCATTTTATACAAACCTCCCTCCTTGCCAACAGGATCAACATAAAAATTAGGTTTTCCTGGGCTTTAGATAGTAATCTTAATGCATCCCCACCCATTAACCCAAAAATAATAAGATCTGTACTTACAGTTAGATGTCTTCCCGTTACCCCATCTAAAGTGTTACCCACGTCCTTCCAGAAACCGTCGAGACTGGGGCACTGCCAGAACATGTGCAGGTCGTCGGCCCTCTGCAGACCACATTTTGGGCAGCTCTTCACAGTGGCCCCGTTCAGTTTTGATAATCTTTTTGGGGTCCAATAGGCTCTATGGATGGTAAGTAAGTGGTTTCTTTTAAGAGCAGGGGAAGTGACAATCGACCAGCATTTGTTCATAGATACTTGCCATATCTTGTTCGTATCCAGCGTCGACAGATCTTTCCCCCACATACTCTCCAGGATCCGGAAGTCCTCCTCCCCCGCTGAGATTAGGGCCCAGTACAAGTGCGATTTCTTGTCCAGCATTTTTACTTCTAGGGAAATGTTTCCTTTTCTGGTTTCTTTAAGTGACTTTGTCCTGTTCAAAACTTGGTAATATTTAAATTTCTACAGTGTGGAGTTGGTACAGTATGATATTATTTCCCAATCAAGAAGCTCATTCTGAAACAAGAGTTGCCCCCATTCCCATATTCCTGCTGATTTTAGGGGTGCCGCTAAACTGTCCTTTTATTCAGTCCGGTGTGGAAGCGGAGCCCCAGATCGGAGCCTTGTCGCTGTAAAGAGGAATATCCAGCGTAGATCTAACACAGTACCACACCTTGCGGCTGACTTCAAGGTCTTTAGTTTGATTTTTTTTTTAATTTCGGGTGGCCAAACTTATATAAGAGGTGGCTAGTGTTGTTCGTCATTTTCTGTAGAAATACTGGGTAATTTTCGTAAGGGCCCAGCTGGTTTTGAATTGGAAAGCCCTACAGTATGCTAGGAGATTTGGGCTTGCTAGGCCTCCCTGCTCCTTTCTTCTCCTTAATTTATGCCAGGCGATTCTTGTTTTTTTTTGAGGACCATATAAAACTAGAAAGGTCTCCCTGAATTTTTTTAATAGTTTCTCTTTTTACCTCCAACGGAATGGAGCTAAAGATGAAGGTAAATTTTGGCAGTATTGACATTTTTATGATATTTGATTTGCCCAAGAATGTTAATGGTAACCCACTCCAAACTTTCAGCAGCCTTTTTACCTCGACCTCTATTCTATGTATGTTGATTTGAGTTATTTTTTCCATGTCTTTTACGAGGTCAATACCCAAGTATCTTATTTTTCTTTACATTCGGGGGTTATGAATTCCTCGTTCCAACTCATGCTTTCGGTTTTAGCTTGATTTATATGGTAACCTGATAATTTCCCAAAATTAATCAGAGTCTCCTCTGTTGCCTTAAGGTCTTCTTTTAGGTCAGATGTAAAGATCATGAGATCATCCGCGTAAAGAGCGACTTTTTTATCCCACCCTTGATATTGAAATGGGCAAATTAAGGGATGGTTCCTAAGGCATTCTGCCACTGGCTCAATATAGAAATTAAAAAGTAAGAGGGAAAGGGGGCAACCCTGGCGTGTTCCTCTGCCAATCTTAATGTTATCTGTTAGCGTGCCATTGATTAAGATTTTTGCTTTAGGGGAATTGTATATGTTTTCTACCATTTTTATTATGTTTTCCCCTAGGTCGAATTTCTTTAGGACTTTGCTTAAATAGCTCCAATTTACTCTATCAAGCGCTTTAGCTGCGTCCACTGTAATTATCGATAGAGGAAGCTTCTCAGTGATTGCAATATCTATTGCTCTGATGAGCTCATGGGTAAGATCTTGGAGGTGTCTTCCTGCCACGAAGCCCTTTTGGTTGGAGTTTATCAGGGCCCCCGCAATTTTCCCTAGTCTTTTAGCCATAATTTGAGTGAAGATCTTATAATCACAGTTTAAAATGGATATTGGGCGGTAGGACTCGCATTTTTTCGGATTTTTCCCCGGCTTTAAAAGAATGGAGATAGTTGCATCATTCCAAGTCTCAGGAATTTTACCTTTATCCACAAAAATGTTGTTGAAGAGGACTGTTAGACGGGGGACCAGTGTGTCTTTTAATTTCATATAAAAGTCGTTAGGGAGGGCATCGGGACCTGCCGCTTTACCTCTTTTTAGATTTTTTATAGCTCCGTCTACCTCCTGAGTTGTTATTTCACCATTTAGAATTTCTTTCTCTTCAGGAGATAGGGTGGGGATGTTTTGCGTGTCTAGGAATGTTATTATTTCCTCGACTTTCGGATTATCATCCTCAGTATACAGGTTTGAAAAGAAGGCAGAAAATGTCTGTTTTATTACTGCCTCTTCAGAACCGTTGAGGGAAGGGTTGGCTGGATCCATACTGCCAATTTTATTTTTAGCTTGATCTGTTTTGATCTTGCAGGCAAGCATTTTCCCGCAACCCTCTCCGTATTCGTAATGGGCGAGTTTGCTGCAGCCCCATCTCGCTTTAATTTTACCCTCTAGTATGGCAGTTAAGCTGTCTTTTAATTTTAGCCTTTCCTTTTCTAGCTCTTGCCCTCTCGTTGATGAGCTATCTGAAGATATCTGCCGATCCAATATTTTTAGATTATCCTCTATTTTCTGGATTTCTTTTTTAAGCTCCCTTGATTTATGTATAGGTAAACCGCAAATTTTCCCCCTGATTACTGCTTTGTAAGCCTCCCATACCACTTGAGTTGGGGCGGATTCATTGTTATCTTCAAAGTATAGCTCAGTATCTTGTATGAGCTGGTCAATAATTTTAGGATCCAAGAGGGCTGAACGATCCAACGTCCATCTCGGTATTGTTATGTTGTCCTTTATTCTTAATGTGATTTGGACAGCAGAGTGGTCAGAAAGATGGACTACGGTCTAAATATTTTCTAGTAACCCTTGGTCCACTAGAAAATAATCAATTCTTGATTGAATTCCAAGTTTTTTATTTGTAAAAGTAAATTTACCTTGTTTAACGCCCTTCTCTTTCCATATATCGATTAAGCTTAGGTCCCTCTTATAGACTCCCAACCACTCTCTCATTTTTGGCAAACTTGCCTGTTTGCCTCTAGGATACCGATCCACTTTTGGATCTAAAATGATATTGAAATCTCCGCCTAAAATGACAGGACATGATGCCGAGATTAACTGGGAGTAAAGAGACTGGAGTGGGGCGGGATCGTCTATGTTGGGTCCATAATAGCCGACCACCGTAAAGGTGTCGCTACATACTCTGACATTCGTGATCGCCCATCTACCCTTTGGGTCTGATTCAGATGATGTTATTCTTGCTTTCAGGGACTTTTTAAAAAGGATAGCTACCCCTTTTATAACACAATCTTGGTTAGTGCAAGTATACGAATCCACCCAGTGAAGTGATTTCATTATCTCCTCCCACTCTTTTTTTAGTAGGTGAGTTTCCTGAAGAATTAGTATCTCACTGTCAATAGATTTCAGGTATTCAAAAAATTTCCGTCGCCTACTCTTAGTTCTTAGCCCGTTAACATTCCAGGAGGTTATTTTTATATCTTTACGGTTTGTATCCATTTCTTCCTGCCTTTAGCGAGTTTCCACCAAAATTTAAACTGGATCCTACTTACCCCCTTTCTTCCGGAAGTAACATTTTGCTGAGGACATTTTTGATTTATTTTTCCTATTTTGCGCCCATCTCCCGTGTGCCCCCCCCTTTTCCCCCTCTAGTGTATACATTAGACCAACTGTAATTAAGTGAAATAAGAAATAAGAGAAGAAAAAAGAGGACACGGGGGGACACCCTCCCACCCTGGGGAAGCCTCCCTTTCCTTTGGGCCTTAATTCTAGCCCTCTTCGAACTCCGTGCCTCCGTGTTTAGAAAAAAAAAAAAAGGTGCTGCTACTGTATTTTCATCCTTCATGTTTTACATTTGTGCTTGGGTCTAAGATTGTGAGTGTATCTGAACCTGGGCGCGCATCTGTTTTAGAAGTGACTCGACTTCCTGTTGGTCTCTGATATTGTACATCTTGTTCCTCCACATGATCCTGAGGGAGGCCGGAAACTTCATTTGGACAGTTGCCCCAAGCGTTTTAAGTTCAGGCAATTTTTGCCCCAACTCCCATTGCCTACCTTGAGTCACTTTAGCAATGTCAGATCTATTCTTAAATGATCAGTCACCATTACTATAAACCCCACTTTTCAGAGCCTCACTCAAGAATCTTTCTTTGAGGGTATATGTTCTGAAATTTATTAGGATCTTTCTTGGGTTTTTTCTTTCCTTAGGCTTCCCAAAGGGGTCCCGATGCACCCGTTGGATGTCCTCTTCTAAACCACAGGATTTACTCCAAGGAAAATGCTCCTCTAAGAGTGAGATCATAAATATCTTTATGTCCGACCCTTCTCGCCCTTCTGGGACATTCAGAAATCTCAGGTTACACCTTCTCGACTGGCTCTCTAAGGATTCTAGCTTTTCATCGATACTTTTGTCCTTTGCTTTTAGTGAACTGATATCTTTCTGGGCTAGCTCAACTTTCCTAGTGAGGCCCTCAACTTCTGCTTCCACTGAAGAAACTCTGTCATTTAAGGCTGATAGTTTAGAGTCCAAGGACTCAAATCTTTCGTGAAACTTGTTCTGGTTGTTTTCTGATATTTTGAACCTTGACCTCATTTCGTCCAGCTTTTTTTCCAGCAGGACATCCGTGCTGCTTCATGGATCACCCTGCGAACTCATGAACTCCGTAAGGGGACTCTTAGGCGGGCTATTTGGCACACTTCTAGGGGGGTCCTGAGGTAAGCACTGAGCCTGACTCAGATTCTGACTGGAAGGTAAGCTTAGACTGGCGTTTTTAGTTGGGGTCTGGGTCTGGGTCTGTGTCTGGAGCCCTTCCTGTTCTAATCCCTCTATTCCCTCCCCGGTTTGAATCTCTGTGAGAACAGTGGTTATAGCGTCGTCCGATGTTTCTGACAAAGCTAGGGAGGCTGAGTTTTCCATGGTGGTTTTATGGCTACAGACTTCTTCCAGTTCTCCAGAGGAGTCACTACTTCGATTCTGTACTCGTTCCTGCGCCTTAAAATAGGACCTTAACGAGGGAGTGACTTTTAGTCTAGCGGTTTTACACCCTTCGCCAGACTCCAAGTTATCTCCTACTAGCCCCTTTTTGTTTTTGTTTAGAGGTTTGCCCACTTGCAATTTCAGGGATTCCGCAAGATTCTTTTTGAAATTTACGGGATGACCAGCTGTTTAGGTGCTGGGGGTACACTAGCCTTAAGGAACTGTCTGTTTCTTCGACAGTACGAGGACCTCCCCCTCACTTCAATGTCTGCTATGACTCCTTTTCCCGCCCTTGATGCGTTTTTTCCTGCTTCTTGAATGGGATTTTTGTCCCCTGAGTTAGAGTTGGGTATTAAAGGGATTAGAGGGGTAGAGCTGACTGTACTTCCTTTTGCCCCCTCCACTTCTGCTACCAGAGGGCTTGTGTTTAGGCAGGACGAGAGACAGAGCATGTGGCAGGGACTCTTCTCCAGCACTTCAATCGGCGAATCTGTCAGGTCAGCCAAGTCAGCCAGTTTAGCCAAACTGAGCACTCCCTGACTCCTTAACCTGATCAATAATTATAAGTAACAGAAGGAGTCGTCTATCTGCTCACTCCCCTGAAGCTGAACACTCAGGATTATCTGATCCCCAGGAAAAGCCCTTAGGACCTTGTAATGAAGTCCACAGTGTGGAGCCAGGCTATCCCTAACCTCAGCCCCCCCGCCTTACCTCTAGTAAATATCGAAATACGGCTAACTGCTCTCCTGCAGCTATGCCGAGCCTGTGACGCCGCCGCCCACCTGCTGGTGCCTGGCTGGATTGTTTGGATCGCCGAGTTCACGATGAAGGAGTACCGCTGCAGTGATCAGAGATCCTCTCCCAGCTGTAGCGCTCCGGTTGCCTCAGACGGGACACAGGAGAAAACCACCATCCCGCTCCGAGTCTCCTGCCCTAGAAAACCACCTCGCCGTGATGAAAAGTGCGGTATGCGAAGCACCCCCCCCCTTGCCCCCGCCCGCCATGCCGCGCAACACACGGGCGTGAGCGGTGGAAGCGGAGAGGAGACAAGAAGCACAGCGGTGCAAGAAGCAAGGTACGGCAGG
Source organism: Lissotriton helveticus (assembly GCF_964261635.1). Classification (NCBI taxonomy): domain Eukaryota; kingdom Metazoa; phylum Chordata; class Amphibia; order Caudata; family Salamandridae; genus Lissotriton; species Lissotriton helveticus. The sequence continues at coordinate 856,885,857 of NC_136063.1, read as the reverse complement.
AGCAGCAGGCAGCAGGTTTTCGGCGGGTGCGGGTCTGATTTCTGGGTCCTAAAAGCGTAGAAGCATAAAAGCGCCCTTAAAAAAGCTCCAAATATGTTCTAAAAATGCTCAATTTGCTCATAGTCCCAAACGTGCTTAAGTCCAGGAGCTCCTCTCCTCACAAAGCGCCATTCGGTAAGACAGGGACACGGAGCTCCCGACCGGGCTATCGACCGGCTGCCATCTTCCCCCCGTAGCCTCCAGGCAAGCACTGGAATCTGGTGCTCCGAACACCACCTTAGCAGCTGATATCAGAGCAGTCATGAATGCAGTCAAAGGCACGGAAAGTGAACAGGCCTATAAAAAATATTGTGCAGATTTACTAAAGACTTGAGTTGTCCTTGCATGGCACTATTCATCGCAAGGCATCTCAAGCCCTTAAATGCAAAGCCAAGCAAAGTACTGTCTGTGCAGCCTTGCATGACTTTGCAAAGAAATGTAATGCAACGTAGAGGTTTGCGCTGCGTTTCGTTTCATTTCGTTATGGTAGGCATTCCATGTGTGGAGCTTAGGTGTTCTGGTGCATTCACCTATGTAATTTGACAAAATACTAGATTTACTAAAGGCAGCACACCTCTGATTATCACTAAATTGTGTGCCTATCTCAGAGGGGCATAAGGAGGAGAAATATCTTAATTTCTCTTATCTCATAGAAAGAGGAAATTGCCTTTTGGGAATTTTTCATGCTGAAAGGTAGCGATCCTGCACAAAAGCAATCCTGCCTGTAACACAGATACCCATGATCATGGTGCAAGGGTGTCTGCATTGGCACACAGTGTGCCAGCGCAAGGAGAGAGCAGAAGTGCACAGTATCTTAGTAGATATAGGACATTTCTGCTCTGTCCATTTCATGCTACTCAACACAGCACTAAGTTTGAGGCAATGTCAATTTATTTCATTTTTTAATACAAAAGTGGAAATATGAAAAACTAGTTTCTTGAGTTTGCTTAAAGCTTGTCTGATACATAAGATTTATTTTAAAGATCACTGTTAAAAATGTAAACCTTATGCTGCTCGGAATTTAAATTAATAGATGCAAAACTGTCTTTTTTTGTCACTTTTTTTAAAGATAATTACAAGCAACATATTCATTAAAACTTTACACATAATCAGACCAACAGCCTTAGAGTGTGGCAGACGGCATACTCCGTCAAAATGTGGCCAATAGAACGTGAGCCGTATTACAAGTGCCATAGGCTACGCTGCACTTGCAATATGGCGGCGGGTTTGTGACAGAGTGTCGACTCCGTCAAACTCTAAATAAAGGCAGAAATATATATATATATATATATATATATATTTTTTTTTTTTAAATATGATATTGTTCTGTTACATCCTCTGAAAAATCGTTGCAAAAAGTTATGGTTTTAGATCAAGGCGCTGAGATGCAAATGGTTCTCAGAAAATTACCCATTCTCTGTGTAATCGGAGAGCTTCAAATTGAAATGAGGGAATTTGATTTCGATTCTGATTTTGCAGCCTCTCACCACCGCCGCTTTCTTGACTGTCCTTGTGTAAGTATAGATTTAAGCTTCTTAAATTACTGCTGGATTTATTCGACCCGGCCTGCCCAGGGTTCATTTAGGAACACGTTGCAGGCTCCGCATGAACCGTGATGAATCTTACTGTTAGTATGGAAATGAACCACCTGGTATGCTAAGCATATACATGTGCTATTGTACGACGATGCCACAGGTTGATAAATGAGTACCTTGGGGCCCCAACAGGTACATGGCTGAGCAATGCTGTTCAGTTTTCTGCAGCCCAGCGGTGTAGTATGATATACTGTTGCACTTATTAACCTAAGGCTTTCTTTCCCGGCCCCCATAGTAATGCTTCTTAAAGAAACAACATAAAAACTTTAGAAGGTGCTAATGGATTTCTACTGTGGTGGGAGAAATAGGCCTCCGAAAGTTGTTTATCAAATTGCAGCATGCTGTGCAGAAGACCACAATGCCGCCATTTATTTCAAAGGTTCAACCTGGGGATGCAGGCGAATCCCATTAAATTCATACATTTTAAAGATAAACAAAGAAAGATTATAATCTAAATGTGGCAGGAGAGAAAATGGTTCTGTGATTTCTAAACCAAAGTCTCCCCAGTTACATTGAAGAGACACACATGACTCATATTCTAATTAATTTGTGTTTCTCTATGTCGAGCTTTTTGACAAAATATTTTGAAATATTACAAAAAAGTATGTGGAAAATTCGATGTATGTATTACATAAATGATGTATGCAAATGTTTAATGTCTCCTTTATGGTTGGATTGCAGGTGGTTTCACAGAATTATTGCTAGATGTTCTCATAGGCCAATACGTGCGACTGATGTAGTTTAAAGTGCAGGACATGTCTGACTTTTTCACGGTTTCTAAATGTATTGTTGTGGATTCTAATTATTATGAGCTCAGCTGTGACTTCGTTTTATTAGTTCTCATTTGCACGCTCGATGTAGTTCCTTGATTGATTTTTTCATGCAAATTATTTCACAATCCCTATTCATTAATTGCATCTCTTATCACCGGATGGGCGTCTGCAGCCACGGCCCTTATTATGTCTTGTTTAGACTAAACAAACAGATTCCACTCAGTGGGTCCCCCTTTACCTGCTACAAAGACTGTGAATAATCCAAAATGCTGCTAGAATACAATCTTCCCCACTTTTGCCTACATCACCATAATAAACCTAGATGCTAAATCAATGCGAACTAATGGAATATTAATGGAAATACATTCGCTTAATTTGATATCTGTTTCAATAGCCTATTGTGGCTCTTTAATTTTGATGTACCTGTCTATACCTATCATTTTGTTCATTCAACCCTATGTATAGCGCTCTGATACCCTTGGGTCTTGTGCACGCTTTATAAAAACACTCTAAATAAAAAATAAAATAAACCAATGCTGTACGCACATCAGTCTTTACCCTTTTGGTTTGATGCTTCACCTTCACTCTGACCTGCCTATAGGACCATCTATGGTACATATCAAACCTTAATTCACACAAACCTGCAAACATACTGAGAGGCCAGAACCCATAGCACTAGAATCAACCACATCTGATGATCCCTGCTTAGAAGAAGTCACACATTAGCAAATCCTCCTTCTAAATATCATCATCAAAGTAATGTTACCACTCGATCAAGGAAGACAAAAATGTACAAGAACTCCTACAATTCAGGATCTACCGTTTTTATTGATGACAGTTCTCAACTAAGGTTTTAAATATAGATCTCACAGAGGGTGATAAGATAGTTCTGGCTTTTCTGGGGAAGCAATTATTGATAATTACAATTTTCTGATATATAAAATTCAGAATAACATGAACATTTTGTTTTTTGTCGGTGGGAAATCCACATAACCCTTTTTTCATTTCCCCCATTACAGTTCTTTTTAGGGTTGCCTGCACAAATTCATAAGGGAAAACTGCGGGTGGCGACTATTGAACATCCCTTAATTTTCAGGTGTGGTATACTCTGAACTTCCAGTATTTGTAACTGCAGCATAATCGAGTTTATAAGAAGTCACCAGAATATGGGCCACTTGAATTTCAAGCAATTTGATTAACAGCTGTGAGTTTGCAGGATTATGAAGGAAATATAATGATGATATCACAGGAAAATCAAATGGAAAGTTGCATATCCTTTTTTTCTCCTGGGCCATTCTAAAATCGAAGAGGAGAGGGGCGCATGCCCCCAGAGCCTGTAAAGGCCCGAGGACCCATCCACCTGCAATGGCTCAATTAGCGTGGAACACTCTAGAACCCTCCTTTCTAAGCCACACCACAGTACGCTATTACACTGTATACCACTACTGTTTACCCCACTACACTCTAATTTGCTTCACTCTGCAACTCGACACTCTATGATATTGCACTCTACTACACTTCACTCTACGCCACCACACCGAAAGCCATTCCACTCTAGGCGACTCACGTCTAACCTATTCCTCTGTATGCCACTGCACTGTACCTCACTCCAATCTATGCCACTCTACTGCTACTATACTGTACACTCTACGCTATTCCATTCTTTGCCACTCCACACTACGCTACATCACTCCACTCCACTCTACCCCACTTCAGTGTTCACTATATCACTGTATACCACTCCATTGTATGATACTCCACTCTACTCTATTCCAACATATACCACTACACTGTACCTCACTCCACTCTATACCAGTCAACTCTAGAACACTACACTTTACTTCAATCCACTCTATACCACTACTCTGTATGTCAATCCACTCTACACTGTATCGCTGTACGCCATTCTAATATATGGTTTTCCACTGTACACCACTGCACTGTATGCCACTCTACTCTGCCCTACTCCACTCTGCCACCCCAGTCAATGTAACTGCACTCCACTGTAGTTTCCTCTGTGCTACTCTAGTCTATGCAATTTCACTGTACGAAACTCCACTCTTGCCACTACACTCTATGCTATTCCAGTCTATGGTACTCCACTCTGTGGCACTCCACTCTACGCCACTCAACTATACTCTATTCCACTCTACACCACTAGACTCTACAGCACTCCACTGCCTCACATAGCACTATGTTCTATTCCATTCTACACCACTACACTTTACGACACACCATCCTACTCTAATTTACCGTATGCCACTACACAGCATCTCACTTCACTGTATGCCAATCCACTCTATGCCACTGTACTCTACGCTACTCCACTCCACTCTACGCTATTACACTGTACCAGACTACACTCTATGCCACCCCACTCTACCACACTTCACTGTACAACACACCAAACTACGCCACTCCACTTTAGTCCACTCAACGATGCTACAGGCACTTCACAAAACTCTCCTCCACTCTGTTGTACCACACTCCAGACAACAACTGTAGGCTCTAAGATTTCAGACTTTTATTTATCAAAAGTAAAAAAACATTGGAATTTAGTGAAAAAATAAAAGGTTAAACCTTTGTGGAGTTAGGAAAACTTTATCCGCTTCAACGCAGCGCAAATTCCGATGCGACGGTTTAAAAGAGTGGGCGGCCCGTGTCTGCCAACGGACATGCGCAGCACTACCGAGGTAGTGCTCGCGACGGCTGTTGGCCGACGCGCGCAACAAAGGGGTTATTGATTCTTTTCATAAAAAAACAAACTTAAAATACACAAACATTAGAAATTCTTCATTCTTAGTTTTACTATGTTTATCATTAGCCTACCACCTTTACATTGATATACCTTTCTGCAGTCTTTACCTACAAATGAAAGTTAAAGTACACAAAATTTAAATTTAGAGAGAATTTCTAATGTTTGTTTATTTTAATTTGTATAGCGAGAATATACAAATTTTTCCTATTTTTAACAAAGGTTTAAAATGTATTTCTTATTGAAAAGTAATTGCAATTTATTTATATACAGATACACATACACAGAGACATTTACACATATATATATATATATATATATATATATAGTTAGGATTTTTTCTCTATGGGTTTTTTGAAAATTCTATGTCTAATAACTTTGGCGTTTGTGGACGGAATCGGCTGAAATTTTCAGGAAAATGGCACATTTTGTTTCTGAGCAGCCCTTGCAAATTTGGGGGGGGTTCGTCCAGTGGGGGCCGAGAAAAAAGGGGGGTCCCAAAACGTGTTTTTAACATTGAGTTTTCCATAGGGCGGTTGGCCTCACTTTTAGCCCGAACGGCTGAATGGATTTGCACGAAACTTGGCAAAATTGTAGGGACTGGTAGCCCGATGTGCCTTTTGTAGGTCTCAATATATGTGCTCCAGTGGATTTTGAGAAATTAACGTTTAAAAAAAGATATATATCTGTAACAGCGGACCGGTTAGCGCTCTGGTTCGCGGACTTTTCGCGCAACGGAGCTTTGTGAAGCGAAGCTGATTGGTTCTCCGGCGTCTGTCAACATTCCAAACAGTCCGTAGCGGCCGCCATCTTGTCTCTCGGTAGGATCGAGAGACAAGAGGAGGTCAAAACAAAGGGGGAAATAACTATAAGGGGGCATAGTAGATCCTCGCTGACCCCCTAGGTTTGATGTGGAGGTTTTAAAAGGGCCCCGCGGGGCAAAAAAAAAACAAAATAATAATAATCGAACGGCTGAATGGATTTGCACGAAACTTGGCAAAATATTAGGGACTGGTAGCCCGATGTGCCTTTGCTAGGTCTCAATATATGTGCTCCAGTGGATTTTGAGAAATTAACGTTGAAAAAAAGATATATATCTGTAACAGCGCTCCGCTTCGCGTACTTTTCGCGTTACGGAGCTTTGCGAAGCTGATTGGTTCTCCGGCGTCTGTCAACATTCCAAACAGTCCGTAGCGGCCGCCATCTTGTCCCTCGGTAGGATTGAGAGACAAGAGGAGGCCAAAGCGAAGGGGGAAATGACCATAAGGGGGCATAGTAGATCCTTCCTGACCTCTTAGGTTTGATGTACCATTTTGCCAAGTTTGGTGTAATTCCGTTCAGCCATTCAGGCTGTAGACGTATGTAAATGTCCTATGGAAAATTGCATGGGGAAAACACATTTGAAAGTGTTGAAATTTAGAACCAATTAAAATGTTACTTTGGTTTTGTATTTGTGTGTGATGAAAGTTAATTGGTTATGTATATATGTCAAATGAGAGGAAACCACAGCCATTTTGTGATACTACTGTCTGAGGTACATTTGTGAGGAATTTTTGGTGGTGAATTTCTGGTGTTTGATTTACACAGTACTAACACTTCTGCTACTTTTAAAAAGGTGAGTTGTTAATTTGTAAGGGGAACTATGTTGTACACTTGAAGATAATTTGAAAAATGTTTTCTGTTATTTATTTGCAGTCCTTCTGTTATACTAAATACTTGATGAAGTTAGTTTTATATTATGTATTACTAAAAACGATAAATGAAAGTGATTATTTTTTTCTGCAATTTACAGCAAGCAATTTCAAAATAAAATGGCTCACAATGAAGAGACCGTGGCAATTTCTTTTGAATTGTCCACTACATTGATTGAAATTGAGAGCACCAATAATGAAATATTGTCACAAGGAGGACATGACTTGTATGATTCCATTAGATTGATTGAAATGGACAGCACCAAGAATGAAATATTGTCACAAGGAGATGACTTGAATGATTCCACTACATTGATTGAAATTGAGAGCACCAATAATGAAATATTGTCACAAGGAGGAGATGGCTTGTATGATTCCATTAGATTGATTGAAATGGACAGCACCAATAATGAAATATTGTCACAAGGAGGAGATGACTTGAATGATTCCACTACATTGATTGAAATTGAGAGCACCAATAATGAAATATTGTCACGAGGAGATGACTTGAATGATTCCACTACATTGATTGAAATGGACAGCACCAATAATGAAATATTGTCAGAAGGAGGAGATGACTTGAATGATTTTTTTGATCAATCTCTTGATGGCGAATTTATCGAGTGTTTGGAGACCATAGAGTTACAAGAATCATCATTGCAGACTTTTAATGAGGAGATTCCAGATGAGATGATTGAAGAGGAAATTACTGATGAGGACATGTTACTAGTTGTTTCAAATTTAGAAAATTCTGAAGAATAAATTTATATTTAGAAATCAAAAATTGTTTGAGACATTATTTATTTTTATTTTTAATTTATGAGGTTGTAGCGAAGTGATTGTAGTATAAAATGAGACTTATAGTATAGAGTGCAACATTTTTATGTTACATGGTAAGTTTACTCATATTTACTTCCCTTCTGCCACTATATTATCTCCAATGTGTATTTGACATGTCTTCTTCATCTCCGGCCTCCTTTCTCTCACTGTGTGTCTCCGATGCATCTTATCGCTGGTATTTTGTGTAATTACAGAAGAGAGTAAAATAAAATAGTTCGGAACGTGAAAAGGGGGCAAAGTAGAGTACTCCTCACCCCCTAGGCCTTTTTAGGCGGTCCCAAAAGGATCAGTTTCTGCTTTCCTGAGAGATTATGGTATGAGTTCCATATACCACAATAACTTGCATTACAACATGCAAGATATCTATCTCCTATTACCAACTTTTGGAGATATTCGCGCTAAGCGCGAATATCTCCAAAAAGTAACACCTGCCCTGAGCAGTTCTTAGCCATGTTATCCAATGGGAGGTGGATAACATGGCTAAGAGTATTAGCTCGGTAATGCATGAATATCGCTGAGTTTTTAGCGATATTCATGCATTGCGGCCGTTTATTATCGCATTTGCGATAAACCTTGATAATAGTAAGGTTTATCTTCGATAATTTCTGACGATGCTTAGTGGTAAAAAATTGGTTGGTAAGCATCGTTAGCGATAAATATCGCTTAACTTTGGTAATATGCCCCAACGTCTGTTAACGTTCGATTCGAAGGAAATGAGGAAGTGTTGAAAAACATTGTCTGCGCCATCTTGCCTTTTTTGAAATGCCACACTTTTGTCGTGCACGGCAGCCATTTTAGATGTCTTGACCAGACCCACTCTCTGCACGCTGTCGATTCGTAGCATGGCTCCTCACCCTCGTAAGCATCTCCCCCAGGCACTGGTCACCACCGCTCTCTGTCTTATGCATGGGCAATAAACCTTCCCCCATCTGCGCTGCTCTTCCCTGAGAATCACACTCTGTGCCCGCCCGACACCTCCCTTTCGCCCTATTCACTACCGCACCCTCTGACACTCCTCTTCCTCTGTGTCCGAATGTCCAGGCCGGTCCTAGGCTATCAGCTAGCCCTGCAGATGTAGTTTATGGCCCCAGCTGTAAAGAATCACCCCTCTTCAAAGGAGTTATAGTAGATCAAGGCCCACACCCGATGTGATCCGTCACAGCACACGCGTTCCTACTATCTGAAAACCATCCTGTATTGTGATTGGGGAGGGGACCGAGCCTGAAGCGGAAGATTCCAGGAATGACTCTTTGTACATCAAAGTTTTTACAATTATGTGTCACATTAAAAATATATAGCACTCCAACAAAGTAGTAGGAATATAAAACTTTAATAACATATAAATATATACAACAAAACAAAAACAGTAAAAACATTTAAACAACGAAGAGACCGTGGCAATTTCTTTTTAATTATCCAATAGATTTATTGAAATTGACAGCACCAATAATGAAATATTCTTGTCAGTAGCGGTCTGTTGTGCGAATAGTTCCAAGGCAGCAGAACGCGCTGAAATCTAGATGGCACGAAAGTGATGTCTAGTAAGTTGCCGCCCAGCAAAAAACGGCGTGGGGCGCCGCGGGGGTGAGTGAGTCCAGTAGGCACCACAGCTATTCTTACCGGCATTGCAGAATTACTGCTGGGGACAATGCCTGTGCTGTAGCAGGGTCACAGCAGAAACAAAAAGGATTCTGTTGAAGATGTTGTTGGTTTCAATTTGAAAACAGTTCTGGTGTCAACTGCTATGCTAATGTAGTGGTTAATGTTTTGTTTTCTCTAGAAAATGTAAAAGAGGGGGAGGCAGTCCAAAGTTCCGTTAAAAGGGCAAAGGAAAGGATCGGTGGTTTGAACTATCAGTCAAAAAGGGGAGGGGGTGCAATAATTTTTCCTACCGGGTCACACTGTGCTTTCACCGGAAGTGAGGTCTGCAGGATTGTAGTAATTCAAAGTGAGGCTGGCGCCAGCATGGGAGCGCCGACGTCCCGCGGATACAGTTTCGTCACTCCACGGGCGATCATGGCAGTCATTCCCCATCGGGGGTCGGAGACTCCCGCGGCTCCTCTAGAATCTTCAAGGTCGTGGAGGACTACGGTGGTGGAGTCAACCAGTGACCGGGCCATTTCTTTATGTTGGGCCCGCTCTTGCCAGGTCGACAGCCATTTTGAGAGTTCGGCAGCTACCGGCGATCGCGGGGTCACGTGAGCGGACGGGCTCCACCCTGCCGGGCGAGACGTTGCAGCATGGCCACAGTGGAAGAACCGTTATCTAGGTCGTTCCGAAACTGTGCAGCACTGTAGTTGTTAGGATGCCACCGCCTGGAGCGCTGAGGGCACAGCTGGGAAGCCTCCACCTGGGGAGGCGGGAGAGGCCTGTTCGCACCGTCTCTCCCTCCCAGTGCACCCCACGGCGTCTCGCTTGAGATTTGTTATGGCCGGACCAGGCGATGAGGACGAGGGGGGGGTCGGAGGCATGTGCAAGACATCCCCCTCCAGTGTTGTCGCAGCCATTATAAAAGAAAGAAGTGTCCCGTCCGTCTTCGGGCCGGGCTTCCGGTGGATGTCGGCCGGACGCCCCTGGCTCTGGCCCCATGAACGGGTTTCTTGGTTTATCGGCTGCAGCCGGATCCCGTCGGCCTCGGCCCCCCGACCGTTGGTGGTCGGACCGGAAGAGCATGTGGCGGGACTACCTGCAACTCTCAAGGGCCACCGCGGCCGGACTGGGAGAGAGAGGGGAGGGTCGAGGAGACATTCCCCCCCCCTGCAACTGTTCAGCGTTGTAAAGGCAATCCCCTGGCCGGGTCCCGCTGGTCTCGGCCTCTCCTCCGGCTACACCCTACGTTAGGATCTCCTGGCCGAGGCGTGGCAGCAGGACCTGCCTTATATGGGCTGCTCCCGGCTGGGCGTAGCCGGAACCCTGCCCCACCTTGGAAGTTTCCAGAGTGGGGGTGGATGTTCTACTGACTTGCATTTTCCCTAGTCTATCGATTTTTTTGGCGTGGCAGGCGGTGGGACAGCGAGGGGTGATTTGGTTTCTCTTACTGTTTTTCTGGTCTCTCACCACTGGCATATTTTAACGTTTTCTTGTTTCTAGGACATTAATAGGTTTTATCATTACGTTATGTTATCGTTTCTTTGTTCGTTGTTTAATAAAAGTTCATGTTCATCAGTGGCCTACTGATTTTCGTTTTCCTATTTTTTTCTTTCCAGGTTGTTTCATGGTAAAGTTTCTGTTAACAGGATACAGTGATCACTTCGTTATTATTGCATATGTCCTTTTCACTAGGGGTGCTCTCTGGTCGGGCCAGATGACGTATCTCTAGTAAATGGTCCGGGTGAAAAAGGTGCATCAATCAGTGGGGAGTAGATAGGCATGACAGATTACAACGGGGGAGAACGGTCCGCATTACGTACCCTTTCACTACTTGCAAAGATTTTCCTACGTTTATTTGCAAACAGGGAATACCTCCAAAAAGAACTAATTCCCAAACAGTCAATGTTCGGACAATCAATCAATCAATGAGGAATGAAATAGGTACGACGTGTTAAAGGCTTGCGTTACCTACCCTTCACTATCTGCAAAGGGAGATAGAATATTCCTATTCTTCCTCGTTTGCAGGTAGAGAAGATCGTTAAGAGAATTAACTTCGAACAATTCAATGCTCGATTGAAACAATCAACAAGGGGTACTGTGAACACAAATGAACGCCGCTTATATACATACGCATTGCTATTTTCAACAGGTTGTTCCTAATGTTTCTATTTTAGCGAGGTCAAAAGAGATCCCATTAGTGGCCTACTGATTTTGCTCGATTCCTTTTGTTTTTTTACACGATTTTTCGCTATCTGCAAAGACTAAACAGAGTATTGTGACTCTGTGCTTGTTTGTAAATAGAGAATGAACCAAAGAGAACAATCAATCAAATGGAGAGAGAAGCAGGCACGACGGATTACAAAGGGGGAAAGGGCTGCGTTAACTACCCTTCACTATCTGCAAAGAGAGAGTACTCCTAATAGAAATGAGGGGTGGGGGCAGCAATCAAAGCAGATCAGTGTGCATGAACACGAAAAAAAAAATTCTTACCACGTACTTGACATTCGACAGCTTATGATATTTGCTATTAAAAAACCATTGAAATTCACTGAAAAAACCATAGGTTATAGACCATATATAGTTAGGAATTAGCATTTACAAAACCTTGAAAATTCACTGAAAAAAACATAGGTTATAGACCATATATAGTTAGGAATTAGCATTTAAAAAACCTTATTTTACTCACACAAAACCATTGAAATTCCATATATAGTTAGTTGCACTAACTATATATTGCGCACCCGCAATCCACTGCTGATGATGTCACATATTACATCATTCATGACATGGTCAGTGACATCACTGATGACATCACTGATGACATCTCAAATGACATCACTGATGACATCTCATTTGACATCAATGACCACATCACTGATGATATCATTCATGTGACAATACAATGCATCTCCTCACATTTTAATATAACCTCTGTTTCACCCAGTGTTAAAAACAGAGTATAATTTTTGAAACCATTGACACACCAATACTAGTTACTACATACGTACTCACTGATTCCTACGTCTACACACACATTCACTCATTCACCCATACAATCATTCATACATACAATCACTCATGTTTACAACACAATCATATGCACTCATACACCTATACAGACACTCACACTCTGCCACTCATCCATGGAGTTACTCACACACCTAGTCAGTCCTGTAAAGAATCAATCACACTTCCATTTTCTACTCTATACAGTTAAACATAGAGCACCTTACGTTTTCAACCATATACTAACACATACTTACTCTCTTATACAATCATTGATACAAGTACACATTGATCTGTACAGAGTCACACACCTCCCATCCAGCCACACACACACTCAGTCTCCCATGCAAATACTTGGGCAATCAATCAATAACCCATATAGTTACTCATATCGCTACTGATCAACACATGCAGCAGTTTACAGAACAACAGACATGATGATGCACAAATTAAGACAGTTTAGTCACTAACCCATGCACTCAGTGAGACACATTTAATCACTCACTCATACATTCAGTCATGCACCTACTAAATCCTTCGTCCAGACACTTATACATCCACTCATTCTTCAATATGTAAGACATATTTTAACTTTACAGAAACATAGTCACTGGATGTTGTCATCAGTGATGTCACTGACCATGTCATGAATGATGTAATATGTGACATCATCAGCAGTGGATTGCGGGTGCGCAATATATAGTTAGTGCAACTAACTATATATGGAATTTCAATGGTTTTGTGTGAGTAAAATAAGGTTTTTTAAATGCTAATTCCTAACTATATATGGTCTATAACCTATGGTTTTTTCAGTGAATTTTCAAGGTTTTGTAAATGCTAATTCCTAACTATATATGGTCTATAACCTATGGTTTTTTCAGTGAATATATATATATATACACATATATATGCACTTATGAAACCATAGGTTTCAGGGACAATATAGTTAGAAATTAGCATTTGAAAAACCTTAGAAATTCACTGAAAAAAACATATGTTTCAGAGAGGTTATAGTTAGCTGGACATTTTGACTCGTATAAAACCAGAGAAATGCGCCTGTTATAGTTAGTTGAGCTAACTATAACTCGCGCGCCCACAATGCACTGCTGATGATGTCACATATTACATCACTCATGACATGGTCAGTGACATCTCAAATGACATCACTGATGACATCACTGATGACATCATCCACAAGATAGTCTGACACACCCCTTCACACTCTTATGGTTTTTTCAGTGAATTTCTTAGGTTTTTTTAAATGCAAATTTCTAACTATAACGTCTGTAAGACCTATGGTTTTTTCAGTGAGTTTGAAAGGTTTTTTAAATATCGAACTACTATTGTGCTATTTGTCATTAGTACTGTTTTTCTAACTTTTCAACTACATAAAATAAACTGCAAAACTACAATGCAATGTAATATATTTCACAAATTACAGTGAGGTTTTAAATAATACAAAATAATTTAACATTCATAAAATCATTTTTCTCTCTTTTTTTGCTGTCATCAGCTACTACTTAACTTCACTATTCACAGTTATGTCAGAGTAGTTTCATCATAAACAGCAGGTAAAAAAAAAACAACTAGATTGTTGAAAAAAAACAAATCCCTAATTCTTGCAAATATAATGCAAAATCAACACAAATAACACATCCAATACTATTTAAAATCTTCAAATCTTACATTTACTTCGTAGTTTCTGTTCACATTTTCCCAATACGCCAAATAATGTATCTAAAAATTCACTTTGAAAGCATCCAGCATGAATTCCTTAAAGTATCTGTACACCTTCCCACGAGGCCAAATGATGTATCTAAAATGTTTGTTTCAGAAATATGAAGTGAGTTGGGTAATTTATAAGGCAATCTCAGTTTAATTTCCAAGTGTGTATCGTTGCAGTGACTCCAACCATTATTACACTTTAAATAAACTGTATAATGTCCACTTGTAGCAGTACTACCAGTATGGAAAACAATAGCAACTGTTGCAAAAGTTCTTCCAAAAATAGATACTTGACTAGCAACAACATTTTTAATTTTGGCTTCCAGTTTTCTTCCACTTGGGCTACATCTTTGCATCATTATAATCAAATATTTTCCATATCTTTGTAGGCATAATGTAGATAGCATTGTTGATTTACAATGAGAACACATCATCTCGTGATCAGCTTTTTCTAATTTGGAAAATGGTACAGATTTGCAGTGCACTCAGGTGTTGTTAAATATAGAAATTGTTCTCTGTCAACGATGGTGCTCTTGATTTTCTTTCTGCTTTTCAACCACACTTGATTCTTTGAACACGTAACACGTTTCTCATAATTAGGATATTCACCTAAAGTTGGAGCATTAAGCCTTTTCAAACGATTATATTCTCTTACACAATTAACATCAGCACTAACCTTGTTCTCATCAAAATCAATTAAATACAAACAGACAATTTTCGAACTCAAGATAATGCAACATATACCATTTCCTACTGCAATAACTATTCATAAATCTCAAGGTTTAAGTGTAGAGAATGCTTTGGTAAATGTAGGATGAACTGTGGGGCATATTATCAAGAAAGGTGTTAAAATTATCGCCCGATTAGCAGCAGAAAACTGCTGCTAAAGCGGCGATAATGGGCTTGATAATGTGCCCTTGAGAATTCCAAAAGAAGTCTATGTTCTGCTGTGAATTGGAATTCTCCGGGGCCCATTATCGCGCTTCAACAGCAGTTTTCTGCTGCTAAATCAGCAATAATGTTAACGCCGTTTATGATAAAATGCCCCACAGTTCTTCCTTCATTTACCAAACATTCTCTACACTTAAACCTTGAGATTTATGAATAGTCATTTCATATGTTAAACAGACGTTAAACTGTTTTCTACGAACATACAAGTCTTTTACAAGCAAAAAACTTGCAGCATACTGCACAATCTGTCTTACCTCTGTAATCTGATCAAATTTAACTTTCAAGAATTCTATTTCATTTCTGTTATGATATTTCACAAAATCAACAACGTTCCTCATTGCTCCATTCACTAAACCTTCTTCTACATTCAGATTACACTTCAAAATTACAAGACAGTTTAAACATGCATCTAGCATTTTTTTCTCAGCAAGCAGTTTTTGATACAGACTTTTCCAAAGAATCCAATTTAGTCTGTAGTTTTTCTGAAATAATTGTTATTCCTTGATGCTCGATTTTATCAATAGCTTCAATGTGAACTATTTCTTGATTTTCCAATTTCATAAGTTCTCTATTAAATGAATAAAACTCTTTCACTGTAGGCATTAAGCAAACTATAGACTTTTTTCCTGCACTTTTCTTGTACATTACTACTGCTGGTGTGTTTTTAGTTGTAAACAAGTTCTGTAGTAGACAAGTTTGTAAAGCTTGTTTACCATGTTTGCTTAGAACACCAATTCTTACATCTTTCAGAATATTTCCATAATCCTCATACCTTGCTTGTCGCATATTCTGAGTGAGACCTTTATATTCAAAATTTAACCAGAGATTCACATTTCCAATACTTTCCAAAGATTTCCCAGTGTCTTCGTGTAGAAGAGTTTTAAAGACTGGTTCTCCTTTTACAGGAGTTAGTTGTAGCAGACCTCCAAATAAAATTAAATGTTTTCCCCAAAGAGAACATCATAATCTATTTTTAATACCTGTTGCATTCATAAGTGTACAAAAGCAAACATTACGTTTGAGACCATGCTCACCTCATCAATAATTAAAAGTCTCATTTTCTTCAGCACTCTTGACACTTCATAAGAAGCTTCTCCAGACAACTTCTTATATTCTAATTTATTATCATTCTCAACTGGTAACATCAATAATCTATGCAAAGTAACTCCTTTAATATTGTGTGCAGCTAATCCAGTTGGAGCTGTTACCACACAACATAAATGTGAACCAGTAGTTTCTTAAAGATAACTGGTCAAAACCTTTACCTGTCCCAGCTTGTCCACTGTTGTACATCAGAAGAGGTTTAAAAGATGAACACATACATTCTTTTTTTATGCAACAAACCATGTTACATCCGTTCTCTCACTTGTACATATATTTCTTGCTGTTCAACATTTACTTGTTCTTCTAAGTTTTCTAATGTAATATTCTCCTCGTGTGATTGCTGCATTGCAGTTTCGACTTCATGCACATCAATCGCTGCTTCGTTTTCCAGTATTGGTTGCCCAAGAGGATCTTGATTACATGGACCACTACTTTGACTATCTTGAGAATTTTCATTAGCTATTTTAGCTGTAATAGTCTTTTCCTGTTCAACTTCATCATTCAACATTTTTAAACATGTAGGGAAAATTGTGCATGCAATGCTATCTTTACATGCATTAAAAGAATTTTCGTAGCAGTCAAAGTCTCCAAGTAATTCACTTTCGCTACGCCATGGTTTGAACAGTTGCAGAATTGCTAAATAGTAACATTTTTGCTTATCTGGAGTTTCACAACTAAGGGCCAGATGTAGGTAATCCTATTTTGCCGATTCTAAAATACCGAATTTTACCGATTCGGTAATTCAGAATCGGTAAATGGGATGTAGCTAATTATTCTGAAAAATGTTACCGAATCGGTAGGATTCGATATTACCGATTTGGTATTTGCCGAATCGGTAAATACTGATTCTGTATTTACTGAGGCCCATAGGAATGGTTGGCAATTACCGATTCTGTATTTACCGAATCGGTAATAGGGGGACCATGTTCAAGGGTGGCAGGGTGTCACATTGACACCCTGCTGCACCCCTGAATAGTGCATGGGTGCACATGTGGCACACATACATGCCCTAAGGGCATGTATGTCTGCCACATGGCACAGTAAAAAAAAGCACAAAATTGCTTTTAATTAAGGTTTTCGACATTTACCACCAACCTTTATTTGGTGGTAAGTACCGAATCCTTAACTGTGCAAAACACTCATTTGAGTGCTCCCTACATTTCAGATTCGGTAATTTACCGATTCGGTATTTTAATGAATCAGTAATTTACCGATTCCTTAAATTACAGATTCAGTAAATTACAGATTCTGAAATGTAGCCACCTACATCCTAAATGCCCAATACCGGTCGGTAACGGATGAAATTCGATAATTTCGGCCGTTACCAACCGGTATTGGGCCACCTACATCTGGCCCTAAGTTTCTTGTGGTTTATAAGATTACCCTTTGCATGTTTTACTAAACAACCATGACATCCAACTACTGCATATTTTTCTTCTTTTAAATTCTGTTTAAATTTCTTATGAAGCTGTATTTATTTATTTATTTATTTTAGTGTTTTATAGTGCACAAACTTGACCCGTTAGGGTATCAGAGCGCTTTACAGAGTCACAGAGTCAAATAATAGGGAGGATACTGTAAATTAGGGGCGAGGGGATGCTGGATACAAGAGGGATGGGAGTATACAAGCATAGTCAATATTACAATTGTTGAAGTACTTCATACAGACATAGCTGTTCCAGATGTCGACTCCTTTTCGGATGGAATGTGTCCAACACATTAGTTTTGAAAATGTCTGTACTGTCTGGTTCATTTACTGCTAATTGTTCAATTTCTTCAAATGATTTCAACACTCTATTTCGTTTGCAGGCAAGACCTAAACAAATCCAAATGATTCCTCGTGACTTTGAGTATAAACTTGAAGAGCACAAGCGGTCTGAACATTCATAGGATCCAGTTTCTTAGTGGGAAAGCATTTTCAAAGTAAATCTGTATCAATTTGCTGAGGCTTTTCTCTTATGCAATTTCTTCCCACATTTGTTTCATCTCTGTTTTTTCTGATTTTGTTATGTACGATCTAACATAATGTGCAACAGCAATTGGCTTATTTGCAACATACTGGATGTCCATGTTCACATTCCACATTTTTTAAATGACTGTATTGTAGTCATTGATATACTTTGACACTTCTGTTCTTTTTAAGTTGTAGGTATTCTTTGGAGATTTCTGATTGTGTGCCTTACAGAAGAAAAAAAAAGCATTTACCCTTCCTTTACAAATGACTGGACGGAGAACACCAAACCAACATTTGGTGTAAAATTTTCCTTAGACTTATATTTTCTTCTGCAATACTTTCCACAACGGTGATTTTGGAAACAGAAAATTTGCAGGCACAAGCTTCTATCTCCTTCTTCTCTTGGAATCGCACATCACATACTGTTCGATGAAAGACAGTACTGTTTCATTAGAATCATTTCCAAATGTATGTGCATCCTTGATCCATAGTAGCATATGTATATGAGGTGCACCTCTTACTTGATACTCCTTTCTCCAATAGAAATTGGTAACTCCTCTAAGAGGTGGATTCTTTTTGTTGCAGATAAAAGACATCATAGCTTGAAACCTATGATTAAAATACCTGCACACATTTACAGGATCCAATGAACACAGTTCACCAGGAGTCTTTATTTCAAAATGTTTCATATTGGAATTCTCTTCTCTTAGAAATTCAAGCAAATCTTCCCATGCATACTCTGCACAGCTAAGTGTGACAAACCATGTTGGTGTACATAAGTTCCGTAACATACACTTGAGGTCTCCATGACGACGATACCAGTACTCATTTGTTCCACATTGACATGCCATCAAATTGATTAACTGTGCTTCTAAATTTTCATCTGTTTCTTGAACTTTCTCCACAAATTCTTTTGCAGAAAGAAGTGATTGATGTACTCCAGTTTTAAGTATGTGGTTCACTGCATATGACAGAGAAGACAGATCACTTTCAAAGAAAAGGTGAAATATGTATCGAATGCACTGTCGAAATCTAGGATTTTCAGAATATAATCTTGTTGACCGATATTCTGAAACTGGAATCCGTACAGGTCGGTCATCATATCCACCTTCTCCAGTAGGAAACAGCAGAGGAAAACAACAAGCTTCCAAGCTTTTCTCCCATACACTCATTGGAGTTCCTTGTGTTTTGTCATGAGAAATAACTGAATGCTGCTTCCTATTTGTTCTTTTGAATGCAAAGGACATATTGTATAATGTTCATAAATCTCTTCAGTCCTTGACTTGTCCAATTTCTCTATTTGACTACTTGAAATTTCAGATTCATCTTCTAAACTTATAACAGGTTCATCCACATTTACAGTTTTGTAATAAATATTGTTCTCTATAAGATATAAAGTAGCCTTTTCAACTTTATTAACATCCACAAATTCGTGCCATATTTTCTGACTCTTTGTTGATACAACATTTACAAGAATGACTACTGCCTCATTTTCCTCTTTCTCTCCAGCAATAGTTTCAATATGTTTCTTAAAATCCAAAGGTAAGTACACCACTCTTCATTTCAGCCCTCTTTGCAAGTCTGTTGATGGCAGTTTGCCTGTTTTAGGCTCCATCCAAATTATAATTTGAAAAGGATGAACAGATTGAATTAGAAGCGACTCATACGTATTCAATTCTGCCAGTTCCTCCGGAATAGCAACTAATTCTAAGTTAATTATGTACTGCTATAGCAGGCATTTTGTTCTCTTCTAATTTGTTGTAACAATATTTACATACACCTTGATCACTACCTAACTCAAATTGACCTTCCTCCAAGAAGTAAGTTACAAATTCTTCCTACTAACCATTGTTCTCCTTTTCACTATTCAAATACAAACCAACATTCCAAGTTTGACTTTTATAATGAGTACGTCGACAACAAACACAAACATAGTTTAGTATTTCAGACCACAGTACATTACAATTTTCCAATTTGTTCTTCAAACTGATCAGTGCTAATCATTTTCCCATCTCCTCCAACATTTGTAATTGTCAAACTTTCACTTTCTATGGACTGCTCTTCTGAACCAAAATATCACATTTCAATATCATCACACTTTTTTTGAACATCTTATAAAGAACCATGTAAAATACATGTATTCAGTTCACTTAAACATAATGGAGGACTTCTTACATAGTACAGTTTCTTTCCAATCTTCCGCTTTTCTGAATGGTGAACTGCTAACATCCTCAAGTGATGAAAAACACTTTGAAAAGCCAGAGAATGTCCAGGCATCTCAGTATGTTTTCTTACATTACATGGATCTAGTCCTTGTAACAATTAAATCTTCTCTTTAATACTTTTCTGTGTATATTCTCATAGCAAATTTTGCATTATATCAACAGATTCCTGTTGAATACTACAAATACTGCTACAACCCCACTCATACACAGGAGCTTGTCGACGTTTCCCTTGCACTGTTACTAACCATTTCCTCTCTTGGAAGGGGACAACCATCTTGAACTTTGTAGCAACGACCTCCAGTATCAACTGCAAATGGTATACTATTTTACTGGAAGTAACTTTTCTCACAAAAAAAGGCTCACTAGTAGACGTATGTTTCTAATGTCCTCTGAAGATTTTGAAAAAGTTGGTTCTGTTTACAAGTCTTTTTCTTCTACTTTTTTCTTTCATCACTTTCATTATTTTATCCAACACTTTGATCCTCTTCAAAATCACAATGAATAACTACTGTTTTAAATTGAAAGCAGTAGCCACTCAACTTTCAACACACTGCTTCTGTTTGAATTGCAGTACTTTCTTTTTATATTTGCAGCATGGTTTCATTAAATTCTGAATCACTCTAGTTTGAAAAAGTCTTCGCCGAATTTCTTGAAAATTGTTGTTATCTCCGGGTAACACATACTGTTTCTTTATCATGTTTTCGTTTCCTGGTATTTGAAATTGAAGTCCGCTTCTCCTTACTTGAAAAATTCTTCTTTTTCTTTCTGTGATGTTATTTTCATTAAATGTTTGTAATATTTGTTTTCAGAAATTGTCTCGTGTTTTTACCAGAAGAAACTGTTTGTATAGTACTCTAATTTTTTTCTAATTGAAAATCTTTCCTTTTGTTAAAATATATATTTTTTTGTCTTTCCTTTTTTTTAGTTCTTCTAGGCATTTTCAAATTTTAATCCAAACAAAATCATTTTCTGACAAAGAAAAAAATAGATTCAATTATTTTTTACATCTGTTCAATATGTTAAAATAATACCATACAATTACATAAGTTCTACCTACGGCTTCCAGAGGCAGTGCTGCAACGTGATGGAGCAGGACAGGGGAGCAGTAGGATGACGGGTAGTACCATACAACATACAGGAAGTATTTATTTAATTATTTACATATACCTTTACAATTTATATGTAACTGTACTACCTCGTAATTTTCACCCCTCCGCTGCACCCCACCACCCCACTGCACTCCCCCTGCAACGCATCGCAGACAACTTTGTAGATAGCATTTTTAAAAATTGTAATCTATGTACGTAGGATGATATTATCAACCAAACGGCACACACAAAAATTACAAATATTAGCCTAACAATTTTATTTACAACTTCGCAAACATAACAGTGCACCCAAAGCTTTAAGTGGGAGGGTCTGAGTACCAGCAGTTTATTTTTGGGGGCCTCAAAACAGGTCTCTACGGGCTTTATTTTCGGGCCTTGCAAAGGTAGTTTGTTTTTTTCTTTTTTTATTGGACTACAGTGAGACTGTAAGAGCATACACATTGCTCACTACTGAGAAGTAGAGACATCATGCCAGGTGAGTCACGTTGTACGAGAAGGAAAATCCTTAAAAGAGAGTAATTTTTTCTCAGGATTTCCCTTCTCTTTTTGCAGTGCAGGAGCAATATAATCGTGGAGTGATTAGCAGAGAGGCCACCAGGCGTACAACACCCATTGCCCAGACTCCTTGAGACAGCTTCCCGGGCGCACACACAGAGCTGAACCTGATTACTTCACAGGCCTTCAAAAGACCATTTGCTTGTAAGTGAGGCTCTGTTCTTTTTCACCCCTTTTCAGAGCCCCTACATCCTGACTCTGCCTATTGCTGAAAGAATTAGCCTCCCCTGAAATTTCGCTCTGGTTGCGCCTCTGCAGACGACCACAGGCAGCCAACTCAAGCACAAACCTGCTCTGACCTTTCACAGTGTCTTGTTTTAGTGCTACGAAAACACACGCTTTGCCTGGATCACTTAGTTCTCACCCCCCCCTCTTTAATATGAAGATAGTAGCTTTCGAATTACCTTTCATATCCGTATACTAGGCTTCACATGGAAATATAGAAGTGCACGTTTTCACCACCCCAAATTAGCTGTCTGGTATACTCTCTCAAATGTAAGAACTACAAGTATTCAGTACCTGTCAGTCATGCCCACTTTAAATCAGTGTTCCTATATAGAATGGTCAAAACGTTATGTTTCTAAATTAACATCTTACACTGAAAAGCTGCTTTACATTTCTTTCGCTGGATCGACCTTTGTTTAAAACACCACCAAAGAACGGTGGTGAACTATGGTCCACAAAGAGCAACTCAAAGCTTTCTTGTTTTTTATCAGAAACATCTGCCTGTCAATGCTTATCGCCAGCCTTTTCGTCCCCTTAAGAGGCTGGGTGGATGAGTATAATATGCAGTATTTAGGATCAGGGGCAGAGGGTGCACGGAAATAAGGACGGATAGTTGAACAAAGGGCGAGTGGATGGATGGCCAAATGGATGAATGGATAGCTAAATGGACGGATGTATGGATGGATGCAAAGATGAATGGATGCATGGACCACTACTTAGGATAGACAGGTGGGCTGATAGATGCTTAGAATTGGTTCTGGGACAGATGTATGTATGGAAATATGGGCGTATGGCTCGATGGATGGCACAATGCTTACCATCTGCGAATAGGATGATAGTTGCTTAGGATAAGTGCAGGGACAGATGTATGCATGTATGTATGTAGGTAGGAATGTTTGGTTGAATTGAAAGATGGTTGGATGGGGCAGTGCTTAGGATGGATGGATGCAGGGCTTTAAGTGGGCCGGGTCTGTGCACCGGCAGTTATTTTCAGGGGGCCTCAAAATGGGTCTCTATAGGGCTCTATTTTTAGCCCTTGCAAAGGTAGTCAGTTTTCTTTTTTTTATTGGACTGCAGTGAGAGCATGTACATCGATGTGCGTATGCTCATTTTGCTCACTACTGAGAAGTGGAGACATCATGCTAGGTGAGCCACGTAGTAGGAGGAAGGGAAATCCTTTAAAAAGTGTGTTTTCTGAAGGTAGGATAATTGGAGGGGATTTTCTTAGGCACACAATTCTGGTTATCTTGATTTAGGCCACGGCCCCACTTGGTTAGCCCACACCCCTTTAAGAGGTTTGCCCCGCATCTTGTACAGCACCCCTACTTTTATTCCCAATTATTCCCAATTAAAGCCCTGACTACACCATAGTAACAACATAATTTGCCATCAATGCTGGCAGCCTTCTACCACAGTGCAAGAGTATCTATTAGCACGAAGATTTGTTATCCACAGAAATGTTGTTTGATTTGCGTAGCTGTCTGCTGGAACACTCATCCTCAAAAGGTATTAAAACATGCAAATTTGCAAGTAAAACATATACCATACCATAAAGCGGTTCATAAATGGGCCCACTGCCACTACACCACCCTCATCCCCATCCTTGCTTAACCTTACTAAATAAAAGAAAAAGTGCCCCCGCAAACCTGGTAGAGCCACTATAGCAATACTGGGACTTAATTTCAACAAGTGTCAGCTGGAATGCTCAGCTACAAAAGATAGTAAAACATGCAAATTTCTGGATAAAACATTTACCATGCCATAGAGCGCTTTATAAACGGACCCGGTGGCACTACATCACCTTTACTAGCTACACATCTCCACCTTACAAATGTCCGTGTTATAATCAGCAACATACACACATCCTCCAGCCCCACCCCTGCCCTTGCTTAACCTTACGAAGTCAAACAACAAGCCCCAGCACTCCCGTTAGCTCCACAATAGCCATACATAGACTTAATTTCAACAGGTGTCCGCCGGAACACTCATCAGCAAAAGGATTTAAAACCTGGAATTTTGCAAGTAAAACATACACCATACCATAAGGCGGTTTATAAATATTCCCAGTAGCCCTACACCACCTCCACACCCGCCCTTACTTAACTTTACGCAATAAAAGAAAGAGCCCCAGCAAACCTGGAAGCGCCACTACAGCCATACGGAGGCTTAATTTCAACAGATGTCTCCCGAAACGCTCATTAACAAAACGTATTAAAACATGCAAATTTGCGGGTAAAACAGATACCATGCCATGGGTTGCTTTATAAATGGTCCCATTGGTACTGCATCAACTTTACTAGCTCAACATCTGCACGTTACTAAAGTCTGTGTTTTAATCGCCAACATACCCACCTCCTCCACCCCCACCCCTACCCTTGCTTAACCCTACGAAATCAAACAGAAACCCCCACCATTCCTAGTAGCGCCACTATACCCCTAAACAGGGTTAATTTTAACAGGTGTCTGCTGGAACGCTTATCAGCAAAAGGTATTCATGCAAATTGGCCGGTAAAACATAAACCATCCCATAGCACAATTTATAAATGGGCCCAGTGGCACTTTACCACCTTTACTAGCTAGATATCTGTATGTTACTAAAGTCAATTAAACACTCTGTAGAGTGAATAGCAGGGGATGGGGAGAGTAAACCAAGTTGCAATTCCAAAACTTTTGATATACCTTCCCTTTACTTTATGTATATTAAGGACATTAAATGGAATGAAAAAATTAACAAGTGTGGTCAAAAGGGATACTGAAGCTGAGCATGGGTAGAACCCGGACCAAACACCTACGTGTAATCAGCACAGGGACACAGCCTGACAATTAGATTCACTTAAAAGATTCACTTAAAATCACATGTAGTTTACTAATGTCAAGAAAGTCATACAAAACATGTACCAAACATTTTCATTTCTTTTTCATCTCTCACACATTTATAAAACATCTCTTCTAAACAAACACTCCCCAACCACTTCTATTTTATAAGAACAGACAATCATTAATATGTTTACTACCATATATTTTAGTATATCTACCTATTTGTTATTCAATAGTCAGAAGCTACTAAAACTATTAACTATACCCAAATGCAAACCAGAAACCATGTTAATAATATATCTCAACCTATGATCAAATGATTCAAACTATGCGTACATATAAAAGGAACGTATCACTTTTACTATCACTATCTCCATCTCCTCTCTATGTAATCTCCAAACACTATAGACGGCCTCACAGTACAACAACCTACCTCGACTTATATTCAAATGTACTTCTCAGTGTCAAAAATTAGACCACAAGCTGTCCACATAATATTTCTAGGTTTGGCATTATCGTTTTTAACTGAGTAACACATACATCTCCCCCCCCCCTTTCCCACTATTTCCACAAACGTGGGACATTTTGTTTATCTCGCATGAATACATTAGAAAACCCAAATTAACGCTATACCTCATTTTCAAAAACCATACATTCCTTTAAAGAAGACAAACTACACTTGTTCTTTGTGAAAAATTCCTAAACATGTATAAAGTACTCATTTAAACAACAGGTCAAACTTTATGCATATTTTATAACCAATATGAAACACCACACTTTACTAACGGTATATTGTTTTGAAATAAAAAATACTTTCAATCTTAAAAATATCACCTCAAATACGTAATCACTACTACAGAACACATAACACACCTTGTTTATTTCTACCTCACCTTCGTAGTTTGTATGCAGATTGCAAATCTCACACATGCATACAATTCTTTCTTTGTCACACAGTACATGTAACGCACCGCTTTCATCAAGAATGGAACCAGTAATGGCACAATTTCTCTGTCGCGCCACATATAAATACTTGTAAAGAACAGATCAGAATACTTAATTCCTTCAACAATATTCCAAAACTTATCTCCATTGGTAATTTTTGACCATGGGACTTTAGACCTCACATATTTTCCGTACCCCAGGACTTTCAGACCAGTAGGGGTCACTAGTTCATCCTAATAGCTATAAACACATTCTGACACTACTTCCACAGGTGTGGTGCAGCGGCCAGGGCACATGACTTCAGAGCATAAGACACACAGTTTGGGTTCACCCTTTAATCCCCGAGGCCCGCAGCAGCTCACCTTAGCAGCATCAGACTCCAGGCAATACCTCACTTAATTTCCGTAGTCCAGCACTTTCAGACTGGTAGGTATGAGTAGTTTGCTTCGCACCCCCTGTATAGTACACTCTGAACACCCCAGAGAGGTTACAGTGCTCCTATTCCCTCTTTCCTACTTTTGTTTGCCCTTTTTTCCCCTTACTACTGTTGGAAGAGGTGTGGCGCCGCGGCCAGGGCGACTGACGCTGGAATCTGGGGACCACGGTTCGATCCCCGGCTCCGGCGGCAGGTTAGCCCAGCACCATGTGACTCTGGGCAATAGCTCGCTTAATCTTCCCGACGGCCCCCAGCGCCTAGAGACCCTTACGGGTGATTGTGCGCTTTACAAATGTGGACTTTACTTTACTCGCTTTAACTTAATCACAAAATGGTTGGCAACACTTACTAGTTGCAACCGCTCGCATCGCTTACAGCCAATAAGCAGCAAGCTTGTGCTCATAACACCTCAGCCAATCAGATGGCAGAATTCCCAAATACCGATATCTGTATATTTCAAAATTTCTCCAAAATTACTGAACGGATTTACAATAAATAAACAAAAGTGTGCTTTCTAGACCAAGACCCTTCTCCCTCCCAAATTTGGGGTATATCCGTTCACCTGTTCGACCTGTAGCCTTGTCTAAAGTTTCCTATTGCATGGAGAAAACACGTTTTGGGACCCCCCTTTTTTCTCAGACCCCCCTTGATGAATCACCTCCAAACATAGGAGCTGATATGAACAAAGAATTAGTTTGGAAAATTTCATGAAGATTCATCAAATTACTCCAACGTTATAAGCAAAACAAACAACGCTCTTTCTATGGAAACTTGCTCCTAACTATAACCACCTACTGGCGACCGCCAGTAGGTAATACATATTTATTTATATTCACTGAAAAAAACATAGGTTTCAGGTACGTTATAGTTAGAAATTAGCATTGTTGTTGTTGTGACCTGAGATGATGTAGTGCGGGAGGGTTTCTTGTAGCACTTCTTTTCTACTTTATCTAAAAGTAACTGATGCCCTCTTATATCAACAAGAATATGGGGTAACACTTTTACAAACTATAAGCGACAAAAAAAAGGAGGGTGTGGCCAGGCTTAAGGGACATTTTATGAATTGCGTTTTTATTTGTGAACCCTCTGATATATACAGCTACACTTTCTTTAGAAAGTATATTTGTGATTGCTTAATAAAATCTGTTTTAAAACTAGACTGAAATTTTTGTAGTGCAACCACACAAACTATTTTGCTGCAAGGAAGTAGCTCTACGCACGACTGAAGTAAGCACTGCACTATAACTATAGATTATAAGTAAACATTGCTCTCGCGAAGTAGCCTACTCAGAACCTAATTTAAATAAAGACCGCAACAGCTCGCTTTCTTTTTGGAACCCCTTCCTCCATATTATAATATTTGCACCAAAGATGTAGCACTCCCCGTCAGAAAAGTAAAAACCATATTATAAGTAAATACTGCTCCTGTGATGTATCCCATCCGCTGACTTAATAAAAGAAGACAGCAACACACTCTGTTATTTCCCAGCGTGATTTGTAGGCCCCACGCAAATTATATAAATGGCCCTTAAAATATATAAAAGAGCTATTTTTACCTTCACAGTCCCTGTCCACCACCTTGTGACCACTGCACACATGTTAATAGTGTCCCTACCCTCCCCTCTACTACTTTTTTTCCTGTACTCCTTTGAAGTGCATCATAAAATGGCTGACAACAGTGAAACGTTCCCACCCAATAAGGAGCAAACTTGCACTCGGAACACTTTAGTCAATAAAATGTCCATAGTGTTCCGCAGAAGGGGAGGGAATTGGTTCCATCACTTCAATTTTTAATGCTTCACAGCCAATGAACATTAGGCTTGGGAAGGTCCTGCTTGGAACACATTACCCAATCAGATGTCCCTGATACTCCGCGGAGGGGAAGGGAATCGCTGACAACACTTCTACTTTCAATGGTTTACAGCCAATGATCATTAAGCTTGGGAAGGTCCTCCTTGTAACACGTCAGCCAATCAGATGTCCCTGCTACTCCTTGGAGGGGGAGAAAATGGCTGGCAACACTTCTACTTTCAATGGCTCACAGCCAATGAACATTAAGCTCTGGAAGGTCCTGCTTGGAACATGTGAGCCAATCAGATGTCCGTGCTACTCCGGGGAGGGGAAGGGAATGGCTGGCAATACTTCTACTTTCAATGGTTTGCAGCCAGTGAACATTAAGCTCGTTGTTGGAACACCTCATCCAATTAAATGCTAATTTTGTTCCGTGCACAGGGAGAAAACACGCCCTCCCACATAATATTAAATTTCCTCTACCAAAGATACACCATCCGTGATAAAAGTGAACACCGCATTATAAGTAAACATTACTCCGCATTATATTAAAGGAAGGCCCAAATACAACGCATTGTTATTTTCCTGATATGGTTTCCACAGCCTACTGAACATTGCCACAAGGCCGCGCCTCGTTCTTTTGCGGACATAATTTCCACGGCCTACGCAACATTTACACTACCTGTGTGTGCACCCTACACACTGCTTGTCTCATTACAATGCATTGTTCTCCCGTTAGGCTTTCCAGAGCCTACACAACCTTGCCGCAATACTGCCCACTGTTGTTCTGCGGACGTGATTTCCACGGCCACGCAACATTCAAACTCCCTGTTTCTGCACCGTACAGACTGCTTAAACTAAGTCCACAGTTTTCCTACTATACCCTCTGATGCAATTTTTCTCTTTTTTTCTCCCTACTCCTTTCAACTGAGTCACAAAATGGCTGCCAACACTTCCTAGTTTCAACCATTAACAGCCAATGAGCTGTTCGTAACACCTCAGCAAATCAGATGTCAAAATTCTCGAATATCGATATCTGTAAAATTTGATATTTCTCAAAATCTACTGAACGGATTTACCTCATTTGAAAAAAGCGTGCTTTCTAAACCAAGACCTTTCTCCTTCCCAAATTTGGCTTAATTCCGTTCAACAGTTTGACCTATAGCCTTGTCTAAAGTTTCCTATGGAAATTGCATAGAGATAACACGTTTGGGACCCCCTTTTTTCTCAGTCCCCCCTTGAAGAATAACCCCCAAACTTTAAAGATAGGAACTGATCTAAAAAGAGAAACTTTTTTGAAAATTTCTTAACAATTCGTCAAACGACGCCAAAGTTATAAGCACATCAAAAAATGCTTTTACTATGGAAACTTGGTCCTAATTATTACTACCTACTGGCGACCGCCAGTAAGTAAGTAATATATATACTATTATATATACACTAAGGCCGAGAGCTCCCCCGCAGATGAAAGACGGCGCCAACGCAACAAATGCTGCAGGGAGAGGAGGAAGCAGAGGCGGCTTCATGAAAAAGAAGAAAGGAAGGGGATCTCAAATGAATTGATTATTGCCATCACTATTGCCAATGGCAACAATGTGATTAATCTTACTGATCTTTAATTAGATGCAGTAGACATTCAACTCCTAGCTTTGGGTTTATCATTTTGTCCTAAAAATGACTTTAAGTACGTTCAGTCTCGTATTGACATATTTAAATTTATACGTAAATTGAAATTAATGAAATTTCACAAATTGAATAAAGCGAATAGTTCTGCCAATGCTATGATTGCTGACTCTCAACCTAGTAAGAATTTTTTAATCTCTGACGTGCCTATGTTGAAAACTGTGCATTCCCTTGATGTTTTAGGCGAGGAAACCCCTACTGCCACCCAAGAGGTCTTACTATCTATGGGTGTTGCTAGTAGCAATACAGAGGTTACTCCTTTTTGCCCCGTTCCACTTTTGTTCCTATAATGCCTAGAGATGTTATTGATGTTTTTTATGACCGCATGGTTGATGATTTGAAAGAGCTTAATAGATCTATTGAGTATAAACAAAAACGTAGGAGTTATGCTGAGCTTCGTTATTCCGCTCTCATGCGCAAAATCAATAATCATGGCAACATTATTGTGAACAAAGCAGATAAAGGGGGTAATATTTTTTTATGGCCTTGTGAGATGTATGTCAAAGAAGCGGAGAGACAGTTACATTATCCTTTTTGTTATAGGAAGGCCTCCTTTAATGAATTGAATAAAGTTAAAGTTCTAGTAAACAAACATCTGGCTCAGTGGAAAAGGGATGGTCTAATGGGTAAAAAATAGTTTCTTTATTTGAAGAAGGGCCACCCCATTACCCCTATACTTTATTTATTACCCAAAGTTCATAAGGGTGTGTCTCCCATACCTGGGAGTCCCATTATTACTTGAATCCATTTCAAAATATGTTGACTTCTTTCTGCACAGCTACATGAAAAATCTCCCCTCTTACATTAGAGACACAGGGCACTTTTTAACCAAACTCAAGGAGGTTGTTTGGAGTTCAGAATATCATTTCATAGTGATGGATATCTGTTCTCTTTACACCTCGATTAATCATCATGATGGGTTGTATGCCATTCAATATTTTTTGTCACGCCGAGATATAAAATTCCATGAGCATAGTAAGATGCTAGTGAAAATGATTGAACTGTTCCTTTGTAACACTTTTTTTCCATTTAACAATGAGGTATACCAGCAGTTAAGGGGCATGGCCATGGGTGCATGCTTCTCCCGCAGTTATGCGTGTTTACACGTAGGCTGGTGGGAGGAGCATGTTCTGGGTCACACCCTAGGCTGTAATGGAAACCAAGACACAGGGATAATTCATTATTGGCATTTCATAGACAATGTGTTTTTAATTTGGCATGGGTCTAGAGAACCTGCGGAACAATTTTTGACTAGCATTAACAACAATATGCTCAATCTAGAATTCACAGCTACCATTAGCCATGAGAGAGTTGAATTTTTGGATGTTGAAGTTTATATTTTTGAGAATACCATCCAAACCAAATTACATAGAAAAACTACTGCTGGAATTGTTATTCTCCATCCTTCTAGTGCCCATCCCTACCATCTAATAAAAAGTATCCCTTATGGGGAATTTTTAAGAATTCAAAGACTATGCAGCAATGAAAGGCATCTTGAATTGTGCTTGAAAGAATCATTCCAAAGGTTTTTGGTTCATGGATAGAAAGAGAGTGATCTGAAAAATGCATTGAAAAAAATGGTTTTAACTACCAAGGAATCCCCTTGGGCACAGAATACTGAGATAGTGACTACCACTAGAGAAATTGTGCCTAAAAAGAGGATACAACAGTAAGACTAATTACGACATAGATGTTATGAGATAAAGAGTCGCAATATTTTGAAATCTAATAGGCCAATTTTGCGAACTGACATTACTCTAGCACCACTGTTGAGTAAGGTCCCTTGAATTACTTTTAGGAGGGCTCCCTCTATGAGGGATGCCTTGGTTAAAACCGGTCCGGTAGTAGTTAAATCATCCAACTGGCTCTCCAACCGAATAGGCTTTTTTAAATGCAGTTCTTGCAGAACCTGTAAATTTGGGTTTAACATTCGGGAATATCATGATGCTTTTAGTGAGGATGTTAAAATGATTGAAAGGTTTGTTTACCTGTAAGACTGACTATGTAGTTTATGTTTTACAATGTTCCTACCATCTTCAATACATTGGGAGCACTAAGCTCCAGGTTTTCAACTGCATCATTCAGCACCTTTGTGCAATTGTTAACTCCGATCCCAGCTACCCTGTGGGGCGTCATTTTAAATTAGTGCATAAGAATCAGTTCAGTTCAGTTCAAAAGTCTTTATTTCGAATATCAATTCATAAAAGACAATACATAGAAAAACACCAATATTTTATAAAACCATAATAGTAACTATCATCTAAAAGTTTTATCTCATTTTTTTTAAAAAAAGTATTAAACAATTTGATAGACAGTTTAATAAAGACTTCTAGTTATAATAACAATCAATTTTATAAAATATGTAAAAACATAGACATTAAGAGACATTGGGGTTTCTAGTTCGAATAATCCAGGCCCATCCTAGATACTTGGCCACACCGATCACCACCATCTCTGATGTGTTAGAGCGAAATATCCTCATGGCTTCTACAAACCCTTTAATTTCAAGATTATTACATATTGGTTTAAGCCATTTCAACCGCGGAATATGGTAGGCTGGGCATGCAAAGAAAAAGTGGCCCAGGCTTTCCGGGTGGTCAGGGCACCAAGGACAGATATGATTTGTATTCCCAGACCATTTCCCAGAAAAGGAATTAACTGGGAGTGATCCGACATGGAACTGGTGGTAAAGTTTCCGGTCAAGGGTTTTAGTGATCACATCCCAGTAAGATTCTATAGAGGGGGTCAGTTTGTGTACCAAAAAATGCCCAGTTAGATTAGAAACATCCGACTCGGCCACTGCTTGATTTTTTATAGCGGCCCAGTATAAATCCTTAAAATCCTGTTTAGAGGGAAAAAGAGAATCCCCTGGATTGAACCAGAGGTGGTTGAGACCCATCTCATCCAGCACGGATTTTACTTCCCTTAACCAAGGGATTTGGGAAGCCCCCCACAATGACCTAACTTCATCCAGTTCCTTGGCAAAAAGGCTAAGCTCTGGAGTGGTCCAGAGCCGTCGCCATAGAGCCACCAGACGGAAGCGAGCCATGTCACTGAGGGGTTTGCAGCCCAAATCCAAAAGCAGTGGTTTGGTGGGTGTAGATTGTGGGAGACCCACCAAATTGCGCAAAAATTTATTTTGTGCTTTAACAAGGAGAGACAGATCTTTGTACCCCCACACATCAGCGCCATATAGTATTGCTGTGTTGATTTTCGCTTCATATATATTTATCACCGGGGCAATACGTTTGGTCAGGGACTTTTTTTGCTCCTTTAATAAGCAGCCCGAAAGGCGGGCAAACTTAAGATATAGAGCCTCAATCTGAGGTTTCCAGCTAAAACGGTAGTCTAGGGTCACACCCAAGTACATCATTGTATCCACTTGTTCAATCAGGGTACCATTCAAATTAATAGAGCTTTTAATGGGACTTTTATTACTGAAAACCATAAATTTTGTTTTGTCAGTGTTGATCTGCAGATCGTTGACCCTGCAAAACTCAACAAACCTGCTGAGGGCTGATTGCAACCCCCTACGAGTCTTTGAGAGAAGCAGGGTGTCATCTGCAAAATCAACATCGGGTATTTAAACCCGCCCAAAGATGGTGCATCGGTCGGGGTATCAGAAAAGAATTTTACAACCTGATTAATAAACAAAAGGAATAAAGTGGGTGCCAACACGCATCCCTGTCGCACACCGCGTGTCACTGGAAAACTATCGGTCACCTGACCTTGTTTACCCCATCTTAGTGCATTAAAATAATCTCTAGGATTTGAGTTATTTTGTTATTGACGCAGTCCCATATTCTAAGAGGGGTGGGGACAGAGAGAGGAAACTGACCATGTCATGAGTGATGTAATATGTGATGCCATCAGCAGTCCATTGTGGGCGCGCGAGTTATAGTTAGTTCAACTAACTATAACTGGTGAATTTCCCTGGTTTTATATGAGTCAAATGTCCAACTAAATATAACGTCCCTGAAACCTAGGGTTTTTTCCGTGAATTTCTAAGGTTTTTTAAATGTAATTCCTAACTATAACGTCTGTAAAACCTATGTTTTTTTCAGTGAATTTCAAAGGTTTTTTAAATGTTAATTTCTTATTTTAATATTTATAAAACCTATATTTTTCTAATTGTTTTTTAATATTTTGCAACTCTATTATCCTTTTTTTAACTTTAAAAATTATGTAATGTTTTATATCTTCCCCAAAAAATATGTATTTTTTTAGGCGGAGAAAACTACATTGCCGTACTAGTAGTCTACCAAGCTCGATCAGCACGCGAATCCTATCCACCACATTTAAATGATGCGCATTTCGTATCCGACGGGTTTGTGACACTGCGTCCCGCATAACAACATGTACGTATGAGGTCGTGCCAGCTGCTACTGTGGGATGCTACCGGTACGCACTACCAAGCGGCGCATTACATCATGTACGTATGGGGTGGCACCTGCTGCGCGTTCCAATTGCAACTAATGCACACTGCCACGCCCTGTGTTACGTCATAGACATATGATATCACACCGCATACCCCATTCCCTCATTGTTTTTGTCTCAAAACTATATCTAAATAACTTTAAAGTGTATATGAGAGCAAGCGATAATTAGAAATATTTTAAACAGTTATATGTTTCTAGCTGTAATAAACTTATATTATAGTAAATATATTTTCTCAAAATCACATCAGGTGCGATCTCATTGCGCACTAGCTACGCGATTGCCATGTGACCATAAAAAACCCATTTCATTAGTTCATACCATTTCCCATTGTAACAGTTTGAAAACGCCATCCATTGTAGTCAATATCTGAACTGCATTTCATGAAACACACCTCTTCTGCTTAGAGAGCTTTGTTCTAAACTTTTTGCAATATACACATATCTAACACTACACACAACATGCAACCATCATTTTCATCAATATTCATGCTCTGTAAAGTAGCCTTCCACCTGTGATAGCCATACACCTAAAAGTTACATTACCGAAATGTTCTCCAATACCAGACGTAACATGGTTGCATACACTGGCCACAGCACAACGTAATATAGTACGGCCTGAGACAGTATCATGTCACAGATAGATAGTGGAGTGGGCACAGGCACGTGTGCTCGACTCCTTTTTATTACCAGGGTCACATATTCAGTGAGGTCTGTGCTGGATGCGTGTGGGGTGAGTGTAAACCAGCCCTCAGGGAATAGTTGCTGCTAGCATCAACTACAACAGTAATCATTGCCTCACACACAGAGATTCAATATTAAAATAATAAATAATTTGTGCTGCAGTTAGGTAGGGACAGTAGAGGTGAAATAATACAGAAATAATTATATCGTAAAAGAACCACAACTTGTGGAATACTGACACACAATCAATAGATCTGAAATAATACACAAAACGATTATATCATAATCACTGGATCAGTTCTAGGGCACTCACATGGCCTCATCAAAACCATTCAGCATGTGCACAGCCAGCAATAATGCATGCTGTACACAGGCCATACTAGGAGTAATATCTGTTGCCTTCAACCCTGCCTCATCTGCAATAGCAATTCAATCTGAATTGTGAACACTGTTGTCTGCAGTGTTGGCCTCAGAGAGACCCACACCTACATAAGGTGACTTGAGCTGCCCAGTGTGTCGTAAGCGAAGCAACAAAAAAGCATGTGCGGAGCCTACAATGATACATATGCATGGTGCAGACAGTACACACTAGAGCAATGTGTTTTCCTACAGGACTACCTCATCTACAATAGCGACTTGATCACAATTTTGAACACTGCTGTCTGTAGTGTAGGTCAGAGGGAGTGATCAGCAAGGGCCCACAGCCACGTGGGATTGACTTGAGATCTACAGTTTGCAATATGCGAAGCAAAAAACATGTACAGAGCCTGCAATGATGCGTATGAGTGGTGCAGACAGTACACACTTTAGCAATGTCTTTTCCTACAGGACTGCCTCATCTACAATAGCAACTCGATCTCAATTATGAACACTGCTATCTGCAGTGTAGGCCAGAGAGAGCAGTCAGTAAGGCCCCCCAGCCACATGGCATTGACTTGAGCTCTACAGTTTCCAATACACGAAGCAAAAAAAGCATGTTCAGAGCCTGCAATGATGCATATGAGTGGTGCAGACAGAGCACACTAGAGCAATGTTTTTTCCTACAGAACTGGCCATTTCCTTGTGGTTCGTACAATGGAGTAGTAACATGTCTGATACCACAAGAACCGAGGAAGTTCTCAATTTCTTTAGATTTAAGTTGTATCCCGTTATCCGTAATAAGAACTTCTGGACTTTCTTCACGAGCAAATACTTCTTGGAAAAACTCAACATTTACCATAGAAGTAGCATGCAAAACAAACCTTACCTCAGGCCACTTCGAGTAATAGTCAATTAAGACCAAAG
The DNA here is from genome assembly GCF_964261635.1 of Lissotriton helveticus. Classification (NCBI taxonomy): domain Eukaryota; kingdom Metazoa; phylum Chordata; class Amphibia; order Caudata; family Salamandridae; genus Lissotriton; species Lissotriton helveticus. The sequence continues at coordinate 856,849,644 of NC_136063.1, read as the reverse complement.
CAAAACGAGCATCTTGAGGAAGACAATAGAAAGGACCTGAAATAACAAACGCGAATTTTCAACATGGATTTTTTGGCCATGGAACAGGTACTAAAGGAGCTCGGTGCACTTTCAACATGTTATCACTGTTCACACAAATGGGACATACTCTAAAAATCCTATCTATCATCTTATCCATGCCCGGCCACCAAAAACTAGTTCTCACTAATCTTTTCATGGATGGCATACCTAAATGTCCCTGATGAGCAAGTTTAAGAATTTCATCTTGCATTCCCTCAGAAGAAACACACTTTCCCCCTTTAAAAATAATATCATTGTCAATTTCCAGTTCATTAAGCACCTGATGAAAAGACCTCAATTCAACAGGAACCAGATTAACTCTAGGCCAACCCTCCAAAATGAATTTCCTTAACAACTCCCAATGTTTATCTTCTACAGAAAAGCTCTTCCATTGCTCTTCAGATATTGCAGAAAACTCTTCCCCAACAAAATCTCCTATGGAAAACAAGGCAATCAGCAGTAACATTTCTCCTGCCAGACACATACTCAATGGAAAAAGTATTCTCTTGCAGTCTGGACATGAGCCTTCCAATCCGAGCATTAGCATTATGACCACCACATGGAGATAAAATTGCAACGAATGGCTTATGGTCAGTCCCCAAAAAGAAACGACTACCCCACAAGAAATTCCAGAAATGTTCTACACCCCAAACACATCTCAAAAGTTATTTTTCTATCACAGAGTATCTTCTTACTGTATCATTCAGAGTCCTTGAGGCAAACGCCACACACCATTCTTCACTACCGCTCTTCTGAGATAAAACTCCTCCAAGTCCATACTCACTCGCATCAACCGTAACAACACACAATTTCTTGACACAAAATGGTTTCAATGTAGGAGAATTCGCAATTTTACTTTTGATTAGTGGAAAAGCTGACTCTTGCCTATCCCCCCAACAAAACCCAACATTTTGTCTAGTGAGCTCCCTCATAGGTTCCATTTTTGTTGCAAAGCTCTTGATGAACTTACTATAATATTCGCATAAGCCAGCAAAAGATAATAGTTTCTCCTTGTTGTCTGGATGAGGAGCTTTCACAATAGCATCCACTAGTGATTTTTTGGGACTACACCATCCCCAGTAAGTGTGTGCCTAAGTACTCTACTGAATCACGAAACATTTTACATTTGTTGCTTTTGAGAGTGAGACCATGTGATTCCAAATGCTTACAAACCTCATTTACATGTTCCTTATGAGAATCACTATTAGGAGAAAACACAATCATCTTGAAAGCATTTCACATATCCCTCTAGATCCTTAGAAATGTGGTGAATAGATCTGACGCCGCAGAGGATAATCCAAACGGCATCCTCTTATATTGGAAAAGCCCCTCCGGCGTGAGAAATGCAGTCAGATGTCTGGAGTCTTCTATCAATAAAATCTGGTGATACGCTGATCGTAAATCAAATGTGGAGAAAACTTTCGCTCCCTCCAACATGCACACCACCTCATTAATCTTTGGCAAGGGATGACAATCGACAATCAAATTGGAATTAAGTGCTCTCAGGTCCACACATAGTCTCAAACTTTGGTCAGCCTTGCGAGCCAAAACAATCAAGGAAACCCATTCAGAGTATTCTATCTCCTCAATGATGTTTTCATCAATGAGATTTTTTAACAAAGGTTTTAGATCCTCTCTGATGCTAATAGGTACATTTCTCAACTTTTGCCTAACAGGGATTGTTCCCTCTCTAAGTTTGATTTTATGTTGGAAATTATTTAACTTTCCTGTTCTTTAGAATGACCCAACTATGTCGTTGACAATATCATTCTCACCATCATTACTTATACCCTTGATAACATTTGATTCTTCAAGCTCTCCATCAAGGACCATCACAGGATCCAGGCTCCTAGGATTTACCATAATCCCCAAACTACCCTGATCCCTCCAACCAAGTACATTCACACCTTTAATATCTATGTAAATTTTCACGAAGGCAACGTGTCCCTTGAATCGCATATCTACACCAACATACCCCTCCATCTCAATGATAGAACCATCGAATGCCCTAGCAATAATATCTGATTTCTTAAGGTCATGTAATGCTATTATACCCTTGAACATGTCAGTGAAGTAATCTTTAGTTATGATAGTCCAAGGCGAACCTGAGTCTGCCATAAGCTTGAGAGAAACACCAAAAACTTCTACCAAACTCTCAGGTTGCTTAAGAATCGTGCAACAATTACCTTGCCCACAACAATCAGTAATGGACACTACAATTCCCCTTTCATACTCTGTTTCTTCTCCTTCTTCATTATTAAGAAATTAACTCTTCCCTTATTATTGTTCCCTGAAGATATAGTAGTTGAGGGATAATTTTTGCATACACTAGCGAAATGTCCTCGCCTACCACATATTTTACATTCTTTCCCCAGAGCAGGACACCTAGGAAAAGAAGCAGCATGATTAATACTCCCACATCTAAAACAATGAAAGTCTTTGTCATTTTTTTAAGTTGTTTTGATGGTTGTTTACATTCTGTTGTAATGTGTTGGTCTTCGAGGAACTAGCTACTGGTTCACTCTTGAGTGCACATACGTCTTCAGATTTCTCCTTAGAATTCCTATCCAAAGATTTCATCCATTTGTCTGATTGCTCCATTGCTTTTGCCGTAATTATAAAATCTTTTAAATCTGGATCTTCCATAATCCATAGTTGTTCCTGGATCTTTTTACTCTTGGTATGAACAATAATTTGATCCCTAATCATCTCATCAGTGATAGGGACAAAATTGCAATTTGTGGACAAATAACGTAGTGCTGTTAAAAAAATCATCAAAAGTTTCTGATTCTTCTTGTGCTCTAGTATAGAATTTACATCTATTCAAAGCAATACTAAATGTAGACTTAAATCTAGTTTCTAAGCGTGACATAGCATCTTCAAAAACATTCCTATCACCACCCACATCAAGTTGCGGTAAAGTTCTGAACACCACTTGTCCTTCAGACCCTAAGGAGTGCAAAAGAATATTTTTCTTCCTTTCCACAGAAAATCTATCGCCATCTATGGCTTTTAAAAATGTTAAAAATTCTTCTTTCCATCGGTTCCAAGGTATGGGTGGATCCCCTTTGGATTTTAAAAACTTAAGGGGTTGATTACGATGGCAGGCGGAAGGACGACAGCCGTCCTCGAGTAGGCGGAAAATGCCTTTTTTCAGTCCCCCTGCCGCGGGCACTCCGTCCGCCATATTAGGATGGGAAACCCTGTCAAATGTCCATACGCAGTGGAAGAGCACGCACCGCCGCGGAAGTACACCCGACCCCGCGGCGGACGGAACCAATCCAGAGACACCGCCGTATGGAATGACGTCTCCGACCGTCCTCCAAATCACGATGGCGGAAAACACACATAAAATCGCTGCGGAAAAACAACCTGCCAGAACACGGCGGAATCACCACAGCGGAGATACAACACATTGCAGCGATACAAACCACAAGCAGATCACCGTCATGGACCCCGCGCTACACGCATTTCCGATACTCTTCGTGCTCCACCACCAGCAAGTCATGGCCCATCACCGACGACGACGCAGGTACGCCAACACACCAATTGCTGTTGGAAGGGGAATACCTGCCAGGGCTGTGACGTAGGGAGGGGGGGTGTCATGTTTGTGAAACTGCCTTTACGATCGCACCAATACATCAACTATTCAAGTACACAACCAGGAATGACAACGACAAACCACAACACATGATTGACTTGCTTTATTAAACATAATAGTGGTATAATCGTACACTACCCAAGAGCATGGGCACTGGGTACAACAGAGCAGGTACATCTGAAGCAGCACATGAGGGCACAATGCAGTATCAGAACAGCAACAGGGCAGTGTTTGCAACAGAGCAGGTACATCAGAGGCAGCACATGAGAGGGCACAATTCAGTATCAGAACAGCAACAGGGCAGTGTTTACAACAGAGCAGGTACATCAGAGGCAGCACATGAGAGGGCACAATGCAGTATCAGAACAGCAACAGGGCAGTGTTTACAACAGAGCAGGTACATCAGAGGCAGCACATGAGGGCACAATGCAGTATCAGAACAGCAACAGGGCAGTGTTTACAACCGAGCAGGTACATCAGAGGCAGCACCTGAGAGGGGCAAAGTGCATCAACAGTACATGGCAAGGCACAGGTACATCAGAGGCAGCACGTGAGAGGGGCTATGTGCATCAACAGTCCATGACACAGAACAGGTACATCAGAGGCAGCACATGAGAGGGCACAATGCAGTATCATAACAGCAACAGGGCAGTGTTTACAACAGAGCAGGTACATCAGAGACAGCACATGAGAGCACAATGCAGTATCAGAACAGCAACAGGGCAGTGTTTACAACCGAGCAGGTACATCAGAGGCAGCACATGAGAGGGGCAAAGTACATCAACAGTACATGGCAAGGCACAGGTACATCAGAGGCAGCACGTGAGAGGGGCTATGTGCATCAACTGTCCATGGCACAGAACAGGTACATCAGAGGGAGCACATGAGAGGGCACAATGCAGTATCATACCAGCAACGGGGCAGTGTTTACAACAGAGCAGGTACATCAGAGGCAGCACATGAGGGCACAATGCAGTATCAGAACAGCAACAGGGCAGTGTTTATAACCGAGCAGGTACATCAGAGGCAGCACATGAGAGGGGCAAAGTGCATCAACAGTACATGGCAAGGCACAGGTACATCAGAGGCAGCACGTGAGAGGGGCTATGTGCATCAACAGTCCATGGCACAGAACAGGTACATCTGAAGCAGCACATGAGAGGGCACAATGCAGTACCAGAACAGCAACAGGGCAGTGTTTACAACAGAGCAGGTACATCAGAGGCAGCACAAGTACGTGGGTCAACCGCCCAGTCCCAAGGACAGTAACAATGCAAGGGTGGTTACAATGGGCAATCGAGACACAAAGTCCAGTTACATGTGAGTGATGGGAGCTACACCTCACAGCACAGAATCTGGTGAACTGCTTGAACTAGTCGCCACAGACACACTGCCACCACCAGACACAGGAGTGTGAGACAAAGCCACAGCTCTAGTGACTGACACATGAGCCATAGACCCAGACACACTGCCAGCACCAGACACAGGAGTGTGAGACACAGCCACAGCTCTAGTGACTGACACATGAGCCATAGACCCAGACACACTGCCAGCACCAGACACAGGAGTGTGAGACACAGCCACAGCTCTAGTGACTGACACATGAGCCATAGACCCAGACACACTGCCAGCACCAGGAACAGGAGTGTGAGACACAGCCACAGATGTAGTGACTGACACATGAGCCATAGACCCAGACACACTGCCAGCACCAGGAACAGGAGTGTGAGACACAGCTCTAGTGACTGACACATGAGCCATAGACCCCGACACACTGCCAGGACATGTCCCTGTACAGTGACCAACAAATACCATGCCAGCATCTGACACATGAGAGTGGCTGACACACACAGTGCCAGTACCTGAAACAGGAGAGGGCACAACTGACACAGTGCTACTACATGATGCATGACAGCGAACAACAGACACAGTGCCACTATCTGACACATGAGAGTGAACGGCAGCTGACCCACTAGGACCACTGAAATGATGAGCCACAGGGCTGTATGGGCCAGGAGGCAGGGTGGCTCTGGGAGCTGGGGACAGCTGGACTGGAGCGACATTGGGGTGGTCAGGTCTCACTGGTGTGTGTCTCCATTTCTTTGTGAAATGTAGGGGCACCCTGGACATGACTGGCAAGTGTTGTGGCCTCATCAGACATCAAAGAAGGATCATGTGCTTGTGGTGGTCTGCTCTCTGGGGACATGCTGGACCCTGCTTGACGTTTGCTGTGGCCCTGCCTTCTACCCTCTGCATCATGTGTAATGAGGGATGCAACAACAGTGTACTCCTTATTCTGCTTCTGCGGGGTGTGAATGGGAGTTGAGGTATGTGGGGACCCCACCGCTGACACATGTGTTGTACGTTCCTTCAACAACATCAGCCTCAGGGCAGCCAGGGGTGATCTATGCCTGTCCTTGATGGAGCTTGTGTCCATGGGAGAACCCTTGGCCCTGGGATGTGCCTTGGACGTAGGAGGTGTCCTGTCTCTGGAATGTCCCTGATCCCTGGGCGGTGCCCTGTCCCTGGGCGGTGCCCTGTCCCTGGGAGCAGACTTCTCCATTGTAGTGTCCCTGTCCTTTGAAGTGTCCTTGTGAGTGTCCCTGCTCTTGGGAGGTGCCCTTTCCTTTGAAGCGTCCTTGTCCTTGGGAGTGTCCCTGCTCTTGGGAGGTGCCCTTTCCTTTGTAGTGTCCTTGTCCTTGGGAGTGTCCCTGCTCTTGGGAGCTGCCCTTTCCTTTGAAGCGTCCTTGTCTTTGGGAGTGTCCCTGCTCTTGGGAGGTGCCCTTTCCTTTGTAGTGTCCTTGTCCTTGGGAGTGTCCCCGCTCTTGGGAGGTGCCCTTTCCTTGGGAGTACCTTTTGAGGGGGATGCGTCTGTTACATGTGAATCTTTTTCCCCCAACACCCCATGAGGATCCTGTGTGTCAAATCCAGTGTAGCTCATGTCGTGATGGGTGAAAGATTTCCCTGTCCTAGGGGATGGTGTTTGTGCCCTCCGTGCCCTGCCTTGCTCTCTGTGGCTGCTTCTAGTGCAATACCCCGAAAATGACACCTGGTCTGATATTTCACTCTCCCCTGAGACATCTAGTGGTGTGGATGGGGGAACAGAAGCAGCACCCTGTCCATGCGAATGAAGAATGGCTGACGTCACAGTGTTTGCTAATGACTGAACTGTTCTGTGGAGACCAGCAACATCGCCATGCATCCCCTCCATAAATGCTACCACCTGCCCCAACTTCCTATCGTGGTCTTGGAATGCATTGATCATGTTGGTCTTCCCTACACACATCTGTCGCAGCAGATAAACAGCCTCAGCACAAAGTGCACTTTGTGGCACAGGGGCAGGGGCAGCGGTGCCTGCGCCAAAGGCAACTCTGCTCCCCCTACTCTGGCGAGCACGAGCTGTACTTGTTGCAGTTGGTGGCAGTGTGGGCCCTGTGTGCTGTGTACCGACTGATGGTGTTGATTGCCCACTCCCTGTCTGCGACAACAGTGCTGACTCACCACCACTGTCTGAGGATGAGGACGATGGTGTCTCCAGATGTGAGTCCTCAGGGACGGTTCTGTCCCCCTCTCCGGGGCTGCCCTCTTCAGTGTCAGTCTGCGTGTGTATCATCTCAGATCCGGATGCATTGCCACCACTCATCTCCGTCATCTGTGTGTCAGTGCCTCGGCCAATGCTGGAAGAGAGGGAAGAGATGTTAACCTAAGTGCCACACTCACGTACTGAAGGTTACAAAGTCACACCTTTCCTTACAGTCGATTGACATGTAGCACCCATCCTGCACACAAACCACCCCTACCAGCCATCCTCACATCATAGAACCGTGGGTGTCTGTGAAACATGTACATCATACAAACAGGGCAAGTGCATGCAGACCACCACACATGTCATGCCATGGGTGGGACCACAGACCTCAACGGCATGTCCTGGAACCCTCAAATACAAATCAACTGGTATGTCCACCTGGCGGACATGGATGCTAACGCTCAGTGCGCTAAGGGCACCAACATGCAATTAATGCAAAACATACGCACCACGGATGTCACTACTGTGTCTGAGCAGGAATACATGCATGCACTCACAAGTTACAGACACATACAGGCTGCTTACCGCTAGTTTGCTGTTGATCCCCTCTCAGCCGGGCGGACAGGTCAGGATGCGTCACAGCAATTATATGGTGCATTAGAGGGGTCATGGTGCGTCGGGCAAGGCGGCTTGATCTTGGAATAATCCCCAGTGTCATCTCCGCAATATTCTTGCTGAGCCCCAGTGGACAGTTTGACATTCACAAATATCGTAGAAACACTTATCTTCATGCAGCCATGCTCAGTACAACACATGTGAAGGTCCACAGCACACCGCCAAGCTTGCAGAAGCCAGGAGTCAGTGACCACCTCATGCCCACCAACATGTTACCCACTGCACTTACCACCTGTCCGGGGGCACCGTAGAGCCGTTCATAGTGGCTGAGCACACCGTCCACAAGAACATCCAGCTCCGCTGCGGTGAAGGGATGAGACCGGATCTCTCGCACTCTCTGCATGGCAAGGTCCAGAACTGTGGCACAACAGCAGCAGTTGTTGGATAGCTCAGGAGCAGCAGGTCGAGGTGACGGTCGCAGGCAGCAGTTGTTGGATAGCTCAGGAGCAGAGGGTCGAGGTGACAGTCGCAGGCAGCAGTTGTTGGATAGCTCAGGAGCAGCAGGTCGAGGTGACGGTCGCAGGCAGCAGTGGCTGGAAGCAGTGAATGTGTGCAGAAGATTTTCACACATATATAGGGCCCTGAGTTCATATCTGTGGCACACGTCTGCAGCAATTGGTTTTCCTTGGATGCATCATTCAAAAAGAGCCAATGACTCGCCCTGGTGTGGCGGTGCACGGCTTTCGCTATTTTTGAATGCGCTTACGCGCCCCGCGTAACCTGTTTCCATTGGCTACATGTGCACGGACCGTCACGGTCACACACCGGCAACCGCATGTGCGTGCTACCGCGACGGTGCATCATTTGAAAATATTCACTCACTGGCGATGCTATGGCGGTGCATGCATTCCGCGCGGGCGGTGCAGGCTAACACATACATTTGAATATGCAATTTAAAATGGCAGTTGATAACCCCCCTTACAGTCACATTGCGTCACCCACCGCCGGTCCTGGCCGGAGACCCACCACCAGTCCTGGCCGGTCACTCACCGCCAGACCTGGCCGGACACCCACCGCCGGGTGCAGGCCGGTCACCCACCGCCAGTCCTGGCCGGTCACACACCGCCAGTCCTGGCCGGTCACACACCGCCAGCAGCCGGCGGTGGGTGACCGGCCAGGACTGGCGGTGGGTGACCGGCCAGGACCGGCGGGCAGCGGTGGGTGCAGCAATTTGACAGTAAGGGGGGATATCAACTGTCATTTTGAATTGCATTTCAAATGTATGTGTTAGTTTCAAATGATGCACTGTCGCGGTAGTGCGCACATGCGTTTTGCGGGGTGTGACCGGGATGGTCCTTGACCATACAGCATATGTCATGCTTAATTGCTGTGTCAACAATCATCTTCTGTGTTGGTGGAAGGCGTCCCCAGATGGTGTATGTACACACACTGCAAGAATAATGATGTCAAGTCAATGGACCGTGTCCACGTGTGACATTCATGTCCATTTGTTGCATGTGTGCTCATACTGTTGACCTTGCCAGTGGTTAACAAAGGCTAGTGATGTGCACCCAAGTTGTGTCAGATGTGCATGGCGACGTGTTGATGTCTTGGTTTTGCGGACACACGTTTCCATTTGTACACATCTACACAGTACATCAAGGGTGTGTACCCACATTCATAAGCTGTTGTGAGTGTGTGGTTTGTGTGTGCAAGTAACAATGATGTGGGTGTACATGCATTCTGTGTATGCGTGTCTGTTGTTGTGTGCCCATGCATGTCATGTGAGGAGGCCCAGCATTGTAGGTGTGGTCATGGGTGCATGAAGACAAGGAGGGTGTGTTCCATGTTCATGTTGTGTGTGCACGTACATGTGTGTCTGTGAGGACGCTTGTCCACATATGGGCCCTCAGTCATGTGTTGTTGCCAGATATTTCAACATGTGTGCACGTTACATTGGACATGTTTGCACACAGGATGTTGTTTGTGGTTGAACATTGTGTGTGTAGTTAGCTGTATTGTCTTATATATTGGTCACGTTACACATATAATCACTGTCTGCAACATGTATTATTTGCATTGTGTTGGTCAAGATGTGATAGTGTGGCACAGCTATGCGTTGCTGGTCAATTGACATCTACTACCATCTACTCCCACACAGGAGGGCTCCAAATGTGCATCGACCATACACTGTGCTGGAGGACATGGTTAACGAGGAGGTGATCCGCAAATTCCGGCTTGATCGACGTAGATTGCAGGAGCTTGTAACACAATTGTCACATCATCTGCAGCCACCCAGGACATATCCAGCAGCTATAACACCCACAGCAAAGGTGATGGCGGCACTTCACTTCTTTGCAACTGGCACTTTCCAGTACACAGTTGGTCATGCCGGGGGGATGTCACAATCCATGTTCAGCATAGTACTGCGGGATGTTATGAATGCCATGATGCTTTACAAGGATGATTACATCCATTCTCCACGTCCGGCAGAGTTGGCAGCAGTCAAAGGGGACTTCTATGCCCTGGCCCAGATAACACACGTAGTGGGTTCCATTGAAGGAACACATATTGGTCTCATTCCACCCCAGGCACGTGAACCTGTATATAGGAATCGAAAGCACTACCTTTCGATCAACATGCAAGTGGTGTGCCTGGCTGACAACATCATCTCCCATGTGTGTGCCAGATTTCCCGGGTCCACCCATGACTCCCACATCCTGCGGAGCAGCATTGTCCCCCAACTGATGGCTAATCTGCGTCCACAACGTGCGTGGCTTGTAGGTGAGTGTGCTGTGAGGACAATTGTGTTGTATGTGTGGCATGGTGTTCCCACCCATCCTGGTAATGATATTTGTGTCTGTCACCCCCCACCTAGGCGACTCTGCGTACCCAAACCCGACGTGGCTGCTGAGCCCCATACGGAATCCTACTAGCCCTGGTGAAATGCATTATAATGATGCCCATGGGAGGACACGTCGAGTGATAGAACGTACTTTTGGACTGCTCAAGTCTAGGTTTCGCCGCCTTGATAAAACTGGAGGGGCCCTGCCATACTTACCAGGCAATGTATGCCAAATCGTGATTACCTGCTGCATGCTCCACAACCTAACATTGAACTGATCATGGACCCTGAAGACCAACAGGTTGCTCCGCCTCCCATCCCACCTATGTCCACTGATGAGGATAGTGGGCAGGAAGAAGGTGTGGACGAGAGGAGTCAGCTCATTGATCGCTATTTTCCTTGAATGTGAGTAGCTACCTCTTGTGCAGATAGACAATGCGTGATGGATGTTTGCTGGTGATGTGTGGGTGTGGTGTGTCTATGCTGCCTGTTCTGGTATGTTCTGTTTGCAGATATGTGTGTGTGAGATGTTGTACATGCAATGCTCCCTGATGTGTGTCCTGTGATCCACTTAATTGGTGATGAGTGTGGTTTGTGGGATGTTGCAGTACAGTGTGTTGTGATGGTTGTGAATCACTTTCCTGACCTGTGCTTGTTGTTCTCTCATTATCCCTAGGTCATTCCCACAGAGGCATGATTCTCCAGAACATTGATCCCTGCACCTGGTAATGGCAATTTATTAGACAAACATGTGATTAAAACATGGAGGTCACACAGCATAGAGTGTTAACATGGTGTTTATTTACAGGTTGTGGATTGATGTTGGTGCATATTTACAAGTAGGTGTTGGGGGAAGTGAGAGTTGAAGGTCATGGCAGATGAAAACACCATGGGGACACCACATTGTGTGATTTCCACCTAGTCCAACAGACATGTTCCAATGCTTGGCATTGTGGGGCAGGATAGTTGACAGGGTGAATGGCAGGCTCAAGGAAGGGTGAAGTCAGTGGCGGCCCCTCTTCGAGCGGGTAGATGGTGCACTTCCACTGCTCTCAGCTGCATCCAGCCTCCGACGGCCCCTCCGTCTTGGAACCGTAGCGGAGCCAGCCGTGGGGGCAGGTTGGTCAGGGTCCACCTCCTTGTCCGTGGCCACAGGTGATGGTGGCGGTGGTGTTGGTGACCTGTCCCGCTGAGCACTTGGATGAAGGGGTGGTGGTGTGGCGCAGGACAACCACTCCCTCCACAGAGCAGTTTGCTGGCCCATGAGGGCCACAATTTGGCAAATCCGAGTGTTGATTGGCCGCAACAGCTGGCTGCTCTCTTTCGAGTCTTGGTGGGCCCGATCGGACTGGGCCTGCGACCGCTCATAGGAGGCATTGGCTCTGGTGATGGCTTCCAGGGTCTCGGCCCCAGGATGGGGTGGGTCTCCTTCCCGACCTCGCCTAGCAACTACCCTCCTGGTTGTGAGCTGTGGCCTCACCTGTGTCCTCTCCCGCCCACTCTCCCTGCTAGCCTGGGATGTCGATGGCCCATCATCGGGCGATGGGTCAGGCAGGGTGGCACAGGCAGGAGTGGTGGTGGTGGTGGCTGCACAGCTCACAATGGCAGGTGTTGGTGTAGTGACACAGGCCAAGGTGGTGGATGCCGGGATGTCCTGGGAGCCTGATGGGCCTGGGAGTCTGCTTGTGCCAGCATCGTCCTCTGCCCCCGAGCTGTCAATGGGATCGTCCCCAGAGAGTACTGTCTGTGAGGGGGGTGACTGGTGCTGGCGGTTGCTGCTTTCGCCGGTCAAGTTGCGATCACCTGAGGGACAAGATTTTCACAATTAATGCTGTGGACATGACATGTTTTTGGTAGCAACATTACAAATCACATGGAATCAGGACATGGTTGTTGTTGTCATCATGTTGTTGTGGTTGACAGTACAGGGCAATATGGTGGCGTGGAGTTGGGAAGGCAATACTTGGATATGTGTGGTCCTGTCCTGTTATTGGATGTTCCCCCTGAGAAGATGTCTAGCTACCTGTCAGTTTGCAGGAGGAGATGCACTGGTCACCAAATGGTGGGAGGACTCAATCTTGCTCTGGGGTGAAACATGGATGCTGGTCTCTCACACCCCCACCCCCTCCACCCTCCCTGTAGACATGGGGGCCTGTTGGGAGTTGTAGTGCTGGTCTCTAACACCCCCCACCCCCCACCACCCTCCCTGTAGACATGGTGGCCTGTTGGGAGTTGTAGTGCTGGTCTCTGACACACCCCACCCACCTCTTTCATACCCCCCACCCACCATCACCATCCCTGTAGACATGGGGGCCTGTTGGGAGTTGTAGTGCTGGACCCACCCCCACCCTCCCTGTGGACATGGGGGCCTGTTGGGAGTTGTAGTGCTGGACCCACCACCACCATCCCTGTAGACATGGGGGCCTGTTGGGAGTTGTAGTGCTGGTCTCTGACACACCCCACCCACCTCTCTCACACCCCCACCCACCACCACCATCCCTGTAGACATGGGGGCCTGTTGGGAGTTGGAGTGCTGGTCTCTAACGCCCCCCAGCCACCACCACCCTCCCTGTAGACATGGGGGCCTGTTGGGAGTTGTAGTGCTGGTCTCTGACACACCCCACCAACCTCTCTCACACCCCCCACCCACCACCACCATCCCTGTAGACATGGGGGCCTGTTGGGAGTTGTAGTGCTGGTCTCTGACACACCCCACCCACCTCTCTCACACCCCCACCCACCACCACCATTCCTGTAGACATGGGGGCCTGTTGGGAGTTGTAGTGCTGGTCTATGACCCACCCACCCACCTCTCTCACACACCCCACCCACCACCACCATCCCTGTGGACATGGGGGCCTGTTGGGAGTTGGAGTGCTGGTCTCTAACACCCCCCACCCACCACCACCCTCCCTGAAGACATGGGGGCCTGTTGGGAGTTGTAGTCCTGGTCTCTGACACACCCCACCCACCTCTCTCACACCCCCCACCCACCACCACCATCCCTGTAGACATGGGGGCCTGTTGGGAGTTGTGGTGCTGGCTGCTATGACAACATGCAAGGCTGGGAACGTAGGAGGCAACATTTGTGTTTGGTCATGGTGGGTGCATTTGAGCCCAGGACTTCACATTTGGGTGACTATGTGGCACACATGCATGGATTGGAGCCAGGTAGATGTGTGTTGGCAGTTGTGCAAGGCAGACCATGGCAGTGTGATAGTGGTCATTGGTTTGTACTTACCAGCCTCTAGTCCCTCCTCGATTCCTTCCAGGCTCTCAGGGTGCATTATGCCCAGCACCTTCTCCTCCCATCCTGCAAATGGTATGGGCTCCGGGGGAGTGCCGCTGCCAGTGTGGTGTGCACGCAGTTGGTTCTTCGCCCTGATGCCTTTCACACTTACCTTGAGGTCGTGCCACCGCCTCTGGATCTCGTGTTTGGTGCATGGCACGGTCCCTGATGCATTGACTCTGGTCACTATCCTGTCCCACATGTTGTTTTTGGTTGCCAAGGTGGTCTGCTGGACTAGGGTGCCGAAAAGCTGTGGTTCGACACGGATGATTTCATCCAGCATTACCTTCAACTCACTGTCTGTGAACTTGGGATTTTTCTTTGGTGCCATATTGTGTGATGTGCAAGGTGGTGGTGTGGTGGGGTAGGGTGTGCAGGTGTGTGGTGTGTAGGGATGGCGTTGTGGGGGTTTGTGTGGTGGGTGTGTTTGTGTGCAGGTTATATGTGTGATGTTGTGTGGGTGATTTTGGTGCATTTGTCTGTGCTTGGGGGGGTGTCATTGGGGCTTGTAGTTGCTGGGGTTGGGTGTTTCAGGTGGTTGGGTGTCCTGTTTAGTGTATATTCTATTTACTTCCGTCTGCCATTTTGTAATCAGTTTGACGGCAGGGATGGTGTTTGTGTGGTCCTTCCGCAGTCATGGTCCGTTTGGCGATGCATTGTTTCCGCAGCGGTCGGGGACGGTGGTGAGTTCCGTTGGAATGGCGGCGTTATCCTAATCGCGCGGACGGACCCTCCGCAGGTATAGCGGCGGTTGGCCCTGTTCCCGCGGTCATGTTTGTCCGCGGCGGAGGGTGTTTCTTTGCTACCGTCCGCTTACGGCGGTCTTTGGTGTGGTCCGTCCGCCGCGGACGGTGTTTGATGTGATCCGTCCGCCGCGGTCGGAGTTTCTTGACATAAATATACTAATCACAACCGGTCGGGAGTGATGTTGACGCGACCATGGCGGACGGCACCCGTTTCAGTCCGCCATCATAATAGGTCCCTTAGACGGAGGATCAAATTGCATTTTTTTTTTATTCTGGTGTAAAATAACTCATAAATCAATATTAAGTAGATTAAACTTAAATGTCATGTGCAGGGTAAAATGTAATCCATAAAATATTGTTCACGAGAAAAAAAATAGTAATCATTGAAACTGAGCAGAAGTCACAAAAATCATTAAGCAAACAAAAGTTGAAATTGAATAAGATAACAAAAAGATTGGAGCATAAATAATGGTAAATAACAGTTTCCAAACCTATTTTGCCGAATTTTGCATGGGACAGCAATGTCTCTTCTTCAGCGCTCGTCAGCCCGATGAAAATGTGGTTGTCACGGCAACCGGAGAAACAAAATGGCTTCCACGTACGCGTGGTTACGTTATACTTGACGTGAGGCCATAGATACTTAGATGGGCTAGAGCGATAATGCAATAGAGGAAAACGCTTGTCACCACATACACTCAGCGCTGGAACGATGAAGAGAGCATTCTCTCAGGAAACCCGTTAACACGCTTGCTCAGCTCTTCGAAAGAAAACAAAGCGCGAGTCAGGTTAACAAAAGCGCTCGCGAGTTGGAGCGTTTTGGTTCTTCTTGGTCCCAAAAAGGAAGCTAAAGGTCAACAATACAGTGCAAAGTGTTACCTTTGTGAAGAATCAGTAGAGTTCCGTTTGAAGCTTGACAGTGAATTACATCGGCAAATAGGATTTGATATATAAAAAAACAAAATAAATCCAGGGAACAAGAAACGAAAAATGAATGTACTCTAAATAGGTTAAAATGTATTGCAAATTAGGCAGCTAGTAAAACAATTGGTCCAAAATAAAAAAAATTCAATGTTCAATGTAGTGTAGTCAAATTAAATCCAATGTAGGTCCAATAAAATGGTCGCTCCTGTGCTCCTCGCAATCTTGATAGCAGACCAAAGTACCTCGTCGCCAATTTTTGTAGAAAATAAATCCAGAAATTACAACAATAAGTAGACTTTTTTGAAGAGGAACACAGTATCACATCTGCTCCCAACAGCATCTAGTCAACTCCTGTCTTTGGAACATAGAACATAACAATTGCATAGCAACAGAGATTTCAATGGTAAACTTCAGGCAGAAACAATATTAAAGTGACAGTACTATAAAGCTAATTTACTATATGCAACAGCATCATCTACATTAGCGACTCAATCTGAATTGTGAACACTACTGTCTGCATTGTTAATTGAAGGCAGTACTCACACACACAACCATCAATACTTTTTCTCACTCCCTCTTTACAAAATACAACAACAAAAATTACATAAAATTCTACAATAAATAAATCAAAACAATTCGAATTGGGATGTCATCTGTCCACAGTCTACTCTATTCACTGTTCCTTTCGACTTGCAAGATGAATGTAGTCATTGTACTAAACCTATATCTCATCTAAAAAAACTTCTTCGACCAAGTATACTATAGTCTAATACCCCGTACCAGGCTATACCAGCTGTTAAAGGCACTCTCCAGTATCAAAGGCCCAAGCTGAAGGCGAGGGCCTTTAACAAGGGAGAGGCACTTTATTAGCCACTATAGCCCAGCTACAAAGGGCTATAAGGCTATTTGTACTTTCTGCCACTAGAGGATAGAATGTTCTAACAAATAAAGCAAAGTGGTGCAGACAGTACGCAGTGGAGCAATGTCTTTTCCTACAGGACTACCTCATCTACAATAACATCCACAATAACAACGCAATCTCAATTGTGAACACTGCTGTCTGCAGTGTAGGCCACAGTGAGCAGTCAGCAAGGGCCCACAGCCACATGGCATTGACTTGAGCGCTACAGTTTGCAATAAAGGAAGCAAAAAAAGCGTGTTCAAAGCCTGCAATGATACGTATGAGTGGTGCAGACAGAGCACACTGGAGCAATGTTTTTTCCTACAGAACTGCATCATCAACAATACCGACTCAATTGCAAATGTGAATACTGAATTCTGCAGTACAGGCCAGAGAGAGTGTTCAGCAAGGGCCCACAGCCACGTGTCATTGACTTGAGCTCTACAGTTTGCAATACACAAAGCAAACAAAACAGGTGCGGAGCCTGCAATGAAGCGTATAAGTGGTGCAGACAGAGCAAACTACAACAATCTCTTCTCTTACAGGACTGCATCATCTACAATAGCGACTCAATCTGAATTTTGAGCACTACTGTCTGCGTTGTTAATTGAAGGCAGTACTCACACACACACAACCATCAATACTTTTTCTCACTCCCTCTTTACAAAATACAACAACATAAATTACATAAAACTCTACAATAAATAAATAAAAACAATTCGAATTGGGATTTTATCTGTCCACAGTCTACTCTATTCACTGTTCCTTTCCACTTGCAAGATGAATTTAGTAACTGTACTAAACCTATAACTCATCTAAAAAAACTTCTTCAACCAAGTATACTATAGTCTTATACCCCGCTGTACCAGGCTCCACCGGCTATTAAAGGCCCTCTCCAGTATTAAAGGTACAAGCTGAAGGCGAGGGACTTTAACAAGGGAGAGGGGCTTTATTAGCCACTATAGCCCAGCTACAAAGGGCTTCACGGCTATTTGTACATTCTGCCGCTAGAGGATAGAATGTTCAAACAAATAAAGCAAAGCCTTAAGAGAGCCCAAGGGGATTGGAATCCCTTCAGGCTCCCTGAAGCATTTGTTCACAGCCAGAGCTGTGAACAAAAAAACTTTGCAATATTTCAACTCCAGGCTTATACAAGACACATTATAAGAACGGAGCTACTTCATTGTTTTCAATGGAGTTCCCAACATTCCAATGTTCTAATAAAACAATATTGTGTATTTGTCAATAGACCTTCTAATTACTTAACTACTGGATTCTGTAATTAAACAATCACCACTGAATCAAAATTGTGAACCCTGCAAACCGCAGTCTAGAACAGATGCAGTGGTCATTAACACCTCACAGCCACATACTGTTCGATTAAAAAGCACGGAGTTGGTTGCACCGGATCACAGACGGTACACAGAAATCATCACAAACTTTAACTTATGACATCCTCAAGCATTCAATCAAGACCCCATTTCACTGTTTGCACCCGCTGTACCACAGTACACTCCACCGACTACTGTGAACCAAGCCCAATAATCATGTGCAGCAGTTAGCTATGGATGCACAGAGTGTGATGCACCTCAACACACGAACTTCTGAGATAAGCAAGCAGCAGGTAATATTGGACATCATCCATTGTGGGATCAAGACACCGTTCCACTGTTGGGACCTAGAGTTGGTTGCAGCTGGTCGAACAGACTACCTTCATCTCCATTATACAAAGAGTTCACAAAAGATTTAAGAGGTGCACTCAATGGTGTGATTAACAAGAAAAGTTCATAGAATTTATAAGTCTTCTGTTCTTTCTTTATTGATTTCTTTTTTTCTTTCTTTTTTGAATCAAGAGGCACAGCCAACGCGTTTCATTCCCTTACGTGCCTTGGGAATTTCGTCAGGGCTAAGATAACATTATCTCAATCCGATAATTCGAAAGATATGGTGCATATTCACCGAAGGCGCAAGATAAGTGTACTGCCAGGGACCCAAGTATCCGGTACCTTAATTCTGAGTAATTCCGTGGAAGAAAGTCCAAATGTGTTTCTCCGTATATGGCGAATAGTAATGTTTGCCGAAAAAGCGAAAGGTTGCCCTTTCCCCCAGGGGTGGGGTTTGTCCTTAGCGCCAACAGTTCCTATGAATAAGGGTAAACTCGATAACGGGTGGTGTTTCTTCAAAATATCAAAGCGGTGTAAATCATCTGTTGTAGGACCTCTGATATGGTCCACGGCACCGTCTACTCCTCCATCCGTGTTCTGGAAGTAACGATCAGCAAACGCCTGCCATTCCTCAATTAGTTCATCTGATCGGTATCCCGATCAGATGAACTAATTGAGGAATGGCGGGCGTTTGCTGATTGCTATTCCCCATACACGGAGAAACACATTTGGACTTTCTTCCACGGAATTACTCAGAATTAAGGTACCGGATACTTGGGTCCCTGGCAGTACACTTATCTTGCGCCTTCGGTGAATATGCACCATATCTTTCAAATTATCGGATTGAGATAATGTTATCTTAGCCCTGACGAAATTCCCAAGGCACGTAAGGGAATGAAACGCGTTGGCTGTGCCTCTTGATTCAAAAAAGAAAGAAAAAAAGAAATCAATAAAGAAAGAACAGAAGACTTATAAATTCTATGAACTTTTCTTGTTAATCACACCATTGAGTGCACCTCTTAAATCTTTTGTGAACTCTTTGTATAACAGACATCCTTGGCAGCGGATGTGGAGAGTAGTTGCACCATAACAAATTTATGAAACAGAGGAAGTTGATGTGCTAAACCCTAGTCTGCTGCTGTGTGCTTTGGTTTTAGTACCTTCATCTCCACTCTCATATGCAGTTCTAACATCATCCATTGTGGGATCAAGGCACTGTTCCACTATTGGGACCTACAACTCATTGCACCTGATTGAAGGGAGTACCTCCATCTCCACTCACAGATCCAGTTCTAACATCGTCCATTGTGGGATCAAGACACCGTTCCACAGTTGATACCTAGAGTTGATTGCAGCTGGTCGAAGGGCGAACCTCCAACTCCACTCTCAGATACAGTTCTAACATCGTCCATTGTGGGATCAAGACACCGTTGCACTGTTGGGACCTAGAGTTGGTTGCAGCTAGTAAAAGGGAGTACCTCCATCCCCAATCTCAGATACAGTTTTTTTTTGTTTTTTTATCCCCATCCTGTCAATTAACTTGTAGGTAATACTCCATTTCCCAATCTGAGGGCCGAATGAAAATAGAGTCTTTCCGCACAAGAAATAACTGCTTCCGCTCCTACCCCTCACATCTCACATATGAGGGGGAATGGGACCAACAACTATAATTGACCTAATCATTGGACCCCGTTCCTCTGACACCAGTCAACCAACAATACCCAAACCTTTTCCTGACTTCTAGGGTCACATGCTATATCTGATTGTCTGGTTCCTATGATATTATTTTTACACTCAGAGAAAAGAGGTGGGGCAGCCAATTTCCAGGCTTTACATATTTCTCGCCTTCCCAATAGAATAACATAAAAAAATTCATCTAGCGGCCCTTTTATCTAATGACAATACATTATCCTGGCATAAGCCAAAAAAACGAAGAAACTGTGTAATTTCTAGCTGAATTCCTGTAACATCCTTCAAAAAATCAACGATATCGAATCAAAATATAGTTATCACTGGGCAGTTTAAAACCATAAGGCAATCATTTGCCAGGAGATCCTTACACCTTAAACATACATATAGAGTTCCAAAAAAATGTTGTCAACTTCGCAGGGGTCCAATAAACCCGATAAAGAGTAAAAAGATGATTGCGCTTAAAATAGGCTGGTTTAACTACCTAACGCAGCAGTAAAAAGGAAGCCAACCAGGCCTCGCACAGATATATATTTTCTAATACATTTTGCCATAGCTTTTGGATATCATCCTTAATATTATCCTCTGCTTCGATTAACAATCGATACCACAAGGCTACTTCTTTGTTGATTTTCTCTGTCTTCATAGCCTTGATTAACCACATATCATCCTCATACTCTACCCACTCCTGTCTGGCCCACCACGCTGAAAGTTGATAATATTTAAATCGAGTTAATTCTCCTTGAGTACATAAAGACAAAGATTCCCATGTTATTAGATCATCACTCGATTTTAAGTCTCCCGAACAGAGAAAACCTGTCAGCTGCAATGGCAGGCTAAGCACATCCTCCAAACATTCTGGCATGCCTGGTGAACCCCAGATCTGGGAATAATCAGAATAATACGTAACTCCCAATTTATTTCTTATAAAGACCCAGTTTCTCACTGCCTTTAGCGAGATCTTAAGTCGAAACTTTTTTTTAAAAATTGGGTCCCTGGATTTAAACAATAATTTGCCCTGCTCATACCCCAGTTCACTTAACATTTCTCCATAGATACAACCCAATACAGAGTCATCTGGCTTGCTTAATAACATTCTGAAATTCTTAATATGAAAGACATGTGCATAAACGCATAAATCAGGTAGCGCCAGACCCCCCTTCTCCAACCTCCTCCTAAGCCTTTTCCATGAGATGCGAGCACCCTTTGATGCCCAAATAAAACTACCAATCTTGCCCTGCATCTTTACGAGCTCATTCTTTTGAAATGGAAGAGGTATAATATTAAAGACAAATGTTATCTTTGGAAGGATGATCATTTTGATCAAATTTACCATACCATATAAGTTAAGAGGAAGGTTTGCCAACCTATTCAGTAGTTTTCCCACCTCATGACTGATCTTTCTCCAGTTAACAATAGGAACGTCTACTAATTTTTGAGTAATTTGAAGACCCAAATATCGTATCAAGGGATTTAGTCCCAAGGGTCTCAGATATTTGATTCCACTCCATTACTTCTGTTTTGTCTCTGTTCACACTATAACCAGAGACGTTCCCAAAAATCTCAAGCCAGGAGATTAGGAATAGAGACTGCAGGATTGTTTGAGTATAAAATTAAATCGTCTGCATATAGTGCTAATTTAGCCTCCAAATTGTTGTATTTAAACAGGGAGATAGTTAGGTCTTGTCTAATTGATGCCGCCAATGGTTCAATGTAGATAATGAATAACAATGGAGACAACGGACACCCCTGTCTAGTTCATCGCAAAATCATAAACCACTAAATTAATTCCCCATTGACTAACACTCTAGCTCTAGGTGCTCTATAAATTACCTGAAGGGACTTTATTAAATTCTAAGGGAAACCAACATTGTCCAAGGTATGGCCAGTGGACTTGGTCAAACGCTTACTCAGCGTCAATTGCCACCATAGTTACTGGAAGGTTATGGCATTCTGCCAAATCTATTATTCCCAACATTATTCCAGTGAGCTCATTAAGCTGCCTTCACGGAATGAATCTCCTCTGATCAGTATGGATTATGTTTTTTATGATTTTGGCAACGCTAGTCGCCAATATCCCCATGAACACCTTATAGTCAGTGTTCAAAAGGGATATTGGCCTGTAAGATTTAGCTGCGAGCGGGTCCTTATTTTGTTTTAAGATTAAGACTATGGTAGCCTCGTCCCATGATGTCGAGGGATCATCCCCATCCCTCAATATACATTCAAAGAGTTCCATAAATACTAATATTAAGTTCTCCTCTAATAATAGGTATAGCTCTACCAGAAGGCCATCTGGGGCCGCCACCTTTCCTTTTGCCATCCTTCTTAGCTGTACCTGAATTTCTTCCTCCATTATTCCGGAAGCTTAAAAGGTGCTCTGATCATCACTGAAAGATGGAAGCTCAACACTTTCCAAAATTCCTTGATTTTTTCAGCCCCAGGTTCAATTTCCTCATTATATAATTTAGCCATATATCCCCGTACTTCCGCTCCAATTTCAGCATTAGTGACCAAAATCTGACCAGTGGAGCATTCCCTCAAACTACACATTTGATTTCGAACTCTATCTGTTTTAGCCTTCCAGGCTAAAAGCCTGCTACTCTTCTCCCTGTAAGAAAAGTTCTGAAGTTTGCTAACCTTCCATCTGCTTAATAAGATGTTATCCAGAACACTTTTAGATTCTGCTTGAAGACTCTCCAGCTCCTTGGTAAGGTGTGGAACCCTAAAAAAGGATTCTAGGGAGGCCCTTTGTAATTCCTGCTCTTTACTTTGAATATTCTCGAGAAGGACCTTCTCTCTCTTCCTATGGCTACGATTCTTCCCAATCATGATGGATATAATCTCTGCCCTTAAAAACACCTTAAAGGCATCCCAAATAACCTGTAACTTTGCAGACCCCCTATTAACCTGAAAAAACATTGTAGCTTCCTCTCGCAACTTTAATTTGACCACTTCATCAAGTAAGATCGTCTGATCTAATGTCCATCTCATAACTCCTCTCTTTCCTTGTAATCTCAAAGATAGTAGAACAGCAGAATGATCAGAGAGGGTAGCAGGCAAATGCTCAACCCTTTCAACTTCTCCATATAAACCCTGATCGATTAAAAAGTAGTCTATGGGGGAGTGATGACCGTATTTTTTGCTATAAAATGTATATCCCTTATCATTCCCTTTTTTAACTCTCCAAACATCCACTAAATTTAATTCATGCTTCAAGATTTTAAGTGCATGCATAGAGTTCAAAGAGGTGTTATAGATTGTCCTTGAGGTCCTATCTTACTCTGAACTTTGAACTAAATGAAAATCGCCTCCTATACCCACTGGAAGATTAACTAACAAGAGGGCAGCCTCCAATTTAATCAGAGAGTCTGGGTTATCCTGATTTGGCCCGTAATAGCTCACACATACCATTGCCCTATTCTGCATTTTAACATTAGCGATTACCCACCTCCCTGAAGGGTCCGTAGACTGACTTTCTAATTTAATACCGCTATTGGATCTTATAATAATGGCAACTCCTCTTGTGCTACCCCTCTGTTTTGAACTGACAATGTCCTGAACCCAAGACCATTTTATAAACATATTTAAACACTCCTTCTCTTCTAAATGGGTTTCCTGGAATAAAATAATATCAGCCACAGATTTTTTAAGAAACTCCATAATACAGGCCAATTTTTTCTTACATCTCACCCCATTCACATTACATGAGATGAGATTTACTAAGTTCTTACTCATTTATTAATTGGGAAAACTCAGACCCTCTCATCATAGACCAAAAGAATTTAACATATAGATATACACAACACGGCAGGTAGAAGACCCTTCTTTTTTTTCCCTTTTTTCCCAAATGCTCCCAACACCTTGTGCCCTTCCTCTCCTCCCCCCAGGGAACCCACCCCACCATCTCGTAGGGCGCAAGCGCCTTCGAGATACCCCTATGCTAATGAGGTGAGCCCGGAACCTAGATCTAAATTCTAGATATTTACATATTTACACAAATAAACACTGTTAATTTGACTTGCGCACTATAATGAATTGCCTCATTTAGTACAGATCACATATTTCTCTAATAGCTCTAATGGCTTAGCCCCTTATCCTGGCCTATCTCAGCTTATATCACACTGCTATAAATGTATCAAATTACATCTTCATAAGAAACTGAGGGAGGCACCCTACTCTGCTCCTCCCATATTGCTTAACAGGGCGTTCACTTCCTCTGGTTCCTGAAAATTATACATTTTGTTGTTCCACATAACTTTCAACATAGCGGGGAACTTCATATGCACTTGCGCTCCCTTAAGCCTCAATTCATTCATCTTTGAGCCTAACATCCACTGGCGCTCTGCTGTTTTTTTACCCATATCTGAACGGATTGAGCATGTACAATCCCTGTATGTAGATGATCTTTCTTTTAATGCACTAGTTAGAACAAGCTCCTTAATTGTATAGGTATGAAAAGCGTCAAAAATCTTCCTTGGGGCTTTCCTTCCCGGCTGCAACCTATATGGGTCTCAATGCACCCTCTGAAGTTCGTTCACACAATCAAACTCTGCTCTACCTGAGAGTAACTCCCCCAATAACCGAGTGACAAAACCCTTTAAGTCTGCCCCTTCAGCATTCTCTTCAATACCCAAAATAAGTATATTGTTTCTTCCAGCCTAAAGTTCAAGTCTTTCCATATCTAGCTGTAACTCCTTGTTCTCTTGTTTTACCTTCTCACTGAGATTAGAGGCAGTGGCCTCTCCCAAGACTTTCACCTCCTCTTCGAGAGTCTCAGTTTGCCTAGCCAAACCATCAATCTTCTGCTCCAGGATCTCCCCCCATCCTGAATTTCTCTCTGATTGTTTTCAGAAGTCACAAATTTGGCTAAAATCTCTACTCTAAAGCTAGCCAAAAAAGCCCCTAATTGACCACCAGGGACAACTATATTGCTTTCAGCTTGCATACGATGCGACTCAGCAACAAAAATGGCAGCAGCATCACTTACAACACAGTCAGAAGTAGACCCATTAGGCTGATTAGGCTCATTGACCTCTTTTTCCGGAGTAACCTGGGGTGTCTCCGCCAGACCCTCTTGACCCTCCATAAGGGGAGAAAAACGATTTTCCAACCTCAGTGGACCCCCCAACTGGTCAGAGTGACCGGCATTACAAGCTTTACCTGCAGAATTTGGTACAGTTTTATGAACTCCACATGTTCCTCGCTTTGCTTCCTCTGTCGATTGAGAGCCAGAAACCTGCTCCATTATCTTAAAATATGACCTTAAAGAGGGTGCTGGTTTAGAAGCTGTTTGATGTTCATTCGACCCACACTTTTTGATTGGCAATTTCTTAGTATTCTTCTTAAGCAGAATTTTTGGCATCACCACTCGAGGAGAATCACTTCCTTTCTCCTTAATACTGCCTTTCTTAATTTTTTCCAATTCAGACCAGAGTTGGTATCTACTCCTTACTGTCACAGATCTTCCACCTCTTATATTAAGACGCGTGTCTCCTTGATTAGATTTTGAATCATCAGATGATAAACAAACACGTGCAACTGCCTCTCTCTCCTTCCTAGCTGGATTTATAGAATGGCGTACCTCAAAATTTGCCCGGGAGATTGAGAGTCACTCTCCATCCAGCCCTCCTGATGCGAGAAGTATCCCTTAAGTCCAACTCTGTTCAAATTTAGCCAGAGTAAGGGGACATTATCTTTTCTTAGCTTCACTGGATGCACGGACTGTTCCTTCAACCTGGGCCCTCTGGATATCCCCAGGTTACAAGCTCCGGAATTACAAAATTTAATGTTACCAGCTTCTCTCTCTTAATGAGGATACCTCGCTTACCTGCGTACAGTGCTGTAAAACTGAGTTTCCTCTAGCACTCTGCCACCTGGCTCCACCACCCCAATGGAGCGGAGCCACGTCTCTCGGTGGCCGATGTAAGAAAGGGACCCATACAGCCTTACCTTACGATCCAGTGTACACCAGGGCCCCCGGATCGATTTTACCACACTGTCCAGAAGGCTGTGGAGACACTAACCAGATTAGGAACTTCCCACGGGTTTCCCTATCACGGCTGCAGAGCCGCCGATAAACTGTATCTCTTTGTATGAGGGTGACGGGTGAAAAAGTAACTGAGATTAAGAAAACATGGCGGCCGCTAGCTAGAGCGGTTTGCATGCTCCGATCAGCCTCCTGAAACTCGCACCACTGCGTTGCCGATTTTCAATGCTAAGCCGACAGTTTTGATCTGCGGAGAGACCCGATGATAGAGCGTGCTTGATTCCGAGTGAAATTGACGTCGTGGAAAAGCAGGATCCGGTGAATGTGTCTGCCGGCGGTACCTCTCTCTCCCGCCTCCGTCTCTGCCTTTCTTCAGTGCTGGAGACGGGCAGCCGTGGAGTTTAGGCGCGGCTTGGGGGTTCCACACCTCGATTACGATCAGCAGCAGAGGAGGAGGAGAGTCAGCGCCGAGGGGCACAGCATTGCACAGTTCTCCCTTTATTAGAGAAACATCGGAGGTAGAAACAGCCGGAGCAGCAGCTGACCCGGAGAAGCCAGAAGACCAGGGTGATTTTTCCTCAACTGAAAGTAAGGTGTTTGACTTGATTAGGGACGGGCTTAAGACAGGCAGTAATAAAAGTAAAGACCTGCAAGTAAGGATCACAAGGAGTAAGACCAGGAATCGAGGTAAGGAGTACAAGTTAGAAGAGAGCAAACTACCGTTCCCAGAGTGGTCCTTTGGGTTAGCTCAAAAGATAGGTCAGGATCTTAATATAAGGCTAGCTGAGACCAATGGGGGAGACTTTTTCTCTATGGGTTTTTTGAAAATTCTATGTCTAATAACTTTGGCGTTTGTGGACGGAATTGGCTGAAATTTTCAGGAAAATGGCACATTTTGTTTCTGAGCAGCCCTTGAAAATTTGGGGGGGGTTCGTCCAGTGGGGGCCGAGAAAAAAGGGGGGTCCCAAAACGTGTTTTTAACATTGAGTTTTCCATAGGGCGGTTGGCCTCACTTTTAGCCCGAACGGCTGAATGGATTTGCACGAAACATGGCAAAATTGTAGGGACTGGTAGCCCGATGTGCCTTTTGTAGGTCTCAATATATGTGCTCCAGTGGATTTTGAGAAATTAACGTTTAAAAAAAGATATATATCTGTAACAGCGGACCGGGCAGCGCACTGGTTCGCGGACTTTTCGCGCAACGGAGCTTTGTGAAGCGAAGCTGATTGGTTCTCCGGCGTCTGTCAACATTCCAAACAGTCCGTAGCGGCCGCCATCTTGTCTCTCGGTAGGATCGAGAGACAAGAGGAGGTCAAAACAAAGGGGGAAATAACTATAAGGGGGCATAGTAGATCCTCGCTGACCCCCTAGGTTTGATGTGGAGGTTTTAAAAGGGCCCCGCGGGGCAAAAAAAAATAATAATAATAATAATTGAACGGCTGAATGGATTTGCACGAAACTTGGCAAAATATTAGGGACTGGTAGCCCGATGTGCCTTTGCTAGGTCTCAATATATGTGCTCCAGTGGATTTTGAGAAATTAACGTTCAAAAAAAGATATATATCTGTAACAGCGCTCCGCTTCGCGTAACGGAGGTTTGCGAAGCTGATTGGTCATTCTGTCACTGGGCTATAGTTGGGCTACATCTGGCTGATATTTGGGCTACATTTGTTTTTTTGTGTGTCTGGCGGCCATCTTTGGGCTACATTGGGCTACATTGGGCTTCATTGGGCTACATTCGGCTAATTAGCAAATAGCTCATCGCAAACTAGGAATGGTAAAGAATCGCTATTTATTCCTTAAAGTTCGCTATTTAGGAAATGCAAATAACTTTGATGATACATATGGCGGTTCATCTCTAACAAGATAAGAAGCATAGGGATTCATTTATGATGACTGGCGCATCACCAGGGATGTGTTAGTCATTTTGTGCCGCTGTTCCGTCACCTATGGTGTGCTGCATTTACAATGCGGCGCATCATGGGGCAAAAACAGCACAGATGCGTGATGTATCTGTGCCGTAAAGGTGGCGCATTGCTGGAGTTGTATCGCAAGTGTGATGAAGCTCCAGCAAGGGTCGGGGGTGCCCCTGTCGCAGGGTTTCTGTTCTCACACAGAACTGTGGACAGAGGATTGGAACCTCGGCGAATGCATTGCTGGAGTTGTATCGCAAGTGTGATGAAGCTCCAGCAAGGGTCGGGGGTGCCCCTGTCGCAGGGTTTCTGTTCTCACACAGAACTGTGGACAGAGGATTGGAACCTCGGCGAATTAGGGTGTCCCAAAACTCACGTTAGTAATCAAAAACTCCTTAGCAAGCTAGGTACAGTGTCACATTGGATATAACAAACTCTCAATGTTTAGACAATCCAGAATATGAACTTATAGTACCTCAGGATACGTGGAACTCATGAACAGTCGGTCGTTATAGATTTCTTAGAAACCAGAACATGGAGTTAAGAAGAACAGATGTGTATTTGAAATGTTTATTTACTAATGCCGTCTTCTCAGGCGTAGTACCTTAGATAATAAAAGTACACATATTATCAGTAGCAAAATTACCAGCATAGTTACTAGTACATAAAAAGTGAATGGTGATAGTATGTTAACATGCTGTAAATGAATAAGAGTTAGCAACACTTATAAGCAGCCGCGGGCCGTGGAGGGAGTTACGGTGAGGCAGGGAGGCGGGGAGGGGGAGAAGCAGGGTGGAGAATACAAGTACACATATTATCAGTAGCAAAATTACCAGCATAGTTACTAGTACATAAAAAGCGAATGGTGACAGTATGTTAACATGCTGTAAATGAATAAGAGTTAGCAACACTTATAAGCAGCCGCGGGCCGTGGAGGGAGTTACGGTGGGGCAGGGAGGCGGGGAGGGGGAGGGGCAAGGTAGAGAGGGCTCCACCCTGCTTCTCCCCCTCCCCGCCTCCCTGCCCCATCGTAACTCCCTCCACGGCCCGCGGCTGCTTATATCTCACCCTCCCTAATACACATATTATATTATTTGCTAAGAAGGTCTCTTTGTGTTGGTTTAGGGCGTGCCCATACTTTAGTGTCTTAGATTTGAAGGAATCACATCAGCATACACCAGCTCTCTCTTCATGTGAACCGCATCAACTGTTGTGTATGTGTGTTCGGCAAAGCAATATAAAACCCGCCTCATGCCCAGAATTGGCAGAAGTTGCACTTATGTTATGAGTATGAAGTCGTGGAGATCAGACCTCATAACAATTCTGTATCGTGTTGTTCTTGAAACTTTAGCACTCGCTGTACAGATATAGTTTAACAAGTAAAGCAGATAGTAGACCAATAACATATTATTCTCATGTAAACCACGATGAACTACTAGGTGGAAAGCTAAAGCAACAACTAAGTGTCGTGTGCAGAAGTTGCAAAAAAGGAAAAATGGCGTTTAAACCGGTAATGAGCCCATGCTAACTTAACACGGTGTAAAGATATCCAGGACCTAGATGACACCTCCTCATGATCCGGAAACGAACTGAATAAGATAATAGAAGTGCCATCTCATGAGAGCAGATTGCAAGTTTATATGTGGACGGTCCGCAAGGTAAAGCATTAAAAACTAGGAAAATTTAATGCTAAAGAAAAATAAAACAGCCAAGTACTTTATCGAGTCTTAAGCCAATAGGCAAGGTAAATAATAAAAACTTGACAAATAAGTCAATGAATTGTCAATGAAATGCTAGTACTCAGCATATCAAACATGAAAAAGGTCTATGACATAACTGTGTATGCAAAATAAGCTGCAACAGCCTCCAATAGGAAGTCACCGTCTTCATCCGAAAACAGTTCAGCCATCCAATTTAAAAGCGGAAAAGAACATACGTGCTCTCCCAGCACCGGATCCTCTATCACCATCAGAGGACAGCTCGGTGGGTTTTCAAGAAAGCTCTGTTCCAAGAAAGACTGTGCTGCCGCCAGTAAATTCCAGGGACCAAGTAGTCCATGCATCAATGCCACAGCCATAATCCTTTCGCCAGGACAAACCAACTCGTGAGTAATGATAGGAGTCATCAGCTGATTAAAGTCGACGTCAGGAGAAACCGGTCCGCAGAGACACAAATCAATGGCCCAATCGAAATCACAGGTCAGGCAGTGAAATACAGGCTGGACACAGGTGAAGTAGGAGAACCGAAAAGATAATCCATATGCCGTGCTTAATATCGCCAACGGCATTGTGCCATAATATTCTAGCATGCGATTGCGGAACAGTGTCAGCAGCTGCAGGGTCGGAGGTTGCATAGGAGGGACATCCATATTTAAAAATGTAAAAAAGCACAAGAGCGTCCGCTGGTAATGCAAGTAAAAATGCCAATCTACGAACCAGAGTGCAGAAAATACAATGAAAGGAAGCAGGGATGACTCCAAAGATTTTCTCAAATGAAGTCACGAGACCACTGGTAACAACTTTAAAAAAGTGTGCCAGGGACTTTGTGGAGGATGCGTTAAAGATAGTCGGAAACATGTTGCTGAAATTGAAAGGCAAATCTTAATTGAAAAGGGTGTGCACCTCTGTATGGGTGTTCGCTATGTGAAGTACGAAAGTTTCACGGGCCGAACTCAAGGCCACCTCTCTCTGAGACAAAAGAGCTCTTATTCTTGCCATGCCGTTGAAACGTGTCCCAAGGTTGGTATTTGTGGCCAGATTGAAAACTCCCTATGTTCATGTGTGGGAGGAAATAGAACATTTCTGCAGCAAATAACCCGTTCACTTACTGTTACGATAAAAGGAATACTTTTAATTAACTCAGAACAATCTTCATTATTGAGCATCAAATAACTACCATTTTCCAACAACTTGAACGTGGGGATGATAGCAGGAACTGGCGTGCCTTGCAACACGCAAGCCATATTTGGTCGGTGTTTGTTGCATGAACCGTGTAACTGTATGTGCCTACACATTAGTGAATGATCTGGCGTCTCAGTGCATTCCTCTCCATTCAGATAAACTTCTTGATCATCTTTGAAACATCTGTATGTGTATGGAAGCGACCAGACCTCATGAAGAAAAGCACTACCTAAAGGTTCATAACGACCTATTGGTATATATTTCATACAATTTGAAAACTTATATAAAGCAAAAGGCAGCGTTATTAAACCGTGGATAAGGCATGTTGCCAAAAAACCCGCAATCCTCTGCTGATGATGTCACTGAGCATGTCATGAATGATGTAATATGTGACATCATCAGCAGTGGATTACGGGTAATGGTATCTCTAGTTTACTCCCTTATAGCTGTGTTTCTTTTAACATAAGTGTCTGTTTCCTTCCCTTATACTTACTGTTTTTGGTTCGCTTCCGGTTCGCGTACCAGCGAGCGAACTAGGAAGCGAACTAAGAGAAATAGAGGTTGGCACAATTCCAAATATTGTACCAATTTTTTAATAACGGGGAGGTAGTTCTGAAAAGAACTTTTTTTTTATTTTTCTGAACATTTTTTTACTGTTTTTGAATTTTTCGGAACAGTTTTATATTTTTTTGGGTTTTTCTTGGAGGGGGCAATGAAAACGATTCATTGTAAAGGGCTCAACAGGAGCAACAAAACAAAAAAAAGAAGTATTTATTATTTTGGGCGTTTCGGACAAACTTGCATATGATAGTCAATAGCTCTGTTGATCAGAGTGATGCTTTTTTCTCCGTAGGAAATGAATCCATCGCAAAATGCGCAGATGTGTTTTACATCACCAAATCTCATTTGTATATTTGGCACCATCTCCCTGCCCTCTGGTCCCGTTACTTCCGGTACAACAGATCTTCTGGCCATAATAGGGAGATTATCTAGGTCGTTCCGAAACTGTGCAGCACTGTAGTTGTTAGGATGCCACCTAGTCATATGGCGATGCATTGTGTAGTTTCCGAAACTGTATTTTTTGTCGGTCCCTCTGGACAGTCTATCTTGACATATAAGGCAAGTTACGTATCTTGCATTTACTTTTTTCTGACCTTTGGGAATTTTAAAAAATTGCCAAATGAAGTTTTCTTTCCGGTGAGACGTCCTGGGCTGCTCAGGCAAAAACTGCCTCTCTTCGTGCTCGTCCTCCTGTTCCTCTTCTTCTTCTTCTTGTTGAATTAGAACTTGAGCAGGTGGTCCACTCTTCCTTGGATGTGGTGGAGGTGGTGGGGAAGCACCAGCTTAAGCTACTAAAGAAGCCATTGCTCAGTGATCACAAAGGGTCTTTCTCTCACAATGATGAAAGTCAGAGTGAGGAAAGAAGGAGGGATTTTCATCATTTGGGAAAAACAAGAGTTCTCAACCAATCAAAAGTGTTCATTTTAGATTATATGACCTAG
Source organism: Lissotriton helveticus (assembly GCF_964261635.1). Classification (NCBI taxonomy): domain Eukaryota; kingdom Metazoa; phylum Chordata; class Amphibia; order Caudata; family Salamandridae; genus Lissotriton; species Lissotriton helveticus. The sequence continues at coordinate 856,817,483 of NC_136063.1, read as the reverse complement.
TCTTACATCATTAGGAAACCAAAAGTGAAATGAACCAATGAAAAGTGTTATTACCAAGTCACATGACTTGCTGTGTTTACGTTAAGCGCTTTGCAGGGCCTCCCGGTTTGCTTCCAGAAACCTGCGCTTTGCGACTCGCTTCGCGTACCAGTTCGCTAACGTAGCACGTCATATGACGTATCACGCGACAACGTGAAACGTCATGCGGACGGGAGGCGTCACGATGTTGTTTTCTAACGCGGCACTTGCGGTAAAGAAACGTTTACCGGCTCGCGGTCTATTTCGCGGCATCAAGGTCAGCTAACGGGAAGCTTCCCGATTCGCGAAGCGGGAACGAAGAAAAAAAAATATTAAAAAAAAAAATTATTCATAAACATATAAAATATATTTTTGGATTTAAAGAAGAATACATTTTACAGCTACAGATATTAGCTGTTAAAAAACCAATGAAATTCACAGAAAAAACCATAGGTTATAGACCATATATAGTTAGGAATTAGCATTTACAAAACCTTGAAAATTCACTGAAAAAACCATAGGTTATAGACCATATATAGTTAGGAATTAGCATTTAGAAAACCTTATTTTACTCACACAAAACCATTGAAATTCCATATATAGTTAGTTGCACTAACTATATATCGCGCACCCGCAATCCACTGCTGATGATGTCACATATTACATCATTCATGACATGGTCAGTGACATCACTGATGACATCACTGATGACATCTCAAATGACATCACTGATGACATCACTGATGACGTCTCATTTGGCATCATTCTTGTGCTAATACGATAAACTTCTTCAGACTCTAATATAACCTTAGATACACTCAGTGTATACAGACACTCACACACTGCCACTCATCCATGGAGTTACTCACACACCCAGTCAGTCATGCAAAGAAACAATCTCACCTCCATTTCTTCAACTATACAGTTATACACACCTTACTTATTGAAACATATACTAACACATATTTACTCTCTTATACAATCCCTGATACAAGTTCACAATGATCGATACAACCACTCACTCAGTGGCTCTCATGCACAGTTATTTATATATGCCAACTCTCACATGTACTGTGTTTTACATATGTACTTACTATGACATGTAGCATTGAGATATCCATTCACTCATCAATACACTCATGCACACAGTCAACTGCCCATGTAGCTGTTTCCACATGCACTCTTGAACTCATACACCTAGTGAATAAACTGCTCACACATCTATGCACAGAGTCACACACCTTCCAGCCACCCCCACACAAACTCAATCTCCCATAGAAATACTTGGGCAACCAATTAATAACACATATAGCCTCTCGTATAGCTAATGATCAACACATGCAGCAGTTTACATCACAACAGACATAATGATGCACAAATTAAGACAGTTTAGTCACTAACCCGTGCATTCAGTAAGACGCATTTAATCACTCACTCATACAGTCAATCACGCACCTACTAAAACCTTCATTCAGACACTTATACATCCACTCATTCTTCAATATGTAAAACATATTTAAACTTTACAGAAACACATAATCACTGGATGTTGTCATCAGTGATGTCATCAGTGATGTCACTGACCATGTCATGAATGATGTAATATGTGACATCATCAGCAGTGGATTGCGGGTGCGCGATATATAGTTAGTGCAACTAACTATATATGGAATTTCAATGGTTTTGTGTGAGTAAAATAAGGTTTTCTAAATGCTAATTCCTAACTATATATGGTCTATAACCTATGGTTTTTTCAGTGAATATATATATATATATATATATAAAATAAAAATATTTTTTAAAAAAGCTCAAAAGAATGAAGGTAGTGTCAAAACATCTTTCTCTGATACTATTAACGGACTATTTTGCGTCCATACTGGTCGTCAATAGCAGCTTCTTACGTCAAAACATAGCAACGGGGGTCGAAGGGTAAGGCTGTAGGTGGGCGTAAATCTGGCCAGACACCAGGCCAGAGTAAGTAAGGCTGGGTTTCCCAGGGGTTGGGGAGGGGGGGAAGAAAGGTTAATATAGCAAAAAATCCTCATCTGTCTGCCCCTTTTAAATCAGATTTATAACATGCCAAAATCAAGATGTCACCAAACAGGGCATAATAGAATGAAGGAGTTAGAGATAACATCTATAGCATGACATTTATTCATTATATGTCCTGTAATGTTAATGGTCTGCGTGTGAGAGGTAGACGAGATCGTATTCTACAATATCTGAGAGACTCTCAAGCGCAGATCATAGCTCTCCAGGAAACACATCTTCTTAAAACAGAGGCAACTACCCTACTTAAAAAACAGAGGTGGATTGATAAATTCTGTTCCACAGACCACAATGCTAACATCAGGGGGGTAATATTAATTTTTTTAAAATCCGCAAAAGCGCAAATCCTGGACTGCAAAGAAGACCACACAGGGAGATGGCTATTAGTGAAAGTCTCGCTGGATGGTCAGATCCGTACCTTAGTGGGTTACTACGGCCCCAACTCAGATGATCCCTCGCACTTGGATGCTGTCAGGAACCAACTAATATCAGTCCAGGATCCAGTGATCTGGATGGGGGACTTTAACATCGTTCTTAATCCCAGGCTGGATAAATCGTCAAAATCTAGAACTTGTAGCTCCGCCAAATCTAGGCAAACCCTTAATACAATTATGACACAACTTGGCTTGGCGGATTTGTGGAGAGAAAGAGTTGGTAACAAGTTAGGGGTGTCCTTTTGGAATAGTCGCTTCAAACACAAATCCAGAATTGACTATGCTCTTTTCAGCTACTGCGTAAGGGACACTCTGACAATCATAGATTATTTACCATCACACTTGTCAGACCACTCCGCATTAACATTCACTTTGAGATCTGAAAACATCATTAAACACCCATCATGGTCTTCCGACCGGACACTCTTGCTCGAAGATGAAGAGATTACATTTCTGGTAGCTAAGTCCTCAATATTTTTTTAATGTAAATAGGGACTCTGCAGGCTTAGCTGTTGTCTGGGAGACATTCAAGGCCTTTTTAAGAGGTCAGATTACTAACAGAGCGTCTTTTAGGCAAAAAATGTATAGAGAAAGGGTAGCTAGCCTAGAGCAAGACATGAAACTTTTAGAGTTAAAGATCGACCCGTCCTCAGGAACATCAGAGGAACAGGAAAAACTGACCAAGTTAAAATCACAACTGGAAAATACCCTACAGGAGAGAGTAAATAAAAGGTGGGAAGCGAGTACGATCTCTCAATTTGAATTCGGAGAAGCTGCAGGGAAAGTGTTAGCTTGGAAAATAAATTCTGACCAAGCCCTCAAATACAATAAAGAAATTAGGATAGAGGGAGAGGCTATGGTAAGATCCACTAACCTTGGTATAGGTAGAGCCATCTTTGAATTTTTTGAGGCGACCTATAGGGAAGATATTCCCAATGACCAGCAGGCAAGGGACAGATGGCTAGAAGCCATCACACTTCCAACCCTCTCAACAGCACAGAGCAAATCCTTAGAGATTGAGATAACAGAGGCTGAGGTGAAAAAAGCTATTCGTCAATCTAAAAAAGGGAAAGCGGCAGGTCCAGACGGTTTGCCGGGGGAGATTTATAGGTCATTGGAAAATGTCATAGCCCCCGTGCTGACGGCCTTATTTAATGGTATCCTCATAAAAGGAGATTTACCGCCTAAATCTTGGGGTGAGGCTACAATCGTACTTATCCCGAAACCAGGGAAATCTCCCCTTGAGTGCGGATCATATAGACCAATATCATTACTCAAAAATGATTATAAAAATTTTTCAACAAATATTTCAGCAAGATTGGCTTGTGTTATTGGTACTATAGTTCATTCAGATCTAAAAAGATTCATTAAAGAACGACAATTATCAAACTTAACACATGATTTGATAGGGGCCATAGACATCGCCACAGCCTTTTCCCTACCTTTAGCTACCCTAACCTTAGACGCAACTAAGGCTTTTGATAGAGTCAATTGGCTCTATCTAAATGACGTACTAAAAAAATTCAATTGTGGGGAGGGTTTTTGTAGAACTAAAAACCAGCTTTATGGTGACCCTTCGGCTAGGTTGTTGGTCAACGGGGTTTTGACGGATGCCTTTAATATAACCAGAGGTACAAGGCAGGGCTGCCCGCTTTCCCCCCTCCTCTTCAACCTATATATCAAACCATTTGCCCAGCTTTTGCGGGAGGAGGCTAACATTCCATCTTTTAGCTTTGGAGAATGGGAAAGGTGGGTAGCACTCTATGCAGATGACATCCTGGTTTTTACATCTGACCCAGTAAAGGCATTTCCAGTCGTCATTCAGCGGGCAGAAGCGTTTGGTCATATTTCGGGTTATGATATCAACTCGAGTAAAAGTGAAATAATGGCATGGAACCTATCAGATATTCAGCTTGGGGTAAATATCTCAACCTCCATGCGCTATCTTGGGATAAGAGTCACCCAAGAAGTGGGCAGCATTGGACAAACCAACTTGGACAGAATATACAGTGAGAGTAAAAGACTTTTAAAATCCTGGTCTCACTTGCCTCTTTCTATAATAGGTGGGGTAAATCTGGTCAAGATGTGTATTCTTCCAAAGTTCACATTCATTTTTAATGCTATCCCCATGGCATTTGATCTTAAAGCAATTGAAAAATGTCAGCGAGAAATTAACTCCTTCATTTGGAATTATAAATCCACTAGAATAGCATGGAAAAAGTTGAGGAGAAGAAGAGAGAAGGGTGGTCTAGCTCTACCGGATTTATTGTACTATGCGTGGGCCTTCCAGATGTCACACTCTAGGATGCTTTTAAAAATGCCATCTAATCTTCCTACTGGGTCAATGTACAGAGCTATGCTAATGGGGGCGAATCTAGCAGTAGACGGATTCATGTTCAAATTTGGGAGTCAGAAATTCTTTAAGAAAATTAAACTTAAAATTTTACAGTCATAGACCAAAGCCTGGTTTATCATCAGAAAAAGATCGGGGTTGTCTTACTATTTTAATTTCTCCCCATACTGGGATTCGCCTGGTTTACCACCATGTTTGAGAGATAGTCTGTCTTCCATAATAGAACAAGCAGGGATTACAAGATGGGGTCAGCTATTTAAGGAAGGATCATTAATAGCCTGGGATGAGTTATACGATCATGTTGGCCTTGGGCTTTCTAGATTCAAGTACATTCAACTGGAAAGCTGGGCGAGATCCCAGCGCCGCATAGACGCCAACCTTGGAAAGGCTAGCATACTGGAGCAACGGTTAGTGGAACGACCAATGGGAGGAAAATAAGTAGCCATATGGTATTGGCAGTTGTTGGAGGAAATTGATGGGGAGTTCCTCCTCCCAGATGAGTTATGGGGGGAGGTGACTGGCCTCCAATGCGAGGAGACGTGGCTAAACTCCTTCGCTCTTCTTCATAAAATCGTGAAACCATCATGGCTAAAACGAAATCATCTCTTCTCAGCTCATCGCGCATATATAACACCGTTGAAACTGTCTAAATTTCTCCCCGACAAAAAGTGCAATAAATGTAACTTTATCGGAGCATGTGATGTTCACATGTTCTTGGACTGCCCTGACATTGCCAGATTTTGGGAAGAAGTGAAGAATACCTTAAACTCTATTCTAAATGCATCCTTGTCAATAACTCTACCACTTGTCATTTTTGGGTTGGAAGATAACATCATTGGCAAAGCACGGTCCTTCCTCTTCTATGCAATTTTATTGGCCAGAAGGCAAATTTGCATACATTGGGTAGAGAAAACAGCCCCATCACATTCTGGGTGGCTTTCGTCTCTATATGAAACATCTAAAGCTGACCTCAATAGAACATGCAGTAAACGTAACTTGGCTTTCTGGGATCTGTTGGTCAAATGAAGATAGTATCCCGGGTTTTTTTTTTTCCCCGGGTCCTATGATTATGCCATGAACACTCCTTGGACCGGGTCTAGCCCAGTTACGATATTGGTCCTGCAGGTTGGAATATACCTAGATGGAGTCAGCGAAAGCACCTCTAGTTTTGGGACATCTCTGCCACCAATATAACAACTCACGTCCCTGCGCCCTGCGTCGTGCAAGGTGGTTGGAATTTCCCATATTGAGGGTAAGGCAAATGAGGACAGAAAAAAAAAAAGAAAAAGTAACTGAGAAATGTTAGCGGAGAAACAGCAGCGGAACACTTCTAAGCCTACAAGCCTACAACTTCATCATTCGCCTTTCAGGACCAAGGTTCTCCTCCTCCTCGCACAGGGTGTCTCCCGACGCGTCAGCCAGCTGCCATGTTCCCTCATAACTCTCATCTCAGATACAGTTCTAACATCTTCCATTGTGGTATCAAGACACTGTTACACTGTTGGGACCTAGAGTTGTTTGCACCTTATCGGAGAGGGTACACAGAAATCTTCACAAACTTTAACTTCTTACATCCTCAATCATAGAATTAAGACCCTGTTTCACTGTTTGGACCTGCTGTACCGCAGTGTATTCCAGCGATAGCAGTCAACTAAGCCCAATAACCATGTGCAGCAGTTAACTACTGAAGCACAGAGTCTGATGCACCTCAACAGAGGGAGTTCTGTGAAAAACCAGCAACAGGTAAAATCAGACATCGTCCATTGTGTGATCAACATACCGTTCCACTATTGTGACCTAGACTTTCTTACATCTAGTACCTTCATCTCCAGTCTCAGATGCAGTTCTAACATCATCCATTGTGGGATCAAGACACCGTTCCACTGTTGGGACCTACAGCTGGTTGCACCTCGTCGAAGGGACTACATCCATCTCCACTCTCAGATACAGTTCTAACATTATATAATATGGGCCCAAGACACCATTCCACAGTTGGGACCTAGAGTTCGTTGGTTCCCTACTGACTGTACTATCATGGTTGCATTCACTATCCACTTCACTCAATGGACCATCAGTGTATGTTGACATGTACTTGCCTGTGCTCTGCATACTCAACTGTGTACGGCACATCCCCTCAAGACTTTATATTATATACTTTTATAATCGATAATTACTTAACACCTTCGCACATACTTCGCTTCCATCTCTCCCAACATTCTGCATTGTGAGGCCGTGCCATGTTTAGTTTTTGTACATGGCTAACAAGGTTTCCTACAGTATGTAGTATCGTTGTGTCTGCGTGGTGCACATGTTGTTTTTCATGTGATTATATAAGATACCGCGTTTATTCACGAGCAGTGGTTTCTCCCATTTACATATCGCTGTCTTAAAGAGCATACAGAATTTTTTCTCACAGGTGAAAAGTGCGACCACAATGACAGTCATTCATTACTATCCAAGAATGTCCAACTACACGGCGCTTCTAAGCTTACAGCCCCCTACCTTGCGTCCTTTCTTAACCCCTACCGCGTTTTCCCGCTGTGCGCTGAAAAAAAAAATGGCTTGTTTATGACAAAGCCAGCTCGTCATCCGCGTAGCGCAGGTAACGCCCATGACGAGCTGGCTTTGTCATCAGCACTGAAGGGGTTAAAAACACGCAAACTCCCACAATCCGACTAACATTCACACAGCTTTCTAACGGCAGTTATCTGCTTCTCAATAACATGCCCTCCAACGGAATGTGAGCTGGCACACTGCATTTCGTTACTGTTTCAAACAGAGTAACTTCCTGTGGCAATGTATATTCCCACCCACACAAACTAACTCCCAAACTTCAACTTGGCCTTCAATTCTTAGTTTGAAAACAGATTTCAAGAAACAAACCAAACTAAAAGCGCTTTTTTTCAGAACAGTAGTCTCCCTCACTTCTGGAAAATAAATGTATCAACTGCAGATAACACAAACTTCAAGTAAAATACACTACCTTTTAAATATGAACCACCCATTACACTTTGTGAATCGTTACACAATTTACAACACATGTCACACTCAAGGTCTGGCACACTTTTTTAAGACGCTCTCCTACAGCCTTCTAACACACTTTCAAACTGTTCTTCCTTTAATAGCAGACTACATTCATTCTATCATCTCTGGAATAACAGGAACAGTGCCACAATTCTCGCTCTCTTTGCTGCCATCCTACTACTAATTCTACTTCTAGAAATGGCTACGCCCTCTGTGGTAACAACTATGTCCGACAGAGTATGCCTCCACACCAAGCTACATCAATACAGTGAAAAAACAGAAAAACTTTTTGGCTACCTGCCTCTATCTATTATTGGAGCTAGCTACAACATAACATTTATCTACACTTATGCAATATGCGTACAACCATCGTTTAATTGCAAAGGATGTATGACATTACAACGCATGCTTTTACCACGCATGCCTTTACAACGCAGTTTTTACAACGCATGCCATTACAACGCATAGCGATTTGGGGTGCTGGATAGTGAATAGTTTAATTTACTATTCCAACTCCAGTCCCCGTGGACAGTAGGGAAGGTGTTGGATAGTAAATTAAATCTATTCCCTATCCTAGAGCGCCCCAACGTAATGCTTTGTAATGGTTTGCGTTGTAAAAGTTGCGATGTAAAAGCACTGCGTGGTAAAAGTTGCATTGTAAAGGATGTTTCCCAATTGCAAAACTTGCCCATTCGATTGGCGAATGGATGTATGCCTTGCCAACATCCCAACAATCGTTCCCGATATCCAGCAGGCAATGCATTATCTTGAAAACCATTAACGGGATTGTTCTGGCAGTGGAGGAATGTCGAGCGCAATGCAAAAAGGAATCGCAGCTGAATGGGATTTCTGCACAGCTGCGAAAGATCTCCGGGAACGTGCGACCTTTCACAACATCGCAGATTGCCTGCCAATTCAAATTTCCGCTCCAACATTCAAGGAACATTACTGTCCCTTCAAAGATATGAATTGGATTGCTTCCCTTTTTGTAAGACCATGGCAACAATAGCCTCTTGGAACATTACGCATCTCAAGCCGCTGAAGAACTTCTGGACTAGAATCTCCAAGACTTGTAAGAAACTCATGTTGTTCTTGAATGGATTTCTTCCATTTTTTTTTACTTTTTCCTTTACTTTTTTTATAATACACTTCAATCCTACTACTTTCACATAACAACTTTCTAAGTATACTCAGACATTTGAACTCTATCTTGATTATTGCCCCTTACGTCTCCACTTTCACCAGGGATCGGTGATGTATGGCCTATGCAAATACGCTATTTACTTCTTAAATTAGCCTAAACCCAACACCCATTTTGAAACCCATCTATTCTTTGTGCACACGCCTCTCTGCCTCCCTGTTATTCACAAGCCCTTTCCCACAAATTTACTCAAAGTCAACTTCTGCTCAGAACCTCACAATAAAAAAGAAAAAAAACTGACTTTGTTTAGCATTTGGTTGGTACAGTGTAGTAATCATTATACAATGTATTCATCCATGTCTAAAAGCTATTGTGTAGGTCACATAGAACTCTAACATATAATGTGCAATTCACTGATGCAGGAGCTTCGATTTGACTACAGCAGAAGTGGTTGGAGTTTGTCTCAGCTCGATGCCTTAGCTCTCTACACAAGATTGTTTTTTTTAAACTGCTGAAGACAATAATGTATAGTTTCACTACAAAGTTACCGAATGTGCTTCTCAGAAGCGCAATGCTTGTATTCATCCTCAAAGTTACAATGTGAGTGGAACTAGTAACAATTCTGACATGTACCGCATTGAATCTACTGTACAACAGATTGCTGACTATCCTACTGTTGATTATTTTGTGTTACAAAAAAGCACTGCCAAGGTACCTAAAAGTTTGTTGATTACATTTTGCAATTTCTTTTTTCTTGTTTTTTTTCTTAAAGGATACATGTGGTAATCGTATCCTACCTTTATTTTCCTTTTAGAATGTAGAGTCATTCAAGTGTAATAGCTATTGTTTATGTCACATGCAACTGTAACATGTAATATACAATTCACTGATGCAAGAGCTTACGTTTGAATACAACAGAAGTGCTTCAACTTTGTATCAGCTGGATGCCCTAGCTCTTGCACCAGTGGGTCCAATGATGGCACTTTAATAAAGACACTTTCTATATAATTTCCAAACTCCATGCCTTTATTACACACACCCACTTTCTTAGACACACCTCATTTCACGATTTTTCTTCTGTGGCAGAAACCATTGATTTTGCATGAGTGAAATGTCCAGCTAACTATAACATGTGTGAAACCTATGTTTTTTTCAGTGAATTTCTAAGGTTTTTTAAATGCTAATTACTAACTATAACGTGGCTGAAACCTACGTTTTTTCGATGAATATATATATAAATATATATATGTATAAGCCAAGGTGTATTGAAGAATGAGTGGGTGTATAAATGTCTGATCGGATGATTTAGTAGGTGCGTGACTGACTGTCTAAGTGAGTGATTAAACATGGCTTACTGAATGCTTGAGTTAGTGACTAAACTGTGTGAATGTCTGTATCCGTCGGTCAGTTGGTGTGTAAGCGGCTGCCTGGGTTGGTGAGTAGCTACATGAGTGTCTATATGGGTCATTGATTGGTTGTCGGAGTATCTGTATGGGTGCCTGAGTGTCTGTGTGGGTGGGTGGGGAGTATGTGACTCTAGGCATAGATGTGTGAGTGGGTGATTCACTGGGTGTATGAGCTCAAGAATGTATCTGGGAAGGCCTGTATGGGTGGGTGAGTGTGTGTATGGGTGTGTTGGTGAGTGAATGGGTGTCTCAGTGGTACATGTGTGAGTAACTACATATCTGAAAGGCAGTATATGTGAATGTAGGAGTATATAAATGACTATATGTGAGAGTGAGTGATTGTCTGAGTGGCTCTATGGATGAGTGTGTGCTTCTATCAGTGATTGTATAAGAGTGTAAGTCTGTAGTATCTCTATGAATAAGTGAGGTGTTGTGTGTATGACTGCATAGGTAAGTATATGGTAGTGTGATTGATTCTTTTCATGACTGACTAGATGTGTGAGTAACTCTATGGGTGAGTGGCAGTGTGTGCGTGTCAGTATAGGTGTATGAGTGCATATGATAGTGCTGTATTGATGAGTGACTGCATGTATGAGTGACTGTTAGAAAAATTGGATTTCTGGTTGGCTGGGGCATGCGTCTAAGCCAGACAGAAACCACCACTCTAGTCAGGGCAAGGGAGTTACAAGCTGAAGCTAACCCCTGCTCATCCCCTTGGTAGCTTGGCACAAGCGGTCAGGCTTATCCCAGAGGCAATGTGTAAAGCGTTTGCGAAACACACAGCAGCGACACACTAGGCACATCATAAAAGAAACTCCACACAAGGTTATGTAAAAATAGCCTTTGCATTATCCATAAAACACATCCGAGCATAATCACTAGATATTACTTTACAAGGATTATATACATGACAGGGCCAATCGGGCCGCTGTCAGAACCATTAGAACACACAAATAGTGAAGCACACAACTAGTAACTACTGGTAAACTACTGTACTTAGCATAATCTCATTATGCATAAATCACATTAGGCATTCACATTAGGCATAAATCAGCAGTGCCTCAAAGTAACGCTGGTAAGGTATACACATTACCTTAGGGCCATGCCCCCACCAGAACACAAGGTGATCCCAGGCCACCTGGCCTTCCTCAGAGGCACATCTGGGGCTGTCCCATAATGCCCTTGTCCCACAAAGTCAGGGGTCTATGAGCATGTGGCGTTTGTCTGCCACCAGGCTGCCATTGCAGCAGGGTATGAGTCCCAACAGGCCGGTACCAAAAATGGGGGCGAGGGTGTAGCTCACCTGTGTCTCATTATGAGACCAACATGCCCCTCACATTGCAGCTGCCGTGATCTGGCGGTACAGCTGTGTAAATTGCACTAGGCACCAACAGAGCCTTGTGAGCGCCACTCACCGGGACTCCTCTTGGTAGGCAAGTAATAGGCACCCACAGTGTTACCTCTAAGCATGGGCGTAAAATCCGTTCCGCTCGCGGATTTTTCGGATTTTCGGCAAATTCGCAATCCGCGAACTCTCGCGAATTTGCTGAAAATCCGTGAATTCGCTTGCGGCTGATTTTTTGCTTGGTGATACAATATTGCGGCGCGCGGCGTGGTGCACGGCGTTCACTATCCGTCATTCAGCGTTTGCCGAGTTGTTTTTCTCGATCATATTTTGCGAGTGCTGCGCCATTTTGGATCTTGCTGCGGGATCCCGCGGGAGTTTGGCGCCCGCGAATACGTAATCGCGGCTTGCCACCTTGCACAGCACGCCTCGCGAGAGTTCGCAATTGCGAACACGTAGTTGCGGGGGAAAGGAACAATCTCGCACTCGCGAAATAGAGATTTAGCAATTCTGCACAAGAAATCCACCAGCAAACAGGATAAACCTTCAGAAAATGATGATGTTTATCAGAATCACTCCTCAGGTTGACATTTGCATGGCCTTTTTTTTGCAAGGAGTCCATTTTTGGGGGGGGGGAGGAAGGAAGTGCCCCAGGAGTCTCCAACTTCCTGTTCCTGTCCAGCAGGCTCCTCCCAGTGCTTTCTTCATGTGCTGGTCACTTTCATTTGGACCTTGACCTGGAAGGATTACTTTTTGTGGGTGCTGCTGGATATTTGGATTTGAGGCCTTTTTGACTTTCTTTGGATCACTTTTGGATTAGAAATCAACTTTCACAAGTAAGTTTGTTTGGGGCATTACAGTTGCTGCAACTACAATTTTGGAACTTTTTCAGAACATTAAATAAAATATATTGGGTAGCCACAGTATCCAGTAGGACCAGTGTTGGTTATGGGTGCATGATACAACTGTTTTGTTGAATTTAAACACCATTGAGGCCATGGATGGGCTGGGATTATGCTGATTTTTGTTGTTTTTGTCGTTTTTTGGGGGCTGCTGGTGGGGCCCTTTGCCCAGGGGTGGTGAGTGTTGCATGGGCCTAGTCTTTCTGTGGGGTGTCTTCTTGAATGTAAACACCATTGAGGCCATGGATGGGCTGGGATTGTGCTGATTTTTGTGTTTTTGTCGTTTTTTGGGGGCTGCTGGTGTGGCCTTTTGCCCAGGGGTAGTGGTGCTTGAACGGAGTGTGCCTGTGGTGTGGTCTCACTCTCTTTAATGTAAACATCCTGGATGGCATTGGATTGTGGTGATTTTTGGGTGTTTTTCTGTTTTTTTAGGGTGTACTGTTGATGTGGACTGGCCATGTGGGTGGTGGTGGTGGCCATCTTGAGTGCTGGCTGGTACAGGCAACATGTGCTTGGGGTGCAAGGGGCCATTTTGAAGAGAGGCAGTGTCTGAGGCCTGCACTTATTTAGCCTACTTTTCATCCATTATCCCCAGGGGTAGTGAGTGTTGCATGGGCCTAGTCTTTCTGTGGGTTTCTTCTTGAATTTAAACACCATTGAGGGCATGGATGGGCTAGGATTGTGCTGAATTTTGTGGTTTTTGTCGTTTTTTGGGGCTGCTGGTGGGGCCCTTTGCCCAGGGGTGGTGAGTGTTGCATGGGCCTAGTCTTTCTGTGGGGTGTCCTCTTGAATTTAAACACCATTGAGGCCATGGATGGGCTGTGATTGTGCTGTTTTTTGTGTTTTTTGTCGTTTTTTTGGGGCTGCTGGTGTGGCCTTTTGCCCAGGGGTAGTGGTCCGTGGACTGAGTGTGCCTGTGGGGTCTCACTCTCTTTAAGGTAAATATCCTGGATGGCATTGGATTGTGGTGATTTTTGGGTGTTTTTCTGTTTTTTTGGGTTGTACTGTTGATGTGGACTGGCCATGTGGGTGGTGGTGGCCATCTTGAGTGCTGGCTGGTACAGGCAACATGTGCTTGGGGTGCAAGGGGCCATTTTGAAGAGAGGCAGTGTCTGAGGCCTGCACTTATTTAGCCTACTTTTCATCCATTATCCCCAGGGGTAGTGAGTGTTGCATGGGCCTAGTCTTTCTGTGGGGTGTCTTCTTGAATTTAAACACCATTGAGGGCATGGATGGGCTAGGATTGTGCTGAATTTTGTGGTTTTTGTCGTTTTTTGGGGCTGCTGGTGGGGCCCTTTGCCCAGGGGTGGTGAGTGTTGCATGGGCCTAGTCTTTCTGTGGGGTGTCCTCTTGAATTTAAACACCATTGAGGCCATGGATGGGCTGGGATTGTGCTGTTTTTTGTGTTTTTTGTCGTTTTTTGGGGGCTGCTGGTGTGGCCTTTTGCCCAGGGGTAGTGGTGTATGGACTGAGTGTGCCTGTGGGGTCTCACTCTCTTTAATGTAAACTTCCTGGATGGCATTGGATTGTGGTGATTTTTGGGTGTTTTTCGGTTTTTTTGGGGTGTACTGTTGATGTGGACTGGCCATGTGGGTGGTGGTGGTGGCCATCTTGAGTGCTGGCTGGTACAGGCAACATGTGCTTGGGGTGCAAGGGGCCATTTTGAAGAGAGGCAGTGTCTGAGGCCTGCACTTATTTAGCCTACTTTTCATCCATTATCCCCAGGGGTAGTGAGTGTTGCATGGGCCTAGTCTTTCTGTGGGGTGTCTTCTTGAATTTAAACACCATTGAGGGCATGGATGGGCTAGGATTGTGCTGAATTGTGTGTTTTTTGTCGTTTTTTGGGGCTGCTGGTGGGGCCCTTTGCCCAGGGGTGGCGAGTGTTGCATGGGCCTAGTCTTTCTGTGGGGTGTCCTCTTGAATTTAAACACCATTGAGGCCATGGATGGGCTGGGATTGTGCTGTTTTTTGTGTTTTTTGTCGTTTTTTTGGGGCTGCTGGTGTGGCCTTTTGCCCAGGGGTAGTGGTGCATGGACTGAGTGTGCCTGTGGGGTCTCACTCTCTTTAATGTAAACATCCTGGATGGCATTGGATTGTGGTGATTTTTGGGTGTTTTTATGTTTTTTTGGGGTGTACTGTTGATGTGGACTGGCCATGTGGGTGGTGGTGGTGGCCATCTTGAGTGCTGGCTGGTACAGGCAACATGTGCTTGGGGTGCAAGGGGCCATTTTGAAGAGAGGCAGTGTCTGAGGCCTGCACTTATTTAGCCTACTTTTCATCCATTATCCCCAGGGGTAGTGAGTGTTGCATGGGCCTAGTCTTTCTGTGGGGTGTCTTCTTGAATTTAAACACCATTGAGGGCATGGATGGGCTAGGATTGTGCTGAATTTTGTGGTTTTTGTCGTTTTTTGGGGCTGCTGGTGGGGCCCTTTGCCCAGGGGTGGCGAGTGTTGCATGGGCCTAGTCTTTCTGTGGGATGTCCTCTTGAATTTAAACACCATTGAGGCCATGGATGGGCTTGGATTGTGCTGTTTTTTGTGTTTTTTTGTCATTTTTTTGGGGCTGCTGGTGTTGCCTTTTGCCCAGGGGTAGTGGTGCATGGACTGAGTGTGCCTGTGGGGTCTCACTCTCTTTAATGTAAACATCCTGGATGGCATTGGATTGTGGTGATTTGTGGGTGTTTTTATGTTTTTTTGGGGTGTACTGTTGATGTGGACTGGCCATGTGGGTGGTGGTGGTGGCCATCTTGAGTGCTGGCTGGTACAGGCAACATGTGCTTGGGGTGCAAGGGGCCATTTTGAAGAGAGGCAGTGTCTGAGGCCTGCACTTATTTAGCCTACTTTTCATCCATTATCCCCAGGGGTAGTGAGTGTTGCATGGGCCTAGTCTTTCTGTGGGGTGTCTTCTTGAATTTAAACACCATTGAGGGCATGGATGGGCTAGGATTGTGCTGAATTGTGTGTTTTTTGTCATTTTTTGGGGCTGCTGGTGGGGCCCTTTGCCCAGGGGTGGCGAGTGTTGCATGGGCCTAGTCTTTCTGTGGGGTGTCCTCTTGAATTTAAACACCATTGAGGCCATGGATGGGCTGGGATTGTGCTGTTTTTTGTGTTTTTTGTCGTTTTTTTGGGGCTGCTGGTGTGGCCTTTTGCCCAGGGGTAGTGGTGCATGGACTGAGTGTGCCTGTGGGGTCTCACTCTCTTTAATGTAAACATCCTGGATGGCATTGGATTGTGGTGATTTTTGGGTGTTTTTCGGTTTTTTTGGGGTGTACTGTTGATGTGGACTGGCCATGTGGGTGGTGGTGGTGGCCATCTTGAGTGCTGGCTGGTACAGGCAACATGTGCTTGGGGTGCAAGGGGCCATTTTGAAGAGAGGCAGTGTCTGAGGCCTGCACTTATTTAGCCTACTTTTCATCCATTATCCCCAGGGGTAGTGAGTGTTGCATGGGCCTAGTCTTTCTGTGGGGTGTCTTGAATGTAAACATCATGGATGGCATGGGATTGTGCTTATTTTTCTGTGTTTTTCCATTTTTTGGGGTGTATAACTGAACTGATGTTCCTCTGTCTTCCATTGCTTTTAGGTGCACAAGACTCTAGAGAACCACCAGTGCCAGGAAGAAGTCCTGCAGCGGTGTGTGTGTGCAGCATAACGTCACGCGACGTCACGTCTGGACACAGACAACTCTGCAACTCGTGCAACTGCTGCCTGCTGTTCTGAAGAAGATGGCCCCAAAAAAAGTTACCCGTAGCTCCTCTAGCAAGAAAGTTGCCAGTAAGGAGCAGAAGAAGCAAGTTACCAAGGAGACTGGTGTGCCGGCCGCCCCTTTTTTTGGGAGTAAAAAAAAAAGTATGCCTGCAGCAGCAGCGGGATCTGCTGGGGACCAAGCTGGGAGCAGCACCCCCGCTCCATTGGGCTCAGTGCCACCACCACCACCACGCCAACTTAAGTCCAAGCCCTTCAGTGCTGCAGAGGCACTTAGTCTAGTTGTTCAATCACCATCGACCAGTGATGTTGGCTCATCGCAAGAAAGTAGCAGCAATGTCCCTCAATCAACACAGGTTGTTGTAACTCATCTGACGAGTGTTGAACAACCACATGTGCAAGTACAAGCCCAAGTACATGTGGAAGGAGAGGCAGCGCAAGGAGATGCGCAAGCAGAGGTGCATGGAGGGTCATAAGTGCCCACAATAGTTGTTCCTCCCGAAGTAGGGGCACATCAGGAAATCGACAATCAAGGCGAGGTATCATTTGAGGAAGATACTCATCCTGATGATCATTCATTGTCTTCCACACCCCTAGCACCACTGCCGTCTGAGAGTGAGGCATACCATGATCTGACAAAGGTAGTTAAGCGTAAAAGGAAGCTCGTCCAAAGTCTCAGAGTTATAGAGTGTGATGATGAGGCTCAGCAAGAAGTGGCGGATACTGCTGCTGATGAAGACTCTGACAACGACGACCCAGTCATCATAAAGGTCACTGCAGCCCCAGCGGGCATGCAGCAAACAGACATTTTGACCCTAGCCCGAAAAGCTGCTGAGCGTGATGATGATGATGTTGTCGACGAGGAGGCAGTGGAAACACCACCACAATCATTGGAGTTAAGTAGTACACCAACTCGTACCGCTTCCATATTTCTTTCTGGCAAGAAGGGACCTCCATCCACCTCGACCTTAATTAGTGGCGGTGAAAGTGCACAACGTACAAAAGGTGGGCAATCCAGATCCTCCACTTCATCCGGCATTCGCAGCATGACCACCACCAGTTTCGCCGCCTCCTCCGGCCCCCACAGACACTTCAAGTCCCCAGTTTGGGACTTCTTTACTGTTTGCCCAAAAAGGGAAAAGTTCGCCATTTGTACCATTTGTAAGCTTGCAGTTAGTCGTGGTAAGCTTGGTACCAACTATGGGACTGGAGGCCAGAGAGGTCATCTTGAGAGACAGCACGCTGTCCAATGGTTTGCGCACCTAAAGGAGATCAAGGAAGCCCGAATTGGAAGTCAAGAAAACGTTGATGTTGCATCTGATGATGACGAGGAGGAAGAAGACGTGTCAAACACTTCACTTACACCCAGTACCCCTGTCAGCAGCACACCCCATGTGAGGCACACTAAGAGTGTTGGAGCGAGTGAGACACCAACGCGCAAAAGTTCACCACCGAGCATAATTGGGTCAACGAAGTCATTATCATCCCGTAAATGCTTGGTCCAGGGCAACATTAGAACCATGTTTTCTTCAGACGCGCCATATGAACGCAACCACCCACTGACGCGTCTGTATAACACTAAGCTGGCTAAAATGCTAGCTGTGGACCTTCTCCCTTTTTCTTTTGTAGAAGCGGTAGGTTTTCTAGAATTAGTGGCAACGCTCTGCCCTAAATGGAAGGTTCCTAGCCGGTTCTATTTTGCCAGAGTTGCGGTTCCAGCACTACATGAAGATGTGCTGGAGGCGATTGGGGCAGCTTTGCAGAAGAGTGCTGTTCACACAATACATCTGACAACAGACATGTGGACCAGTGGCGCAGGCGTTGATTACATGTGCATCACTGCACACTGGGTCTCTTTTTCAGGTGTTAAAGCAAAGCTAAACGCAGGTGTTGAACCGGACCAAGTTTTTAAAGCTGCTCGGAAACATGCAACACTAGCCATGTTTGGCTTGGAGAAAAGTCACACATCACAAAACATTTTGGACGAGTTTAACAAAAAGGTCTTTCACTGGCTGTCCCCAAAAAAACGCCGGATTGGTTATGTTTCCACGGATAATGGCGCCAATGTAGTTAAGGCCATGGCGCTGGGTGACTATCTCAGAGTGCCGTGTTTGGCGCACTGTATCAACCTGGTAGTTCAAAAATTCTTGAGTGATAAAGACAGTCCAGCGTGCGAGGTAATGGCCACCTGCCGCAAAATGTGCAACCATTTCAGCCATTCTTTTAAGGCCCGGAAGCATCTGAGGAGCCTGCTACTTGAACGTCGAATGCCAGTGAAAGCACTCATCCAGGAGGTGGCAACACGTTGGAACTCAACCTTCTACATGCTTGAGCGTCTGTATGAGCAGTATACGGTACTCGATCACTATTTCTTAAAAGAGGGTACAGCTCAGAAGGACCTGCGGATGGGTGCGGCGCAATGGGACATAGTTAAAAGCCTGACAGACATGCTTCGTCCTTTTGAGTTCTTCACGCGTGCAGTCAGCCAGGAGGACTGTAATTTGGGAAAAGCTATCCCATTGTTGTGCATGCTGGAGCACCAACTGAAGGCGGTGTCTTCTGAGTTAGAAAAAGATGAAAAAAACAAAGACCCTTTTCTTTTGTCGGAGAAATTATTAGAGCGCCTACGTGGTGATGAACGTCTTAAAAAGATCAACTCAGAACAGCATTACATTTGTGCTACTATTCTGGATCCACGCTACAAAGAGGCGCTGGCAGGCCAAGCATTCTTTCCTTTTGCTGATGAAGATGTTAAAAAGTACAAACGTTGGCTAGCCTGGTCAGCCAAGAGGTTTGAAAAAGAACGGCAGGATATTGAAGGAGAAGGCAGTACATCAGCATCAGCATCAGCAGGCCATCCCCAGTCAAAAGAATCCACTTCTGCACCTGTGGCTGTGGCACAAGTGACCTCTCAGCCGTTAAAGACACCGGCAACCGGATCATCTGCACCACACACAAGAGTAACAGTGGCTGCTGAAGAGGATTGGCTAACTTTGCTTGGGTATGGTTCTCGAAAAAAGGTCACAGGCACAGCAAAAAGTAAGCAAAGTGGAGGAACCGTTGAGGACCTTGAGTCGATGGTGCAGGACTATCTGAATGACTCAACAGAGGTCTTTCTTAATGATGAGCCATTGCAGTATTGGCATGGGAAAAAACAATTGTGGCCACAGCTCTCCAACCTGGCTATAAACTATTTGTCTTGCCCACTCGCAAGTGTGTCTTCTGAACGTGTTTTCAGTGCTGCTGGTGGCATTGTAACTCCCAAACGGAGCCGCCTCTCGCCCAAAAATGTGGAGAGGCCAACAATGATCAAGATGAATCAGCACCTCATACCACCAGATTACAAAGTACGAGAAAGCACGCCGCATGAAGACGAGGAGGACGGCAACGTAGATGAGGGGATTTGTTCTCTGTTCGCTGACGCTGACCTCATCCTGCCTGAATTCGCAGAGTATGATGACGAAATCTTCTTCTTATTCCCTGACACCGAGCCCTGAAAATGAGACAATGAATCAATAACTTTCTTTTTCGTCCTTATTCACTTTTATTCCTGTGTGTCTGTCTTTCGTTGTTTTGCACAGTTAATTTAATTCAAACTTTAATCACCTAATCCCAAAAACAAGCCCATCAGCAGAACTGTCTTCACTTGTTTGCTTATTGATTTGAAGGTGCCACAGTCTACATTCCTCAGGTTCACAAGTTCAGAAGAACATGCTCCTCTATCCTCCTCCTCCTATTTCCCTCAAAGCAGAGGGCTGGATTACGCCCAATGAAGAAAGACTCAGCACTTGTGGGGGTGTTCTACTTCTTTGCGAGTGAGTTGACGGCTCTGGGCCCATTGCTGTGAAGCTCTAATAACGGATAAAAGTGTTTTGGACCAAATATGAGGCGGAAATTTCTTGCCGTTTTTGCTGACTTGCTTGCCTTTGAGGTGCTCTTTGGCGGGGTTCCGGGTGTTTGTGGGTGAGTTTTGGGGTCTGGGAGCACTGCTGCGACAGTCTAATCTTGATTGCATTTGCTTTTCAGGAAATCCGTGGTGGAAAACAGGAGTTATGATGATGACCTAGCTGCACAGCGCGTTTGGACCGAAGGCCAAGAGATATTGTAAGTATGAGATTTTGCTTTTTGGCTGTTTGGGGGTGTTGTCGCGTGCTTTTTTGCGGGTGGGTTGACGGGTTTCTTGGGGCATTCCTGGGAAGGTCTAATACCGGATAGAAGTGGTTTGGACAAAATCCATAAGGAAAAGCCTTTTTTTTGCTATTTCTTCTGACATCTTGCTCAATGTAGCGTTTTCGGGGGCCTGTTTGGGGGGCTTCCTGGTGTTTGTGGGTGGGTTGCGGGGTCTCTGTCGAAGCACTGCTGCGACAGTCTAATCTTGATTGCATTTGCTTTTCAGGAAATCCGTGGTGGAAAACAGGAGTTATGATGATGACCTAGCTGCACAGCGCGTTTGGACCGAAGGCCGAGAGATATTGTAAGTATGAGATTTTGCTTTTTGGCTGTTTGGGGGTGTTGTTGCGTGCTTTTTTGCGGGTGGGTTGGCGGGTCTCTTGGGGCATTCCTGGGAAGGTCTAATACCGGATAGAAGTGGTTTGGACAAAATCCATAAGGAAAAGCCTTTTTTTTGCTATTTCTTCTGACATCTTGCTCAATGTAGCGTTTTCGGGGGCCTGTTTGGGGGGCTTCCTGGTGTTTGTGGGTGGGTTGCGGGGTCTCTGTCGAAGCACTGCTGCGACAGTCTAATCTTGATTGCATTTGCTTTTCAGGAAATCCGTGGTGGAAAACAGGAGTTATGATGATGACCTAGCTGCACAGCGCGTTTGGACCGAAGGCCGAGAGATATTGTAAGTATGAGATTCTGCTTTTTGGCTGTTTGGGGGTGTTGTCGCGTGCTTTTTTGCGGGTGGGTTGGCGGGTCTCTTGGGGCATTCCTGGGAAGGTCTAATACCGGATAGAAGTGGTTTGGACAAAATCCATAAGGAAAAGCCTTTTGGCACTTTTTGTAACTTAGGGTTTGTTAGGGTTAGCCCTAGCAGCAGGATTGCATGTGTTTCGGGGTGTTCTAGATTTTTGCAACTGAGTTCTGGGGTCTTAGAGCACTCTTGGAGCGATGCTGGCTATGGATACTTTTGCTTGCTTGCAAGTGGTTTGAATACAATCCACGGTGGGTAAGGGTGTATTTGGGCCTACTTTTACTTTCAAAGTACGTTTTGTCACCATTTTTCTGCTAGGCCTTGTTTTTTTAGATCTGATTGGGGGTCTTCTACATTTTTGCGACTGGCTTTAGTAAGGGTCTTGGTGGGAGCATTGCTGGGAAGGTCTAATTTTGTTCTAAAACACAGTTTACAGTACACCTAGCTTGAGGGGAAAGATCCGCTAAATTAATTTGGCCATACTTATTTATCCTTAAAAAGGTGACTCAGACAGATTACGCAATTTCAAAAATATTGTACTGTCTATTAGGAAAATCAAAGTGTGACTTTTTGCACCACACAGCGTACATACCTTATATTTATTTATCAGTGGTATTGTAATAGCACTTCCTGTTTTCCGTTCAATAATTACAGGCCGGGTTTCAGTCAACATCCGCCAGGCAGGCAGTGGACAGGGTGTCTTCTGTCAGTGGTCACTGGTCACCAACATTGATGGACGAAGCGTCAGCTGACATGGAGGAGTGCCGCTAATAAGAGGAATTGTTTGCTGCATGCAACTTACTTACCAAATTCAACAGGACAACTCCAACAACATACAGAATACAGATACAGTATCCATTGTTTTCTTCTATGAGTGTGACTGCATGTGGTTAGCTTTAGTTTGTACCCAAAGATTTCTTTATCTTCAATTATTGTTTGTCCATGCTGTGCTTTTTTTTCTTCTCTCAACAAAACCTACCCAAAAAGAAACCCCCATTCCCATCCATTTTCCAAACCCTAACCCTCTTCCCCCGGCCTGTGTGGTTTTGCTTGATGTCTGACTAAATGACATCAATCATTCCACACACTTGCTGGGGAGGATAAGGTCATAGCAACAGGCTGGTGAAGGAATACGAGGATATATTCTAGACTTACTCAGCTTCAGTACTATTTCTTGTAGTAGTAGGAGCCAATGTCAAATAAATTCAACGCAAGTACTAGTTATACTTGCAATACTTTACCATTTGTTAGGCTACATTGTGGCACTGTTCTAGTGTACTGTCACCTGCTATATTCTCTATCGTACCGTAACCGTTGTAATGCTACAGTAAGGACAAACCAGGTTTCGTTTTCTTTTTTTCCATAGGCATGCAACTGCCACTGTGTCACACCACTAGTACCACCGCAACGAGGAAATTTCATCCGCCCAGGATTGCCAACCTTAATCCCCATTTCCCGTGGAGCCAGCCCTGGGCCTAGCCCTCATTTCTAACACAAATTACAGGTAAGATAAGCGTTTGGTGGGAGGTAGTATAATGGAGTATTAGGACTAGACGAGAGATTGACGGTAGTACTACTAAAGTCCTAGGACTCTTCAGGAAAACAAACTTACTGTTAAACCCCCACCCACCAGACTGAAAAGCAGTAAAAAACAGGTATGGTCAGATAAAGTTTAAAAAAGTATATTTATGTAGCCCTAACAAAATAATCTCCCTCAAGACCCTCCCTAACCCCAACGATTGTCTTTGAAAAGTCCCAAAAAGAACCCAACTCCCAAATCCCACCCCCCAAAAGTCTCTAAAAAAAGGGCAAGGGACACTCCACTACTGGAGGGTGCTGGTGAATTTTGCGGCCAGGGCATCATACTCCTTGCGGAGGGTGGCATGGTCGAAGCGGAGGCCCTCCACCAAGTTCTTGTACCTAAGGACCTCCTGCTCCAGGTAGGACATTCTGACTCCTAGGCGGCGCTGGCGTGCCTTGCAACTCCTGTGGGGGGCAGCTGGTCTTTTTGCTGCTTGGCGGTGGCGGTTGGCTTTGTTAGCCCGGCTCCGTACCGCTGGAGCACTGCGCTGGCTGGCAGCCCGTGGGGGCACGGAGGAGGATGCAGCTGTCCCAGTGGAGGATGTTGTGGTTCCACCGGTTGACTGCGTGTCCTCCTCATCCAGGGCCACCAGCCGCCGATATTCGGCGACAGTGGCATCCAGCCTCTGTTGCCGGGCCATTCGAGCCTGCTCCCTCCGTGATGTCGATTTGGAAGGAGCAACGATATGAAGAAAGAAAGACATAGTCTGTAACCAATGCTCCTTAACATTAATAACACAAAGTGATTGAGCCGAAAGTTGTGTCACAGTACAAGTAGCAAATTGAAAGCACAGTACATAACTATTGAGGACAGTATCTATCTAACCTCCCACTTCTGCATCCTTGCAGAGTTTAATGAACAAATTCTACGACCACTATGGACTTCCATTACAGTCGACTATGACAGTACACCAGTCTTATTCTTCTTCTTCTCTCTTGTTTAGGAAAATTGGTACGTTATCTTATGCAAGCCGGCAGAATGCCAGCGCAGTGAACTTGCACCCGAGAAAAACAGACGCACACCATGTTGAGTGAGAAAGACTTGCGTTACTGTACCGGTCCAGTACATGCAGGTGGTGAAGCTATTACTTTTCTATTACGGGTGGCACTGAGAATACTCTGTTATAAGGGCTACTGCTTAATTAATTTACCTTTCACCCTACAGTGCAAATGAGTACTAGAAAAGGAAAATGAAAAAGCTAAATAATTTGATTATCTATCACTTCACATGGGATGTATTTGATGACATATGGGATGACTTTAGGTGCTTTGCTTATTATTGAGTGAACAGTGATACACCCACACATGAATGACGTACTACTACTAAACTAAAGTTATTAAGAGAGGTACGGAGTGTCCACCGTAATAACCGGATATATGCTGTGCTTGCAGTTGCAATACAAACTACTGCTACTATTCATGGTAGTATTGGACAAATTTACAATTTCTTTTCCTTGCCTTCCCTACACTGGAACGGACGTGCGGGTGCGGTGTTACATGCTCTTCAAGGTAACACTTAGTTCATCCAGTGACCATCTACTCTCTCTAGATACACATGTGCTATCTAAGAGTCAGATAATACCATGCTCCAGGCATCCATCCATTCAAAGTATATGCACACATACAGTTTCTGTTTCACCCACCCAGGCTGTTGTCCTTCCACCCATCCTTGCTTCATCATTGACCCAGCCATGCACCATACCATATTCTTTCCTTCCCAGCCACCTCGGGGGCCAAGCAAACACATATCATTCTTCTTTGCCAGCCATCATAAAATGTCTCGTCCTTCCACACTTACTTACACCCTTCTTACGCTTTTCGTTCATCCCATCCATCAAGTTCATCTAAGATCTTATTGGGATTCTTCTCACCAAAAACTTCACAGCTAAGTCGAAGTACATTTAGAGGAGGCTACTACCTGGTTGATTTATAATACACCCATGCAGAAAGCACACTATGCAGTCTTCAATCTCAATAAGTAAGGAATATATAGCTTACCTCTTCCCGCCACCACCGTGCGAACCCTCACAGGAACGTCCGGCACTTGCACCGCCTCCTCCCCAGAGTCCTCGCCCAACACCACCACCTCCGCGCTGGCCCCGCCACCAGATGTTCCACCTACAAAGTACATTTAAGAATGTTAGAATACACCACTCACTACTATATAATATTTGGTCTAGGAGGAATAAACAAATGTTAAAAAAACGAAATACAATGTAATAATTTGTAACTGTCTACTCTAAAGTAAAAATGTCCCTTTTTCCACAAGAAATGTGTCCAATTAATCGTTAGCACTAAGCACTTTTCCATTTTCAGTTAAACGTTTACTTTTATGACAAATTTGATTTTAATAAATGTGTTTACTTTTAATAAAGCTTTTAAACTTAAATAGACTCTGTGGTTTTTGGTCCTCCAGACTAGAGTGGATGAGCTAAAGGTTTTGGAATTTTTGCAAGCATGAGTGCCTCTGGCACTTCTTGACTCTGACTCTGTACTCTTGTCCTGCGTTGGATAATCTAATGATCATTGGGGATCAATCATCGGTGACTTTGGGAGCTAAATGACTCTGCCACACTATCTAGTCAGTAAGGAGATTGGGGGTTCTTCAAAGTCTGATATCACTGAGGTATGTGGAAAGAAAGTCTACCTGCGCCTATTATAATTGATAAACAATGCACTATTTAGTGTTCATAGTTCGGTTTGTGCAGATTTGTCCCTGCAACAGTAGTAGAATGGATTGTCCTCCTATCCAAACCAAAAGTAAAGTAGTATCTTATTCTTTCTTGGTGGTCATTCACCTTTTTATTGTTGGCAATTGTCAAAGCATAAACATTTAGAAGACTTAAAAAGACATTATGGACAATCCCAGAGGACTGCACTCAGTGCATAGAGTTATTGCTGACTAGAATGGGAGTCCAATGGAATTGCCAAATGTGCAATCTTAGTTAGCTACACAGACAGACTAATAAGAATAATCTAGTAATACCACAGGGAGTCATAGTCGAGGCAGGATAAGAATTTAGATCCAGTCTACAAGAAGATCAAAGACGATTTAGAAAAAATCGAATGAGGGACGCTAGGAAAAAATAGGTACTCTATATTAAAATTAAAACTTACTGGGGCCAGCAAAGGAGCCCTTGCCTGCCCGATCCTGGCCTGCATCCTCCTGAACAGCACCCTCCTCCTCCTCCTCCTGTGTCCTCTTGCCCTTGGGGGAGCTGATGTACAACATGAAAGAAAGAAAGACCAGAAAACATGGATGAGATTTGTCAACCAAATCAAACATTTCAAAAGAACAATAACAAAATATTTTGGAGAAATAGCAAATAGATAGACAACTATTCCACGGGATATATTGACCTATCTCATGTGGTATACTACGTTATTCGTATTGCCTGATTTGCGGACCGTTGACTTTGAAAGTTCCTATGTAACTCACTAAACAGACTACTAAAAAGGTTTGCCTAGGCCTGGCAGGCAGCAGTCCGCAGCACGCGAAGTGACAGACAAAGTCCATCCTGCTTGCAGATCAGTGAATACTCAAACTATCAATCCACCGACCACCACCACTATTTCTTCTTATAGCCATGTGTCTAAAGGAAGGACTGGACTTCAGTCTGTTGGGGCTGATTTAGAAGTCCCTTGCGGCTCATTTTCCTCCATTGTTGCGTGACTTTTGTGACGCAGCGGCAGAACAAAAGGGTCGCCATGGTGCGGCGTATATATAAAAAAAAACGCATATGGGAGATGCATCACGTTGTAAAGCCCTGCGCCATCAGGGGGCGTTCCGGCGCAAGGGAGGGCGTTCCTGCGCAGGAACGAATCCTAAAAGTGGCTGAGGGAAATCTACAAGATGTCAATCAGTCACTTTTAGGACAATGATGCATGACTCAAACCCTGCGCCTGCTTGAAGCCGACGTACGGCTTGATGCAGCATTGGGGAGATAGGGCACCCCAGAGCATTGCTGGAGCTGCGCCATCGTTGGCACGCAACTCCAGCAATGCGCCGCCTTTACGGCACAGATGCGTAAGGCTACTGTGACGTTTTGGGCCAATGGGTGGTGGTGGCATGGTGCACAATTACTGCAGCATCCCTGCTACTTTGCAGGGATGCGCCGGTAATTGAAAATATGACCCTTAGTGTCTAGCATTACGCAGTTCTTTACACTACACTCATACATAATTTCTCAGGCCAATGAAATGAACACAAAATACAAAACAAATAAGCATAGTAGAAAGCAAGGCTACTGAGAAGGAGAGCAGTGCACCTGAAATGCATAGAAGATTTTGAAATATAATTTACCTACAATGTAATCGGCAGCATTATTGCTCTTGGTAAAGAACAAAGATTTGCAAATAACAGAGCCGGATAAAACAGATTAGTGATGAAATAGCTAGAAATAGCTACTACTACTCACCAAGACCGGGGACCTCTACGCCGAGCGCCTCCAGCAAGTCCCATTCCCGGTCCATGACATCCGTCCAGCGGTGGGTGGCCTGGTTATAGGTGCGCCGGACCCCAGAGAGCTTAAACATGACCCGGCACACCTTCTCCCACCGCTTCCGGCGCTCCCGGATGCCATAGCCGGTTGCGATCTTGCCGCCTCCCAGGATGGTCTTGGAGAGGCGGCGCTGGACGTGGAAGATGAGTGCGGCCACCTCCTCCGCGCTAAAGATCTCCCGTGGCATCACTAGCTCCTCCCTCAAACGCCCGCACGGGAGCCGGGCACGGGGTGCGGGACCCTTCCCCTTCTCAGGGTGCTTCCCGGCTCCCTTTACCATGGTCTGGGCAGAAATGAGTTAAATAATAAAGAAGAAATAGAATAGGGAAGAAGAAAAGAAAGGAGTTTAAAAAAGTAGTTTAAAATTAACAAAAAGTAGCAGAAAACACAAAAATATAGAGCTAGAAAAATAGAGGGATAGATAATAAGTAAAATAGATCAAATAAACTTCAAACAAGCAAAGGATGGCAGAGATTCAGAGAGGATACAGAAAGCATGCCCAGAACCATAGCAATGAATGAGAAACAAGATGGCCACGCCCATTCACGACCGCGTGGGTAAGTTCGCGCGAGATTTTCCTCGCGATCACGCGCGAAATTGTACTAGCGAGCAGCACACTTTGCGAGATTACACATAGCGGCCGGAAACGGAATTACGTCACGCAAACAAGATGGCCGCGCCCTTGTACGACCGCTAGGGTAACTTCGCAAACGTATAGCTACAAGCGCCTTGTGAACACGCAAAAAATCACGCGAACATACACGCCGCAAAAAAAAAATAGTGTATTCTCACGCATTCGCGGCTTCCGATATCGATCTCGCACGGATTTGCGCCCCGCAAATCGCGCGAAATTGCAGAAAAACGATTTTTGCTAAACTGAAAGCAATCAGCAGGTGCAAAAGTTCAAACTTAACATTAGTAACCATTCACTCTAGTGCTTCCTGAGGGGCCCCTCCAGAGTTCAGTTACCTATTTGCAACTATTCCATGACCCTGCTATGACCCAAACAGCAGGCTCATAGAATAGCTACAAGTAGACCATAAAGGTCCTGTGAAAAAAAATTGCACTGCAACAGAAAGCAAATTACAGATAAAGAAGGAAGCAGATGCCAGCCAGACTGGAAGTTTCAAAATTACTGACACATTAATCACCCCCTAATTAATTCATGGCAGTTGAAGAAGGGCAGGTGTGCTTGCTTTCACTGCAACAGAAAGCAAATTACAGATAAGCAAGGAAGCAGGTGCCAGCCAGACTGGAAGTTTAAAAATAAGTGACACATTAATCAACCCCAAATTAATTCATGGCAGTTGAAGCAGGGCAGGTGTGCTTGCTTTTTTTCACCCTCATAATCTACAGTGATAAACAAACCTAATGGGTGGCAGTGAGGATGTACCAGAGGGTGGCATGGGTGTACCAGAGGGTGGCAGTGGTGAAACAGAGGGTGCTGTGAACCTGTGATGATAAACCAGACGTAGAAACAACATAGACGCGGCCGTTGCGAGCCGAAAAGTAAGTTTGCAATTGCGAAATGGTCCACAAATCCTCGTGAACGCTCGCCAACACAAAAAACTTAAAAATCCGCTAATCCGCGACAGTTCGCGGATTTTGCGTATTGCGAATCCGTAAATTCGCAAATTCGCGTACGCGAGATCCGCTAGATCCGCCCATGCTTAGTTACCTCCCAGCACCACTCACCGGGGTTACTCCTTCATGGGAAGGTAACAGCTTCACTGCTGTAGAGGTCTCCGTTGGACCGCACTCGTTGCTGCTCTGCCCACAACCAGGCGACCTTTGTCTGTCTTCCAGCCTCCATGGCAGTTTCCTCTCCCAGAGCTAAGTGGACTGGATTCTGAAGCTCCTTGTGGCTTTTGCTGCCGGCCTCTCTTCCAGGTGAAATTCACGAAAAAGGGAAGAGGCCACAGCAGAGAGCCCGTGGGCTCTGTCTTCATTCTGGCCAATGGGCGGGGCTCTCACCAGTACAGGCGAGTCCCACCCACCTTCAGGCACAGCTTGCCTGACTTCCGCTTTTGGCTGTATTTCCGCAAGCCCCCAACCAGGTCACAACGGTCTGACATTCTCCTTGGGGCCCTGGATGCCCACAAAGGCAGGGTAGGCTCCCGCACCACGGTGCTGATTGACTTCTGGCAGGCCGACACACCTCCAGGCAAAACAGGAGAAACCCCATGCCGAGTTTCCTTCAGAGCAATTTGATGCACAGCGCTTTCGAGTACAAAAACCCATGGGGCACTCTTCACACCTCGGGCTGTGTGGGCCCCCCTCTGGGGCTCTGGTCACCCTGGGGAGGGGAGCGCGGCCCATGCTGCAGGGCATATGCGCTCCTCCCGTCTTCTGGCACAAGGCAAATAACTCGGAAGCGCTCACAAGGTGCTAAGTCCCAAATTCAGAGGGGCAGAGCTGGGCACAGGCAGGCCAGCATAAAGGTCCCCCAGGAGGCAGCAGCTGGGTCCCACAGTGGTTCCTCCTTGCCCAGCAGCCCTTCAGCTTCCCGCAGATCAGCACAATCTTCTCCTTCTTTCATGGGGTCACAGCCCCAATACTTATACCAGCTATGTTCTTTGTTTTCCTCACACAGGGCTCTGTACCCAGTTCAAACTAGTTCTAGGGGGCATTCAAACATGTGTTTACAGTACACAAAAGTCCCCATTGACAGTGTAGGTCCTGGCCCCAGACACAACCCAGGGGGGTAGAGCCAGCATTGTACAAGGCAGATATAGACCTATTCAGGGTCAGGGACTACTCCTCCCACTACACCAAATGCAGATCTGCCTATTCAGCATAGCGCTGACTCACCTAGCCCCTCTAGATCCACTGCACCTCCCCAGTCTCTGTCACTCCAGAGCAGACATGCAGTACATAACAAGCAGGCCCAAAGACACATAGCACACAGAAATGCCTGGCATATGCTGTCCACTATTCTAGTGGGCACCTTGCACCAGTCCAAATGACCCCTTATTGATGGTATGGTATAGAAAGCTATCCTAGTGGTAGCTGTGGAGAGCGGCCTTCAGGCTAAGTCTTGGAGGAATGTAAAGCAGCTTGTTTTACCAGTCTATAATCTTGTGAATGAACAAATGAAAGGAGAACCACACCAGGTATATATATATATAAAATACATGTATTTATTCTAACCACATCCCCCAAGTCCCTTAATGAGGTCAGAGTCAAAAGTAAATTCAGTAAACTTAATAGCACACAGTAAATTAACACAATATATGTTGAGCCCTAGGGGCATACCATACCATATAATCAGAAAGCTGTAAAGGAACAACGACTGGCATAGAGACCAGGCCTAGAGCCTGTAGAACCGCTGGGGCCACCAGGAACCACCTAAGGCAGTGACACAGGGGTGGCACGGGAGACACGTGCCGTGTCTAAACGGAGCCGCGAATCACCATTAACTTCTATGGGGAAAGTCGAGGTAGGAATTTTAAAGATAAAGGACTCTTAGAAGAGGACTTCGAGCAAACCCGTTTAGAATTAGGAGGTTCTACAGTCAACACCCATGGGAGCACCACAGTACTCGAGTTACTTCTCCCAGGGAAGCCGGGTGCATAGGTATCTTTTCGTGTTGGGTTTCGTCGTCGTTTTCAATGGCGATCTGCTGCAAAGTGATGCTGGCGTCCAAGTGGAAAGTGTCTGGTGTGATCCAAGCCTGGATAGAAGATGAGATGAACCTGAAAGCAGAGGGGTAAGAGTCTGCGTCACTTGCCATGGACCAGGAATACAATAGGCGGATGCCCACCGATGTTGGGTACTTGTAGGTTCAGAAGGTAAAGCTTAACTCTTCAGCCATGAGGGCCAGGAGGTGTCGACGACAACCAGGTTCTGGAATCTAGCTGTCCCACAAAGGATGTCGAGTGCTGCGGTGTCGGTTTCTGGATTGGACCCAACAAGCCTTGGCAAAAGCAAACCACGCAGAAAGCAGAGATTGTCTTTGGTGCAGACCAGCAAAGTCCGAGGGGCTCACCACTTGATAGGGAGTCAGCACATCTGGAGCAACCAGGAAAGCCCAAAGAAAAGTAGAGTTACCTTTTTTTGGAGCCACCAGTCAACGGACCAGGAATCGTGAAGGGGCCCCAAGAGGAAATGCAAGAAGCGGTCTCACGGAACACTCGTGGAGTATAGGTCCACAATCTTCAGTGCAGATGGTGCTCGGGGCTCGGGCTACAAGTAACCCAATGCACAACTTTGGGAAAGCTTGGTAAGATGATCCACTATCAAATGTGCACGGTGTACAGGGGTTCAGGTTCCACGTCACTTGTGAGGGCTGCAGGTCTCAGCTTTGCTGGGGACTCGTGTCAGCCTCTTAGAAGTCTGGAAATCCTCATCCTGTATTGCAAATACTAAGGAGTCCATCAGGAGCTTTGGAGATGCAGACCGGAAAGATGCTGTGCTTGTGCCTGTTTGAACAGGGCAGTCACTCCTTGATCCCAAGGGAGATTCTTCCATCCGCTAGTCTTTAGTAGAGCGTCGGAGTTCTACAATTCAGTGTCAGAGATTTGTCCAGGTATAATCTAAAGTTCTGTTGTCAGGGGTCCCTTACTTATGCTAAGAAAAGGGGTTGGGCATACTCTGAGGACCCACCTACGGGAGGGTCTGGAAAGTGGGTGGTTACACTGATTTCCTTTGCCCAGTTGTGTGCCAGAGCAAAGGCTGGTATCCTCTGCAACTGGTCTGAACTGGGCTATGCACAGGGACACCAAATGTGCCCCAGTGCTGTCTGCAAAGCACTCTCAGAGTTCCCACACCCAGCCCCAATACACAAAAGCCTGTCTTGGAGGTGGTTACCCTTCCCTGTGACAGGAAACCTATTATCCAGGCCTCCCCTGCCATAGTTTCATCCAGCAGCAGGAGGTCAGACCTGTGTCTGTGGCTGCAGCATCCATTTTGTGATGCCAGGGCTCTTTTAAACTATTACCAGTTAGAACAGTGTGTACATGTCTCTCCCTCTAGAAGGGTGGAATTCTACCCCTGCTGCCAGGACTGGTGTGGGGGATTGGATTCCAAAGTATTTAACACCAAACACATGTTTCCATGCAGCCATTCCAAAGTTAGCATTTACCCCGAGGTTATAATGCACTTAAGAGTATATGGTCTGGCTGCATCACAGAACAGCCCCAGAGAATAGGCTTTGAAAGCTGCAGAGGGGTCCAGCTCATGCATGGGCACTCTCTCACACAAAACTAAGCACTCTGCCTTCAGGATTGATAAGGCCTGCCATAGGAGTGACTGATAGGCTTATATGTGTCAGTGATTAAAGGTAACCTATATCTGAGTAAGGGGTGCATGCACCACCTTACCCAGGCTGCAGTAGCAGACCTGTGGTGCCATTTTGGAAGGCTTCCTAGGGGTGGCATAATACATGCTTCAGCCCCTGGTAAGCCTTTTGGGTACCCATGCCCTGAGTACCTGGTGTACCATATACTAGGGACTCACAAGGGTACCCCAGAAACCAATTTGGAGTGTACCTAATGTAAATACAATCAATTTATAGCAGAAGCAGCTAGGCTGGGGTCCTGGATAGCATGGCCCCAGCCAGATTAAAGTAAAAAAAAACTGTGAAGCACCAGCAAAAAGTGGGGGTCACCTTAGTTAGCAGATCCTACTCTCCTACAGAGAGCACATGCACTTTACACTGGACAGCAGTTATGAAGTACCCAGAGTCCTAAAACCACCAACACCAGCTCAGAAAACATACCTGGAGAAAGGCAAACAAGTTTATGATGACCGTGCAAAAAGGCCTATGACCAACAGCGACTGTATGGGTGAATGAGTGGATGTGTGTGTAGACCTAGGAATAAGGTAGTGTGTATGTAGTAATTGGTATTTGGTGTATCTATGGTTTGAAAATGGTAGTCTGTATTTTAGAGTGTGTGTATCAAAGGTTATATTAGGGTGTTAGGAGGTGCATAAGATTATAACGTGGATGATGTCATCAGTGAAGTCATTTGAGATGTCATTAGTGATATCACTGACCATAACATGAATGATGTAATATGTGACGTCATCAGCAGTGCATTGCGGGGGCGCGAGTTATAGTTAGCCCATCTGATTATAACAGCCGAATTTCTCTGGTTTTACTAGTGTATGTTGAGGGGTATCAGATTGTCACGGGGATGATATCATCAGTGATGTTGTTTGAGATGTCATCAGTGATGTCATCAGTGATATCACTGACCATGTCATGAATGATGTAATATGTGACATCATCAGCAGTGCATTGCGGGTGCGCGTGTTATAGTTAGCAGAACTAACTATAACAGAGGAATTTCTATAGATTTGTACGAGTGAAATGTCCAATTAACTATAACGTCCCTGAAACATGTGGCTTTTTCAGCGAATTTCTAAGGTTTTTTTTAATTGCTAATTACTAACTATAACATCCCTGAAACCTATGGTTTTTCCAGTGAATTTCAGAGGTTTTTTAAATGCTAATTTTTAGCTATAATGTCCCTGAAATCTAGTTTTTTTTTAGTGAATTTCAAAGTTTTTTTAAAATGCTAATTTCTAACTATGCCTCCATAGATAGTACTCGTGGTAACTGACTCTGATTGATCCTGGGCGCTGCCTAACCAGGTCCAGAGCCAGTGCTATGCTAAAAGACGCAGAATACAGTGAAAACACCTACATACACTAGGGAACACTATGGGTTGGGGTACCCTGTGATTGGCATGACCTCCCCTGTAAGTCCCTAGTACATAATAGGGCAGGGGGATTACAACGACTGCTAAGTCCCTAGCATATAATAGGGCATTGCATTTCAGAGGTGTAGAAAGAAACAAGAGAAGTGCGGAAATAGGCAAGTGAGGTGCAGAAAAGAGAGGTACAGAAAATGGCGAGAGGGGTGCAGAAAGAAGCAAGTGAGATGCAGAAAGGGGCAAGAGAGGTACAGAAAGAGTTGCCAGAGGTTCAGAAACAGACACGAGAAGTACAGAAAGTGGCAAGAGAATTGCTGAAAGAAGCAACAGAGGTGTAGAAAGAAGCAGAAGTGCAGAAAGAGGCAAGTGATGTGCAAAAAGAGGCAAGAGATGTGAAAGAAATGGCAAGAGAACTACAGAAAGAGGCAAGTGGGGTGCAAAAAAAGAGGGTATTGTGAAGAAAGAAGCAAGAGAGGTGCAGAAAGGTGCAAGAGCAGTGCAGAAAGAACAAACAGAAGTACAGAAAGAGGCAAGAGGGGTACAGAAAGAGGCAAGACAAGTGTAGAAAGAAGCAAAAGAGGTGCATAAAGAGGCAAGAGACCTGAAGAAAAAGGCAAGACAGGTGCAGAAAGAGACAGGAGAGGTGCAGAAAGATGCAGAAGGGGTACAGAAAGAGGTAGGAAGGGGGCAGAAGAAGCAAGTGAAGTGCAGAAAGAAGCAACAGAAATGCTGAAAGAGGCAAGAGGGGTGCAGAAAGAGGCAAGAGAAGTTCAGAAAGAAGCAACAGAGGTGCCAAAAGAGGCAAGAGAAGTTCAAAAAGAAGCAACAGAGGTGCCAAAAGAGGCAAGAGAGGTACAGAAACATGCAAAGAAGGTGCAGCAAGAAGGAAAAGGGGTGCAGAAAGAGGCAAGAGAAGTTCAGAAAGAAGCAACAGAGGTGACAAAAGAGGCAAGAGATGTGCTGAAACAGGCAGGAAAAGTACAGAAAGAAGCAAGAGCAGTGCAGAAAGAACCAACAGAGGTGCAAAAAGAGGCAAGAGGGGTACAGAAAGAGGTAGTAGAGGTGTACAAAGAGGCAAGAGGGGTACAGAAAGAGGCAAGAGGGATGCAGAAAGAAGGAAAAGAAGTTGAGAAAGAAGCAACAGAGGTGCTGAAAGAGGCCCGAAGGGTGCAGAAAGAGGCAAGAGAAGTGCAGAAAGAAGCAACAGAGGTACAGAAAGAGGCAGGAAAGGTGTAGAAAGAGGGGAACAGGGGTACAGAAAGATGGACAAGGGGTGTAGAAAAAGGTAATATAGGTGTACAAAGAGGCAAGAGAGGTATAGAAAGAGGTAGGAGGGGTGCAGAAAGAAGGAAGAAAAGTGCAGAAAGATGCAACAGAGGTGCTGATCGAGGCGCAAATGGTGCAGAAAGAAGCAACAGAGAAGAGGCAGGAAAGGTGTAGAAAGAGGGGAACAGTGGTGCAGAATGAGGGAGGAGGGGTGCAGAAAGAGGCAAACGGGGTGCAGAAAGAAGCAAGTATGGTACAGAAAGAGGCAAGAGAGGTACAGAAAGAGGCAGGAGGGGTATATGAATAAGGAAGAGAAGTGCAGAAAGAAGCACCAGAGGTACAAAAAGAGGCAAGGGAGGTGCAGAAACAGGCAGGTAGTATGCAGAAAGAGGGAACAGTGGTGCAGAAAGAGGCAGGAGAGGTGCTGAAAGAGAAAATGGGGTACAGAAAGAGGGGTACGGAAAGAAGCAAGTGCGTTGCATAAAGAGGCAACAAAGGTACAGAAAGATGCAGGAGAGGTACAGAAAGAAGCAAGAGTAGTGCAGAAAGAAGCAAGAGAATTACTGAAAGAAGCAACAGAGGTGTAGAAAGAAACAAGAGAAATGCAGAAATAGGCAAGTGAGGTGCAGAAAAGAGAGGGGCAGAAAATGGCAAGAGAACTGCAGAAAAAGGCAAGCTGGATGCAAAAAAAGGAAGAAGGGTGCAAAAAAAGCAAGCGAGGTGCAGAAAGAAGCAAGAGACGTGCAGAAAGAAATAAGAGAGGTGCAGAAAGAGACAAGAGAGGTACAGAAAGAAGCAAGAGAGGTACAGAAAGAAGCAAAATATGTGTAAACAGAAGCAGCAGAGGTGCAGAAGGAGGCAAGAGAACTGCAGAAAGAGGCAAGAAAGTTGCTGAAACAGGCAAAAGAGGTGCAGAAAGAGGGAACATGTGTACAGAAAGAGGCAAGTGGGGTGCAGAGATTTACCAGAGAGGTGCAGAAAGAAGCAAGAGCAGGGCAAAAATGCCAACAG
Source organism: Lissotriton helveticus (assembly GCF_964261635.1). Classification (NCBI taxonomy): domain Eukaryota; kingdom Metazoa; phylum Chordata; class Amphibia; order Caudata; family Salamandridae; genus Lissotriton; species Lissotriton helveticus. The sequence goes on along the minus strand of NC_136063.1, from coordinate 856,781,177 downwards.
AAGTGAAGAAAGAGGAAAGAAGAGTACAGACAGAGGCAAGAGAAGTGTAGAAAGTAGGAACAGGTGCACAAAAATGCTAAGAGGGGTGCAGAAAGAATGAAGAGATGTGTATAAAGAGGCAAGAGAGTTACACAAAGATTGAAGAAGGGTGCAGAAAGAGGCACAAGGATTGCAGAAAGAATAGAGGTGGAGAAAGAAGCAAGAGAAGTACAGAAAGAAGTGACCGAGGTGCAGAAAGAGGCAAGAGAAGTGCACACAGAGACGAGAGAGGTACAGAAACAGACAGGGGAGGAGGGGAGCAGAAAGAGGAACAGGAGTACAGAAAGAGGCAAAAAAGATGCAGAAAGAGGGAAGAAGGGTGCAGAAAAAGGTAAGAGGGGTGCAGAAAGATGCAAACGGGGTTCCGAAGAAGCAAATGAGGTGCAGAAAGAGGCAACAAAGGTGCAGAAAAAGGGAAGAGAGGTGCAGAAAGTGGAAGAGATGAACAGAAAGAGAAAAAAGAAGTACAGAAAAAAGGAAAGAAAGGTGCATAAAGAAGCAACAGAAATGCACAAAGAGGCAAGAGAGGCGCAGAAAGAAGCAGGATTGGTTTGCATACCATTAGTGACAATTTAATACCCACATCTAGCAATAAGTAACAGGTGGCCCTTCTAGGTTTGCAAAGGGCCTTCCACCACGTTGTAACACTTGTCGCTGCATTTTTGGTAACAATTGAGCCGTTTGAGTTAGAAACAATTTTTTTTGTCCAAATCTGCATATTATGCAGTAGATGATGGATTATGTGGCAAATGTGGAAAATTTATAATCGTGCAAAAGTCAGTAAAGGCAAACAGTCGCACAATTCCAGTTGCCCTGCTCATACCTCTGACTGGGCCCAGAAGTGCTCCTCAGTGGTTTCTTCTTTTTTTGTCTCATTGAGTTTATAGTTTAGCTTCTATGGACATAAAGAAGACTAAACCTGAGGCTACCACTCCACAAGACAGACTATCATACCACCCAAATATTTTCCGTAACACAGAATCCTGTGCTGCATAATTCTTATACACTAAATACCACATACCTTCTAATCACATCAAAGTCAAAGTCTATCCACTTAATTTCACTGCACATCATACCACATAATTCCACTACACACAAACTACTTTCACTCCACTCCAAGAAACATTAGTAAAACACTTCTTTATCTACAACTGCTATAGCTCTAACTCTCACAAATGTGAAACTTATTACATTACGAATGCTTCTTTAACTAGTATTCACATACGCAGAGAGGTGAAGAAAGGGGACTGGGCCTCCTACCAGTGCTCAGGAATTCTGCTGCATAGGACTTACAAGAGGTACCAGGAGGGCTTCTTGGCGTGACCCCCAAAGTCCCTTAGGAGCAAAGTGGACTTCATCCCCCAACCTGTAGTGTGCCAGGGGGCACGTTTACAGAGAAGTTGAGAAAGTAGTGGGTGGCCTCCAAAGATGTCTTACCACTTACTGGAGGTATTAGGAGGGGTAGTTGGCCCCCAATGACAACCTTTGGGGCCTCCTATTACCTCCAGTAAGTCCCACACAGCAGCATTGGTAAGATCTCAAAGCAGGTCATGCCCCCCTTGCCCAGCAGTCTGCAAACGTACTCCCAGATGCACTCTTGGATGGGAGTGAAGTCCCCTTTGCTGCTGGGTGTCCTTATGGGTCAATTAGCCTACCTGATACCTCCAGTAAGCCCCATATTTTGGGAATGCTGAGAGGTGGGCATAGGCCATTGCCCCTTTCTGCACCACTCTGAAAAAGAACCTCCCGACATGATCTTGGCTGGGGGATGAAGCCCCCTTGCCTCTCGAGGGTCCTTGGGGGCCAACTAGCCCTACTGTTAGCTGTAGTAGGCCCCACACAGCTGGAGTGCTGAGAGTGGTCTGAAGCCACACCCCTTTTTATATCACTCGGCAAACACGCCTCCTGGGCACTCATGCTCGGTGTATGAAGTCCACTTTAGTCCTAAGGTCCTCAAGACACAAGAGGACCTCCTCACCACACCAGAAATGCATCAACAGGCGTGTTTGCAGAGTGGTGTAAAAAGGGGTATGGCCAAGTACCACGTCTTAACAATCCCACTGTGTGGGGCATACTGGAGGTAAGAGATTTGCTAGTTGGCCCTTAAGGACCATCAGTAGGTTAAGGGACTTCATCCCCTAACATAAAACGCAACAGGAGTCACGTTTGCAGAGTAGTAATGAAAGGGGGCGGGGCGTCCGCGAGTAGCAGGTGTTCCGTTTTTTTTATTTTAGAGGGGGCCGCGTTGCCCCCGTCCTAAGGCCAACTATGGCCCGGGGACCCCATTCCTAAGGGCCTGGCCAGCCTTCATTTTTTAAAGATTTCATTTTTGAGGGGATGCGTGCCCCCCTCCTGAGGCCAATTATGGCCTCGGAGACCCCATCCCCAGGGCCTGGCCAGCTTTGTTTTATTTTTTTTTTTTGGAGGGGGCCGCGTGGCTCCCTTCCTGAGGCCAAATATAGCCTCGTTGATCCCATCCCCCAGGGCCTGACCTTACATTGGGTACCATGGGGGGAGCCCCATTGCCACCACGGTAAAAGTCAGCTCCCTGCCTCCTGCAGTAGCCGGCATTTGCTTTTGGACAAGGGCAGCTGCTGACATGCAGTTCCCCTTGTTCAAAAGCAGAAGCTTGCAATGACAGGGCAGGGACAGTATTCCTGTCCTGTCATTGCATACGGCAATGTCCCGGGGGTGGAAACGCTGGGACATTGCAGGAGCCGACCCTGGGGGGTGGTGGTCCCTGGGGGTTCTCAACGAACTCCAGTATTTCAATAATGAGTACCCCTCCCTACATTTGCACAGCCCGTGGAGGTGGTGGTCCCCGGGGGTCTTCAATGGACTCCTGTATTTCAATAATAAGTGCCCTGAGGAGGGGGTGGTCCCTGGGCCATATTCTCACCCCCCAGGGACAGCTCCTGCAATATCCTGGGGTGCCCAGCCACGGGAAATTGCAGTTTGCTACGTCTTAGCGGGATCACTGCTGTGAGTTAAACCTGAGCCTAACTATAACGTCTCTGTAACATTTGGTTTTTTCAGTGAACTTTTAAGGTTTTTATTCCATTTACTACCATAACGTGTCTATAACCTTTGTCTTTTCAGTGAATTTCTAAGGTTTTTTAAATGCTAATTTCTAACTATAATGTCCCTGTAACCTTAGTTTTTTTCAGTAAATTCTATGTTTTTCAAAAATTCTATTTTCCAACTATCAGCCGCTGCCCGTGGAGGGAGTTGCGGTGGGGCTGAAAGGAGGGGCGGGGGAAGGGCAGGGTGGGGGGTTCTAAAAACCGGAATATGGATAATTGGAGGTAAGTACACAATTTAATTAATAAAACGAATTTCGTAGCGTGCCCTGCATTGCAAAATGCGATGCAGCGCGCGCTACAAAATTCGTTTTATTGATTAAATTGTGTACTTACTTCCAATTATCCATATTCCAGTTTTTAGAACCCCCCACCCTGCCCCTCCCCCGCCCCACCTTTCAACCCCACCGCAACTCCCTCCACGGGCCGCGGCTGCCAACTATACTGTCTCTGTAACCTTTGTTTTTTTCCGTGACTATATATAAATATGGATGTATGACGTTACAACGCATACTTTTACAACGCCTACCATTACAACACAGTTTTTACAACGCAGGATCCATTACAACGAAGTACCATTACAACGCATGTATTTACAACGAAAATACCTTTACAACGCATACCATTACAACGTAAATATTGGTAATTTTATAATATTTTTTTAAATGTAAATTAATTAAAATTAATATAATTTAATTTAATTTAATTTAATTTAATTAATTTTATTTAATTTAATTAATTTTATTTAATGTAATCAATTTAATTTAATGTAATTTAAATTTAATTGTATTTAATTTTTACCCTGTATATAAATAATATATTATATTTAATAAATAATATAATAATTTAAAAAAATACCCCTTTACCCAAAAACCCAAAACTGACCCTGAACCCTAAAAATACCCCTTTACCCAAAAACCCAAAACTGACCCTGAACCCTAAAAATACCCCTTTACCCAAAAACCCAAAACTGACCCTGAACCCTAAAAATACCCCTTTACTCAAAAACCCAAAACTGACACTGAACCCTAAAAATACCCCTTTACCCAAAAACCCAAAACTCACCCTGAACCCTAAAAATACCCCTTTACCCAAAAACCCAAAACTGACCCTGAACCCTAAAAATACCCCTTTACCCAAAAACTGAAAACTGACCCTGAACCCTAAAAATACCCCTTTACCCAAAAACTGAAAACTGACCCTAAACCCTAAAAATACCCCTTTACCCAAAAACTGAAAACTGACCCTGAACCCTAAAAATACCCCTTTACCCAAAAACTAAAAACTGACCCTGAACCCTAAAAATATCCCTTTACCCAAAAACTGAAAACTGACCCTAAAAATACCCCTTTAGCCAAAAACTAAAAACTGACCCTGAACCCTAAAAATACCCCTTTACCCAAAAACTGAAAACTGACCCTGAACCCTAAAAATACCCCTTTACCCAAAAACTAAAAACTGACCCTGAACCCTAAAAATACCCTTTTACCCAAAAACTGAAAACTGACCCTGAACCCTAAAAATACCCTTTTACCCAAAAATTGAAAACTGACCCTGAACCCTAAAAATACCCTTTTACCCAAAAACTGAAAACTGACCCTGAACCCTAAAAATACCCCTTTACCCAAAAACTGAAAACTGACCCTGAACCCTAAAAATACCCCTTAAAAAAACCCAAACATATAAAATTTAAAATATAATTATATACTTACCAATACTTACATTGTAATGGTATGCGTGGTAAAGGTACCTGCGTTGTAAAAAAATGCGTTGTAAATACATGCGTTGTAATGGTTTTTGCGTTGTAAAAATTTTGTTGTAATGGTAGTTCGTTGTAAAAGTTGCGTTGTAAAGGTTGTTTCCCTATAAATATATATATTCACTGAAAAAAACAAAGGTTACAGAGACATTATAGTTAGGTAATGGACATGCGTGGAGTATATAGAGGTGATGGAGTTCACTTTACAGATGAAGCTAACAGGGTGTTTCTAGGCAACCTTAAACTTTGCATATAGTCTTATAAGTAGCTGTCTTATACTGACTCTCTACACAAAGACTCTTGTCAGTGGAATCCAAGAGCCCAAACTTTTGTTCATTTTCTTGCTAAATGATTTTTGGCTGGAAAGTTTTTTATTTGCAGTGACATCGTGATGATACATACAGGAGTGTGCGACTGATGACTGTGTACACATATATTTTTTTTAATATTTTCACCAATATTTGCGTTGACATTGACATAATCGCAATGTCCCAGCGATGGTACACTAGGTTAAAAAAAATCTATTTTCGACACATAATTTGGGTCACTAATACTCCCATTTCTTAAACATGAGGTCAGAGTACCCCTACACTGACCCCTCATGTTAGCTTTCACAGACATTTTCTGCCCCGGTAACTGTTCCCAATCAATAAAATGGAGGCCACGACTTTCTATTCAGGTTGTGTCCATCCAATCAAAGCATTCCCGTCAGTGCACACATTCTTGTTTAATTGTAAAACCATCACAAAATCACCCATACTGCCTTTCACACACCCATTCTTGCACCCACTCACACAGCCACTCACTTACACATCCATTTATGCACCCATACAGACACTCATGTACCATATCACTCACACATACAGACATTGATGTATCTGTTAAGTCACCCATACAGCCCCACATAAATAGTCTCATTCCCCATTTACAGCCACTGACACACCTGCATTCTCATCCATACGACCACTCATTCACATATACAGATACCAACACAGCCACTCAGTTACTTATACATGCACTGACACACCTACTCGCGCACCCATAAAAAAGCTCACACATCCACTCACTCATGCATACAGTCTCTCACATACCTACTCAATCTTCTACTAAACACTTACACACCACTTGCTCACCCATACATGCACTTTCATAGTGATTTACCTTAGTATATAGTGATATTCTGTTCTTCCAGCAACAAGAACTGGACCTTGAAAAAATAACTGTATAAACATGAAATGTTTTTGAAAAAATCTTTTTCTTGTATAAATATATGTACAGTATGTATTGACTAAATGTCACACTGATTATTACATTTAAGAGAACCCAGTACAAATCCAAATATTGTCATATCCTGTGATTTGAGTGATTGATAGAATACATAGATTTTTTCTTTCAATTTAAAAAAATCAATGTTGTAGTAGTATTGATGAGTGCCGGGGTACATCTGTCTGTCTAAAGTGCAGCACAGCTAACTATTAGGAGAACCTTGCATCAACACCCAAGGTAGTGGGGTGTTTCTGTTACCCTGATTGGCACCCAAGCAAATTATTTTTCACACTTGGAATTTGTCGACACGCTGCCCACCTTTACACTCCTTTGTTCTTCTGATGTGCGACTGTCTTAGCCACCACTAACCCCTGTCTTTTTTATAATATTAAGATGTTAATTATTTGGTAAAATAATTTAATTTCCTTCCAGTAAAAAGTGGCATAATTTAAGTCTCCAAAGGGATTAATTAAATAATATTTAAAGGGCTGAATGTCTGAATGTAAATAACATCAATCTCAGCTTAAATATAAGTTACAAATATATTGTCACAATAGGTGTAGATTTTCTGTTATTAACTTTTATCTGTGATATTTTGTAAGCTCAATTTCCAATATCGTTGCCAGGTTAGATAAAACAACAGCAGTAGGTTACCATCCTAAGAAAGCTTCAAACCGCTAATGCATTTTGGGGCACGCTAGCTTCACTTAGCAGCTTTTTACAGATCTACATGCACCCCAAAACTATAAAACTGCACATGCATTGAACTGGTTGCAGTCTTTCAAAAATGTTGTCATACTATGGTTGAAAGTAAGAGCACAGTCAGATTTTCTCTGGATATCTGCTTTTAGCTAGTGGTAGTGTTTCAAGGTGTTGCTAGCGAAGATTAAGATGCTGCGTGGACTTTTAGGACTAAATGGTCTAAATGGATAGTGCTTCTCTAAAGGCATTTTGTAACACCTTAGCTACTGATGAATCTTTGGTATCATATTAATCTACCATTTGTTAGGAATGTTGGTGATAGTCAGATTTGAGTTCCATTTTAAGGAAGAATGTGGATTCATTTAGGTGCGTGATAAAAGTCATCTATCATAGTCACAAAAAGACTCTGACTAGTGAATTAGTTACAGTATTTTTGTACAGTGTGTTACTTTTTATGCAAATGGTATAGTTGCAGTTCTTTAAATAGTGCTTCACTCTCTGTGCTAGCTCACCTTATTTCAACTGCATCGCCTTTGCCTTTTGTCACTCTGCTTTCTGTCCCACTGTGGCTTGTGCCGATTGTTTGGAGAAAGCCTTCTACTTTCTTACTTCTGTTCTGCCACTGGAAGCTAAGGGGCCGATTATGATGGCGGACGGACCTGAGTCCGTCTGCCACCATAGAGTAGGAGGGACCGTCCGCAGGGGTAGCGGCGGTCCCTCCGTGCAAATTAGGATGTGACGGCCACCCTGGCGGTCACATCCTGTATTTTTAACATTGAAGCAGCACCCGCCACAATGTTAAAAATGTAAGTTGTGCATTTGCATGCACAAAGCGACAGGCACCACGCGGTGCCTGCCGCTTTGTGCACGCAAATGCAGGGCGGTACCATAGGTACCCCCCATGTGCACCCCCAACCCCCTTCACCCCTGGGGGCCCGCAACGGGCCCCCAAACAAAAATCCGTATGCCTTTGCACGGCGGAAATGCCGCCGTGTAAAGGCATGTTACTCCAGACATCCTAATATGGCTGGCGGTGTCTGATAGACACCGCCAGCCATGTTAGTGCTTTTCCGCCGCGGACGGGAGGCGGCCGCGGCGGAAAAGCTGCGGACTGAAAAACGATCCCCCAGCCATCCTAATCTGGCGGGGGGTCTTTTTCAGTCCACAGCGGTTTTCCCGCATCCTCCTGGCTGGCGGTGGCTTCCGCCGGCCCGGAGGATGCGGGAAAACCGCCATCATAATCGGGCCCTAAGTTGGCAGTCTAGCTGTGCACTTGCTAGCCAGCTATTGAAAACCAATGAAGGTGCTGACGTACAGTGAATGCACAGTGCAGGTTCACCGATTTGCGCCAACGGCAGATCCGACTGCGCCTGTCCGCAACCAGACGTCACCAGGAGCCAGGACCCCTGCTCCTCTATCACCAGAACTTAGGCACTCTGGAAGAATGACCTTTTCTTCAGAAGGTCTGTATAAAGTGGATAAATATCTGCAGGCCTATGTCTCCCTAGAGAGCTTTTGCTGTGGCTCCTTTCCACTTTAACTGCAAGACCCAGTAGCTTGTCTGCACTGTAGATTCCATTGTTATTGTGATGTCAGTCTGTCATCTCAGCAGGTTTGTTTTGATAAATTTAAGACAGCTGATATCCATACTGTTGAACAATGTATTTCCTTTTCTACTGTTAAATCCTTAACTCCCGAGGGTCGAGACAGCTTTCACACAAATGATTGGCCCCTCTCTAAGCATGCGATTGATTTCTTGGACTTGCTTTCCTCGATGTCAACTGAGTTTGGTTTCCTCACTGAAACCTGGCTGAACTCTTCCTCTGCCTCTGACATTATGCTGGCTCTCCCCAATGGTAATCTTACTCTTAGAGTTGACAGACTAGTTAGGACAGGAAGGGAACTAGCTATCAGTTTTAAAGGCACCCTTTAGTGGTCGACAATTGATGCATCACCTGTAGTCTGGGCGGAGATATGTATATTTAAACTGGAACTCTCCTATAAGATTTGTTGCAAAGGCTCATTAGTATATCGTCCGCCATGGCCAAAAAAGGAGTTCAGTCAGTGCCTATTTGTACATATCGCACCTCATATTTAAGCATCTAAACAATTTCTTCTTCTGGGTAATTTCAATTATCATGTGAATGACTCCACCAATTTAGAGGCAAGCCAATTCATTTTAGATATAGCTACACTTGGGGCCCGATGTAGGTAATTCCGATTTACCGACTCCTAAATACCGAATCATACCGATTCGGTATTTAAGAGTCGGTAAATAGGAAGCAGGCAGATGTAGGTAATAAATTACCGATTCTATACGAGTCGGTATTTACAGAATCGGTAAATACCAAATCGCTATTTCCCATTGATTCCTATGGGCCTTGAAGCCCATAGGAATCAATGGGAAATACCGAATCGGTATTTACCGATTCGGTAAATACCGAATCCTGCAAGGGTGAACAGGGTGTCACTTTGACACCCTGTAGCACCCCAATTCCAAGCTTGTGTGCCATGTGACACACAGACATGCCCTAAGGGCATGTCTGTGTGTCACATGGCACAGGTGTGCATGCACAGATGTGCATGTACACCTGAATTCGGTATTTTACCACCCAATTTTATTGGGTGATAAAATACCGAATTCTGAAGGCCTGTAGCACTGTAAACAGTGCTACCTACATCTGGGATTTACCGAATCGGTAAAATTACCGACTCCGTATTTTACAGAATCAGTAAATTTACCGATTCGATAAATTTACCGATTCTGTAAAATAATGGCCCCTGCATCTCAATCACCAAATACCGGTCGGTAACGGCCGAATTCGGCCGTTACCGACCGGTATTTGGTGACCTACATCGGGCCCTTGGTCTGCAACAGAGAGTCAAATGGACCTATGCATGCTGCAGCACACACATTAGATAGAATTTTTAACAAAGCGCTATCTCTGACTTGTGAACGACCCCAAACTTCGCTTTGGTAAGACCACTCACTCATTGGTTTTAGGATTTCCAGTGTAAAAGGGACAGCTAAACTACCTGAAGTTCATAAAAGGCTATCTAGATGCTGGTGGAAAATCACTCCGGAATCTTTTTCTCTGGAGTTTGTGGGAAACCACCACTTCGGATGTTGACCAAGCTCTTTCTGCCAATCATACAGCCTTAAACCTGGCCTTTGATATAATTGTCCTTCTTAAATTTAACCCCAATTCCAAACACGGTCTCCATACACCTTGGTACACAGCCAATCTAAGAACAGAAAAAACAGCTTGTAAAAAATTAGAAAGATGGTGATGGTGTTCTAACACTATGGTTGATAGAGAAGTTTATAGAGCAGCTTTAAAATTGTACCACCGCAATATAAAAACGGCCCAGAAACCTTTTATATCCAATCAAATCTGTCAGACTGAAATTGTCCTAAATTTATTTTTAAAGTGTTTAAAAATGTGCGTAATCCAGGAACTTGTATACAAGAAATTCAAGCATCACAGGCCCTCTGCAATGCCCTGGCTAATTACTTTGGAGGCAAGATTAAAGCCGTCTATCAGAACTTTCCCATTTAATCTTGGGCGTCTAATTCAGCCTTGACTCTAGCTGATGGATCCTTAAGCTTCAGAAAGTTTAGGGCTTTTTCTTTAGAGGAAGATCCAAAGGTGCTTGCAGCAGCCAAATCTGGTTCTCCTTTTGGTATCTGTCTTCCCAGAATCTCTGCTGCTCGGTTAATCAGCTTGCCCCTGCAGTTCTTTCCGTATTCAACCTGTTCTTTCCGTATTCAACTGATCAGTAAATACTGGGAAAATTCCATTAATGTAGAAGATCATGCAGTTATTGACTCCATCCACCCTTACCAACTATCACCCAAACGCATAGCTCCCTTTATAGGACAAACCTCTGGAAAGTCTAATAAATAAACAACAAACGGACTATCTAGAGAAAAAAAATCCTGGACCCATCTCAGTCTAGCTTCTGACTATCATATAGAACAGAAACAGCTCTGGTTGCAGTCACTGATCACCTCAGATGCACTTTTGATGCCAATGTTCTATCTCAATCAATCAATCAGGGGTTTCTAAAGTGCACTACTCACCCGTGAAGGTCTCAAGGCACTGGGGGAGGGGTATTTCAGGCAGCTCCCGCTCCTCGAAAGAGCCAGGTCTTGAGGCTCTACCTGAATGCTTGCAGCGTGGGGGTTGGCCTTATGCTGGGGGAAAGTTTGTTCCAGGTTTTGGCTGCGATGTAGGAGAAGGATGTTCGCCCATTCTGCGGATGCATGGGATTTTGGCCAGGGCAAGGACGGTGGAGCTGAGGTTCCTCTAGGGGGTGTAGTAGGACATTCTTTCCTTGATGTATTGGGGTCTGGGGTTATGGAGGGCTTTGTAGGCTTGTGTGAGCAGCTTGAAAGTCACTCTCTTTTCCACAGGGAACCAGTGGAGGGTTCGTAGGTGCTGTGTGATGTGGTCTTGTCGTGGGATGTTGAAGATGAGTCTAGCTGCGGCGTTCTGGATGGTTTGGAGTTTGTGGAGTAGCGATTTGTTGATTCCAGCTTAGAGGGCGTTCCTGTAGTCCAGTCTGCTGGTTAAGAGTGCATGGATGACATTCTTTCTGGATTCATGGGGATCCATTTGAAGGTCATGCAAAGTATGCCGAGGGTGTTGAAGCACATAGAAGATACTGTGTTGATAAGTCGGTTCTTGGTGAGGGAGGAGTAGAGTATGATGCCAAGGTTGCAGGCATAGTCCATGGGAGTGGGAGGTTTGCCAAGGGTGGGGAGGCCAACAGATGTTGTCCCAAGCAGAGGGGGTACATACGAAGACTTTCATTTTCTCTGAGTTGAGCTTCAGGCAGCTGCTGTTCATCCAGGATTTGATGTTTTTCATTCCATCCTGGAAACTGTGTATGGTGATGTCGGGTTCCTTGGTGAGGAAGAGGGTGAGCTGGGAGTCGTCGGCGTAGGATACTATGCTGAGTCTGTGTTTTCTGATGATGGTTGTGAGTGGGGACATGTAGAAGTTGAAGATCATGGGGCTGAGGGAGGACCTTGGGGACTCCGCATCTGAGCTCTATGGGTTTGGAGAGGAATGGCAGAGTCTGATTCTTTGAGCTGCTTCAGTCTGATGTTGGCGAGGTTATCCAGGTGTGTGGTGGAGTTGGGGTCGCTGGGATTGTCGAGGTGAAAGTTCAGGTCTCCGAGCAGTGTGTAGTCCTTGGAGGTGAGGGCATGGGGGTGATGAGGTCTGCGATTATGTTGGTAAACGTGGGACGGGGCCTGGGAGGTCTGTATGTGAGAGTTATGCGTAGAGTCGTTCTGTGGTTGATCTGGATCTGGAAGTGGAGGTGTACCATGTGGGGTGAGGAGTTGTTTGAGATGGTGGCTGTGAGTCGGAGGGAGTTCTTGTGTATGATGGTGAGGCCACCTCCAGGTTGTTGATGTGGTCTTTCCTTTGGTTCTTGTACCCATCAGGGATGGCGGTGGCGATGTCAGGTGCATAGCTGGCGTTGGTCCAGGTCTCTGTTAGGAATGCAACATCGGGCGAGAGGGTGTTGACGAAGTCTCAGATTTCTACTGTGTGTCTGTGCAGAGAGTGTTTGGGTGTGCTGGTGTCCGGTGAGTTGGCAGTATCAGTAGGGTTCCGGAGGTGGGTGAAGTTACGGTGGCAGTGTCAGCAGGAGAAATGGCCTTGGGTGGTGTTCGGTGTCAACAGCTGGCAGTTGTTGTTTCTTCCGGCATTGAGTGCTTGGAGGGTTGCTGAGTCGTAGTGGTGGGAGGTCACAGGACATGGGTAACTAGTGCTATTTGAGTCACAGATAGGCACAGACTGGCTTGCCTTTGGCACACCAGCGGCACAGCCGCTCCCCATTAAGTTGGGTTTGGGAGAGCAGCTGGGAGGCGGGAGGCAGAGTAGGCGGAGGGGAAAGGATGTGGGGCAGCAGTGGTGGGAAAGGGAGCAAAAAACAGCAAACAGGGACTAAGAGTGAAAAAGAGGCCCAACGAGACAAATAGACAAAAAAGCACAAAGAGAACAAATATACAAAAAGGCACACAGAGAACAAATAGACAAAAAGGCACAAAAAGGCAGAAACTGCACAAACAAGGCACACAAAAGGGCACAGTCAGACAAAAGGCAGAAAGAACAAAGGCAAACAGACAAGGCAAAAAACTACGGAAAGGCTGGCTGAGCGGACCAGCAGAAGAGCAAGGCTCTCCACTGAACCACCAGAGATAAGGTGCAGGCAGAAGCCTGCGATGAAGGAAGGCCTCGAACACTTACCTGGAACCAGAAGGGAGCTTGGGGCAGCAGTGCAATGATTGAGCTAAACAAAGATCAGGTTCTCTGACCAGAAGGTCAGAGGTCTTGCTCACCCTGTTGCACAGTGGCCATCATTAAGTAGGGGTCAGAGGGAGGGAGAGCAGCTGGGAGGCGGGAGCAGTAACAGGCGTGAGCGGGAACAAGCAGGGGGAGGGGATGCAGTGGCAGGAAAGGCAGCAAAAAACAGCAAACAGGAAAGGAGATTGAAAAAGAGGCACAATGAGACAAAAAGGCACAAAGAGAACAAATAGACAAAAAAGAACAAAAAGAACAAAGGATCAAAAAGGGCAGACGCTGCACAAACAAGGCACAAAAAAGGGCACTGACAGACAAAAGGCAGACAGACAAGGCAGAAATCTACAGAAAGGTGGGACGAGCAGACCAGCAGAAGAGCAAGGCTCTCCCACCAGACCAGCAGGGATGAGGCCCAGGCAGGAGCCTGCCCGTGGAGGACGGCCTTGAACACCTACCTGGAACCAGAGATGCTGGGGCAGCGGCACAACGACGGAGCTGCATGAGGGGAGAGCAGTTTCTCTGACCAGGAGGTCAGGGATCTCCTCAATCAATCAATCAATCAAAGCATTTGTATAGCGCGCTACTCACCCGGAGGGTCTCAAGGCGCTTGGGGAGGGGGGGTCCGCTACTGCTCGAACAGCCAGGTCTTGAGCTGCTTCCTGAAGGGGAGGTGGTCCTGGGTCAGGCGGAGGTGGGTCGGGAGGGAGTTCCAGGTCTTGGCGGCGAGGTAGGAGAAGGACCTTCCCCCTGTGGTGGCTCTCCGGATGCGGGGGACGGCGGCGAGGGCGTGGCCGGTCGATCGAAGCTGGCGTTTGGGGGCGTAGAAGTTGAGGCTGCTGTTGAGGTATCCTGGGCCTTGGTTGTGCAGGGCTTTGTGTGCGTGTGTGAGGAGAGGGAAGATGATTCTCTTGTTGACCGGGAGCCAGTGCAGGTCTCTCAGGTGTGCGGAGATGTGGTTGCGGCGGGGGATGTCCAGGATGAGTCGTGCTGAGGCGTTCTGGATCCGCTGGAGTCTCTTCTGGAGTTTGGCGGTGGTTCCGGCGTAGAGGGAGTTGCTGTAGTCCAGTCGGCTGGTATAGAGGGCCTGGGTGACCGTCTTCCTGGTCTCGGTGGGGATCCACCGGAAGATCTTGCGTAGCATGCGTAGGATGTTGAAGCACGACGAGGAGACGGCGTTGACTTGTCTGGTCATGGAGAGGGAGGAGTCCAGGATGAAGCCCAGGTTGCGTGCGTGGTCTGTTGGTTTGGGTGCGCTGCCTAGGGCGGGGGGCCACCAGGAGTCGTCCCAGGCGGAGGATGAGGATCCCAGGATGAGGACTTCCATCTTGTCCGAGTTCAGTTTCAGGCGGTTGTTCTTCATCCATTCGGCTACCTCTTTCATCCCTTCGTGTAGGTTGGCTCTGGCGGTGTCGTTGGTGAGGGAGAGGATCAGCTGGGTGTCGTCGGCGTAGGAGATGATGTTGAGGTTGTGTTGGCGTGCGATGGCTGCGAGGGGACTCATGTAGACGTTGAAGAGGGTTGGGCTGAGCAAGGAGCCTTAAGGAACGCCGCAGTTGACTTCGGTGGCTTCTGATCTGAACGGGGGGAGGCGGACTCTCTGTGTCCTTCCGGCGAGGAAGGAGATGGTCCACTCCAGTGCCTTCTCCTGGATTCCGACGTTGCTGAGGCGCTGTACTAGGGTACGGTGGCAGACAGTGTCGAAGGCCGCGGAGAGGTCTAGGAGGATGAGGGCCGCTGTTTCTCCGTTGTCGAGCAGAGCTCGGATGTCATCGGTGGCTGCGATCAGGGCGGTCTCGGTGCTGTGGTTGGCCCGGAAGCCAGACTGTGAGAGGTCGAGGGATCCGTTCGTCTTGAGGAAGGCGGCCAGCTGTTTGTTGACGGTCTTCTCGATGACTTTAGCGGGGAACGGGAGCAGAGAGATGGGCCGGTAGTTCTTGAGGTCGGTGGGGTCGGCTGATGGCTTCTTTAGTAGGGCGCTGAGTTGGGCATGCTTCCAGTTCTCCGGGAAGGTAGCGGTGTTGAAGGAGGTGTTGATGATGTCCCGCAGGTGGGGTGAGATGACAGCGTCGGCCTTGTTGAAGACGTGGCGAGGGCAAGGGTCGGCCGGAGATCCGGAGTGGATGGAGTTCATCGTGCGGACGGTGTCTTCGGTGCTGATCGGGGTCCAGGCGCGGAGGGTGGTGGTGGGGGGCGGTGGTTCGGTTGTGGCGTGCGTCGGTTGAGTGCTGAAGCTGTTGTGTATGTCCGCGATCTTGTTGTGGAAGTAGGAGGCGAGGGAGTTGCAGAGGTCTTGTGAAGGTGTGATGTCGTTGTTTCCGGCGTTGGGGTTGAAGAGCTCTTTAACGATGTTGAAGAGTCCCTTGCTGTTGTGTGCGTTGTTGTCCAGTCGTTCCTTGAATGCAGTTTTCTTGGTGGTGTGGATCAGTTGGTGGTGTTTGCGGGTGGCGAGCTTGAGGGCAGTCATGTTGTCCGGTGTTGGGTCTCTGCGCCAGGCTTTCTCAAGGGCTCTGCAGGTCTTCTTCGAGTTCTTGAGTTCGTCGGTGAACCATGGGGCTTTCTTGCTGCCGGGTCTGCTAGGCGGGGTCCTCAGGGGGGCGAGGTCGTCTGTGCAGTCGCTGATCCACTTCGTGAGGTTGGTGGCTGCTTGGCTGGGGTTCGTCGCGCTGGTGGGTGGGTTCTTGCTCAGGGAAGTAGCGAGCTGGTCGGCTGTGATCTTGTTCCAGCTTCTGCGTGCAACCTGTTGCTGTTGGTGGTGGATCGTGGTCCTTTTGAAGCTGAAGTGTACGCAGCTGTGGTCCGTCCAGTGGAGTCCGGTGGCGTGGCTGAAGGCGATGTCCTTGCTGGAGGAGAAGACGGGGTCGAGTGTGTGGCCAGCGTAGTGGGTGGGGGTAGTCACCAGTTGCTTGAGTCCGAGGTTAGTCCAGCAGGGTGGTGGTGTTGCGGTCGTTGTTGTTCTCCAGGTGGAAGTTGAGGTCCCCGAGGAGGATGTAGTCAGCGGAGTGGAGGGCGTGCGGGCTGACGAAGTCGGCGATGTCTTCTCTGAATCGTGTGCGTGGTCCCAGGGGTCTGTGGATGAGCGTGACTCTGAGGGTGGTCTTGGGGTTGATGTGGATCTGGAAGTGCAGGTGCTCGGCGGGTGCGAGGGTGTCGTCGGTGTTGGTCGTGATGCGGATGGAGTTCCTGTGGATGATGGCGATGCCTCCTCCTGTCTGGTTGACGCGGTCCCTCCGGATGATCTTGTAGCCGTCCGGGATGGCGATGGCGATGTCGGGCGTTGAGGAGGCGTTCATCCAGGTTTCCGTGAGGAAGGCGACGTCTGGGGTTGTGGTGTCGATCAGGTTCCAGAGCTCGACGGCGTGTCTGTGGACTGAGCGGGTGTTGAGCAGGATGCACTTCAGGTGGCTGCTGCTGTTGCTCGTCGAGGTCTTGGGCACTGCTGGAGTGGTGCAGGTCCGGATGCAGGTGAACTTGCAGGAGTTGCAGCAGAAGGGTCCGTGGGTGCGTCTCGGGGTGGCTCGGTAGCAGCCCGGGAGTCTGCCGGCGTTGAGTGCGATGAGTTCGGTGGCGTCGTAGGACAGTCGGGTCGTCTTCCGTCGGTGGGGGCCAAGGGTCCTGGCCCTGGGCGCGGTCCAGGCGCGGACGGGCGCAGACGGGCTTACCTTTGGCACACAATCGGCGTGCCCGCTGCGCGAGCACGCTGCGCGTACGCCCGGTCGCCATTTATGGCGAAGTGGGAGGGAGGGAGGAGCTGGGAGGCGGGAGCGGGGAGGGTACAGAAAGAAAAGGGGGCGTGGCCGCGAGAACGGCGGCGGGAAGCGGGGAGCGGGGCGGGGGGCACAGGGGCGCAGGGAGAACACCAACAAGGGGAAAAGGTACAAATAACAACAGGGAACACTGGAGAAATACTATACAATGAGCACAAAAATCACAGACGGCACTGGGGATAACTCAGATTCACACGACAACAGTCAGGCAGAGGATGCGATCCCGCTCGGCCAGCGGGGGGCGGGGTCGTGGCAGCAGGCTCAGCGAGGCTGAGTTCAGCAGCGGGAGGAGGGCACACGCTGCAGCTGGTGGCTTGTGGTGCGGGGTTGTCCTGGGAGCAGCTCACACTCACCTGCGCCGCACGGTCGCCATTTATGGCCAAGTGGGAGGGAGGGAGGAGCTGGGAGGCGGGAGCGGGGAGGGTACAGAAAGAAAAGGGGGCGTGGCCGCGAGAACGGCGGCGGGAAGCGGCGAGCGGGGCGGGGGCACAGGGGCGCAGGGAGAACACCAACAAGGGGAAAAGGTACAAATAACAACAGGGAACACTGGAGAAATACTATACAATGAGCACAAAAATCACAGAGGGCACTGGGGATAACTCAGATTCACACGACAACAGTCAGGCAGAGGATGCGATCCCGCTCGGCCAGCGGGGGGCGGGGTCGTGGCAGCAGGCTCAGCGAGGCTGAGTTCAGCAGCGGGAGGAGGGCACACGCTGCAGCTGGTGGCCGTGCGGTGCGGGGGTGTCCTATCTTCTATGCTTGTGCTGCTGGAATTGTCCACAGCATTTGATATAGTGTCCCATCCTAGGTTACTTCTGAGGCTGCGAGAGAGTGGAATCCATGGAACTGCACTTCAATGGCTTGCCAATTTCCTTTCCCACAGAACCCTAACTATGACATTGGATTCATATAAATCTCGTAAAACGGTGCTGGACAAAGGGATGTCGGACGGCTCCTGACTGAGCCCTTTGCTTTTTGAACATATGTTGCACCTCTTGCCAAAATGGTTAAAGCTTTTGGGTTGGTATTATCTCTTATGCAAATGATATACAGTTCATAATCTGTTTGTACAATGATTTAGACAAAGTAAAAAAATCCCAGCTGGGATGATAGCAATTGCAACCTGGATGATGGAGAACTGTCTCCAGTTGAACGCTGAAAAAACAGATTATGGAACTCCGATTGCTGGCCCTTGGAACTCTGTACAACAGGGGAGTTAGGTCCTGGGACGTAGGGTTAGCTGGACCATATAGTAATTTTTATAACACACAAATTGCCAACCCCACACTTATTTTTAGGCTTGAAAATACAAGCAACCAATCAGTCTTATTGCTGATTTTGTTAGGTATATTTTATTTTTACCTTTTACTTTTATATTAATTTTAGCCTTTCTATGATTTCATGTATGAGAAAAACACAAAACATATATCACTACACATTTACTACAAATTACACAAATATAACATTTATACTTTTACCACAAATTTCACAAATATACAATACATTTATATCAAAACAACAAGTACATATTACACATCTTTGTTTGATAGCTTATGGGCCAGCAAATATTTAGTCTTTGCGGAGTGCCTTTTTCTAGACAACAATAGCTATATATTATGTCATTGAAGGACAAAGAGTCAACAAGAAGGTGAAAAAAATGAACTCAAAACAGTAAATTGGTTGAATTCGTAATTAATACAAAGATTAATCGCCTCCTTTATGCCGACGCGTTACAAACCCGTTATCTGAGTGTGCGGGTTCTCATCAGGGCTCTGTCACTTCTATCTAAAGATGTGTACAAAAAGAAGGGAGACAACACAGAGTTGGTTTTTAGTGTTGTGTCTTCGGCCATTCTTTATCACTTAACTTACAAAAAATCATGCATTCTATACCTGTAACCAAGCGAGTAGCCGGTTCCCCAGGTTCACTCTGTTTTCTTTAAAGTTTCTGTCTTGTTCAGATTCTCTGCAAAATAGCATGAGTATCTTTAAGCAAACATTTCTTATGTCGATTTAGCCGTGAAGGAACTCTTATGACTGAAATGGCGCTTTGTCGACATACCTTTTTCAAGTTCGGGTCTTGTCAATTATAAATGTCACATGTAAGTCCCCGGGTAACCTGTGGACAATATCATAGCGTTTATTCTCTGTCCTCTTTATGATGTGGAACCTATGTCTAAAAGCTTACAACAAGGCATACCTTTGGTTTAGTGCTGGGCGTGTGTACGTCGTATTAATCACTTCTTTCATGGAGCGGGCATTTTTCAAAATAGTTCAGGTCTTTGTGATGACCTATGTACATGATTAAAAAACGGGTGTCACAAAACCAGATTTGTTTGTTGGGGGACAGTGAATTTATCGCTCTAACATATGACTTTACCTCCTCTAGGGCGCAGCGCGCCTTGCGCTCGCTCTGTTCTACAAAGGATTTCAGCAATGTTTGTGCGGGCTCAATATATTCCTCACGTCCCTGTTAATAAACAAAGGCTTGTCACATTCAAGTTTGGCCTATTTAATCCTATCTACAAATGTAGACATTACAAAGTTCTTACCGGCGTGATCACTCGTCTGGGTTTAGATGCTTGAATCGTCAACAACGGCGGCCATCTTGGTGCGCCTGATATTGACGTGATATGCCCCAGAGATGGCTGTATTGTTTATGGCAGAATATGAGAATAGATTTGTCGAGAATAACAATCCATACCAAAAGCATATCAAGCAATGGTTACGATACATCGACGACGTGTGGCTCCTGTGGCAGGGGAGCCACACCGAATTGATGGAATTCCAACAGTGGATAAATAGGAAACATCAGGACTTAAAATTCTCCTTAGAATCCAGCACCACTAAAATGACGACAAGCGCCATTTCAGTCATAAGAGTTCCTTCACGGCTAAATCGACATAAGAAATGTTTGATTAAAGATACTCATGCTATTTTGCAGAGAATCTGAACAAGACAGAAACTTTAAAGAAAACAGAGTGAACCTGGGGAACCGGCTACTCACTTGGTTACAGGTATAGAATGCATGACCTTTTGTAAGTTAAGTGATAAAGAATGGCCGAAGACACGACACTAAAAACCAACTCTGTGTTGTCTCTCTTCTTTTTGTACACATCTTTAGATAGAAGTGACAGAGCCCTGATGAGAACCCGCACACTCAGATAACGGGTGCGAAATGCGTCGGCATAAAGGAGACGATTAATCTTAGTATTAATTACGAATTCAACCAATTTACTGTTTTGAGTTAAATTTTTTCACCTTCATGTTGACTCTTTGTCCTTCAATAACATAATATATAGCTATTGTTGTCTAGAAAAAGGCACTCCGCAAAGACTAAATATTTGCTGGCCCATAAGCTATCAAACAAAGATGTGTAATATGTACTTGTTGTTTTGATATAAATGTATTGTATATTTGTGAAATTTGTGGTAAAAGTATAAATGTTATATTTGTGTAATTTGTAGTAAATGTGTAGTGATATATGTTTTGTGTTTTTCTCATACATGAAATCATAGAAAGGCTAAAATTAATATAAAAGTAAAAGGTAAAATCAAAATATACCTAACAAAATCAGCAATAAGACTGATTGGTTGCTTGTATTTTCAAGCCAAAAAATATGTGTGGGGCTGGCCCTTGGAACTCAGCACTGCCTCTATGCCTAAACAGGTTGTAAAGAACTTGGGAGTCTGTCTTAATCCATCTTTTACTATGAAGGAGCTAGTTTGTTCAGTTACGGGCTCCTGTTTTCAAATGATGTGCTTTTGAAGAAAGCATTCTCACGCCTTTCAATCACAGTGAGAAAGGATTTGGTGCAGGCTCTTGTTTGTAGCCATTTGACTATGGAAATACCTTGATGGCCTCAGCTAATGAGACTGTTAACAAAACTACAGGTCATTAAGAATATGGTGGCCCGCCTCATTTGTGATATTCCATCTGAGACTTCATCAGCTCCCCTTCTTCATTCCCTGCATTGGTTACCTTTCCGGAAGTGAGTTATTTTTAAAATTTGCTGGCTTACCTGTAAGGCTCTGACAGAAAAAGGTCCCAGTTATCTCACCTTGAGGCTTTCTAACTATTACCTTCCTAGACTTCTCAGATCCAGCAATAAAGCCTTGTTAACTATTCCTCGGGTCAGAAAGTCATGTTTTGGGGGCAGGCCATTCTCTTAACTAGCCCCTCATTATTGGAATGAGCTATAGCTACACATTCTCACATGTTCAGATTACTCTCTTTTTAGAAAGAAACTAAAAACAGAGATTTTTTTAAATTAGATGATCTATATAGCCTTAACCTATGGCTGCACCACGATACCCCTTATGGGGTCATTCGTGCACAATATAAATTAATATAACAACACAACATAACATAGGGCTTGATTACAGGTCTGGCAGTCTTTGACCACAGACTCGAGGAGGCACAGTGGTGGCGGTACTGCGGCCACCGTATTATGAGGCAGCCATTTGGACTGCCAGCACAGTTCTGGAAACTGCTGTTACCTGGCATTGGTGCAGTGGACAGGGGTATACAATATGCAAGACGGGACTGCTGTGGTCTGCTGAGCATAATACAAGTTTCCCCACTGCCATCCTTTTTATGGTGGTGAGCCCGCCATGAGAATGGTGGTGGTGGGGAAGCAAAGGGGTCTCTTCAGGACCTCATGCCCCTACTACCATAGAGATTCATTCAAGGGATCACAACATGTGCACCCCTGTTTGCATGCACCCCAAGCTTCAGCACGGCATGGACTTCACAGTGCATGCCATGCTGGAACTGCTTTTGCACTCCTTTAGGGGACCACTTTCTGGGCACCGCCTTGGGAACAGCAAAGAAAAGTCAACCAGACACAAGTTTAACTTGTAATCTGGCAGACGGGCCATGCACAGCTTTGGTGGTGCTTTGCTGGCGTAAAGCTGGTGCTGCACCTCCACAGTGGTAATCAAGCCCATAGTTGTCAAATGTTTCTCTCTTTTGTTGGCTTTGCTCGGCAGACATATATCACCGAAGACTCATGCCATCCTCGGCTTCTTGGGCTTCAAACCATGGGGGTGTGCCTGAGAACTTTTCAATCTCTCCTTGTTTTGTACTTGTTGAACTTCTGCTTCAAATGATGACTAGTTACGCGACCCCCAGCACATTGGCCCCTTTCTTTTGGTCCCCCCCCTGTGCCCGTTCCCTCTGTTCGCACCCTTGGTATTAAAGTCAGTCATGACTTATCCATGCACAGTCAGATCAGCTCCGTCGTGTCCTCCTGTTTTCTGTCCCTTCGTTTAATTCGGAAAATCTCACAGTTCTTTTCCACCGATGCACTTAAAACCATAGTCATGGCCCTTGTTACCTCCCGCCTTGACTATGGTAATGGCCTGTACGTGGGCATACCTGCCTACGAATCCCGCCGTTTACAGGTCATTCAAAATCAAGCTGCTCGCCTTATCCTTTCCCTTCCTAAATCTTTTCACATCACCCCGGCTCTCAAGTCCCTTCATTGGCTTCCTGTCCGTTTCAGATCCTTCTTCAAATTGGCCTGCTTAGCTTTTCGGGCTCACTCCCGCTCTGCTCCCCTGTTCATCACTTCCCTCGTCTCCTCTCATGCCCCTAGTCGCACTCTCCGTTCTTCCTCTCTTTCTCTTCTTCATATCCCACGCTTCGTAAATCCAGAACGGGGGGCACCCGGTTCTCAGTCCTGGCCCCCCAGTTCTGGAACAGTCTTCCTCTCTCCATTCGTTCCATTCCCATTTACACCCATTTCCACAAAGCCCTTAAAACTTTCCTTTTCTCCCAGGCATTCCCTTCCTAGTCTCCCTGGGTCTCCTCTGCTGAGTTCTGATCAGGTCCCCAGCGCCAGGAAGCCGCTCGGCCGCAGTGCGCTCTATTAAATATTTTATTCATTCATTCATTCACCTCAAATTAAACAGCAGTCTCCAGTGACTGAGGATGTGCACTATCCCCTTGAGTTATCTGACTGGGATTGAAAAATGTGCCTGCAGGCTACATAGCGATCATGACATTTTTCCCTTAAGATGTGTTATTGCTGTAAGAACATTTGATATGATTCTTTTTTGGGGGGAGAGTTTAAGGAAGCTTTAATGAAATGGAGCTGCAAAAAGGTACTACTTGCAAGGACTTGTCTGCTAATTACAATAAGGAATAATATTATTATATGAGTAAAACATGTACATTACAGCAAATGGTACCATAATAAAACAGCATTTTAATTTAAAGGAAAGGAAAAGGAAGAAATTGAAAGGGGAAAAACTATTAAAGGGAGGTAGATAAAAAAGAGATAAGCAAAGTAATAAAAGCGCTATGAATATATAAACAAATTTACCAAAGGCAATCATTGTTGAATATCCAACGCATTATACAAAAATGAATAATATTAACAAGTAAGTAACAGTTAAAAGTAAAGAACATTAAGTGAAAAGGTCATGGTGGGTGAAAAACAGAATTGTGGTTCTGGATCCAAGTTGAATGGATGGATAAGTAGTTATTAAGAGGAGACCAAAACGCATTCTACTGAAGGAGTTGGTGTGTAGATGTGACTGGCGCTCTGCCAGTTCTAAAGGGATAACAAAGAAGATTCCACCATCAAGTAAAAGTGACTTTGGTGGTTTGTTCCCAGTTTAAGGTGATGATTTGAAAAGCAATAGCAATACGTGAATAAACTAATTTACCAAGTTTACGGGTACCAATCCAAATAGGTGAGGAGCTACCCAGGAATATAGATTTGATCTCAAATTGAAAATTAATAGAGCAAATTGCAGATATTGTTTTGCAAATCCTCCTTCAAAAAGAATGAATGTTTGGATAAAGGAAAAATGACAGTGAATGTGTGCCTGGTGTATTGCAGCATGTCCAGCATAGCTTTGAAAAATGTGGATTCTATTTAAAGATAGAGGTTTGAGATAGAAACAGCCTAAGTTAGAAAATAGATAGAGTTTGTGTGGTGCTAGCATTACAGGAAGTGTTATTCATTTTTAGCCAGATAGAGTTCCATGTTTGTGTGTAAAAAGAGTGTAGTAATTTTGATTCACATGAGAGTACAACCTTGTATTTGGAACAGTTTTTGAGAGGCTAATGAAGGTGTTTTAAATATGAGAGGCCTTGAGGGAGAAATAGATGGTTAGTTGCAATGGGATAAGATCCGGTGTAGGGGAAGGAATCTGTGAAAGGAGGGAGATATGTTGGGTAAGTACACTTTTTAATGATTCATATTTGAAAGCAGAAGCAGCGAATAGGCTAAATTTGGTTTGGACTTCAGAAAAAGTAAGAGGAATAATCTCTCGAAGTAATTACTTAACCTGAATTATTCCTTTAGCAACCCAATCTTTCCAGAAATAGTTGGGTTGGATACTTTGATGAGTTTGTTATGCCATATAGAGGAGTTGAGGAAAGCCTGTAGTGATGAGAAAGATTTGGCAAGAAACAGAAATGTTATGGATATAGAATGTGTAATAGTAGTTAATGCAAAGGAATGCAGAGGATGAGGAAAATAGGCCAATGAATAAAAAGAAAAAGGGAGAATCAAAGAGTCCTCCTGTTTACACCAAACCATTAAGGGCATGTCATTAGAGGAAGACAAGTGAGGTAAACTTGTTTTATTAAGATTGAAGAATTACACTGTCAGAAATTTGCAAAAATTGACTCTGCTCCATCTTTAGGACTGCATAAAGAGGATAAATATATAGGTGCTTCTGTCCATTCCATAAAAATTTGCCTAATGTACCAGTGATGGATTTAAAACTTTCAAAGGAATTTTAACTGGTAACATGGTTAACTAAAAATGTATAACTTGGAGCATCGTCATTTCGATTGTGCCTGACCTACCCCACCAGGATAAATACAAAGGTGACCATTTCTCTGACATTTGAAGAATATCGTCCCAATTGAGCTGGACGGTTTTTATAATAGAGGAGGAGTACTTAACCCCTAAACATGTAATATAATTAGAATTCCATTTGATACCATTATCTGCAAACATCTATTTTAAACAATAGTCATTTAATGGAAGGACTTCTGATTTTGTGAAATTCCTTTTATATCCAGATAAGTTAGAATAAGTAAAGGCAGATATGGACGTTTGCGGATCTGAAACATATAGCATAATGTCATCAGCATAAGTTGTGAATTTAATTTCAGTATTTTTATGAATAAAATCATGAAATGATGTTGAGTGATGTAAGGTGTGTAGAAAAGGTTCCAGAGATAGTGTAAAAAGCAAGGGTGATAGAGGTCAACCCTCTTGAGTGCCCAGTAAAAGGGTGAAATAGGAGGATTGGGTGCCATTAACAAAAACAGAAGTGGTTGGAGAAGAATATAGCAAGCCGATTAGTTTTAAAACACCAGGGCTAAAACCATGCTATTTGAGTGCTCGCATTATGAAGTGCCAATGTACCCAATTTAAAGTTTTCTCTGCCTCTAAGGTAATGGCAGCTACAGCAGTAGAACCTTTAGGTGCAAAGTGTAGTATATTTAAGAAAGCTTTTGAATTATCAGCCATAGATCTATCCATCACAAATCCAGTTTGACCAATTGTGATAAGATCCCCAATGACCTGAGTAAGATGAAGAGCTACTTTTTTGTGTGAACATTTTAAAGTCTATATTAATAGGGGAAATAGGGCGATAGTTTGCACATGAAGTGAGATTTTTTATCTTTTAATCTGGATCAAACAGAGCATTGCTTCTGAAAAGGTTCCACAAGCCTCATTATTGAGAAGGAAATATTGATCCAAAGAGAGAAGATGAGAAAGTAGAATGAGCGAAAAGCTTACATAAAGTTTTACTGTAAACCCACCCAGAGCAGGGGCTTTGTCTAAGGGAAATTGGGCTAAAGCTGACTTTAAATTCTTATCCAGGTAAGAACATTCTTCAGGTTGATGGGGCACTGGGGAAGAGAGTCAAAAAAAGAGTCAAGAGCAGCATCAGATGGGAAATGTTTTGGTGTATATAAGTGTTGGTAAAAATCAGTAAAGCACTTTAATATTTCTTCATTCAGGATATAATTTATGACTCCATCATCGATAATATTTACTCTTGTAAGCTGTTGTGTAGTTTGCTAACAACTTTCCTGCTCTGTTGCACCCCCCTTTAAAATGTAGAATTGATCTTCAGTAACAAACCTGAGACCTCTTTTGTTGATTTCCTATTAAAGGCTAGTTTAGCCTGAACAAGTTGTTTAAGGGTATTTTCATTGTTGAAGGTATAGTATGCATGCTAAGCTTGAGAAGTTTTTTTCTTTTTAGTAGCAACACAGGCAAAAATAAAACCTCTAGCCACTATTTGAAGTCTTCCCATATGATGTTGAATGATACGTCTGAAATATTGTTAGGATGAAAATAATCTTTCAAAAAGCTGTGAATTTTTCCACAAAAATTTGATACTTAAGTAAGTAGTTGTTAAAACGCCATCTTTTCAATTTAGTAGGTTCAGAAAGAAGTTCTATATCCAGGAAAACTGTTGCATTATCTATTATAGTATAGATCCTATTTCAGCTCAAACTAAGGTAGAAAGTAGTTGGGATGTAATGAAAATGTAGTCAATTCTGGACTTAGAATTATGTGTAGGTGAGTAGAAGTTGAATTCCAAATTGTCTGGGCTATAGATCCTCGATGCATCAACCAAATTCCTGGATTGAATAGTACTTTTGAATATATTTTGCATTTTATCAGAAACAAACCTAGCGAGAGATTGTCTACCAGTAAAGGGATCCTTTATTTAACTGCAATCTCCTACCACAAGAAGATTGGTATTTGAACAAAAGTGTAGGTTATGAGACATATGTTCCCAAAATTGTATGTCTGTATGAGCAGGGCTATATATGTGAAGGGAAACTGGAGTATTTTTTAAAAGCAAGGTGAATGAAAAGCAATCAGCCGTCATCATTGTTCTCTTCCTTTTCAACAGGAAAGCAATTTGTGAAATAAGGTACCACCCCATTCTTGTTTTGTTTTGCAGGAGAGCGGAACAAATGTCCTTTCCAGTGCCTCTTTAGTGAATTGAAGATGAGTTTCTTGTAGCATAATAATCGTACATTGTAATCTTGATAAATATGTAAGCACTCGCAGACTCTTTATGGGGTTGTGTTGTACATTCTCTCTTCCCTCAATATGGCTCTCTGCCATGCTCTAACCTTTCTTTGTGTTTCTTCCCTTCCCTACCATTCCAGAATACCTGCGAGTATTCCAGCATGTCAGAGTCTGTAGATTACCTGTTTGCCAGTTGCTCTTCTGGTCAGCAGGCAAGGTGTTCTCTCAGCTGTTCCTCTCAATAAACCTGCAGTTCTTACCTACTGAAGACTCCAGACTGAATCTTCTTTACGACAATTTTTGGCGATGATTTCCTGTGGCAGCCTTGACCAGATAGGGAAAACAGGATGTTGATGACGACCTGGGAATTCCTCATAAGTCCAGCTTGTGAAGGAAATAGCTTTGAGGAACACTTCGGGACAAGAACCCACCGATACACATCAAAGCAAAATCAACTCGCCATTGAATTAGAGTTTCCAACAAGGAAAACAACCCAGAAGAAGCACGGTGATGTTTCTCCAAAGTTGAAAAGAAAACTGTGAGTCTTTTGCCCAGTTAACAACAGCTTCTCTGCGAAAACGTCACTCATAGGAACTTTCTCAAAGCAAGCACAAGTTAGCGGTGTAGTTGTTGCCTACACCTCATTGCGTCATCGCATCAATGGGTAACATCAGGCGGCCATCTTAGGGAGTGCAACTTCAACACAATCAACATTGTAAGTAACCCTGGGCGTAGTTTGCGTAATTGTTCTACGCGTAGCTACGAGAATTGCACTTCGCACTACGCGAGCTACACGTAGCTATGCGAACTGTGTAGTGCTCTGTGCAAAATGCTGTTCGCACTGATTGCACAGTGGGGGATGCTTGTCCACACTGTGCAACAGTGCAAACCGCATCTTGCACAGTGCAAGCAGTAATCTGCCGCTCAAGTAGTTTTCTACTTGAGCGGCAGCTTTCTCAACGTGGACTGGTACTTTCTCATCGCGAGCGGTCGTGAGCATATGTGACCACGCGCAATGAGAAACCTAACCTCCCTGCATTGAGAATCTCGCCAGGAGGTTTATTTTCCATGCTTGCGATCGGCAACTTGGTGTTGCTGATCGCAAACGAGGAATAAGTCTCGCCAGGATGTCATTTTGTTCGCTCGCGGTCGCCAACTTGATGTTGAGGACCGCAACCAAGCCAAGAATGACCACTACGCTATGCAACGTGTGTTTGCACTGTGCCACGTGCAATTTGCGTAGTGCGAATTAGCGTAAACAACGTAAACTACGCGAGTGTAGCGTAGTTCTTCCCCCAGGGTTAAACGTAAGTGCAACGCGGTGCGACGTTAATTGTCAAATCAAGTTATCGTTTACCAGCGCCTGCATCGCTATTATAAGCTGCTGTGCTGCACTTAATTTTCTTCGCTTAAGAACATCGGTGGCACGCACACCATAGGCGTACCAACTTTCAGTTATAGAAACTGAGGTATTTCTTACATTTAACTTCAATTAACTATGTCTCTGCCTACACAAAGTGCACACTGCTCGCACCCAGGGATTTGTTACACATTCTACGGTGATGTGCACACCTTTCATACGGTGATGTGCACACTTTTCAGTGGGGTATATTTGAAGGACCA
Organism: Lissotriton helveticus; assembly: GCF_964261635.1. NCBI lineage: Eukaryota > Metazoa > Chordata > Amphibia > Caudata > Salamandridae > Lissotriton > Lissotriton helveticus. The sequence goes on along the minus strand of NC_136063.1, from coordinate 856,752,595 downwards.
ATTTTGATCCTTATCTTTTCTTTTAATGTAAGGTAATTAATTATTATTTACTTCACATTGTTTTGGTCATTTCTGCACAGCATATTTCTGTAGCCTTACCCCCAAATTTCTGAATGATCCAGGTACTCCATCTATTCCATGGGAAGACTGGATTGTGATTTTTGATAACTATCTGGATGCGCTAGATGGCCAGGAGTTCTCTGGAAAATGCAAGAAAGCATTACTACTCAGTGCTTTGGGGAAAGAAGGCCACCGTGTGTTCAGATATCTTCCACAAGCTAATGGCCAACCCATGCCAGACAAGTTTAAGGAGGCTATATGTAGACTAGAGGCAAGGTATGCCAAAGAAGAGAACTTAGCGATGAACCGTTACAAGTTCTACACCCACAGACAATGCACTGAAGCGTCAATAGACAAATTTATTGCTAGACTATGAGAACTTTCTGTAAAATGCAAGTTCGGAACGATGACGGACTAACTATTTAGAGACCAGATAATAGTACATTGTAACAAAAGGACAATCCAGGAGAGACTGTGGGCAGTGGAGAACCCCTTATTAAAGGTGGCTATTGATCTAGCCAAAGTAATTGAACAGTCGGAGAAATGTTTGAAAGAGTCACAAAAAGTAGCTCTCAGCAAGATGTGTCTGAAATTTTAGAGAAAAATGTGTGTGAGGGTTGCGATCAGAGCGAAGATGATTCTGTAGCCTTGCTTGGAAGTAGAAATAGACCTTTCAACAGAATAAGTAATTTTATTAGAGGCCCAAACAAATTTTGCTCAAAGTGTGGCAGCAATAGACATACATCTGAGTCGAAATTCTGTTTTGCTTCTAATAAAGAATGTGGTCGCCTCGCCATTTCTCAAAAAAGTGCAAAACTAAACCTCGTTCAAAATTACTTTATTCGATAAATACTAATTAATCATAAAGGTACAAGTATACATCACAGTTAAAAATATTACAAGAAGGAATTCATCAGTATTAATCAATAAATCATTTCCTGGTTTTCAGGCACATATAATAAAAAGGAAGCAACACTGTAACAGGTTAGGGGATCAGGCAACATTCATAAAAAGTACAGGGCCAGACGACATTGTCTAAAATTATGCTTACGTAAAAGCGGAATTACAAACCTTTTCCGCTGATCACAATAAAATTTACAGAAAACGAAAAGTGCAAATCATACTGTCATGAGGTGTAATCACATTGGCAACAGGGGAGATCATTCGAGGAAAATATACTAGCAGGGTGGCCCAACATGCAAGGGATGTATTTAAGCTGAAACCTCAGCAAAATAAATCTGTTCTGTGGGATTGTTACAAATTCAAGATAGGGGGATATCCCATCAACCTGAATTGGACCTACAATATACTTTCCTACGGTAATTTTGTTACGCTGTACATTCAATCTACCTTCTTTAGTAGTGGTTAAGAAACAGGTCTTTAGTGCTTGTTTAGAGATAGAACCACATTTTTCTGGAGATACAAATAAGCTTCCTAGATCTAGGGCATGGGTACTCACAAATGTTCTCGCTGGGGCCAGATTTAGAGTGTGGCTTGTGGCCGAGGGCCGCACATGTGGGGGTGGGGTCCGTGGGGGGTGGGGCTGGAGTAAAAAATAACTGTGACCATGAGGTTGAACACAGGCCCCTGCAGTGGACACATTAGTCCACTGAGCCACCAGACACAAAATACACACTCATGTGTGTCTGTGTGTCTGTCTCTGGCTGTCTGTGTATCTGTCTGTGTGTCTCTGTCTATCTATGTCTGTGTGTCTCTGTCTCTCTCTGTCTGTGCATCTCTGCCTCTCTCTGTCTGTGTATCTCTGCCTGTGTGTCTCTGTCGGTGTATCTCTATCTGTTTATCTCTGTCTGTGTATCTCGGT